>NC_068976.1:19700370-20917036 GCF_016808095.1 Vigna angularis
TGTTGACAACTCCAATCAAGCAATTCTTAAGGAACTACAAACTCCAATTCCTTGATCTTAGTTTCAATTTACTCACTGGTGACATCTCTTCCTCCATTTGTAATGTAAGTTCCCTTAATGTTCTCCTCTTGTCTCACAATAAGTTGGTAGGTGTCATTCCACCATGCCTTGCAAACTTATCTTCCCTTTCTATTTTGGATTTACAAAGGAACGAACTAAATGGCACATTACCAAGTAGTTTCTCAATGAATAGTCTTCTCAGCGTTATAAATCTCAATGACAACAATTTAGAAGGTATTTTGCCAAAATCTTTGTCCATTTATACTATTGGAGATCTTGAATCTTGCCAACAATCAAATAGAGGACAAATTTCCTGACTGGCTTCAAACTCTACCAATGTTGAAAGTACTAGTATTGCGTGCCAACAAATTATACGGTCATATTCCAAGTAAGATGAAACATGGATTTTCAAGTTTACTTATTTTTGATATCTCATCCAACTACTTCAATGGTTCAATACCCAAAAGCTATATACAAAATTTTCAAGCCATGAAGAACGTTATTCGTTACACAGTGGACGAGCTATACATGCAACCTTTCAATAATGCATCTATAAATGATTTTGCAACTGTAACTGAATTTGCAACCATAACAACAAAAGCCATAACTATGGCATTCAAAAAAATTCCAAAAAACTTTATGACCATTGATTTATCCAGAAACAAATTTGAAGGAGAGATTCCTACGTGATTGGAGAGCTTCATGCTCTTAAAGGACTCAACTTTTCCCATAATAGACTGAGTGGTTATATTCCCCAATCCATTGGAAATTTGACAAATTTGGAATCATTGGATCTCTCCTCAAATATGGTCATGGGTAGGATACCCACAGAATTAACTAATTGAACTTTCTTGAAGTCCTGAATCTTTCCTATAATCATCTTGTTGGAAAAATACCTGAAGGAAAACAGTTCAACACTTTTGAAAATAACTCCTACATTGGAAACTTAGGACTATGTGCGTTCCCATTGTCAAAGAAGTGCAACAACACTAAACAACAATCTCCATCTTCTCTGAACTTCTGGCGAGAAGAGGGATTTGAATTTGGATGGGAAGCAGTTGTTATAGGATATGGATGTGGAATAATATTTGGAATTGGCCTTGGAATTTTTGTATTATTCATTGGAAAGCCTGAATGGCTTGTGAAAATGGTCGGAGGTGGTCTTCGTAAAAAGATGAGAAGAAGGTGAAATATATGAAGTAGTGAAAAGTGACCGAATAAATGAGTGGATATGTGGCATGACTGCAAAAAGTTTCATGCACTTGTTCTTGTTCACACACATGTTGTATGGAAGATTTGATCAATGTTTAGATGTACAATAAATGTATTCTACTTTTGTTGTCATATATTTCAAATTTTATTTGAGATGAATGGACTCATTTAATCAAGTCATAATATTGAGATAATAACACACATACCAAATTTTAAAATAAACAATAAAAAAATTAAACTAATTTATCAAAAACACCTTATAATTGATCATTATGAAACATAACAAAAAAAAGAAATAATGCAATTCACATTGTGTGTGTGTTTTGACCCTACCCGAAAAGAATTATGAATTTAATACTAATTAATAAGAATTATGAATTTAATACTAATTATTAAAATATAATTAAGATAGAAGACAACAAATTAGAACGTGGGGTCGTGGGGCACATATTATTGGGATTTACAATTTATTTTTGTACCATTTTAACCTTTTAATTTTCTGTAGTTTCTAATCAAAATTTTAATAGACATAAACTTTTAATTATTTTTTGATAAATTATTTATTCATTCAACATTTAGATATATAAATCCTGGAATGACAAACCTACTCATATTTAAGTTGTTTTCCTAGTACATCAACTCGTTTGGTCAAAAAGTTTCACAAATAACTATATTGGCTATAAAATTTATTTAGTCTCCTAAAATCTCATAGCTAACAAAACATAGATGTATTTATTAATGAGAATATTCACAAAATAGAGTAAAATTTTATGTTATATTTGAGAAACTGTAAAACCATTCCATCAAAGAGTATGCATTTCATAGCATTCTGAAATCCTAACTACTTTATCATCCCTTTAAATGTCAACATAACAAAAAAAAAAGAGACAAAAAAAAGAGTCATGAAACTGGAGGAAATGATTTTCAAAACAAACAACAAATAATCTTCGGGTTAAATATGTTTTTAGTCCCTAAACTATCAAACGAATTTGTTTTTAGTCCCTCTTTCAAACTATAGTACATTTTGATCATTCTCCTTAAGAAAGCCGTAATTTTTCGTCCTCAAAAACTAACGGCGTTAAAAAAAACTGAGCTGGCTAACGGTTTCGCCACATCATTCTTTCTTTTTCTGACACTGAATTGGGCGTAGCGAGATGCTGTCGTGGTCTTTGGGTTTCTGCTATGGTGAATCTGATTTCTGGGTTTTCTATTCTTTCTGTATAGGTTCGCACTAGGGTTTCTTTGCAGGTTGATGGTGAAAGACTCTTGCGGTAATGGTCACAGAGGTGCGACTTAGGGTTTCTGCGTGATTGGGACTAGCTTGCACAAGGATGGTTTAAGATGGCAGCGATTTGCGACTGGATTTTAGGGTTCTGTTCTGGGTTTGATTTGGGGTTCTTGGGCTGGTTTGTCTTTGGGTTTTGTCTTTTCTAATCTCAGGGTTGGAGATGGTTGAGGAAGCGCGACGAAGGAGAACGAATATGGCAACGGCAAGGAGGAGGTGGTTGGAGAATGGCTCAGAGGAAGAAAGGTGACGATTGAGAAGGAGGGTGACCAGCGGAGGGCGGTGACGAAGGGAGCAACGGATGAAGGCGGGGGAGGGATGGGGGAAGGAGGTGAGTAACTGCATGGAACGGGTGTCAACGATGGAGATGGAGCTGCCGGAGGGGAATGCTGTGAGACCGTTCAGGCTCAGATCTGCGGATCCAAAGTTGTTGCGGTTGGGTGGGCATGAGAGCATTGATTCCCATGAATCTTGTGGCTGGGCAGTTACTGTTGGTGGTACTCTCGGACTTCCCTGCATAATTCACTTCTCTCCACTCTGATTTCGATCCACACCGTACCACCACCCACTCCACTATTTCTATGTTGAAACGTCTTCCGTTGCATTATGGTTTTCCTTTGATCTTCCCTTCCGATTTCTGTTGCTTTGCTTCTTGCTATGTTCTTGCTTCTTTTGAATTGGGTTGTGTTCTTGAAGATGCCTATGACGAGAATGAGGCTTTGATGAGAAGCCTTATAAGTATGCTCAGGTCGACCAAATGGAACATGATCCCGAGGTGGAAGACCACCATTTTACTTGATTTTTTTGAGTTAGTTGCATTGTGGGAAGACAAATGTTTGGTTAGTGTATACACTTTGACACTCGAAGACGGAGGGAGAGCGGAGGGAGAGGGAGGGAGAGAAACTCAAGATGCAAGGGAGACAAATGTTATTTATTTTTTGTTAAAATAAATAACAAAAAATTTAAACTAATTTATCTAAAATACCTTATACTTGTTCATATTATGAAACACATAACAAATAAAGAAATAAAATAATTCACGTTGTGTGTGTTTTGGTCCTACTCGATAAGCATTATAAATTTAATACTAATTGTTAAAAAATAATTAAGATAGGAGACAAAGAATTAGCTAGGACGTGGGATCGTGGGGCACATATTATTCGGATTTACAATTTACTTTTGTACCAGTTTAACCTTTTAATTTTCTTTAGTTTCTAATTGAAATATTAATAGGCGTAAACTTTTAAATATTATTTTTGATAAAATATTTATTAATTCAATGTTTTGATAAAATAAATCTTGCAATGACAAACCTATTCATATTTAAATTGTTTTCCTAGTACATCAACCTTTGGCCAAAAAGTTTCACAAATAACTATATCAACTATATTGTTTTCCGAGTACATCAACGTTTGGCCTAGAAGTTTCCCAAATAACTATATTGCCTATAAAATTTATTTTTAGCTAACAAAACGATGTTTTTATTAATGAGAATAGTCACAAAATAGAGTAAAAGGTGTAAGACCCGTATTTTTAGATGGTAGGGGACATGGTGGGGACATGGTGGTCACCCACCTCTTTGACTATTGGGAGTGCATTATTGGAGTGCAATGAGAGGAATGAGAGAATGAGGTGGGAATGGTCTCAGTAGGGGCATCTACTCTCTGATGCCATGGCCATGTACTTCTTCATTCACGGTTGCAGCTGCTGGTGTGCTGGACTTCTCTTCTTTGCTTCCAAACTATAATTTCTTGTGAAGGTCGTGAAGCTTTCTTCACGCTGCTGCTGGATGCTTTCGGAAGTCCTCTCCTTTATTCCAAAACTTAGTGCTTTGGTGTATGCTTACCACAAGGGGAGAACAACCCAGAGGAAGGAAATCCTTTCTTCCTTTTTTCAACCGTCCAGGAGCACCCAAGGGAAGCAGTACCAATTTTAGAAGAGCTGAGAGGAGGATCTGGGTTGAGTATCTTGTAAGGGTGGAGTTCTTGCACCAAGATCTGGGAGAGGAAGTGAAGAGCTGTTGAAGTTGCTAGGAGATCTTGATCTGCACGTCTAGGAGGAGATTGTTCCCAAAACTTACAAGGAAGTCTTCAAGAGGTAAGGGGAGCTTGATTTATTTCCTTAATTTTTGAGATATTAGTGTTTGCTGCAAATCTGGGTAAAATCTAAGAAGAAGGGGTTGAATTTGGGGTTTCTGGAAATCTGACGCGATTCTGCAAAATTCGGCAGAATGCGCGTTCGTCCAATTTTGGTGAGTCAAAATTGGACATTCGTCCCAACAGTGCTCGACCAAATAGTGGTCGGCCTAACGTTCGTCCAATTCTGGTGAAATTGGACGTTCGTCCAAATTGCTCAGTTGTGAGCGTTCGGTTCTGAACGAACGTCCGCGTTCGTTCGTCATAATATATGGGACACTCGTCCAAATCGTATTTAAACAGTACATTAATGAGCGTTCGTCCGTAACTTAGTGTTTTGGTGGAGTAATCTTGAACGTTCGGCCTTGGTCTCAAGACGAACGTCCATAGGATGTAATGAGCGTTCGGTCATACTATGGGTTAACGAACGATTCGTTCTTTGAGGATGTTTGATCTTTAAGCGTTCGTCCTTGGTTTTGTGAGCGTTCGTCCTTGGTGTTGTGAGCGTTCGTCCTTGGTTTTGTGAGCGTTCGTCCTTGGTGTTGTGAGCGTTCGTCCTTGGTGTTGTGAGCGTTCGTCCTTGGGGTTGTGAGCGTTCGTCCTTGGTGTTGTGAGCGTTCGTCCTTGGTGTTGTGAGCGTTCGTCCTTGGTGTTGTGAGCGTTCGTCCTTGGTGTTGTGAGCGTTCGTCCTTGGTTTTGTGAGCGTTCGTCCTTGGTTTTGTGAGCGTTCGTCCTTGGTTTTGTGAGCGTTCGTCCTTGGTGTCGTGAGCGTTCGTCCTTGGTGTCGTGAGCGTTCGTCCTTGGTGTCGTGAGCGTTCGTCCTTGGTGTTGTGAGCGTTCGTCCTTGGTGTTGTGAGCGTTTGTCCTTGGTGTTGTGAGCGTTTGTCCTTGGTGTTGTGAGCGTTCGTCCTTGGTTTTGTGAGCGTTCGTCCTTGGTGTTGTGAGCGTTCGTTCTTGGTTTTGTGAGCGTTCGTCCTTGGTGTTGTGAGCGTTCGTCCTTGGTTTTGTGAGCGTTCGTCCTTGGTTTGTGAGCATTCGGCCTATGATGAGGATTGATTCCAGAACGTTCGTTCAGACAGCATGAGAGTTGGAAATAGCGTTCGGCAATAATGCATAAATCCGTGGGTGTATTTTGAAGCAATTATTGAGAATTGTTGGTTATTTCCTTGATCCAATATTGGTTTAGTTATACATATTATTGAGAATATGTATGACTTCGTGATTGAGCACGTTTATTCTATTGGTTTAGTTATACATATTAATGAGAATATGTATGACTTCGTGATTGAGCACGTTTATTCTGTTGGAGGTGGTACATACACTATGTTATTTACTTGTAACTTTGTCGGTCTTTTTAGCATTTTGCTAGTCTCACGCGTGAGACGGAGATTCGAGTGTCACCTTCTTCTGCGCGAGGAGGTGAATGTCTCGCCCAATGACTTCGGCTCGTGTTGAGTATAGTGCATCGTTACGCGTAGTATCGATGTTTTTACTCGTTAGTCCTTGAGGAGTCGGGAGATAGGTCTGAAGTCGCGATGGATGACGGCTCGGGTCGCCTGTTATTAAGAGCAGGTTATGACGACGAATTACAAGTAAACGACATCAGTTTATGAAAGACTAGTCTGCAATGTCATGTGAGTCGATTTATCATGGGAATTGTTATAATATTTGTAGTGGGTTTATAGTGTGATAATTCTGGTTATTCATCTTGCATGTTGTGGCTGTGGTTTCTAACCGTGATGGTCGTACGGATACGAGAGAGATGGTAGTGTAGATAAAGTTGGATTTGGAATACTTCGAGAGAGAGACGGGGAGTAAAACTTGTTGGGTCTATAGGTAGTAACGAGCGTTCTTACTAGTGACGTTCGGTCTTGGTGTTATTTATTTTCAGGTAGCGAGCGTTATTAGATAACAGTTGATCTTGATGTTAGTGGATCTGAGGTAGCTAGCGTCCGATCTTAATTTGGTAACCTGAGGTTTAGTTTGATTACGTTCGGTTAGTACTGAGGTGTTCAGCAGAGTACTCTAGGCGTTTAACCCAGACTCAAGCGTTCCTTATTATAGTGTTCTGTCTCGTAGCGATGGTTCTTAGGGAATGATCTTTATTGGTGATGTTGCTTTGAGGTTGTAATCATTTATAGGGAGTGACCGACCTTGATAGTCGTTAAGGTATCGATCGATTGATAAATAGTGATTAGTCGTGATGATACATGATTCAGGAAGTGATCATTCATAGGTAGTGCTCGGGTCGGATGATGCCTGTCTCAGGTAAGGATCATTAATAGTTAGTGGTTGTACGTAGGGAACATCCGGTCTCGATGAGGTTACTCTCAGATAGAATTAAATTCAGTAAAGTGATCAATTAAGTGTTCGTCCGAATGGTACTTAATCTGTGGTGTGCGAGATTTGATCTTTGAGCAATCCTTCGAATAGTGTTCGAAATAATAGTAGTACACTGTCTTAACGTGAAGTCTAAGTACTTGATCTTAATTAGCGTTTGATCTTTTGGTATTCGACCTAATGGTATTCGGTATAATGGCGTTTGATGCTCAGTTTCTAGCTTAAGTGATCAATCTTAATGTTCGTGTAAACAATATCCGATGTAATATAAGTTCGTTGTTTTATCGTTTGATTCAGTAATGTTATGATATCTGGGTATGTATTGAGGTTGAGGGTACTGTAGTAGGATGTCTTGATCTGTGGTTGATTGTGGACATATTGAGGAGACTAAGAATGAAATCACAAGTGGGGCACCTTCCGTTGATTTGCTCATCAACGTATCATCCGGATGAGAGTTTATTGTGTATTGGGTTGATTATTAGGTACTATGGAATGAGTGTCCAACAGGAATTGTGGTACGTTGGTTTGAGGATGTCGGACTTAATTATTATATGATATTTGTATTGAAATAACTATGCATGTTTTATAAATGATGTGTTTCAGGTTAGCTCACCCTTACTTTGCTTGTTTGTGCATGTGAATGCGATGATCGTATAATGTGTGATGTTATACGGGAGCAGTTGAAGGATTGTCACGTAATCCTGTGCAAATGGAGGAAGAGATGGAAGATCGAATTAGAAGGATTCAAGGTTATCTTTGCTGTTGCGTTTGAGCTTAAGACTGATGTATAGATTTTAGTTTATGCTCGGGATGTTATGTATTATTACAACATTTAAGTTTTGAAAAATTTATTTGTTTTTAGGGTGAATTTTTTTTTGGGATGTTACAAAAGGCAAGTCAATGTTATATTCGAGAAACTCTAAAACTATTCCATCAAAAGAGTATGCATTTCATAGGACCATGGGAGTATTAGCAATGTTATACACAATGGTATGTTAAGACCGTATTCATTGACTTAAAGCATTTTTTTTTCATTATCCAATAAGATATTTTTTTAATCTCATTAAGTAATTTGTCGGCTTTTCAGGTTTTAATGATTTAAAGATTAAGCCATGGAAAATCAAGCTCCTTTAATTATATCAATGCAGGTATGCACGCATTTTTTAATGGTCTTCTCAAAGCACCTTTGTTTCTTTTAACTATTGTTGTTGGATAATGTAAATCATAGTAGCACCTTTGTTTTGGAGAAGCCAAAGGTGTTTTCCCTTTTAACTAAATAATTATCTAATTGTTCATTCTAATATTATTTTAACTCCATTATTTTATTTGTAGATTTTTAATGATTCATCTCCAATAAAAGCTTTATTGAAGACATTAAAATCACATGAGTTTTTTCTTTTAAGTATTAATAAGTTGTAGAAACTTGACAACAATTAGTATATTTAGGTTAATATAATATTTGAATTTAATATATAGTTTTATTAACCAATAATGTATAAATATTATTAGACAATTTAATATATTGAAATGAATTTCGTTTTGTTTATTGATAATAAATTCATTATAATACATGGTATATTGATAATAAATTGATTGAATGAGATGATAATAGAAGTAAAAATTAATTGGATGTCAAATGTTCACAATTTAAGTTTTTTAAAAAACATTTTATGACATACATATATTATGAAAAATATGTATTATGACAGGTGAACAATTACCTGTCATAGTACATGAGAAATATTATGACAGGTAAAAATAAATACATCATATTAGTGTCAACACCCAATTTCGTCCGGGTACGTTAAAAAAAATGTGTGTCAGAATGTATATTTTTTTTTTTTTTCTTTTCTCTTTATTTTCTTTTTTGTTTTATCTTCATTTAGTTTATTTTCATACAGAATAAAAAAAAATCAAATCAAATAAAAATAATAAATCTTTTCTGTTTTAACTTAATTTTATCTCTATTTCATCTTTTATTTTCTTTTTGTTTTTTATTAACTTTGTTTTACTTTAGTTGCATTTTTATAAAATCAAAAAATTATACACATACGAAATACAAAAAAATACATAAAATATAAAAATACAAAAAAATATATATATATATTTATAAAATAATAAAAAGGGATGCCACGGTGGTTTCCTAATCTTTGCAGAGAAGATGCTTTCCCGCCTCACATGGCAGCCATCATGCACACCTGCAGTTTCCAGTCGCACAAGTTTGACTCCATGGCAGCCGCTAGTGGTTACCTCCCATGTGCCTGGCATGTTTGGATGCTGCAGACTTTATTCAACTTGCCTCCCGGAAGCTACTGAAAAAAGGCTTGAAAGAAAAGAGGAGACTGAAAAAGAGCAAAGACGAGGAAACTACTCTGAGAAGTTACAGAAAGCTTCAAGAGTATCTACCAATTCTCGGTTCAATCACAACAAAAATACAAGGCTTCGGCCGAAACTTCTCGTCATTTATGTTTCCCTCCATTCATCTCTTTCAATATATTTCACTCATCACACGACCATTGTAACCACCATATCGGTAGCCAAGGCACAGTGTCACCCATATCCAGCCATCATGAAGCTGAACGCAACCCATCATTCCATCACAACCATTTCACAATCTCAGACCAACCCACTTCGCTATCATCGTCTACCTCTGACCTCACCACCTCCAGCACCGGACCTGCAAACAACCACACCCGTGAATCACCACATCACCACCATTCAACCCAATCTCACCGTCCTCATCATCTCCTTCTGCGTTCAACCTCCCTGCCACCACGACACTCATCTTCTTCCTCTCCTCCAACCACGGCAGCTACCATCACCAGCCAACACTCCACGTCCAATCCAGCAGCTGCCACGGTCCACCATCCAGCAGTTGAGAAGCTCACGGCCTGCAGCAACAAATTTCATCCAGCTTGAGACGCACATGGCAGCAAAACAAAGGGGCATGGCAGCACGTGAAGATGGTAAGAAGCATGCAGAAAAATAGTGTAAGTGCACTGGCAAGGAGGTGCTGCCGCGTGAAAGTGAGCTGGAGGCACATTGAAGTAATGGCTTCCTTTGAATAAAGAAAGAGCAGCTGCTATGTTTTTTTTTTGTATTCACTTTCGTTTGGTTTGGTGAGCATGTGACGGACAGCAGAGGTTCCCACCTATCATCATTAACCTCCATGCTCCAACTCTGTCACGTCCAGAGCAACAGCTCTAAGACACACACAGCAGTAAGCAGGTTTTCCCAGGAACACATGTGTAAGTGGATGCAGTTTGGTCAGCACATGCACGTGAAGGTGGAGGGACATGGAAGAAGGAGAATAAAATGGTGTTCTGATGACATAGAAGAACCACTTGACAAGAAGGCGGTCAATGAGCACACCGAGAGGGAGAGTGAACAACAACCACCACTTGCCGCTTATTTTGGAGAATGATGGGGATGTGTTGAAGCAGCTCCAGCAGAGTGCAGAGAGGGTCACGGATGAAGGCAGCAGAAAGCATGTCCAGCAAGCAGAGAACTGGGACGTTTGGGACCAGCTGCAACGTGATTGCACGGTGAAGCAAGGAAGATGAAGTGGTGTCGTGATAGAAGCTTGACAAATGAAGCTACGGTGGTGATGAATGGAAGATGATGGCACGCTGATTCTGGACTGGAGCTGCACCTAGCCGAGAAGGGAAGCACCGTGATAAGAATGGAGGGCCCTCCCTCCATGTACAATGTGGTGATTAATTAATTGTATGAAGTCACTAGAGATAAAACTGTATTGAAGCTGAGTACATTTTATTAAAATATTGGAGCATGGAATGCGGGAATAGAATGTATCAGAGCATGACCCACACACACATTCTTGTTCCAGTGGGCAACAAAGAAGGAGCTTTGATTGAAGAAAGTGTGCTGAAGATAAATGAAGGAGAGGTCACGGGAAGTAATTAGAAGTCACGGGAGTTGTTTTTTTTTGGAAGTGGGGAGCAAGAAAACGTCCGTGATTCTATTGTATTTGGCATCATGCAAGCTTGAAAGATAAAAGGAGGAGACTAGAACGAAGGAGGGGGATCATCCATTTTTCTGAGGAGGAGGACTCGAGGTTTAACAAAGAGGAACCAATCTTCAAGAGCCATCTCCCATAACTACTTCGAAACCCCAAATCTGTGAACCCATCATACGGGTCTTGTAACAGATGCCACCAAACTCATCTTCCATCAGCAATCATACACCTCTGCCGTCATCACCATTCCATTCCCCACTGGAACCTCCCTCCAAACACACGCATAAACTGCCCTTGGAACGTACACAACCAGCTGCACTACTAAGGGAAGAACACGGTCATTCTTGTAACGTTGCATGGGAGAAGAAGCAAGTTGAGTTTGGTCTACAAGCCACCTAGAAAGCACACGTTCAGCAGCCACTACCATTCTCGGTTGAGGGAGAGAGGATTCACAGCAAAGAGAAGGAAAAGTCGGCTACCTAAGGGAGGAGGGGATTCATTGGAAACACAAGCTTACCATAAAAAAAAACGGATCTTCGAGAGGTAAGTAATGTTGTTTTAACGAGTTGTTTGCTTGCTCTTGCACGTATGCATGTATGTCTGTTGAAGTTGCTAGGTTTGCCTGTGACTGTCTCTGATTCCTCTGGTTGTGGATATTGGTTTATGTTCGCTGTTATCATCATCATCATCTCCCCGGACCCACTTTTACCCGCTTCTTTTGTGCCATTTCGATCAAAAATAGGCTTACACCTCTCTGTCCATTTCCTACGATCAACATTTTGAAACAGTAAATGGGATGACAAAGATAGTAGAACAGTGTTTTCATCCTCACTGAACCATTCCGTCCTCCACTGGAACCGCTCTCCCAACCACCGAGAACTCTCTCGGCGCGGTACTCTCCCTCCCTCAATCATCAACCATACTCATTTGCCACCCCTCGGCTCATCATTCCCAACCATGCGCCCCCGCCAAATCCATTTTCTTCCCCGTGCAACACCTCCTTCGAATCCCACATCTTCCTCTGCCTTCATCTCCGATTCCTTCAGGTCCCCAACACCCACCATCTTCATTGTCACCATTCGGCCAACAGCTTCAACTTCTTCTTCATCATCTCCAATACCTGGGGGGCACTGACTCCCTCTACTTCTCCATCCTGACCTCACAGCCTTTACTTCCAACTGAATCTTCATCATTTCAAAAACACCTCACGGCCGAACTCCAACCTCTGGCCATCGTCACCACCTCCATCATCTTCAACCCATACCTCACGGCTATCACCCCTCATCTTTCTCTGTCAATACCGAAAGAACCCCAGGAAACAACTCACGGCCTAACCTCCGAACGGCCAACATCACCACCAGCCACCGTGAGTGTCACCAACATCCCTATAGCACCTCCACTGTCAAACAGCCTCCATCCCAGCCACCATCAACTTCTTCTCCCGTCACCACTACACCCACCACCTTCACGCTTCCACTTCAAACTTCCACCATCTTCATATTCATCTTCATCGTCTTCAACTCCGCCATCTACTATACGTCCGACATCTTCCACAACGAACGTCCGTCCCCATCTCCCCAACGAACGCTCGCCCATGCGAGCGCTCATCATTAAGCCTCCTCTTCCCGTCCGACATTTTCCACAACGAACGCTCGTCCGAACGAACGCTCGTCCAAACGAACGCTCGTCATTCAACCCGTTTCCCAGCGTCCGTTCGCATATGCTCCAACGAACGCTCGTCATTCAACCCGTTTCCCAGCGTCCGTTCGCATATGCTCCAACGAACGCTCGTCATTCAACCCATTTCTCAGCATCCGTCCTTCATCGAACGCTCGTCCCCAACGAGCGCTCGTCATTAAGTCTCCTCTTCCAGCGTCCGTCCGACATCTTCCACAACGAACGTCCGTCCCCATTTCCCCAACGAACGCTCGCCCATGCGAGCGCTCGTCATTAAGTCTCCTCTTCCAGCGTCCGTCCGACATCTTCCACAACGAACGTCCGTCCCCATTTCCCCAACGAACGCTCGCCCATGCGAGCGCTCGTCATTAGGTCTCCTCTTCCAGCGTCCATCCGACATCTTCCACAACGAACGTCTGTCCCCATTTCCCCAACGAACGCTCGCCCATGCGAGCGCTCGTCATTAAGTCTCCTCTTCCAGCGTCCGTCCGACATCTTCCACAACGAACGTCCGTCCCCATTGTCCCCAACGAGCGCTCGTCATTAAGCCTCCTCTTCCAGCGTCCGTCCGACATCTCCACCAACGAGCGCTCGTCATCCACTCTCCTGTTCTCAACGTCCGCTCGTTATCTCCACCTACGAACGTTCATCATCGCCCAACGAACGCTCGTCCCCAACGAGCGCTCGTCATTCACCTCCTTTCCCAACGTACGTTCGGTCTCTACCATGAACTGCACGATCGCCTGCGACGGAACGTTCGGCATCCCTATTCACGTCGGGCTTTGTTTTTTTTTATTTTTTTTTTATTATTATTTTTCTCACCCCTTGTACGGTAACTCTCACCCCTTTGTTTTATTTAGTAAACTTATTTGTGCTGTTTTACTTAAAAATTATAAAAATTGTAAATAGAAAAATATATAAAACAAAAAAAAACATTTAATGTAATAAATCTCGGTATGAGTACTCGTGCGATCGTACGCATCAGCCTAGTACTTATTGCCCAAATATAAAATAAATAAAAAGCCGTGTGAGTGCTTGTGCGATCGTACGCATCAGCCTAGTACTCATTACGCAAAACAATAAAAGAGAAAGCCGTGTGAGTGCTCGTGCGATCGTACGCATCAGCCTAGTACTCATTACGCAAAACAGTAAGGAAAAAAGCCGTGTGAGTGCTCGTGCGATCGTACGCATCAGCCTAGTACTCATTACGCAAAAAATATGTTTCAAAGGTTTAGGCACATGTGTGATCGCACGCATCGTCCTTGTGCTACAAACCTTTTCTCTTTTCTAAAATAAAAAATACCAAAAAATATAAAATCTTTAAAAACTAAAAAACATCTACTTTTTCAAATAACAAACAATATTGCCTTTGCCAGAACTACGTGATCCTTGATTCTCCATCAAAAGTGGAGATACGTAGGAGCAAGGCCAGTCCTTGTCAGGCTCACTCTCCCAAAAATCCAAATCATTTTCCAAACAATTTCTCAAACAAATTTTCAAACAAGTTTCTCAAGAAGTTTCTAAAAGAACTACGTAACCCTGATTTCTCATTCTGCATGAGAATACGTAGGAGCAAGGTCAATCCTTGTCGGGCCCAAAAAGCTAAAAAATATTGTTTGTTTCTTTTGAGTTTTATTTTAAGGGGAAGTTAAATACTTTGAAAACCACATCCACATTCGCACATTTAGTTAAAGGTACTGCCTTAGGGCAGGCGTTGTAGGGTGCTAATACCTTCCCTACACGTAACCGACTCCCGAACCAAGAATCTGGTTCAATTTGACCATGCCTTATCATTTTATGGTTTTTCCGTAGTTTTCCAGAATAAACTATGGTGGCGACTCCAAAATCTCTTTTTTCAAAATTAAAAATTTATTCTTTTTATTGGATCGTCGTCCCGTCGCGATTCCGGTTGCGACAGATGGCGACTCCGCTGGGGACTACAGAGAGTCAGGCCATTTAATTAGATGTGCGAATTTAATGTGGTTTTTCTTTGTGTTTTTCTTTGTCTTTGTTTGATATTGGTCATTATTGTATATGTGTTGTTTTGATTATATTGAACCCTAGGGTAGAAAACATGTTATATCTGCCTGGGAATTTTCTGGTTGTTTTGCAGGTGAGGGTTTGGGGTGTTCAGTTGCATGCTCCCTTCACACACACACATCATATGCATATCATGAGTGAGACCCTATACCCGGGTCTGAGCGCAACTTAGAAATAGAGGGTTGTGTAGCGGTGTCACTCTGGGATGTACTTCCTGTTTGGCTATCGTGAGAACCCCAGCCAGAGTCTGTTCTTTTCATTTGTGTCTCCACACCTAGTTGATTACTCTGACTGTTGTGGAGAAACAGTGAAAAGAGCCATAGCTCTGGTGGCCTGATTTAAGCATTAGGAAGCCGTCCCTATGAGTGCATATATTTGGCCTTAGAACTTTAGTCATTCAACCTTTGATAGGCCACGAAGGGAGAAATGTGTATTCCTCTAACCCTCATACTGTTCATTCTATTTCAAAAAAAAAAAAATAAAAAAAATAAAAAAAATAAATACATAATATTGTTTTTGCATTCTCATGTTATGCATGCATTTTTGTTAATCATTTTATTTTACCTCACTTTACCATGCATCATTCGGTAACATGCTAATTTTAGGGGAAATCATCCAGTATTCACTTGATATCGCGAAGATGGAAGTCGATATAAGATCGGGTGCTACACAACATACTGAGTCCCTCATGTTAAGAAATAAATCTCACCTGAAGACTCACGGTGGAAACTTGACAAGTCTGATAAAGTTGGGCAGAAGGCTAAAAACCATAAAGAGACAAACCTTTAAGAAGAGATATGGTAACCTGTTGAGTCTGATGGAGGTAGAAGTGTCGTCGCCTGCTATCACAGCCTTCGCACAGTATTATGATTCCCCGCTAAGATGCTTCACCTTTCAAGATTTTCAGCTAGCACCAACTATAGAGGAGTTTGAGCACATTCTGGGAATGCCACTTGAGGATACCACGCCATATCAGCATTTGGAACATCATGCCTCTATCGCGACTATTGCTGCCATAATGAAACTACATCCCAAAGAACTTGAAGACAGGTTGGTAACAAGGAATCAAGTACGTGGACTGACACAAGGATTTTTGGAGCAGCACTTGCATTATCTAGCAGAGGGGGAAGATTGGGAGACTTTCATGGACGTGTTAGCTCTTACCGTGTATGGTATCGTGTTGTTTCCTAAAGTAGAGGGCTTTGTGGATTATACCGCTATTGATGTTTTCGTGGCAAAAAAGACGAGATCCGAGAATCCCGTAACAGCGGTCCTTGCGGATGTTTATGGGACCATGAGTTTTTGCCACGAGAGAAAAGGGAAGAAAATACTTTGCTGTCTATCGGCGTTGTATCTATGGATGACTGCGCGTCTGTGTAAGCGGTCGGGTGATATCAGGCGTCCGATGGAAGATCCTTCACACCAGGGGCTCAAAGACAAAGGAGGGAATGAATGGGCCCAATTCTTTGCCAGTTTGAATGGAGGAAAAGTAAGATGGCGTCTCCCTTGGCTTGAAACTAAGCCCTCTATCCATTATTGTAGCCCATTTTCCAATGTACCCCTCATAGGTACCCGATATTGCATAAATTATAACCCTATTTTGGTTCAAAGGCAATTCGGACGTCCCATGAAAGGGGCACCCTCGCCGGAATACCTTACAACGTTGTTCATCTATTACGAGGATGGGCACTTCACTGAAATATTGAGGAAAGTCAGAAGTGCTTGGGAAAATGTTATGCGAGCAGAAAAGGATATAAGATTGGGGGTGATGGACGACAAAATTAATTATCACAAATGGATTTGGGAAAGAGTAAAGGAAGTCAAATTGCCTTTCAAACCGATCGTTCATCAGCTAGCTAACGAAGGGCCATCCCAAGAACTAGAAAGCGATGAGGTGAAGCAATTGAAGATAGAGATGGAAAAACTGAGGGAGCAGAATGATAAGTTAGGAAAAGAATTGCAGACTGCGCGCAATGATTTGGTTGATATGAGGAATGATAAAGAAGAAAAAGCACAGGCCTATGAAGAAATTGTCAAAAGTCAAAAGGCTGAAAGAGTTTATGCATTCCAATTGAAACAGGACCTCTTAACTGCAAGCAAAGAACTGGCCATGAGAATGGAGGAAAAGAATTCAGCATTAGAAGAAGGAAAACAATGGAGGCTCCTCTACGAAGAGGCTAAAAGAGATAAGCGAGAGGCTCTGAAGAGACTAAGAGAAGCGCAGGTTCAAGTAGAAAAGGCGGGACATGAGATGAAGGAAATGGCCTTGTCTTTTGAAACAGATATGAACCAAGAGCGTTGGAAGCTGGCAAAGGCCGAAGAAGAGCATCGCTCCATGATAAAACAAATGGAGGAGTACATTGAAGAGCAAGAGGAACGGTGGAGGTCAATAGAGTTTGGAGAGAGGCATCATGCCTTGGTAGAACAAATGAAAGACCACATCGCGATGCAAGAAGAGGCTGTGAACCATTGGAAGGGAAATTTTTCCCAACTGGCTATGTTGGCGAACGGAGCAATTGAAGATATCCCTAAGATGGTGTTGGACGCCGAAGCTACGACCCATTTTTGCAACCCGCCTCCCGAGATAATGCTTTTTATTAACCATTGTAAATTACTAGTAGGCGAAATGAAGGCCTTCACTGCTCGGGCTAGGAAGTGATTCATGTCTTGTTAGATTTTTCTCTATATGAAAGACTTAAGATGTTTTGTATGGTATCAACCTGCATCGATTTCCATCATTAACGTCGTCAGGATCTTATGATTTCCACCTATCATTAGCATGCATCACTTTTTTCCTTGTTCTTTCCCTCTCCCTTTTTCTTTCCTTTTTGTTTGAAGCTTTTCATCTAACTTAAGTTAATAATAAAACAGTAAAAAAAAAAAACGGCCAACCTTCCACGACATTCCTACAGGACTCGAGCCAATTCCAAGATCATGGAAAGCTGGGAAGAGTCACAAGAATCCATCAAAGCTGAAATGAGTCAGTTGAAGGACCAGGTTGGACAAATCTTGGTTGCCCTTGAAGCCCTGAAGGCTACTGGAGAGTCTTCATCTACGCTGGTTGGCGGGAACGCCCATTTTTATCCCCCGTTTTTCAATGCTACTAGCCAATCGATTCCTTTCCCGTTGTATGGGTTACCCCCGGGATATACTCCTTCCGTAGGAGAATATATCGAAGGGGGGCACGTGTCGTTTCCCATTCCTACAACTATTGATATCCCGCCAGTCACCACTCATGGACCTACCTCTGTGTCAGCTCCCTTGGTAAGTGCTCAAACGAATGAACCAATCACAGTTGAAGGAACACGAGTGACTACTATACCGCACGTAATTGTTAACCACGATTCTTCAGCAAGACCGCCTCACAAACCGCGGCGCGTGCAGGGACCGACATCAGTAACAGTGCTAAAAACAGACTTGAGATTCTGGAGGAAAAAATGAGGGCTATTGAAGGGATGAAAAATTATGAGTTCGGAAATGTTGCAAGACTAAGCTTGGTTCCTGGAGTAAAAATACCGTATAAGTTCAAGGCGCCAGAATTCGAGAAGTACAAGGGTGATACATGCCCTAAAATCCATCTGGCCATGTATTGCAGAAAAATGGCTGCGTACGCATATGACGACCAGTTACTCATCCATGTTTTCCAAGACAGTTTGGTTGGGGTAGCATTAAACTGGTATACCCACTTGGAGCCCTCTCGAATCCATTGTTGGGCAGATCTAGCCGACGCCTTTGTAAAACGGTATATATACAACACGCATGTAGCACCGGACCGTCTGCAATTACAGAATATGGGAAAGAAAGACAATGAGACCTTCAAGGAATATGCCCAACGGTGGAGAGAATTGGCCACACAAGTGGAGCCGCCTTTGTTTGAAAAAGAAATGGTGGCAATGTTCGTAAATACGCTTCAGCCACCATTTTATGAATATATGGTAGGGAATGTGTCCGCCAATTTCGCTGACGTCGTCATAATTGGTGAGAGGATAGAGATTGGGGTGAAGAGCGGGAAGATTGCAAGTGGTCCATCTACGATGGAGAACTCTAAAAAGAAACCTTCTTTCAATCCAGGAAAGAAAAAAGAAGGAGACGTACATGCAACATTGGCAATGCCTGTATGGAGAGGTCAGGCTCCTTCTCACAATTATAGACCATACTTGGGCCAACCTCCACATTCGGCCAATGCGGCTTTTGCTCATCCAATTAGCCCTCAACAACAACAAGGATTCTACCAATCACAACCCGTCATAAGCAATGCTTGGAGGACTGGGCCAAGTGCAAATCCAAATCCGAATGCAGGTCAAGGCGGTTATCCGGGAAGAACCCAGGAAAGAAACTTTGTCCACTTCACCCCCATCCCCATGACTTACACTGAATTATTACCTCACCTCGTCAAAAGGGGTCTGGTTGCTATATGTCCAATGATACCCCTACAGCCTCCGTACCCTAGGGGTTATGATGCAGATGCCAAGTGTAGTTATCACGGGGAAGGCGTGGGTCACTCCACTGAGAGGTGTATGGCTTTCAAGCGTAAAGTGCAGGCCCTAATTGATGCGGGGTGGCTAAAATTTCAAGAAGATAAACCTAGCATTGATACTAATCCGTTATCCGGACATGGTAATGCCTCGACAAATGCCATTGAGGTTAAGAAGCATGAACTGATAAGGGATGCAAGTAAGATCCGAAGTTCCAGAAGGTTTATTTTCAAGGAATTATTAAAGTTGGGATTTTTAAACGGGGATTATGATTTGGAAAGAGCATGTGGACTCCATCCATGCACGGAACACTCTATCGAGGAATGCGTTGAATTCGAAAAGTTCCTACAAGATCTGCTTGATAAGAATTTGATGCAAGCGTGCTATGAAGACAAGCATGAGGAGGTGTTCGCACAAACTGGTATGGAGCCAGATGTAGCTTTGCCAGAGCCGTTGATAATCCGCTTCACTCGAACCACCCTTACACCAGTAATTCAAGGAAGATCACCCTTTGTCATCCATACACCAGTTCCTTTTCCTTACAAAAGCGATAAAGCTGTCCCCTGGAGGTATGGGACACATGTAGTCGATGAAGGACAGTGCATTGAAAGCCATTTCTCTAGCCAGGATCCAGTTGTTGAAAATATATCAGGCATCGGCGGAATGACGAGGAGTGGTCGAATCTTCACGCCACCAAATTTGACGGGAAGAGAAGCTAGTAATAATGAAGCACCAATGGATACAAATACTAAGGAGCATTTAAAGGGGAAAGGGGTGCAAGTAGAGGAGACCTCTGACAAGGCAGACAAGAAAGAAATCTCTGAGGAAGAGGCCTGCGAATTTTTAAAATTCATTCAACAGAGTGAATATAAGGTGGTGGAGCAGTTGAAACGCATGCCTGCTCGGATTTCCTTGTTAGAATTGCTTATGCATTCTACCTCTCATAGAAAGTTGTTGATGAAGGTACTCAGTGAGGCTCATGTCGAGCATGGTATTTCGTTGAACAAGTTTGAGGGTATCGTTGGCAACATCATCGCTAATAATTACCTCACCTTTACTGACGAGGAGATACCCACTGAGGGGAGAGGTCATAACAAGGCTCTTCATGTCTCCGTGAAATGTTTAGATCACGTTATAGCACGTGTCTTGGTGGACAATGGTTCCTCTCTCAATGTCATGCCAAAATCAACGTTGGAGAAGCTACCCTGTGACAGAATGCATATGAAACCAAGCTCTATGATTGTGAGGGCATTTGACGGCAGTAAAAGGGTAGTGATGGGAGAAATTGAATTGCCCGTTCAAGTTGGTCCTTGTGTCTTTCAAGTGACCTTTCAAGTTATGGATATCCTCCCGGCTTATAGTTGTTTGTTGGGTCGCCCGTGGATCCATTCCGCAGGAGTTGTGCCTTCCACACTACACCAAAAGCTGAAATATGTTATGGGAGATAAGCTGGTGATAATATCAGGAGAGGAGGACCTCCTTGTGAGCGGACCATCGTCCACGCGATATATTGAGGCAGCCGAGGAAGCTCTGGAAACAGCTTTTCAATCATTAGAAATTGTGGGAAACACCTATGTTGAGCCGTTTCCTATGAACCCCCATTTATCATGCACCTCTATCATGGCAGCCAAGGTCATGCTGAAAGAAGGTTATAAGTATGGGAATGGTTTAGGCAAGTATGGACAAGGACGTACATTCCCATTGGAGATGATTGGGAACAAAAACAGATATGGCCTAGGGTATAGACCCAACAAGGAAGATGACAAGAGGTTGATTGAGGAAAGGAAGGAACGCATTCTGGCTCGAATGGGGAAATGGGAACCAAGGGCAAAGAAAACCCACATTTGTGGTATCAAAGAGAGTTTTCGCAGTGCTGGATGGGTGAACACTAGTCATATAGCGGTGGTGGAAGAGGAAGCAAGATCTGAAAGCTCAAACTTCGTGTGGGTTTGCTCCCCAGGTGCACGGCTCAACAATTGGAGGACTCTGGATGTACCCGTGATGTCTAAATCAATTGAAATGTAATATATTAATTAACCCTTTTCGCTTCACCCGAGCTTTGGGATTCATGGCTCACGGGTTGATGCTTTTATTTTGCTTTCAGTGTAATATTTGAATCGTGTTTGTTCTCATTTCTGTCATCATTTATCCTTTTTCATGATTTTTCCTGTTTATTTATTCTTTTCGCAAAACTTAAATAATGCAGATGTGACAATGAATGTTTTGAAAATAAAAATGTCTATATCCCTAAGTGGGAGCACCCTGTCATTAATGCGGAAGATGATCCGGAAGATGATCCGGAAGATGACCCGGAACCCTCTCCAGAGCTCTTGAGATTAGTGGAACAAGAGTCCAAAGAGATAAAACCCCATCAGGAGGATGTTGAAGTACTCAACTTGGGGGAGGAAGGAGAGATAAAGGAAGTAAAAATCGGCACTACTATGAAAGAGGAAGTGAAGGTAAAGCTGCAAGCCCTACTGAAGGAGTATAAGGATGTGTTCGCTTGGTCTTATAATGACATGCCAGGATTGGATACCGATATTGTGCAACACAAGCTCCCACTTAAGCAGGAATGCCTTCCAGTCAAGCAAAGACTAAGAAGAATGAAACCAGAAATGTCACTGAAAATTAAGGAAGAGGTACAGAAGCAATTCGACGCAGGATTTCTGGCTGTGGCTAAATACCCACAATGGGTGGCAAATATTGTACCAGTGCCTAAGAAAGATGGGAAGGTTCGAATGTGTGTCGACTATCGTGATTTGAATCGTGCAAGTCCGAAGGATAACTTCCCATTACCACACATCGACACTTTAGTTGACAATACAGCCAAGTACTCGCTATTTTCGTTCATGGATGGTTTCTCGGGGTATAATCAAATTAAGATGGCGCCTGAGGACATGGAAAAGACGACCTTCATCACGTTGTGGGGAACCTTTTGTTATAAGGTAATGTCTTTCGGGCTCAAGAATGCCGGGGCAACATATCAAAGGGCGATGGTGACACTTTTTCATGATATGATGCACAAGGAGATCGAGGTTTATGTGGATGATATGATTGCAAAGTCTGAATCAGAAGAAGAACATGTCCTCAACTTGAAGAAATTATTTGAGAGATTGAGAAAGTATAAACTCAGGTTAAACCCTGCCAAATGCACATTTGGAGTGAAATCCGGGAAGTTGTTGGGCTTCATGGTTAGCCAAAAGGGGATAGAAGTGGATCCTGACAAAGTGCGAGCGATATCAGAAATGCCTGCGCCTAGCACAGAGAAGGAGGTTCGCGGTTTTCTGGGTAGATTGAACTACATTGCTAGATTCATCTCCCAATTAACTGCTACCTGCGAACCAATGTTCAAGTTGCTACGAAAGAATCAGGTTATGGTTTGGAACGAGGATTGTCAAGCCGCTTTTGAAAAAATCAAACAATACCTGCAAGACCCACCTGTATTGCGTCCACCCGAGCCAGGAAGACCACTCATTTTGTACTTAACTGTATTGGAAAGGTCAATGGGTTGTGTATTGGGTCAATATGATGAAGCTGGAAAAAGGGAGCATGCGATATATTACTTGAGCAAGAAATTCACAGACTGCGAACAACGATATTCATCGTTAGAGCGAACTTGTTGTGCATTGGCATGGGCCGCTCATCGCCTAAGGCAATACATGTTGAGTCACTCTACATTGTTGATATCCAAGATGGATCCTATCAAGTTTATTTTTGAAAAGCCCGCTCTCACCGGAAGGATAGCTCGGTGGCAGGTGCTATTGTCAGAATATGACATCGTATATGTTACTCAAAAATCCATCAAGGGCAGTGCTCTAGCAGAATACTTAGCTCATCAACCCATTAACGATTATCAGCCAATGCAACCTGAATTTCCCGATGAGGGTATCATGACTCTATTCGAAGAAGGCGGGAAATACCGAGACGAAGAAACATGGATATTACTATTTGATGGAGCGTCGAATATGATGGGGCATGGCATAGGGGCAGTATTAATCTCTCCAGAGCAGCAGTATATGCCCATGACATCAAGGCTGTGTTTTGATTGCACGAATAACATTGCAGAATATGAGGCCTGCGCTATGGGTATTCGGGCGGCAATAGAGTTCAAAGTGAAAATTCTGGAAGTATATGGAGATTCAGCTTTAGTCATCAACCAGTTGAAGGGAGAGTGGGAAACAAGAGACTCAAAATTAATCCCCTACCAGGCATACATCAAAGGATTAATGGAGTGCTTCGACTTCATCACATTTAACCACATACCACGGGAAGATAACCAGTTAGCAGACGCGTTGGCTACTTTGTCATCCATGTTTGAGGTTGACCCGAATACAGAATTACCAGTGATTGAAATGAAGAGCCATGCGGAGCCAGCATATTGCCAGTTCATCAAGGAGGAGGTGGATGGTAAACCTTGGTACTTCGATATCAAGCACTATCTTAAGACCCAAGAATATCCTGAAAAAGCATCTGAAAACGATAAAAGGTCGTTACGAAGGTTGGCTGGTAGTTTTATTTTAAGTGGGGACATTTTATACAAGAGAAATCATGACATGATTCTCCTCAGATGTGTAGATACAAAAGAGGCCGAATTGATATTGAAAGAAGTACACGAAGGTACATTCGGCACCCACATGAATGGGCACTCAATGGCTAGGAAGATCCTGAGAGCTGGTTACTTCTGGTTAACCATGGAAAATGATTGTTGTACACATGTAAGGAGGTGCGAGAAATGTCAGATGCATGCAGACAATATCAATGTATCGCCCACGACTTTGAATGTGTTGTCTGCACCATGGCCGTTTTCAATGTGGGGGATAGATGTTATTGGAGCTATAGAGCCAAAAGCGTCAAATGGACACCGTTTCATACTGGTCGCAATCGATTACTTTACCAAGTGGGTCGAAGCCGTTTCTTATGCCAACGTGACTAGAAAGGTGGTGACCAGATTCATAAAAAGGGAATTGATCTGCAGATATGGGCTGCCTAACAAGATCATCACTGATAACGCTACCAACCTGAACAACCGGATGATGGCAGAATTATGCGAGGAGTTCAAAATTCATCATCTTAATTCTTCTCCTTACCGTCCAAAAATGAATGGGGCAGTAGAAGCTGCTAATAAGAATATCAAGAAGATCGTGCAAAAGATGGTGGTCACCTACAAGGATTGGCATGAAATGCTTCCCTTTGCTTTACATGGATATCGTACTTCAGTACGAACGTCCACTGGTGCAACACCTTTTTCGCTGGTGTATGGGATGGAAGCAGTGCTTCCATTTGAGGTGGAAATCCCATCTCTACGAATTTTATTGGAAACCCAATTGGAGGAAGCTGAGTGGGTTCAAGCTCGGTTTGACCAACTCAATCTCATCGAAGAGAAGAGACTGACAGCGGTGTGCCACGGGCAATTGTATCAAAGAAGAATGAAAAAGGCTTTCGACAAAAAAGTACATCCAAGGGAATTCCATGAAGGCGAACTGGTGTTAAAGAAGATATTGCCCATACAAAGGGATTTCAGAGGCAAATGGACCCCAAATTATGAAGGGCCATTCGTGGTAAAGAAGGCATTCTCTGGAGGGGCACTAATCCTCACAAGGATGGGCGGAGAGGAGTTACCTTTGCCAGTTAATTCGGATGCGGTAAAAAAGTTTTACGCATGATGATTCTGAGATAGGGGATGCTACTAAGCGATATTAACACTGTTTTGTGAAAATTTTGTTGTATTCTGTGTTACTTCTTTCAATAAAATTATCCGACTCTTTCATCTTTTGCTCTTCGACACGATTCATATCACACTGAGTTTTAAAAGTAAAATAAAGGGAAATGACAATGATTAAAGCATCACGGGTATATTCCATTGAGCACAAACTCGCTCCTCAAGGATGTCGTGGAAGAAAACAAGTAAAAAATATATAAAATAATACAATTCAAAAAAAAAGGGGGTCATCAAAATTTCAAACTGTTCATTTTGTTTTACGAGTTCATTGTTCCTCTCTTCCCATTCCTGCTTTGTCTCATATGCATAATGATTTCAAAATTTTGTTTTTCATGCTCATGGTGTTCGCTTTGGATCTCATTTCATTCGAAGTCTTTTTTCCGTATTTTCTTTGTAAATAATTTATTTTCTGTTGAACCCGGTTTTCCATTATTTCGTTTAAATTAGAAATTTTTGTTTAGACTGAAGAAAAAAAAACCATAAAATCTAATTTCATTTCATCATCGGAGCAGGAAATTACAGTAAAGGTCGGATACACTCATACGATTTTGGCATTTGATAAATAACGTAAAAATGCATAAAAAAAAAGAGAAAAAAGCGGATATAACAGAAAAGGTGCAAAGTCACAATTAAAAAAAAACAGCAAAAAAAAAAAGCAAATAAGGCAAGCAAAAGCGAATAAACAGTGTTCGCGGTTCGATCACGGGTGATCGTTAAGTTACAGACCATGAAAATAAAAATAATAAAAAAGGGGAAATTCAGCGAAAAAATTCCCGGGCTGGTTGCGGTGGTCTGAGAGAGAGCTCCGTCGAGGGAGCTCTGGTCCGGAAGGTGAGAAGCATGGGTGGAGCGATTTGTCGTCCGTCCCTGTCGTCGTCAATGATGATCGGAACGGGGAACAAGTCCAGTAGCCTCGGCGCTCGCATGATCACCCAGTCGTATTCTTTCCAAAAAAAAAAGAAAGTAAAAAATTTGTCAATAATAAGATGAAAAAAAAAGAGAAAAGAAAGGAGATGGAAGTGATCAGGGTACTTACCATACATGTATAGCGGCAGTTGTGAGAACTGAGTGCCGGTAGGGTCTATCTCTGCTTGCCAGCGCCTGACCCGATTGCCGTGGTTGTTAAACCAGCAGTACACATTGTATTCGCTGACATCTGCGAAAACCCTTAGTCGAGACGGAATTTCGACGACTTGCGCTCTGCTGGGATGTGTGACCCCGTAATTGTAAATATTGGTCATCATTCTGACCTGATCGTCAGTAGGTCGCCACCGCTGACTGGTATACCTATCCATCTCCATCTCGTTCATCCTTCTTCTCTAAGTTTTCTGAAACAAAAAAAAATATAAAAAATAAAAAGAACAAAAACATAACAAAAGCATAAAACAAAAAAAAAAGAAGTATTTTCAGTGTTTTCTTTATTCGTGTTTGTTTCCTTTTAGTTTATTTTGTCCGGTCAGTCTTTGTTATTTCAGTGTCCGGTCTCGGATCTGTTTCACGGTCCTTGCAGGAGGGTCCTAAACGGATCTATGTCCTTTTGTCCTTGTCCTTTTGTCATTGTCCATTTGTCCTTGTTCGATTCATACAAATAAAATTCTCTTTTTAAGTTTTCTGATTTTATGGGGTACGTGGCGTTGTTCTACCCGATTGTCTCTGCCATACCTTCAATCGAAGGGAGATTAACGTCTGGTTTCCAGCCTATATACCCCTTAAGTTAAGACAGTTGTGTTTTTAAGTGTTTTAAGTTTAAAATTAAATTAAAAAAAAGGAGGAAGAAGAAAGAAGACTCAGAAAGAAAAGCAAAGAAGGGCAAGATGGAAATAAAAGCAAGCGAAGCAGAAAGCTAAAGAGTAAAAAGCAAGAACAGAAAGCGTAAAGGGAAAAAGAGCAGAAAGCATAAAGAAAGGAAATATAAAAGGGAACGGGAAGAAGAAAAAAGCAGAGAAAGCATCAAAGGGCAGAAAAACAAAAAAAAATGAAGGGCGAAAAGGAAAGAAAAACAGAAAGGGGAGAGGGGAAGGAAAGCAGAAACAGAAAGCTAAAGAGTTAAAAGGAAAAGAAAGCATCAAAGAGGAAAGGAAAAAGGAAGAACGAAAAAAAAAACTTAAAGGAAAAGAAGAGGATTAAGATCTTAGAGGACTTACCTGGAAGCAGAAGGGCTTGCAGAAGCTCGTCGCAGCACTGGGAAGCCTTCGAAAGCACGCGGGGGCAGAGTTTCCTCCCGGAATCCAGACGCTCAAGGAAGAGAGAGAAGAGAGAGAAGAGAGAAAGGGAGAGCAAGAGAGAGAGTGATCAGACTGAAATGTCGCCCAACGCGGAGGAGCTCTCGACTTATAGCCAAGCAAATCCACTGTAGCTACAGTTCCGGTCGCTGCAACTGCCTGGTGTCGGTCTGATTTCTTTCTGAGTTTTCAAAAAAAAAAAATAATAATAATAAAAATTTTTGAAAATCTGAAACGGGTAGGGTTTTGTTGGGTCGATCCGGCCCAATTCAAGACTTCTTGGATGATCCGATTTCACCAAAAAATAATAGAACAAAAAAATCAAAAAAATGTGATAAATAGAAAATTTTTCCAAAAAAAATATAATAAATGGAGTGATGTAAAATTTGAAGTGTTCAAAATTGTTTTTTATTTGCTTGATAAAGAACTTTTTTCAGGTTCATTGGGCCTCATTACCATGTTGGCCTTCTTTGAACCCAATTCTTTCTGAAATTTAAATTTGAGTGAAAAATTATTTTGGCATGTTTGTATTTTCACATCACCATTTTGTTTGATTTTTATTCCTTCTTCTTCTACATTTTTGAATAAATCAAAAATCTAAAAAAAAACAGTGCTCGAGCCCATTAGGCCCAATGACCTTCGTGGTTGTCTCTCGAGTCTACTTCTTTTGAAAATATGTCAAAAATGTTTTGTTTTCACATTTTGGCTGTTGAATGATGTTTTGTACATTGGTTCAAATTGGCTTGTGTAATTTTCTTTGCATTTGTAACAAAAATCTGAGAATGAAAGATGAACAGTTTTTGAGCCCATTAGGCCCTTTCGGCATATGTGGTTTCTCCTGAACCAGTGCATCTGAATTTCTGAAAAAATAAAAATCCTTGTTTGTGTAAATTTTGTGTTTTCAATTCATGATCTCCCTTTTGATTTGTGTGAATAAGATATTTTGTGCTGAAAAATAAAGATAGAGGAATTTAGACCTTGTTTGAAGAATTTTTGTCATGGCTGTAAGAAAAATAGTTTTGGGCCCATTGGGTCGAGAGTGTTGTGAAGCTTTCTTTAATTCAATTTTCTGAAATCCTCTGATAAAAAAATAAAAAAAAATCGATTTTCTTTAGCTTGTTCCATAAAATATGAAAAAATGAAAAAATATTTTCCTTTGTAACTCTCCTCTGTCAAGCTTTCACGGCTCAGGTCATCTGATCCATTGGGTCAATGTGCCTGGTAAGTCCAACTTCCTTCTATGTTACTTCTCCTCAGGGCCGATCCGATCTGGATTTTCCCGTGTCAGAAAGTAACAAAAAAAAAAACATTTTTATTTTTTTCAAACGTTTTCCTAAATCAAATTTACTCATATCAATTTTTGCATCGCTCACCAAGCCTAGTTTCTGCACTGGTTCCCAAGCCCTTGTTTCCATTTTACCTCTGAAATCCCATTTCCCATACTAGCCTGCAAAGCTCAGTTTCCATACTGACCCGCAAGGCCCAGATTCCAAAAAAAAAATCCCAATTTCCCCAATGGCTCACAAAGCCTATTTTCCATTTCGGCCCGCAAGGGTCCAGTTTCCAGGCTGATCTGCAAAGCCCAATTTTCAAACCAAAAAAAAAAGAGAATCTGTTTTTCAACTATCATCATCATTTTCATTTCATATACCTTTCTTCATGCATAAAACAAAAAAAAAATACGCAAAAGTTGAGTCATTTTGTTTTTGATGCAAATCATCCATTTTATGAGATTTCAAAAAAAATATAATGGATGTCATAATCTCCTGGAGTCAAATGATCAAATCACATTCTTAGGAGATATTTGTGTGTGCATTGCTTGAAATCATCGTCCTTCAACCTTCGCTATACCAAGAGATTGGCCCAATCATATTCTTGAGCCCAAATGATAAACACCAAGTTTTACACTGGGGTAGATTTTCCTTTACCTCCACTAGCGTTCATTTGGGAGATTCCTGAATCCGTTAAGACAAAACAAAAACAAGGAAATAATGAATAAATAAAAAAATGAATGACTCTTGTTGAGATCATTTAGTCTTGTCTCTTAATTAATCTTTTGAAAATAAAACAACCAAAATTTGAAATGATGTGTGGCCATTTTTCTCCATCCAAAAAAAAAAACAAACAAAAATATATCCTTTGATACCAAATTTGAGCCAATAAGAAATTTTCTTTTCAAAATTTTACCCAAACAAGAGTTACCATCACAGTAGAAGTCGACTCAAATTGCAAGAAGAACACACTTAGTGATCAAATGAAGAGAATTCAGCAAAAGCAAAGCAAAAAAAATTGAAAAGAGTCACAAAGTGATGACAAACAAAGAGTGAAGTTTGCAAATTAGCAAGGGAAGTCAAAACAGATTTGACAAATAGTTGATACAAGTGTAGATGGTAACTCCTGTTTTTCAAAAATACCCACAAACATTTATTTGGGCCTTTATATCCTTTCCTTCAATACCCCTTAGCCCAAGCCACATTACAAGCCCAATAAAAGTCCACACAGATTGAATAATGGTTGCTTAAATTTTCATGAAGCTTAATTTTTGGGACAAGACAAAAATGATTAACAATGCAAAAAAAAAAAAATGAAAATGATGATGAAAAATAAATGTCCTCGGATGAAGGGAACTCCCTTTTTGATTAAGATTTTACAGAGGAAAATCAAACCGTTTGGGGGCAATCTTTTCAAGCCAATCCTTTCCATATCCATCACAAATTCCTGAACACATTCAAATCCCATCCAAACTCTTCCCCCGATTCCCAAACTTAGGACAACTTTGTAAGCTCTTCATAACCTTTTCGCCTGTTCTTCCAAACTGGGGCAACTACGTGAGTTTCATATGTTTCGGCCCGGCCCATTCAGAATACTGGTCGACTTTGTCAATCTCATATTTGTTTCATCTGTATATTCAAAGTTCGTACCAAGACCGGGGCATCCCTTGTTGGGCCTCTCAGATTTGTCCGTACTGAAATTCATAAATATACCCTCAAAACAGGGGCAGACGCTTTGGGGCTTTGTATGATTTTGAGTCCATCTTATCATTCGTAAACCCAGAGTGGGGGGAAACTTCTTTTTGAACCTCGCTTAATTGACTCATACCCAAAACCAAGGCGTGTCTTTCATATGCTTCGGCCCATTTAGAGTATTGAGCAACTTTGTTAAATCTCAAATTTTTTCATCTGAACATTCAAAGTTCATACAAAGACTGGGGCATCCCTTGTTGGGCCTTGCATGATCTCGGTTCGCCCCGAACTTTAAAGAAATCTATCACAACCAAATTTGGGGCAATTTGCAAATCCCACATGGTATTCTCACTCCCTGATTCATGACTTATCACAATTCACGGATACATTTGTCCATGCAAATACTCTTACCATGCTCCAAATTGGAGCAGCTTCTGAGTATCTACTAGCTCACATTGGCATTGGTAGTCGTTTTAAGGAGTAAGAGGCTCGAGTGGCCCACCCGGTACTCTCCAAATCCTTCCAATCATCCTCCACATATTTTTCCAACCCCTGATATCAAGCATGTACACACTAGTATCTCGTCAAGAAATGCGTGGCACACAAGCTTCATTTTGCACAGTTGACTTTAGAATTTGGACGTCCATTGAAAAGAAATTGAAAGTCTAGATCGTCATAAATTGGATGATTTCAAAGGAAACAAATTGACTCTCTCAAAAAAAAAATGTCATAAGTTCATAATCTTCCGATACATCATGTACATATTTTCATCAACTTTGAATTTGCCTCCATGTATATTCATCAAATTTTTCTTCCTTCAAAAAGACAAAAAAAAAATGCATCAAAGTTTTCCCTTCCATGTATATTACATCAATTTTCCTTCCTTCAAAGAGACAAAAAATCAACATGCATCAAAGTTTTCTTCTACAAATTTCAAAATTTACATCAACCACGTTTCTCTTGCACATCAAGATTTCAAATCCTTGTACAAAAATGCAACACCTTGTTTCTTAATTTCAAAATTTTCCAAAAAAAAAAAAAAAAAAAAAAAAAAAAAAAATCAAAAATCAAAATCAAAAAATTTTTTTTCAAAATTTCAACCAATTCCAATTTTCAATTTCAAACCAATCAAACATTTTTCTCTCTGCCATTTTATCTCGGCCATCTGCAAGATAATGGTCGAACGCACTTTTCTCTTGTTTTTTTATCTCGGCCATCTGCTAGATAATGGTCGAACACACTTTTTTCTTTTTTTATCTCGGCCATCTGCAAGATAATGGTCGAAAGCACCTTTTGTTTTGTTTTTTTTTTTTTTTTTTTTTTTTTTTTTTTTTTTTTTTTTTTTTTTTTTTTTTTATCTCGGCCATCTGCTAGATAATGGTCGAAAGCACCTTTTGTTTTGTTTTTATCTCGGCCATCTGCTAGATAATGGTCGAAAGCAATTTCAGTTTTATCTCGGCCATCTGCAAGATAATGGTCGAACACACTTTTCAGTTTTGTTTTATCTCGGCCATCTGCTAGATAATGGTCGAAAGCACATTTCAGTTTGTTTTTATCTCGGCCATCTGCTAGATAATGGTCGAAAGCACCTTTTCATTTTTGTTTTATCTCGGCCATCTGCAAGATAATGGTCGAGCGCACTTTTCAGTTTTGTTTTACCTCGGCCATCTGCTAGATAATGGTCGATCGCACTTTGTTCAATTCCATTTTATCTCGGCCATCTGCTAGATAATGGTCGAAAGCACCTTTTGAGTTTTGTTTTATCTCGGCCATCTGCAAGATAATGGTCGAGCGCACTTTTCAGTTTTGTTTTATCTCGGCCATCTGCTAGATAATGGTCGAAAGCACTTTTCTTTTGTTTTATCCCAGCCATCTCCAAGATAATGGTCGGGGCACTTTTCTCTTGTTTTATTTTGGCCATCTGCAAGATAATGGTCGAAAGCAGTTTTCAGTTTTATTTTGTCTCGACCCTCTGCATGGCAATGGTCAGGTACAGAGTTTAATTTTTTTCAAACGACCCTCTGCATGACAATGGTCGAACCCAATCAAATTCAAATTTCTCATTCATTTAATCTTGTTCATTTTATTTGAAAAAAAAAACAAACAAAAAAACAAACAAAATTTTTTTTTAATTAATTCAAAAAATTTTCCTGTTTGTTCCTGTTTCTTTGTCATTGAAAATTCTCTGTTTTTCCTTGTGTATTTTGAAATCCGAACGAAATTAATATTTCTATCTTTACTTATCTTTTACTCTGATAATATGAAAACATTATTTATCATATGATCTAGTAAAATTTAAGTAAAGAGGGGCAGCTGTCAACACCCAATTTCGTCCGGGTACGTTAAAAAAAATGTGTGTCAGAATGTATATTTTTTTTTTTTCTTTTCTCTTTATTTTCTTTTTTGTTTTATCTTCATTTAGTTTATTTTCATACAGAATAAAAAAAAATCAAATCAAATAAAAATAATAAATCTTTTCTGTTTTAACTTAATTTTATCTCTATTTCATCTTTTATTTTCTTTTTGTTTTTTATTAACTTTGTTTTACTTTAGTTGCATTTTTATAAAATCAAAAAATTATACACATACGAAATACAAAAAAATACATAAAATATAAAAATACAAAAAAATATATATATATATTTATAAAATAATAAAAAGGGATGCCACGGTGGTTTCCTAATCTTTGCAGAGAAGATGCTTTCCCGCCTCACATGGCAGCCATCATGCACACCTGCAGTTTCCAGTCGCACAAGTTTGACTCCATGGCAGCCGCTAGTGGTTACCTCCCATGTGCCTGGCATGTTTGGATGCTGCAGACTTTATTCCACTTGCCTCCCGGAAGCTACTGAAAAAAGGCTTGAAAGAAAAGAGGAGACTGAAAAAGAGCAAAGACGAGGAAACTACTCTGAGAAGTTACAGAAAGCTTCAAGAGTATCTACCAATTCTCGGTTCAATCACAACAAAAATACAAGGCTTCGGCCGAAACTTCTCGTCATTTATGTTTCCCTCCATTCATCTCTTTCAATATATTTCACTCATCACACGACCATTGTAACCACCATATCGGTAGCCAAGGCACAGTGTCACCCATATCCAGCCATCATGAAGCTGAACGCAACCCATCATTCCATCACAACCATTTCACAATCTCAGACCAACCCACTTCGCTATCATCGTCTACCTCTGACCTCACCACCTCCAGCACCGGACCTGCAAACAACCACACCCGTGAATCACCACATCACCACCATTCAACCCAATCTCACCGTCCTCATCATCTCCTTCTGCGTTCAACCTCCCTGCCACCACGACACTCATCTTCTTCCTCTCCTCCAACCACGGCAGCTACCATCACCAGCCAACACTCCACGTCCAATCCAGCAGCTGCCACGGTCCACCATCCAGCAGTTGAGAAGCTCACGGCCTGCAGCAACAAATTTCATCCAGCTTGAGACGCACATGGCAGCAAAACAAAGGGGCATGGCAGCACGTGAAGATGGTAAGAAGCATGCAGAAAAATAGTGTAAGTGCACTGGCAAGGAGGTGCTGCCGCGTGAAAGTGAGCTGGAGGCACATTGAAGTAATGGCTTCCTTTGAATAAAGAAAGAGCAGCTGCTATGTTTTTTTTTTGTATTCACTTTCGTTTGGTTTGGTGAGCATGTGACGGACAGCAGAGGTTCCCACCTATCATCATTAACCTCCATGCTCCAACTCTGTCACGTCCAGAGCAACAGCTCTAAGACACACACAGCAGTAAGCAGGTTTTCCCAGGAACACATGTGTAAGTGGATGCAGTTTGGTCAGCACATGCACGTGAAGGTGGAGGGACATGGAAGAAGGAGAATAAAATGGTGTTCTGATGACATAGAAGAACCACTTGACAAGAAGGCGGTCAATGAGCACACCGAGAGGGAGAGTGAACAACAACCACCACTTGCCGCTTATTTTGGAGAATGATGGGGATGTGTTGAAGCAGCTCCAGCAGAGTGCAGAGAGGGTCACGGATGAAGGCAGCAGAAAGCATGTCCAGCAAGCAGAGAACTGGGACGTTTGGGACCAGCTGCAACGTGATTGCACGGTGAAGCAAGGAAGATGAAGTGGTGTCGTGATAGAAGCTTGACAAATGAAGCTACGGTGGTGATGAATGGAAGATGATGGCACGCTGATTCTGGACTGGAGCTGCACCTAGCCGAGAAGGGAAGCACCGTGATAAGAATGGAGGGCCCTCCCTCCATGTACAATGTGGTGATTAATTAATTGTATGAAGTCACTAGAGATAAAACTGTATTGAAGCTGAGTACATTTTATTAAAATATTGGAGCATGGAATGCGGGAATAGAATGTATCAGAGCATGACCCACACACACATTCTTGTTCCAGTGGGCAACAAAGAAGGAGCTTTGATTGAAGAAAGTGTGCTGAAGATAAATGAAGGAGAGGTCACGGGAAGTAATTAGAAGTCACGGGAGTTGTTTTTTTTTGGAAGTGGGGAGCAAGAAAACGTACGTGATTCTATTGTATTTGGCATCATGCAAGCTTGAAAGATAAAAGGAGGAGACTAGAACGAAGGAGGGGGATCATCCATTTTTCTGAGGAGGAGGACTCGAGGTTTAACAAAGAGGAACCAATCTTCAAGAGCCATCTCCCATAACTACTTCGAAACCCCAAATCTGTGAACCCATCATACGGGTCTTGTAACAGATGCCACCAAACTCATCTTCCATCAGCAATCATACACCTCTGCCGTCATCACCATTCCATTCCCCACTGGAACCTCCCTCCAAACACACGCATAAACTGCCCTTGGAACGTACACAACCAGCTGCACTACTGAGGGAAGAACACGGTCATTCTTGTAACGTTGCATGGGAGAAGAAGCAAGTTGAGTTTGGTCTACAAGCCACCTAGAAAGCACACGTTCAGCAGCCACTACCATTCTCGGTTGAGGGAGAGAGGATTCACAGCAAAGAGAAGGGAGAAGTCGGCTACCTAAGGGAGGAGGGGATTCATTGGAAACACAAGCTTACCATAAAAAAAAATGGATCTTCGAGAGGTAAGTAATGTTGTTTTAACGAGTTGTTTGCTTGCTCTTGCACGTATGCATGTATGTCTGTTGAAGTTGCTAGGTTTGCCTGTGACTGTCTCTGATTCCTCTGGTTGTGGATATTGGTTTATGTTCGCTGTTATCATCATCATCTCCCCGGACCCACTTTTACCCGCTTCTTTTGTGCCATTTCGATCAAAAATAGGCTTACACCTCTCTGTCCATTTCCTACGATCAACATTTTGAAACAGTAAATGGGATGACAAAGATAGTAGAACAGTGTTTTCATCCTCACTGAACCATTCCGTCCTCCACTGGAACCGCTCTCCCAACCACCGAGAACTCTCTCGGCGCGGTACTCTCCCTCCCTCAATCATCAACCATACTCATTTGCCACCCCTCGGCTCATCATTCCCAACCATGCGCCCCCGCCAAATCCATTTTCTTCCCCGTGCAACACCTCCTTCGAATCCCACATCTTCCTCTGCCTTCATCTCCGATTCCTTCAGGTCCCCAACACCCACCATCTTCATTGTCACCATTCGGCCAACAGCTTCAACTTCTTCTTCATCATCTCCAATACCTGGGGGGCACTGACTCCCTCTACTTCTCCATCCTGACCTCACAGCCTTTACTTCCAACTGAATCTTCATCATTTCAAAAACACCTCACGGCCGAACTCCAACCTCTGGCCATCGTCACCACCTCCATCATCTTCAACCCATACCTCACGGCTATCACCCCTCATCTTTCTCTGTCAATACCGAAAGAACCCCAGGAAACAACTCACGGCCTAACCTCCGAACGGCCAACATCACCACCAGCCACCGTGAGTGTCACCAACATCCCTATAGCACCTCCACTGTCAAACAGCCTCCATCCCAGCCACCATCAACTTCTTCTCTCGTCACCACTACACCCACCACCTTCACGCTTCCACTTCAAACTTCCACCATCTTCATATTCATCTTCATCGTCTTCAACTCCGCCATCTACTATACGTCCGACATCTTCCACAACGAACGTCCGTCCCCATCTCCCCAACGAACGCTCGCCCATGCGAGCGCTCATCATTAAGCCTTCTCTTCCCGTCCGACATTTTCCACAACGAACGCTCGTCCGAACGAACGCTCGTCCAAACGAACGCTCGTCATTCAACCCGTTTCCCAGCGTCCGTTCGCATATGCTCCAACGAACGCTCGTCATTCAACCCGTTTCCCAGCGTCCGTTCGCATATGCTCCAACGAACGCTCGTCATTCAACCCATTTCTCAGCATCCGTCCTTCATCGAACGCTCGTCCCCAACGAGCGCTCGTCATTAAGTCTCCTCTTCCAGCGTCCGTCCGACATCTTCCACAACGAACGTCCGTCCCCATTTCCCCAACGAACGCTCGCCCATGCGAGCGCTCGTCATTAAGTCTCCTCTTCCAGCGTCCGTCCGACATCTTCCACAACGAACGTCCGTCCCCATTTCCCCAACGAACGCTCGCCCATGCGAGCGCTCGTCATTAGGTCTCCTCTTCCAGCGTCCGTCCGACATCTTCCACAACGAACGTCCGTCCCCATTTCCCCAACGAACGCTCGCCCATGCGAGCGCTCGTCATTAAGTCTCCTCTTCCAGCGTCCGTCCGACATCTTCCACAACGAACGTCCGTCCCCATTGTCCCCAACGAGCGCTCGTCATTAAGCCTCCTCTTCCAGCGTCCGTCCGACATCTCCACCAACGAGCGCTCGTCATCCACTCTCCTGTTCTCAACGTCCGCTCGTTATCTCCACCTACGAACGTTCATCATCGCCCAACGAACGCTCGTCCCCAACGAGCGCTCGTCATTCACCTCCTTTCCCAACGTACGTTCGGTCTCTACCACGAACTGCACGATCGCCTGCGACGGAACGTTCGGCATCCCTATTCACGTCGGGCTTTGTTTTTTTTATGTTTTTTTTTTATTATTATTTTTCTCACCCCTTGTACGGTAACTCTCACCCCTTTGTTTTATTTAGTAAACTTATTTGTGCTGTTTTACTTAAAAATTATAAAAATTGTAAATAGAAAAATATATAAAACAAAAAAAAACATTTAATGTAATAAATCTCGGTATGAGTACTCGTGCGATCGTACGCATCAGCCTAGTACTTATTGCCCAAATATAAAATAAATAAAAAGCCGTGTGAGTGCTTGTGTGATCGTACGCATCAGCCTAGTACTCATTACGCAAAACAATAAAAGAGAAAGCCGTGTGAGTGCTCGTGCGATCGTACGCATCAGCCTAGTACTCATTACGCAAAACAGTAAGGAAAAAAGCCGTGTGAGTGCTCGTGCGATCGTACGCATCAGCCTAGTACTCATTACGCAAAAAATATGTTTCAAAGGTTTAGGCACATGTGTGATCGCACGCATCGTCCTTGTGCTACAAACCTTTTCTCTTTTCTAAAATAAAAAATACCAAAAAATATAAAATCTTTAAAAACTAAAAAACATCTACTTTTTCAAATAACAAACAATATTGCCTTTGCCAGAACTACGTGATCCTTGATTCTCCATCAAAAGTGGAGATACGTAGGAGCAAGGCCAGTCCTTGTCAGGCTCACTCTCCCAAAAATCCAAATCATTTTCCAAACAATTTCTCAAACAAATTTTCAAACAAGTTTCTCAAGAAGTTTCTAAAAGAACTACGTAACCCTGATTTCTCATTCTGCATGAGAATACGTAGGAGCAAGGTCAATCCTTGTCGGGCCCAAAAAGCTAAAAAATATTGTTTGTTTCTTTTGAGTTTTATTTTAAGGGGAAGTTAAATACTTTGAAAACCACATCCACATTCGCACATTTAGTTAAAGGTACTGCCTTAGGGCAGGCGTTGTAGGGTGCTAATACCTTCCCTACACGTAACCGACTCCCGAACCAAGAATCTGGTTCAATTTGACCATGCCTTATCATTTTATGGTTTTTCCGTAGTTTTCCAGAATAAACTATGGTGGCGACTCCAAAATCTCTTTTTCAAAATTAAAAATTTATTCTTTTTATTGGATCGTCGTCCCGTCGCGATTCCGGTTGCGACAATTAGCCTACATATTATGTGAGAAATAAAATTCTATCATAATAAACTGTACATATTATGACAAGTGATATAAAATAGGTCATAATATGTTAAACTTATTATGACGTATATTTTAGCTATGTCATAAAAAAGCGTGGACCTATTATGATTGCCAGACCTATGATGACAATTCATATGTTATAATAGGTTAATTTTACCAATCATAAAAAGTCATTTCCTTTTGACGAATGTTCCTTGACATATCCATGTGTTAGATTGTGACGTCTCGAACACTAGTTCTTATTAAAGATGACAATCTTTGTGATGAATTGTCATCGACTTATTAATCTACTACATTATAACGTCTCCATCTTTATCTTATTTCGCACTCTTCTTTTATTTTTATTTTTATCTCTAGAAAATTCAAATACATATTGATCATATTATTTTCTAGATAGAATCTTTTCATCTAACACATGTTTTTTAAGTCTATAGACTACAAATATTTCCTAAATCATAGTCTATTATGTATTATAAATTACACTTTTTAACCATAGCCTATAACTCACTCTTTTTTTTTCTAGATATACTATGATTCATTAATCATGGTTTAAGGTTAAAAATAATCATAGTCGCATCCTTGCGGTATACTAGTCATCTTTAACAAGTTAATTTGAAGAATTAGATTAATTGAATCAAAACTTAATAGTTTAAAATTTTCAACTAGGTCATCAAATTTTACTAACGGAAGGGGATGACTAGGAGATCGTTTTCCTCTGTCCCTCATAATCTTGATATTGCATTATTTGTTAAATTAATAGTTGCTGCTCCTCCAATGTATTGTTTAATCTTATATTTATCTTACCATTTCAACTCACTACTCGTTCCAAAAAGTTGAAGTTCCTTGCCTAATTCTTCTTTTAATTTTGAAATAAATGAAACCACTAACACAAAAGGCTAATCAGTAGGAAAGCATATATATTCACTAATTATGCTGATTCGCATATCTCGCGATTCATCAACTTCAAACCATTCAAAAAGAGAAGAGAAATGGATGCAAGGGACCAATAATGTATTAAAGTTAAAGTGTTTGAGTCTACACTCTCAAAAATAAAAAACACGTTAGGACCTATAAAACAATACTAAAAAGATAAAAAAAGAAAAAATTAATGGCAAAGAATTGATTGAAAAAATATATCTGTTACTGTATGGCAAACTTCTGACTCTTCAGCTCGTACAGAGTATTTATAATTAAGTTTATTCTGTTCAACAAGTTTGATGACCAACCTTTATTTCTTAAATAATTATAAACAAATCAATATATTTAATTTTGTTTAAAATGCTATCATTTAAAGAAATCAATATATACAGTTAACAAATGACAAATTATTACATAGTATTAAAAAAATTAAAAATACTACAAAAAGAAATAGAAAGTGTATCTGAAAAAAATAAAGAGAATAACATTTTCTTTAAAGTAAATATTATAGGGAAGAATAAAATATTTTCTTAATTACACTTTTGACAGTTAAATTATCATCATTTTACAAATTCTATTATCCATGTTTTCCATGCATTTTATCATCAAAAGTTTTTATTTCATTAATTTTACAGCAGTGACTTGATATCAGAAATGTTTTTAGAAGATAAAAGAAGTAGCTAATTCTTGAAAAATCATGTCATATTAAACTCATTTTATTGATTTAAAAAAAAATCCTGGCATATCTTTATTAGAAACTTAATAGATTGATTTATAAGAATGGGTATAGTAAAATATGTTTTGGATTATAAAATGTATAAAATAACGATAGTTGAATAGTAAAATATTATTAAACTTTCAAAATCCTTTGTCAGAATAGCATACATTTGAAGATGAAAATCAAAGCCATATGACCCGTTTTTGCAGGCAATGACTCGAAGTCAATTCCACTAGCAATTTTGGGACAATCTCAAGTGGGTTATGGAAAATTTAGACTCTAAATTTTGTATGTAAGAAATAAAAGTGTTAGTGGAGTTATGTCCAATCACTTTCCAAGTGGGAGTGATGCGCACTAAATTGGAAAAATGGGAACGATCTTGAAAGCGTAAAGAAAGGATTAGAAGATATTGTGTTTGATTTGATAAGATATTGTCCACTTTGTGTCAAGTCCTCACATATTTGTTTTTGATATCATTCTAAAAAACCTCTTAATAATGGAGATATGTTATGTGTATATAAATCCATGTTCATCTCTTATTTTATCTGATGTGAGACTTTGTTTGTATCCAACAAAAAATATCCAAGGAAAACAGTTTAATACTTTTTCATATGACTCCTATGTAGGAAACTCGAGATTACGTGGCTTCCATCTTCTCTGAGCTTCTGGAGAAAAGAGAATTTTGGATCCTTTGTTTGAAACAAAGCTGCATATATTTAAGAAATAGGAAGTTCCTTAAGCTTTTCCTAAATGCCTAAATTGATTCTGCATCAGATTTAAAAGAAAACCAGAGGCAACCTTCTTCCCCTTCTAATTGAAAGTAACGTATTATACCTGGATTTCTTGATGATTTGTGATACTTGATCTGTAATACATGTTTTCCTAGCTATATATTTTTACCTTGCTGCATGAATGTTTTTATTAAACGAAAAACTAGATGATAGTGATCGAATGATGTATCTTTGTATGTGCTTTGTTGATTTGAGCTTGTGGAAGAACGGAAACTCGGTTGCCATGTTATGATTACACTTTATTTTTAGTTTTTTTGGTAATGCTTTATGTCTCACCATTACACTTAAATGGGCATACTGTTAATTGATTGACTGGGTATAGGAAACTTGGGTGGTTCAGTGATTTTTATGAATATGAAGTTCTAAAAGTTTCTTTTAAATAAACATGAAAGATAAATAAAATAGCAAATATGGTGTTAAGCTACTGGAGTTTATAAAATAATTGACGCATGGGAGGAAGGATTAAATATGGAAATTTTAAATGGGTGCGTAAAAAAATGTTTTCTTTTGTAATGGATAATATGATGATAAGCTGCTGGAATTTATTTTTAATAGACGCATAGTAAGGAGTATTGAATCTAGAAAATGATTTATTATGTGGCAATTCTTTTGTTGTAAAATAAATTTGATGTATAGTCATAAGGACTTGAAGGTGTAGTAATTGGTTGTTTTAATTGGTTAAGTTCATTTTAATATTTAATGTATGGTTAACATGTATGGTGTTATGAGTATGAACTTCAAACCTTATAATTTGTATGTGACGTGAATATGTGACTGTGAATGACTAAGCAAAGATTAATTTACTATTAATCCCATATATAATTTTCACAATATGGTATCTAGAGTCAGGTTCTATTTTGTTATCGGCGGTGACGTTATCTACTACTGTCGGGGGCGCCATCGTCTACTGTTGTCACTACTAGAGTTTTAGGTTTGATTGACGATCACATGATTTTGATTATCTCGGCCAGGCAACCACCATGCCATCAACACGCCTTCATCGGAGCTCATACACACTCTTAGTGCCTTTTGAAGTTGTTGATTTGATTCCTTTTCCATCGTGCATGGTAACATGTCTAGTAGCAATTTAGAGTGTTGGGATCACTCGTTTTCCTCTTTCAGGTTTATTGTGCATTGTCGCACGTCCCGTCTCCTCTCATATAGTTATTTAGAGCATCGAGGTTGCTCTTTTTCCTTTTTCAAATGCCTTGATTGGAGAATCTTGGATTTTTATGGTTTCTTTCTCCTGTTCATCCATACTTCTTCCACTATCGTTTCTTCTGACCTCCCTTTTGTTACCATCGTTTGATCCGTCCATATATGATTTTTCTCCCATGGAATAAAATGACTTTTGTTAGTTTATTTATAGTTATGGTGGCTCTCAAACAATGATCTCTTTATCCACTTGATGTCAACAATGCATTGTGATTGGCAAGAAGAGATTTACATGAAATAACCTCTCAATTTGCTGCTCAGGGAAGTCTTTCGGGTTGGTATTTCGTCTTGCAAATCATTAACAATTTGGTGTCACTCGAGTGCAAAATCAGATATTTTCACTATATTAGTAACAAGTTTGGTACATACGATACTTATGCACTAGCTTGAGGGGAGTGTTAGATATATTATCTTTATTTTATATTTATGTTTTATCTTTACTGAGTTTGTTATTATTTTTTATTTGTATTTTGGACTTAGTCCATATTTCTTCTATTATAAATAGAGCATATACTAGTGCATAAAAGACCTCTAACGTCACCCTTTAGACGTCCGACCCTCAAATATTCAACGTAAAAAATGACCGGTGACATTTTCCGTAAATAAAACAACCATATAGACGTCTGTTCTGGAGGGAACAGACGTCTAATGTGGGGGAACAAACTTCTATATACTCATTTTTGAAATCTTAAAAGTAACTTTTTAACTCCATTTAGACGTCTGATCTCGCCAATACGACTTCTACAGCCATATAGAAGTTCAATGTGGGGAACCGACTTCTATATACTCATTTTTGAAATCTAAAAAGTCATTTTTAACTCCATTTAGACGTCCGATCCCACCAATCCGACTTCTACAGCCATATAGACGTCTGATGTGGGGGAACCGACTTCTATATGGCTGCATTAAAACACCGCGAACGCAAGGCAGCAGTTACGCGCACTTAATGTTCATCATCTTCCTCGTGTTTTCTCTCTACAGGTTACGCTTTTCAGGTTCATTTTCTCAGTTTTGCACCGTTTTAAATTAATTTTACTCTGATCACATCACTCTTTGATACATTATCTTTCATTTGAACCGATTAAAATGCGTTTTTGTTGGGTTTTGGTGCAGTTTTGCTCGTGTCCTTGGGCAGCGTTCCCGGGCGGCGATTTCTTGTGTTTTGCACTCCTCCAATTCTCTGCACTACGTTTTTAAAACCATCAAATAAAAAAAAACGTACAATACATCCTCTTCAACTAAAATATAAAGTTGTAAACTCGAATCACCATGAGCCAGAAGCAACCCGAGAGGCCTTAAGCGGAAAAAGATGCAATCAAATACGGCAACGTTTTAGACGTCTGATCTATAGTGTCAGACGTCTATATAGATGTCTGACCTGTATGGTCGAACGTCTATATAGATGTTTGACCTGTATGGTTGAACGTCTATATAGATGTCTGACCTGTTGGGTCCGACGTCTCATTAGCGTCACCCATATAGACGTCGAACAGAGATCAAACATTAAAAACCCAAAATAACATATGTCTAAAGCCTTTTTAGTAATATATTTAACACAAATGAGATTGATTCCGTGTATAGTTTTTATTATGTTAAATATAATATCTTTATTTGATATTTATTTTTACACTTACTGTATCTTTATTTTTCTTCTTTTGCTATAAAATCCAAACATATAATACGAGTTTAAAACCCAAAACTGTTAGCTCATACATAGGATTTATAATTAAGTTTATTCTGATCAACAAGTTTAGTAACCAACTTTTATTTCTTAAATAATTATAATCAAATCAATATATTTAGTTTTGTTTAAAATGCTACCATTATATATAGGTTAACCGATGAAAAATAAATCAATAATATTGAAAATAATAAAAATACTACGAAAAGATATAAAATGTATCTGAAAAGATTAAGAGAATAGCATTTCGTTTGCAGTAAAAATTGTAGGAAAGAATAAAATATATGAAGAGTGAAACAATGTGGTGGGTTTATTTTTTGGATAATTATTAGTTAAAAAATAAAAAAGAAAGTATTTGATAAAAAATGAAGATATGTTGTTGCGACAACTGTTGGTAGTTGGAATATTAAAGCGAGGTCCCATTTTTTGGGGCATTGACTCGAAGTCAATTCCGTTTTTGTGGATAAGACAGAGAGTACAATAAATTTGAAGAAGGAAATCAAACCTATATAGGCCCCATTTTTGTCGACAATGACTCCAACAAGTCAATTCCATTGACAATGCTGCTACAATATTAGAAGCTGAGCCATATTTTGTTTAGAAGTCACAATCAAACATTAATTTGGTCACAATCAAAGAACCCCATCTCCCTATTTTATTTTGGCTATAAATGTTCATCTTTGATTACTTAGCCGTATCCACATTTTTCCTTTAAAGTAAATCCCAGTGAACATTTGTACTTAAACACAGTTAGATATGGAGTCATGGGTGGGGTGGTTACTTCTTTTGTGTTGCCATATGTTCTTCTTTCACTTCTCATTCTCTCATTCCTTATGTCATCCTCACGATAAAATTGCCTTACTCCAATTCAAAACCTCTCATACTTTTTCTTTTGGGTCAGATGATGCCACTTATGCTGTTGCCACCTATGTTGAATGCAGTGATATGGATCCAAAGACAACAACATGGAAAAATGAGACAGATTGTTGCTCATGGGTTGGGGTTACATGTCACCCCATTTCTGGTCGTGTCATAGGCCTTGATGTCTCATGCAGTGATCTTTTCGGTGAAATCCTTCCGAACAGTACCTTTTTCTACCTTTCTCATCTCCAATCCCTTAATCTTGCTTTCAATAAATTCTACTTTCAACTTTCATATCTCTTTGGTGGATTTGTGAGTCTCACACACCTTAATTTGTCTTCTTGTATCTTTGAAGGTGAAATTCCTTCTCAAATCTCACAACTTTCTAAATTAGAATCACTTGATCTCTCTCATAATTTCTGGTTAAGGTGGAAAGAAAGAAGTTGGAAGAAGTTTCTCCAAAATACAACATTTTTAAAAGAGCTAAATTTGGATGATATAGATATGACTCAAAGTTCAATGAGGCCACTCAATCAGTCTACCACTTTAGTTAGTCTTAGTCTCAGTAGAACTGGAGTATGGGGAAACTTGAAAAGTGACATCTTGTGCTTACCAAAACTTGAACAATTGCACTTGTCAGATAATAGTTACAGTCCCAATGGTCAGCATCTTCCCAGCTTGAGTTGCAGTGCTGCTTCTCTCACTGTCTTGGATCTTTCATATAATTATTTTGAGGGATCAATCCCTGTCTCTTTCTCCAACTTTACGCATCTTACTGTCCTTGATCTCTCACATAACATTTATCTCAACGGTTCAATTCCCTCCTCCCTCTTCACCTTTCCCAGTCTAACTCTTTTGGATCTTCAATTTAATCAATTCAGTGGCCAAATCCCAAATGTCTTTCCCCAGGCAAACAATTTTGAAAAACTAGATTTGAGTCATAACAATATAGAAGAAGAGCTACCATCAACACTTTCAAATCTCCAATGGCTCGTTTTCTTGGATCTTTCAATGAATAAATTGAGTGGTCAAATTCCATTGTCAATTATAAATCTTCAATATCTCGTTTTCTTAGATCTTTCACATAATAGATTGGAGGGTCCTCTGCCTAACAAAATAAGGAGTCTTTCAAACCTAACTGATTTATACTTCAATGACAACTTACTAAATAAAACAATTCCTGTTTGGTGTTTATCTTTGCCATCTTTGCTAAAATTAGATCTATCATATAATCAGTTCACAGGACATATAAGTGTTATGGTGTCACAGTCCTTCGAGTTTCTGTATTTGTGCAACAACAAGCTGCAGGGCAATATTCCACAATCAATCTTCACTCTTGTAAATCTTCGCCAATTATGTTTATCATCAAACAACTTTAGTGGTTTTCACAACATCAATTACAATTTCCCTAGGTTAGAGAGATTGTATTTATCTTCTTTAGGTTTGACTGAATTTCCAAAATTGGCAGGAAAAGTCCCAATGTTGACAGACCTTGATCTATCCAACAACAAATTGAATGGAACAGTTCCCAAGTGGTTACATGAAATGGATTCATTATATTTTTTGAACCTATCCCAAAACTTGTTGACAACTCCAATCAAGCAATTCTCAAGGAACTACAACCTCCAATTTCTTGATCTTAGTTTCAATTTACTCACTGGCCACATCTCTTCCTCCATTTGTAATGTAAGTTCACTTAATGTTCTCCTCTTGTCTCACAATAAGTTGATAGGTGTCATTCCACCATGCCTTGCAAACTTGTCTTCCCTTTCTATTTTGGATTTACAAAGAAACAAACTAAATGGCACGTTACCAAGTTATTTCTCAATGAATGGTCCTCTCCGCGTTATAAATCTCAATGACAACCAATTAGAAGGTATTTTGCCAAAATCTTTGTCTAATTGCACAAAATTGGAGATCTTGAATCTTGCCAACAATCAAATTGAAGACAAATTTCCTAAATGGCTTCAAACTCTACCAAGGTTGACAGTATTGGTATTGCGTGCCAACAAATTGTACGGTCCCATTCCAAGTTTAAAGATGAAACATGGATTTTCAAGTTTACTTATTTTTGATATCTCATCCAACTACTTCAATGGTTCAATACCAAAAACCTATATACAAAATTTTCAAGCCATGAAGAATGTTATTCGTTACAAAGTGGGCGAGCTATACATACAACCTTCAAGTAATGCATCTGTTTATGAATTTGCAACTGTAATTGAATTTGCAAATGTAACAACAAAAGCCATAAATATGGTATTCAAAAAAATTCCAAAAAGCTTTATAATCATTGATTTATCCATAAACAAATTTGAAGGAGAGATTCCATATGTAATTGGAGAGCTTCATGCTCTTAAAGCACTCAACTTTTCTCATAATAGACTCAGTGGTCCTATTCCCCAATCCATTGGAAATTTGACAAATTTGGAATCACTGGATCTCTCCTTAAATATGTTCATCGATAAGATACCCATAGAATTAACCAATTTGAACTTTCTTGAAGTCCTGAATCTTTCCTATAATCATCTTATTGGTGAAATACCTGAAGGAAAACAGTTCAACACTTTTGAAAATAACTCCTACATTGGAAACTCGGGACTATGTGGGTTCCCATTATCAAAGAACTGCAACAAAATTAAACAACAATCTCCATCTTCTCCGAGCTTGTGGCGAGAAGAGAGATTTGAATTTGGATGGGAAGCAGTTGTTATAGGATATGGATGTGGAATAATATTTGGAATTGGTCTAGGAATTTTTGTATTGTTTAGTGGAAAGCCTGAATGGCTTGTGAAAATGATCGGAGGTGGTATCGGTAATTATGTGAAGTAGTGAAAAATGACAGAATAAATGAGTGGATACCTGACATGACTCTAAAAAGTTCCATGCACTTGTTTTTGTTCACACCATGTTGTATGAAAGATTTGATCATTGTAAAATAAATGTATTCTACTTTTGTTGCCACATTTTTCAAATTTTATTTGAAATGAATGGACTCATTTAATCAAGTCATAATATTGAGATAATAACACATACCAAATTTCAAAATAAAAAAAAATTAAACTAATTTATCAAAAATACCTTATAATTGTTCATGTTATGAAACACAAAAGAAATAAAAAAATAATTTAATTCACGTTGTGTGTGTGTTTTGGTCCTACTAAGAATTATGAATTTAAAACTAATCGTTAAAAAATAATTAAGATATAAGACAACGAATTAGAACGTGGAGTCGTGGGGCACATATTATTGGGATTTACAATTTACTTTTGTACCATTTTAACCATTAATTTCTTTAGTTTCTAATCAAAATTTTAATAGACGTAAACTTCTAATTTTTTTTTTTGATAAATTATTTACTCATTCAACATTTTGATAATATAACTCTTGGAATGACAAACCTACTCATAAGTTGTTTTCTTAGTACATTGGCCAAAAAGTTTCACAAATAACTATATTGGCTATAAAATTTATTTAGTCTCCTAAAATCTCATAGCTAACAAAACATACATGTATTTATTAATGAGAATAGTCACAAAATGGAGTAAAAGGCAATTGTATGTTATATTTGAGAAACTCAAACTATTCCATCAAAGAGTATGCCTTTCATAGCATTCTGAAATTCTAAAACTTCTTTATCATCCCTGTAAATGTCAACATAACCAAAAAAGAGAGTCAACCTTATGAAACTGGAGAATGATTTTCAAAACAAACAACAAATAATCTTCGCACTTGAATGAATTTGATTTAGAGACTACACTAATTATGTTGTGTTTTTTTATCGTTAGTATAATGACTTGATAGAGAATTATCTCTTAATACGAATTTGAAAACAAATTCTACTTAAAAAAGAATATGTGATAGAATACTATCTTTTAATCCATTATAAGAAGAATTTAGAGAAGGATTCCTATAAAGTTTGAATTCAAAGAAATATGAACATCATAACTTGTAAGTTCAAATATAGAATCATTTTAAATTTTAAAAGTGTTTGTAACTAGTTGGACAAGCAAATTTTCACTGGGTGAGCTTGTGTTTTCAATTTTACTTTCAAAATTCACTGGGGAAGTTTTAGTTCACTCTAATTGCATTTTCAGTTTTTATTTTTTGTTTTGGGGCTTTAGGCTTTCTTTGATGCGTTTTATGATTTTTTTAAACCTTTGTGCTTATATATAAGGTGGCAAGAGACAAATATAATTACTTTGGAAAATTAGTTTTTCATTAAGAGAAAATTCTTAGTTTTTGGATTAGATTATGAAAAATGAATTTCTTTGTAATAAATCTTCCATGACTAATCAATATTGTAACGTCTTTCATCTTGATTTTTATTAAATATGACCATTTTTGTGGTAAATATTTATTGACTTATTAACATGTTAGAATATAACGTCTTCGTCTTTATAATTTTCCTTTTTTTTACTATGTATAGATATACTATGATTCATTAATCGTGGTTTAATATTGAAAATAATTATAATCATATTCTCTTATTACACTAGTGATCTTTAACAAGTCAATTTGAAGAATTAAATGAATTGAATCAAAAGTTAATGGCTTAAAATTTTCAACTAGTTGATCAAATTTTAGTAGTGGAGGGAATGACCAGGATATTGTATCTGCCTATGTCCCTTAATTGTAATCTTAATATTGCATTATTTATTAAATTAATAGTTGTTGCTCCTCCTTATAATGCATCGTTTAATCTTATATCTATCTTACCGTTAATTTCAACCCATCACTTGTTCCTAAAAGTTGAAGTTTCTTACCTGCTCTCCTCCACTAATTCTTCTTTTAATTTTGAAATAAATGAAACCACCAACACAAAAGGCTAATCAATTAAAGATCTCATTAAAAATTCAATGTGATCTAAGAAAGCATATATATATATATATATATATATATATATATATATATATATATATATATATATATATATATATATATATATATATATATTCTCTACTCTAAATATAATCTTGCCAAAACATGAAATAATTAGTTGCCTTCTACAAATTCTTGGAGCTTCTTCATCTTTCATAGAAGCTATCAATAGCATGAGGTCATTGAGCTTTGGTTGAGGAAAGTGAAACTGAGTTGTATAATCAAGAAAAGTAAATATTACAAAACCTTGCATTAATTATTTCGCGATTCATAAGTTCAAACCATTCAAAAAGAAAAGAGAAACGGATGCAAGGGACCAATGTATTAAAGTTAAAGTGTTCGAGTCTACACTCTCACAACTAAAAAACACGTTAGGACCTATAAAACAATACTAAAAAGATTAAGAGAAGAGAAAATATTAATGACAGAATTAATTGAAAAAATATATTTCTTACTGTATAGCAAACTTCCTGATTGTTCAGCTCGTACAGAGTATTTATAATTAAGTTTATTCTGTTCAACAAGTTTTATGACCAACCTTTATTTCTTAAATAATTATAAACACATGAATATATTTAATTTTGTTTAAAATGTTATCATTTAAAGAAATCAATATATACAGTTAACAAATGACAAATTATTAAATAGTATTAAAAAAATTAAAAATACTACAAAAAGAAATAGAAAATGTATCTGAAAAAATAAAGAGAATAACATTTACTTTAAAGTAAAGATTATAGGGAAGAATAAAATATGTACTTAATTAAACTTTTGACAGTTAAATTATCATCATTTTACAAATTTTATTATGCATGTTTTCCATGCATTTTATTATCAAAAGTTTTTATTTCATTAATTTTACAGCAGTGACGTGATATCAGAAATGTTTTTAGAAAGATAAAAGACGTAGCTAATTCTTGAAAAATTATGCCATATTAAACTCATTTCATTGATTTAAAAAGAAAAATTCTGGCATGTCTTTATTAGAAACTTAATAGATTGATATATAAGAATGGGTTATAGTAAAATATGTTTTGGATAAAATGTATAAAATAACGATAGATGAATAGTAAAATATTATTAAACTTTCAAAATCCTTTGTCAAAAGGGCATACATTTGAAGATGAAAATCAAAGCCATATGACCCGTTTTTGCAGGCAATGACTCGAAGTCAATTCCACAAGCAATTTTGGGAGAATCTTAAGTGGGTTATGGAAAATTTAGTGTCAGTGGAGTTATGTCAAATGACTTTCCAAGTGGGAGTGATGCGCGTTAAATTGGAAAAATGGGAACAATCATGAAAGCGTAAAGAAAGGATTAGAAGATAAGTCATGCCGTGTTTAGGGGTCACAATGCAAAGCACGGATAAGGTTCTATTCTATACCAACCAAAGCATATAGGTTTTACAGCCTTAGTTCTCAAGAAACTAAATCCTATGGCTCTATGTTAAGTTAAAATAATGTTTTTAAAAAATGATATTTTGAAATTTTTCAAAAGTATAACATTTGTTGACCAACCGAAACATATAGACGAATAAATTTCGATTAAGTCAACAATCAAAGATCTATAAATTGGCAAAATTTTTAAAATTACTAGTATACCTTTATATTCTTTGTTTGCTATAAAATCAAAGTATATAACACAAGTTTAAAACCCAAAACTACATAGTATTTATAATTAAGTTTGTTCTGTTCAACAACTTTAGTAACAAACTTTTATTTCTTAAATAATTATAATCAAATCAATATATTTAGTTTTGTTTAAAATGCTACCATTATATATAGTTTAACAGATGAAAAATAAATCAATAACATTGAAAAAATAAAAATACTACGAAAAGATATAAAATGTATCTGAAAAGATTAAAAGAATCATTTCATTTGCTGTAAAGATTATAGGAAAGAATAAAATATATGAAGAGTGAAACAATGTGGTGGGTTTATTTTTTGGATAATTATTAGTTAACAAATAAAAAAGAAAGTATTTGATAAAATACGATATATGCTGTTGGGATAACTGTTGGTAGTTGGAATATTAACTCGAAGTCCCATTTTTTTAGGCATTGACTCGAAGTCAATTCCATTTTTGTCGACAATGACTCCAACAAGTCAATTCCATTGAGAATGCTGGTACAATATTAATTGTATATTAACCACTCAGTCCCACTAAATGGAAAAAATGGGAGAAATCTTGATAGCGTAATGAAAGAATTAGGAACTGAGCCATGTTTTGTTTAGAAGCCACGATCAAACATTAATCTGGTCACAATCAAAGACCTCCATCTCCCTATTTTAATTTGGCTATAAATGTTCGTCTTTGATTACTTAGCCGTATGCACATTTTTCCTTTAAAGTAAATCTCACTGAAACACTTGCACTTAAACAGAGTTAGATATGGAGTCATGGGTGGGGTGGTCGCTTATTCTATGTTGCCATATGTTCTTCTTTCACTTCTCATTCTCCCATTCCTTATGTCATCCTCACGATAATATTGCCTTACTCCAATTCAAAACCTCTGACACTTTTTCTTTTGGGTCAGTAGAGACCTCTCCCACTTATGATGATGCCACTTATGCTTTTTTCACCTATGCTGAATGCAGTGATATGGATCCAAAGACAGCAACATGGGAAAATGGGACAGATTGTTGCTCATGGATTGGCGTTACTTGCCATCCCATTTCTGGTCGTGTCATAAACCTCGATGTCTCATGCAGTGCCCTTTACAGTGAAATCCTTCCGAATAGTACCTTTTTCTATCTTTCTCATCTCCAATCACTTAATCTTGCTTTCAATTATATCGACTTTCAACTTTCATCTCTCTTTGGTGGATTTGTGAGTCTCACACACCTTAATTTGTCTTATTGTGTCTTTCAAGGTGAAATTCCTTCTCAAATCTCACAACTTTCAAAATTAGAATCACTTGATCTCTCTCATAATTCCGGGTTAACGTGGAAAGAAAGCAGTTGGAAGAAGTTCCTCCAAAATGCAACATTTTTAAAGGAGCTTATTTTGGATGATGTAGATATGACTCAAAGTTCAATGAAGTCACTCAATCAGTCTACCTCTTTAATTAGTCTTAGTCTCAGTAACACTGGAGTATGGGAAAACTTGAAAAATGGCATATTATGCTTACCAAAACTTCAACAGTTGCACTTGTCATATAATTACGGTCTCCATGGCCAACATCTTCCTAGCTTCAGCTGCATTGGTGCTTCTCTCACTATATTGGATCTTTCATCTAATCAATTTGAGGGATCAATCCCTACCTCTTTCTCAAACCTCACACATCTTACTTTCCTTGATCTCTCAAATAACATCTATCTCAAAGGTTCAATTCCCTCCTCCCTCTTAACCTTTTCGAGTCTAACTTTTCTAGATCTTGGATTCAATCGATTCAGTGGCCAAATCCCAAATGTCTTTCCCCAGTCAAACAGTTTTGAAAAACTAGATTTGAGTCATAACAATATAGAATGTGAGCTACCATCAACATTTTCAAATCTCCAACGTCTCATTTTCTTGGATCTTTCAAAAAATAAATTTAGTGGTCAAATTCCATCCTCAATTTCAAATCTTCAACATCTTATTCACTTGGATCTTTCATATAATGAATTTAAAGGCCAAAACCCATCCTCACTTTCAAATCTTCAACATCTCATTCTCTTGGATATTTCATTGAATAAATTAAGTGGCCAAATTCCATCCTCAATTTCTAATCTTCAATATCTCGTTTTGTTAGATCTTTCACATAACAGATTGGAGGGTCCTTTGCCTAACAAAATAAGAAGTCTTTCAAACCTAACTCGGTTATACTTCAATGACAACTTACTAAATGAAACAATTCCTCTTTGGTGTTTATCTTTGCCCTATTTGCAAGAACTAGATCTATCAAATAATCATTTCACAGGACATATAAGTGCTATGGTGTCACAGTCCTTTGAATTTCTGTATTTGTGCAACAATAAGCTACAGGGAAATATTCCACAATCAATCTTCACTCTTGTAAATCTCCGCCAATTATGTTTATCATCAAACAACTTTAGCGGTTTTCACAACGTCAATTACAATTTCCCTAGCTTAGAGAGATTGTATTTATCTTCTTTAGGTCTGACAGAATTTCCAAAATTGGCAGGAAAAGTCCCAATGTTGACACAACTTGATCTATCCAACAACAAATTGAATGGAACAGTTCCAAAGTGGTTACATGAAATGGATTCATTATATTTTTTGAACCTATCCCAAAACTTGTTGACAACTCCAATCAAGCAATTCTCAAGGAACTACAACCTCCACTTTCTTGATCTTAGTTTTAATTTACTCACTGGCGACATCTCTTCATCCATTTGTAATGTAAGTTTTCTTAATGTTCTCCTCTTGTCTCACAATAAGTTGGTAGGTATCATTCCACCATGCCTTGCAAAGTTGTCTTCCCTTTATATTTTGGATTTACAAAGGAACAAACTAAATGGCACATTACCAAGTAATTTCTCAATGAATGCTCCTATCGGAGTTATAAATCTGAATGACAACCAATTAGAAGGTATTTTGCCAAAATCTTTGTCCAATTGCACACAATTGGAGATCTTGAATCTTGCCAACAATCAAATTGAGGACAAATTTCCTGACTGGATTCAAACTCTACCAATGTTGACAGTATTGGTATTGCGTGCCAACAAATTGTACGGTCCCGTTCCAAGTTTAGAGATGAAACATGAATTTTCAAGTTTACTTATTTTTGATATCTCATCCAACTACTTCAATGGTTCAATACCAAAAACCTATATACAAAATTTTCAAGCCATGAAGAACGTTATTCGTTACAAAGTGGGCGAGCTATACATGCAACCTTCCAATAGTAATGCATATGTAAATGAGTCTGCAACTATAACTGAATTTGCAACTATAACAACAAAAGCCATAAATATGGCATTCAAAAAAATTCCAAAAAACTTTATAACCATTGATTTATCTAGAAACAAATTTGAAGGAGAGATTCCATATGTAATTGGAGAGCTTCATGCTCTTAAAGGACTCAACTTTTCTCATAATAGACTCAGTGGTTCTATTCCCCAATCCATTGGAAATTTGACAAATTTGGAATCACTGGATCTCTCCTCAAATATGTTCATGGGTAGGATACCCACAGAATTAACCAATTTGAACTTTCTTGAAGTCCTGAATCTTTCCTATAATCATCTTGTTGGAGAAATACCTGAAGGAAAAAAGTTCAACACTTTTGAAAATAACTCCTACATTGGAAACTCAGGACTATGTGGGTTCCCATTGTCAAAGAACTGCAGTAACACTGAACAACAATCTCGATCTTCTCCAAATTTCTGGCGAGAAGAGGGATTTGAATTTGGATGGGAAGCAGTTGTTATAGGATATGGATGTGGAATAATAGTTGGAATTGGTCTTGGAATTGTTGTATTATTCATTGGAAAGCCTGAATGGCTTGTGAAAATGGTCAGAGGTGGTCTTCGTAAAAAGATGAGAAGAAGGTGAAATATGTGAAGTAGTGAAAAATGACAGAATAAATGAGTGGATATGTGGCATGACTGCAAAAAGTTTCATGCACTTGTTTTTGTTCAATTTCAATTATGTTGAAAAAAAATAATTGGAAAAAAAATTGTAAGTCAATAATCTTAGCACACCATATTCTATGAAAGATTTTATCAATGTCAGTTGTAAAATAAATGTATTATACTTTTGTTGTCACATTTTTCAAATTTTATTTGAGATGAATGGACTCATTTAATAAAGTCACAATATTGAGATAATAACACATACTAAATTTCAAAATAAATAATAAAAAATGTAAACTAATTTATACCTTATAATTGTTCATGTTATGAAACACATAACAAATAAACAAATAATGTAATTCACGTTGTGTGTGTTTTGGTCCTACTCGATAAGAATTATGAATTTAATACTAATTGTTAAAAAATAATTAAGATAGGAGACAGAGAATTAGAACGTGGTGTCGTGGAACACGTATTATTGGGATTTACAATTTACTTTTATACCATTTTAACCTTTTAATTTTCTTTAGTTTCTAATGGAAATTTTAATAGACGTAAACTTTTAGATATTTTTTTTGATAAAATATTTATTAATATAAAATAAATCTTGCAACAACAAACCTACTCATCTTATCTTTAAGTTGTTTTCCGAGTACATCAACATTTGGTCTAAAAGTTTCACAAATAACTATATTGCCTATAAAATTTATTTAGTCTCCTAAAATCTCATAGCTAACAAAACATAGATGTATTTATTAAATAGAATAGTCACAAAATAGAGTAAATGGCAATTGTATGTTATATTTGAGAAACTCTAAAATGGAAATTCTAAAACTACTTTATCCACACAAATGTCAACATAACCAAAGAAAGGAGTCAACCATGAAACTGTAGGAAATGATTTTCAAAACAAACAACAAATAATCTTCGTATTTGAATGAATTTAATTTAGAGACTACACTAATTATGTTGTGTTTTTTTACCGTTAGTATAATAACTTGACAGAGAACTATTTCTTAATCTCAATTTGCGAACAAATTCTACTTAAAAAATTAGGATATGATAAAATAATATATAATTCATTAGAGAAAGATTCATATAAAACTTTAAAATATTTGTTTAATTGGTAAAAATTAAAGATTACCAAAATGCCCCTGGTTATTAAAATAATATAAAATGATAATTGTTAATGTTATATTTAATTGTAAAATTTTTTATAAAGATTAAAAAATTAAAAAATTATTACAATTAATTTTTAAAAAGTAAAAAAATTATAATTTAGTAAAATGAATTTATTTTTAATGTAGTATTTGTTTATAATATAATTTAGTTCCAAGTAGTATGAATTGATTTGTTATGAAAGTGAGATTTATTAATTTTAAATACAGCTTATAATATTACATGACATAAAATAAAAAATGTTTATAAAGAGTAAAAAATTAACGTTAATTATTAGCAGTAAAAGTAATATAAAATGATAATTGTTAATATTATATATAATTGTAAAAATTACTATAAAGAGTAAAAAATAATAAAAATTATTTTTTAATATAAAAATAAATTATTTATTATTATTATTATTTGAATATAATGTAATTTATCAGTGGAAGATGTAACCGAATATGTAGAAAGTGTAACCGAATATGTAAGGAGTTCATACTAACCTTTAAACATTGGCTCTTTTTTGTATCACAAATTGGATAATCATGGGGGCAACAATGCCACCTGTCTTTACAACACACAGCAGAAGTTAACCCACGCTGCAACGTCTCCAACACAGCTCGTAACCAAATACAGCTTCTGCTATCCGAATACACTTTTGGGGGAACCGAATACGCAGGAGACTAACCGAATACGTTTTCTTTATACGCCTGTAATCCGATACGCCGTCTTTGAACCGAATACGCTTTCACAGTTTTTTGCCTTCTCCATCTTCGCACAATCCTCTTCTTCATCAACCACTTTCTTCTTCATCTCCTCCACCCATCCACCTTATCTTCTTTATGAGTGCACAGTAGCCAATTTCGAGCTTCGAATGCATGGTTATGAGTTAATATATTATATTAATCATGCAAAGCAAAACTGGACGCGAAATTATGAAATTGGAGAGGGGCACATTCGACTTTTATATTACGATTCTTCCAAATCGCCTCTGCTAAGCGGGTGACGAAAAACCAACGCATCCTGCAATTCAATCGCATTCCTTGCGCGCGATTCTCTTCAAGCGAACACGAGTTTCTCTTCTTTTCATCGCTCGCTGTTATGCGTAAACAGTAAAATACCTCCAAATGAATACAGCATAAGAGAGAAATATAATTACTGTGGATGGTCATGAAAATTATTTTTTTATTAAGAAAAACTTCTTTTAGTTTTTGGAATAAAACTTATTTTGAAAAATGAAATTTTTTAACGAATCTCTCTTAATTAATTGATATGTTAGATTGTAACGTCTTTATCTCTATTTTATTTTACGTTCTTTTGTTTATATTTCTTGAAAATTTAAATACTATTTTTTAAATAAGATCTTATCATTTGACACTAGAGCATATCATTTGACATCCATATTTTTTATAAATAAGATCTTATCATCTGACACTAAAATATATCATTTGACATCCATATTTTTTATGTCTATAGACTAATTTTTTATAAATAATAGCCTATTATATATTATAGGTCATGATTTTCAACCATAGCCTATACCTCACCATTTTTTGACTATGTATAAATATACTATGATTCATTAATCATGGTTTAATATTGAAAATAATCATCATATTCTCTTGCTACATGATCTTGAACAAGTGAATTTGAAGAATTAAGTGAATTGAATCAAAAGTTAATGGCTTACAAATTTCAACTAGTTCATCAAATTTAGTAATGGAAGAGAATGACTAGAATATCGTGTTCGACTATATTCCTCATAATCTTGATATTGCATTATTTGTTAAATTAATAGTTGATGCTCCTCCTTACAGTGTATCGTTTAATCTTATAAGTTTATTCTGTTCAACAAGTTTAATAACCAACTTTTATTTCTTAAATAATTATAATCAAAACAATATTTTTAGTTTTGTTTAAAATGCTACCATTTATATATAGGTTAATAGATGACAAATAAATAAAACAATATTGAAAAAATAAAAATACTACGAAAAGACATAAAATGTACCTGAAAAGATTAAAAGAATAGCATTTCCTTTACAGTAAAGATTACAGGGAAGAATAAAACATTTACTTAACTACACTTTTTACCGTTAAACCATCATCATTTAACAATTTTTATCATCCATTTTTCTTGGGAATTTTATCATCAAAAGTTTTTATTTCATTAATTTTATAGCAGTGACCTGATGTCAGAAATGTTTTTAGAAGATAAAAGAAGTAGCTAATTCTTTAAAAATCATGTCATATTAAACTCAATATTTTATTGATTTTAAAAAAAAAAATCCTGGCATATCTTTATTAGAAAGATAATAGATTGATTTATAAGGATGGGTATAGTAAAATATGTTTTCGATTATAAAATGTACAAGATAACGATAGTTGAATAGTAAAATTATCAAACTTTCAAAATTCTTTGTCAAAATAGCATACATTTGAAGATGAAAATCAAACCCATATGACCCGTTTTTGCAGGCACTCCAGTCAATTCCACTAGCAATTTTGGGAGAATCTTAATTGGGTTATGGAAAATTTAGACTCTAAATTTTGTATGTAAGAAATAAAAGTGTTAGTGGAGTTATGTCAAATGACTTTCCAAGCGGGAGTGATGCGCACCAAATTGGAAAAATGGGAACAATCTTGAAAGCGTAAAGAAAGGATTAGAAGATAAGTGATGCCGTGTTTGGGGTCACAACCAAACATTAATCTGCCCACAACAAGAACTCCATTTCCTATTTTGTTTTGGCTATAAATATTCACCTTTGATTCCTTACCCGTATCCACATTTTTCCTTTGAACACTTACACTTAAACACAGCTAAATATATGGAGTCATGGGTGGGGTGGTTGTTTCTTGTATGTTGGCATATGTTGTTGTTTCACTTCTCATTCTTCCATTCCTTATGTCATCCTCAAGACAAAATTGCCTTGCTCCAATTCAAGACCTCTCTCACTCATCATTGTAGCAATGGTGATTGTGATAATGTTGGTCCGAAAACATCAACATGGGAAAATGGAACAGATTGTTGCTCGTGGGTTGGGGTTACTTGTCACCCTATCTCTGGTCGCCTCATAGGCCTTGATGTCTCCTATGATGGTGTTTCCGGTGAAATCCTTCCAAACAGTACTCTTTTCCATCTTTCTCATCTCCAATCACTTAACCTTGCTTTCATTGACTTTCCCAACTCTCAACTGTCATCTACCTTTCATGGATTTGTGAGCCTTACACACCTCAATTTATCTGCTTGTCACTTTAAAGGTGAAATTCCTTCTCAAATCTCAAAACTTTCCAAATTAGAATCACTTGATCTCTCTCATAATATGCTAACGTGGAAAGAAAGCAGTTGGAAGAAGTTCCTCCAAAATGCAACATTTTTAAGGGAGCTTATTTTGGATCGTGTACACATGACTTTGAGTTCGATGAGTTCGCTCAATTTGTCTACCTCTTTGGTTAATCTTAGTCTCAAAAGCACTAGTATTCAAGGAAACTTGAAAAGTGACATCTTAAGCTTACCAAAACTTGAACAATTGCACTTGTCAGATAATAGTTACAGTCTCCATGGCCAGCATCTTCCCAGTTTGAGTTGCAGTGGTGCTTCTCTCACTATATTGGATCTTTCATCTAATTATTTTGAGGGGTCAATCCCTTCCTCTTTCTCCAACCTCACACGTCTTACTTTCCTTGATCTCTCAAATAACATCTATCTCAACGGTTCAATTCCCTCCTCACTCTTTACCTTTCCGAGTCTAACTTTTCTAGATCTTGGATTCAATCAATTCAGTGGCCAAATCCCAAATGTCTTTCCCCAGTCGAACAGTTTTGAAAAACTAGATTTGAGTTATAACAATATAGAAGGTGATCTACCATCAACACTTTCAAATCTCCAAAGTCTCATTTTCTTGGATCTTTCAAAAAATAAATTTAGTGGTCAAATTCCATTCTTACTTTCAAATCTTCAACATCTTATTCACTTGGACTTTTCAGATAATGAAATTAGTGGTCAAATTCCTTCCTCACTTTCAAATCTTCAATATCTTGTTATCTTGGATCTTTCATATAATGGATTAGAGGGCCCACTACCTAATAAAACAACAGAGCTTTCAAACCTAACTTGGTTACACCTCAATGACAACTTACTAAATGGGACAATTCCAGTTTGGTGTGTATCTTCGCCATCTTTGATACAACTGGATCTGTCGAATAATCAATTCATTGGACATATAAGTGCAATCGCATCACAGTCCTTGGTGTCATTGTATTTGTGCTACAACAAGCTTCAGGGTAATATTCCAGAATCAATCTTCACCCTTGTAGACCTGACTCGATTATGTCTATCATCAAACAACTTTAGTGGTTCATAATTGTTCATTCTTCACCGATTCCAACTACAGTTTCCCTCGCTTACAGGACTTGGATTTATCTTCTATGGGTTTAACTGAATTTCCAAAACTATCAGGAAAAGTCCTAATGTTGGCAAGTCTCGATCTATCCAACAACAAGTTGAATGTAACCATGCCCGAGTGGTTACAAGAAATGTATTCATTAAGTTTTTTGAGTCTATCTCAAAACTTGTTGACAACTCCAATGAACCAATTCTCGGTGTACCTTGCATGCCTTGATCTTAGTTTCAATCTACTCACTAGCGACATCTCTTCCTCAATTTGTAATGTAAGTTTACTTGAGGTTCTCATCTTGTCCCACAATAACTTGACAGGAGTCATTCCACCATGTCTTGCAAACATGAAATTCCTTATTACTTTGGATATTCAGAGGAACAAACTAAGCAGCACTTTACCAAATTACTTCCCAATGGATTGTAAGCTCTCTATTTTGAATCTCAATGACAACCAATTGGAAGGTCTTTTGCCAAAATCTTTAACCAATTGCATACAATTGGAGATCTTAAATCTTGGCAATAATCAAATTGAGGATAAATTTCCACATTGGCTTCAAACTCTACAAAGTTTAACAGTATTGGTCTTGCGAGCCAACAAATTATATGGTCCCCTTCCAGGTTTAAAGATGAAACATGGATTTTCAAGTTTACTTATTTTTGATATTTCATCCAACTACTTCAATGGTGGAATACCAAAAACTTACAAAATTTTCAAGCCATGAAGAATGTCATTCAAAATGAGGTGGGCGAGCTATACATGAGAGTATATTTATATTACACTGAATCTTTAACTATAACAACAAAAGGTATAATTATGCCACTCAAAAGAATTCCAAAAACATTTGTAACCATTGATTTATCCCAAAACAAATTTGAAGGAAAGATTCCATATGTAATTGGAGAGCTTCATGGTCTTAAAGGACTCAACTTTTCCCATAATAGACTTAGTGGTCCTATTCCCAAATCCATTGGAGATTTGACAAATTTGGAATCATTGGATCTCTCCTCAAATATGTTCATCGGTAGGATACCCACAAAATTAACCAATTTGAACTTTCTTGAAGTCCTGAATCTTTCCTATAATCATCTTGTTGGAGAAATACCTCAAGGAAAACAATTCAACACTTTTGAAAATAACTCCTACATTGGAAACTCAGGACTATGTGGGTTCCCATTGTCAAAGAACTGCAACAACACTGAACAACAATATCCATCTTCTCCGAACTTTTGGCGAGAAGAGAAATTTGAATTTGGATGGGAAGCAGTTGTTATAGGATATGGATGTGGAATAATATTTGGAATTGGCCTAGGAATTTGTGTATTGTTCATTGGAAAGCCTAAATGGCTTGTGAAAATGGTCGGAGGTGGTCTCCGTAAAAAGATGAGAAGAAGGTGAAATATTTGAAGTAGTGAAAAGTGACAAAATAAATGAGATGGTACAATTGTCAAGCAAAGGAGGAGGATATGTGATCTGGAAAATTTAGTGAAAGAATTGCAGAAAAGGATAAAATTGTTCGTTGGAGTTGTGTGTGTTGTTATTGCGCTAAACATGTTGATATTGTGGTTCTGTTTAGGTTGATGTTGTTAGGTGTGGGCAATGTGGTTGTATGTTTTGTTCATGTAATGTTAAGGTGAATGTGAAGAAAAATGTTTAGGTTCAGGTGTTTAGGCTGATGTTTGTAGGTTCATGTAATGGATGATGTATCAGTATCTATTATAATGAGTTAAAATGAAGAATATGATTTTGTTGGTGAATGTTTAATTTAGTCCCCCTTTTGAGAAAAAAAAGTACAATGTGGTCTCCCTTTTGATTAAAAAATCTGCAATGTGTAATGTATATGACTATGATACATATGAAGGATACCTGACAAAATATAGTAGCATAAGTGTTATAAATTATTTAATAATATAAGATTATGAAGTAATAACATAATAACATTATGTGCTCATTCACTTTTGGCTAGCGTAACAGTTATATCATTAGCCTTTTTAACGCTGTAAGTAAAAAGAACTTATTCGAATCCTTTTTACAAAATATGTCATCATGGTTTAATATTGAAAATAATCATAACCGTATCCTCGCATTGTACTACTTATCTTTAACAAGTTAATTTGAAGAATTATATGAATTATGAAAACTTAAGAGTTTAAAATTTTCAACTACTTCATCAAATTTTACTAACGGGAGGTAATGACCAGGAGATCGTTTTCGACTGTCCTAGTAATCTTGATATTGCATTATTTGTTAAATTAATAATTGCTGCTCCTCCTTATAATGTATCATTTAATCTTATATCTATCTTACCATTAATTTCAACCCACTACTTGTTTCTAAAAGTTGAAGTTCCTTCCCTGCTCTCCTTCGCTAATTCTTCTTTTAATTTTGATATAAATGAAACCACTAACACAAAAGGCTAATCAGTTAAAGATCTCATTAAAAATTCATTGTGATCTAAGAAAGCATATATATTCACTTTCTGCATAAATAACATAATTGTTTTTTTAATGAGAAGGCACACAAAAATTATGATATATTCTCTCTACTCTAAATGTAACCTTGCCAAAACATGAAATAATTAATTGCCTTCTACAAATTCTTGGAGCTTCTTCATCTTTCACGGAAGCTATCAATGGCATGAGGGTCATTGACCTTTGGTTTAGGAAAGTCAAACCGAGTTGTATAATCAAGAAAAGTAGCGATATATTCGCTTGTATAGATTGATTTATAAGAATGGGTATAGTAAAATATGTTTTGGATTATAAAATGTATAAAATAACGATAGTTGAATAGTAAAATATTATTAAACTTTAAAAATTCATTGAACAAAAATTTCCATCTTCTTTAAAAGAGAAATTTGGATTTGGATGGGAAGCAGTGGTTATAGGATATGGATGTGGAATGATTTTTGGAATTGTTTTGTATTGTAGGAAAGCTTCAAAGGCTTCGGAAAATGGTTGTTGGATGAATTTGATCTAGAAACTATACTAATCATGTTGTGTTTTTTCACCGTTAGTATAATAGCTTGATAGAGTACTATCTTCTAATTTGAATTTGCAGACACATTCTCTTTAAGAATATGATACAATACTATCTCAAATTTTGTTTATGAAAAGAATAACCAATCTATCATTTGAATCAAGTCATAATATTGAGATGATTAGACATTCTAAATTTAAAATAAATTATCATTTTTTTAAGTTTAACTTATCTAAAATATTTGATAACTATTTATATTGTTAAAAGCATAACAAACGAAGAAACAAGTAATTAATGGTTTTTGTATGGAATCATTTATTAATTTTCCTTTCAAATTTTGATCCAAACAAACAACCATTGAAAAACCTTTTACAAAGGACACATGTCAATAATTTCAATGGGAATATTTTGGTAAAATTAATGGTAATTTGTTATAATATATTATAAATATGTTATTTTTACGTTCATAATATATTAGTGTAGTGTATTTCACTTTACTTTTTCACTTCTAATAAATAATTTAGTAGATAATTAAGGATAATTATGCTAAGAAATAAATAATTAATTGCCGTCTCTAAATTCTTGAAGCTTCTTTATCTTTCATAGAAGCTATTAATGGCATGAGGGTCATTGGCCTTTTGTTAAGTGAAACTCAGTTGTATAATCAAGAAAAGTAAATATCAAAAACAATACTAAAAAAAATAAAGAGAAGAGAAAAAAAATGAATGGCAAAGAATTAATTGAAAAAAAAAATATTTATTACTGTATAGCAAAATTTTGATTGTTCAGCTCATATATAGTATTTATAATTAAGTTTATTCTTCAACAAATTTAGTAACAAACTTTTAGTTCTTAAATAATTTATAATCAAATCAATATATTTAATTTTTTTTAAACGCTATCATTTACATGGTTAAAAGAGGACAAATAAATAAATAATATTCAAAAATTAAAAATACTAAAAAGAAATCGAAAATGTATCTGAAAAGATAAAATGAATAACATTTTCTTTACATTAAAGATTGTAAGCTTTAATAAAATGTTTACTTAATTACAACTTTTACTGTTAAATGATCATCCTTTTACAATTTTTGTCATCCATATTTTTTTATGCATTTTATCATAAAATAAAACTATTTCACTAATTTATAGTCGTGCCCACATGTCAGAATTTTTTAAAAGATTAAAGAAGTCATTTTGTAGCTAATTCTTGCAAGGTCGAACTAAACTCATTTTATTTATTTATAAAATTTAACCATGGGTATAGTAAAATATTTTTTCTATAATAAAATTCTAAATTAAGGATAGTTGGATAGTACATATTATTCAAGTATAAAATTAGAGCTATCAATAACCTGCAGGCCACTTTACCCACCACAGGTTTGAGTCGAGTTGAATTTGAAAAGATTGTATTCTTTTTACACGGGTCAGATTTCAACCCGGCTCATTTAAACTTGGTTCATGCGGGTTGAACCCGTGGTAGACCGGATTGGCCCATCAATCCACCTACCTAATTTTATTTTATTAAAATTTAATTTTAATTTTAATTTTATAAAAAAATATTTATTATTTTTTTTTGCTTGAAAAAATTATTTAAATTCCTTATTTTCAAAATTAATTAAACACTCATGTTGACAATGAAATTTGGGAGTAAAATTTGTTTAGATTTGAATTATAGAAAATTTGTAATTTTTTTTATTTAAAAAAAATTGTAATTAAGTGAGCCCGTGAGCCAACCCGTTTACCCACCAACCCGTGGTGTGTCGGATCGGGTTCAAATTTTTCTGACTCGCTAATAAATGAGTCGGGTTGGGTTGGCTCACTAAGTGACCAATCTGTGGTGGACCGGGCCGGGTGGCCCGTTTTGACAGTTCTATATAAAATACTTCATAAAAATATAAAAAAAAAATTGTATACATTATATTGAAAAATTTTAGAACTGTTTTAGTATTAATGTATACGAAGAGGGAAACACAATGTGGGTTTATGTTTTCAGATAATAATCAGTTAACAAATAAAAAAGAAAGTATTTAATAAAAAAACAGATGTGCAGATAAATGTTGGTAGTTGGAATATTAAATCCAAATCCAATTTTTGGGGGCATTGACTCCTAAGTCAATTCCATTTTTTGTGGATGAGATACAAAGTAGAATAAGTTTTAAGAAGGAAACCAAACCTATAGGTCTCTTTTTGGTTGGGACAATATTAATTGGGTTATAGATGGATAGAAAATGGATGTAATAATTGAAGATTTAGGACTTATCTCCAATGACTTTTGGTAGTAGGAGTGATGCTTGTATAGGATATGTGTTGTTTAGGCGTCACATTCATACATTAATTTGGCCGCAATCAAAGAACTGCATCTGCTATTTTAATTTGGCTATAAATCTTCATCTTTCATTCCTTACCCGTATGCACAATTTTTCTTTGAGTAAATCCGAGTGAACACTTGCACTTAAACAGAGCTCAAAATGAAGTCATGGGTGAGATGGTTGGTTGTTGTATGTTGGCATACGTTGCTGTTTCACTTCTCATTCTCCCATTCCTTATGTCATACTCACGATAAAATTGCCTTGCTCCAATTCAAAACCTCTCTCAATTATTCTCATAGTGGTAATGTTGATACAAAGATAGGAACTTGGGAAAATGGAACAGATTGTTGCTCATGGGTTGGGGTTACTTGCCATCCCATCTCTGGTCGCGTCATAGGTATTGATGTCTCCTCCAGTGGCCTTTTCGGTGCAATCCTTTCCAATAATACTCTTTTTCATCTTTCTCATCTCCAATCACTTAATCTTGCTTCCAATTTTTTCTTCAACTTTCAACTTTCATCCCTCTTTGATGGGTTGGTGAGCCTTAAACGTCTAAATTTGTCAAATTCTTTCTTTATAGGTGAAATTCCTTCTCAAATCTCACAACTTTCCAAATTAGAATCACTTGATCTCTCTAATAATATGTTAACATGGAAAGAAAGCAGTTGGAAGAAGTTCCTCCAAAATGTAACATTTTTAAGGGAGCTTATTTTGGATCATGTAGACATGACTTTGAGTTCGATGAGTTCGCTCAATCTGTCTACCTCTTTGGTTAGTCTTAGTCTCGAAAGCACCAGTATTCAAGGAAACTTGAAAAGTGACATTTTATGCTTACCAAAACTTGAACAATTGCACTTATCAGATAATAGTTACAGTCTCAATGGCCAGCATCTTCCCAGTTTGAGTTGCAGTGGTGCTTCTCTAACTCTATTGGATCTTTCATCTAATCATTTTGAGGGCTCAATCCCTGTCTCTTTCTCCAACCTCACGCATCTTACTTTCCTTGATCTCTCATATAACATCTATCTCAACGGTTCAATTCCCTCCTCCCTCTTAACCTTTCCGAGTTTAACTCTCTTGGATCTTCAATTGAATCAATTCAGTGGCCAAATCCCAAATGTCTTTCCCCAATCAAACAGTTTTGAAAAACTAGATTTGAGTCATAACAATATTGAAGGTGAGCTACCATCAACACTTTCAAATCTCCAACATCTCATTTTCTTGGATCTTTCAAAAAATAAATTTAGTGGTCAAATTTCATCCTCAATTTCAAATCTTCAACAACTTATTCACTTGGATCTTTCATATAATGAATTTAAAGGCCAAATTCCATCCTCACTTTCAAATCTTCAACATCTTGTTATCTTGGATCTTTCGGAGAATGAATTTAGTGGCCAAATTCCATCCTCAATTTCAAATTTTCATAATCTCACTACTTTGATACTTGCTAAGAATGAACTTAGAGGTCAAATTCCTTCCTCACTTTTAAATCTTCAACACCTCATTTTCTTGAATCTAGCATATAATAGATTGGAGGGCCCTCTACCCAACAAAATCACAGGGCTTCCAAACCTAACTGACTTACACTTGAATGACAACTTACTAAATGGGACAATTCCTGTTTGGTGTTTATCTTTACCGTCTTTGCTTGAATTGGATCTGTCAGATAATCGGTTCACAGGACATATAAGTGCAATCTCGTCACAATCCTTGAAGTCTTTGTATTTGTGCAACAACAAGCTACAAGGCAGCATTCCACCATCAATTTTTTCCCTTGTAAACCTAACTGGATTGTGTTTATCATCAAACAACTTCAGTGGCCTTCATAACTGTTCATTCTTCACCGACGACAATTACAAATTCCCTCACTTGGATAGATTGTATTTATCTTCTATGGGTTTAGCCGAATTTCCAAAATTATCAGGAAAAGTCCCAATGTTGGCACAACTTGATCTATCCAACAACAAATTGAATGGAACACTGCCCGAATGGTTGCAGGAAATGAATTCACTACTACTTCTGAACTTATCCCAGAACATGTTGATTGATCCAATGAACCAACTCTCGAGGAATTCCGGTCTCTTAATCCTTGATCTCAGTTTCAATTTACTCACTGGCGGCATATCTTCCTCAATTTGTAATGTAAGTTCACTTCTTGCTCTCATTTTGTCCCACAATAAGTTGACAGGTGGCATTCCACCATGTCTTACAAACTTGAAATTCCTTGCGGTTTTGGATCTACAAAGGAATAAGCTAAATGGCACTTTACCAAGTAACTTCTCAATGGATAGTGGGCTTGGTGTTTTGAATCTCAATGACAACCAATTGGAAGGTATTTTGCCAAAATCTTTGTCTAATTGCTCACATCTAGAGATCTTGAATCTTGGCAACAATCAAATTGAGGATAAATTTCCCTATTGGCTTCAAACTCTACCAATGTTAGCAGTGCTAGTATTGCGAGTCAACAAATTTTATGGTCCCATTCCAAGTTTAGAGAAAAATCATGGATTTTCAAGTTTATTAATTTTTGATATCTCATCCAACTACTTCAGTGGTCCAATACCAAAAACCTATCTGCAAAATTTTCAAGCCATGAAGAATGTTACTCAATATACACTCAATGAGCTATACATGAATCAATGGCTTCAAGAATTTGTAAGTGTAACAACAAAAGCGATAAGTATGACATTTAACAAAATTCCAAAAAACTTTGTAATCATTGACTTATCCCGAAACAAATTTGAAGGAGAGATTCCATATGTAATTGGAGAGCTACGTGCTCTTAAAGGACTCAACTTTTCACATAACAGGCTTGGTGGTCTTATTCCCAAATCCATTGGAAATTTGACAAACTTGGAATCATTAGACCTCTCCTCAAATATGTTCACCGGTAGGATTCCTATAGAATTAGCCAATATGAACTTCCTTGGAGTCCTGAATCTTTCCTGTAACAATCTTGTGGGAGAAATACCTCAAGGAAAACATTTGGACACTTTTTCAAATGACTCCTACTTAGGAAACTCGGGATTATGTGGGTTCCCATTATCAATGAAGTGCAACAACACTGAACAAAAATCTCCATCTTCAAATTTTCGAGGAAAAGAGAGATTTGGATTTGGATGGGAACCAGTGGTTATAGGATATGGATGTGGAATGCTATTTGGAATTGGCTTGGGATTTTTGTACTGTAGGAAAGCTTGAATGAATTGTTAATATGGTTAGAGGTGCTGAAAAATAACTCATGAAAACTGCAACAGAATAAATGAGTGGATAAGTGGCTTGACTGAAGAATGTTTCATGCACTTGTTCTTGTTCAATTTCAATTCTGTTGGAAAACAATTGTAAATCAAGAATCTCATTACATAGTGAACGTTCTACTTTTTCTCACATTTCCTTTACATCTTCAAATTTTGTGTGGGAGGAATGAACTTAATTTTTCTAAGTCATCTATCCTCTCAATCAAGTCACAGTATTTAGATGATAACGCATACCAAGTTGAAAATAAGCTAGAGATTTCTAAAGTTTAATTTATCTGATATGAAATGAGTGTTTTATATTATAAAAGCATGAAGAAACAAGTAATTCACAGTATCTGTCTCGACTTATTTATTTATTTTCCTCTTTGACATTTTATTCTAAGAATAAACATTTTTTGTTAAACATATTAGTAAGTTTGGGTGGAAAGGAGTGATAGACGTCTTGTTTTTTCTGGAAGAGATGCACTAAACCTTCATTTGAGGGTCATCAAAGTGTCCTAAAAAATCCACCAAACGATCTTAGGCAATGGCATCACTGTGTGACTGTTGCCATGGATATATATATATATAGAGATAGATATAGATAGATATAGATTGATAGATATATGAGTGAGATTGTATACAAAAATATATAGATTGATAGATATATGAGTGAGATTGTTGCCATGGGGTTTATTCTAAGGTAGGTTCATCAATTGCAAAACCAATACATTTTTCTTCCCCTTTTCCAATCACTAATAAACACTGCAACAAGGAACGCGTGACATCGACGTACCTCCCGTTCACGAACACCCGCGCCAGCGCCACCGGCTCGCCGACCAGCTCCTTCACCTCACGGAGAAAATCCCCATGCAGCGACATGTCGCGCTCGTCCACGCGTTGTGTCTCCTCATCTTCCTCTTCGTCAAGCTCTCTGAGCGTGTAACGACTCCCGTGATGAGTCCAACGTGGTTGTAGAGTCCCTGATCATCAGCATCGTCTTCACCATCCTAAGTGAAGGTTGTGTAACAAGCTTAATGCTTCATCCGCTGCGGATTTGATGGGGCGTTTGTTGGTTTGGGACCTGGAAGCAATGGATTGGAGGGTTCAGAGGCACTAGAGCTGGAGGTTGGGAGCTTGAGGTTCTAAAGCAAGCTCTTTTCTACTCTGTGAATGAGCGAGGTTTCGAGGGTGACAGGCTCCTATGCAAATGGAGTTCTCCCTCAATCTCCTATGTACACCAGCCCCGTCACCAACACCTTCTCATCGCCGGAAATTAGGCGTTGCTGCTGCTCCTCCACTCCCTCCGCATTCGCCACTCCGTCGAAGCGTCGCTCTCCATTCGCCTCCACACATACCATTGATGCACGAGTCTTCTCCGGATTGAGCAATCCGGAATGGGGCATGAAGAAGCATGAAGATGGAAATGGAGGTGTTTTGCGGCACACGTGGAAGAAAAGAAAGGAGGTACCGGAAGATTATAATTTGAAAAGAGTTTTTTTAACAACTTCCGCAACTTTTTTTTTGGCAATACTTGTAATTGATCTGTTTGAAATATTATTTTAAAATAAATTTAAATATATTAATAAAGTAGTGACTATGGTAAAAAAAGTTGTTAACTTATAATTTAAGATTTTTACTATAATTTAGTAAAGGATAAAATGGAGATATAAAGTTTATAGGAGTGCAGAAAAACAAATGGAGGTGCAGGAAAAAAAGGCCTAAAATCTATTATTTGAACTTATTTGTAGCATCTTTTATTTGAGTACATCAATAAATTTGATGTTTTAATTTAGGCAGTTGATTCCTTCACCACCACTGAATGTTCTTTACACCACTTTATATTAATTTTGTCCTTCTCTAAAACGGATGTCAACATCCGTTTCACCTTCAACAGATATTGACATCCGTCCGTTCATATATTTTATATTTTAATTTATTTTTTTATTTAAAAAGAAAAAGAAATTTTTAACGGATGTACCGTTAACAGATTGTCACATCCGTTTTAATAAAATTTTTAAAACTATTTTGATTATTATTTAAATAATAATATATAAAATAAATTAATAATAATTATTTTATTAAATTAAATTAAATTAATTCATAAATAATTAAGTAATAATTTTAAATTAATTAAATAATATTTATATATTAATTTAAAATATAATAAATTAAAAACTAAAAATTTAAAAAGAAAAAACTTCATGTTGCCACATTCGTTTTAATAAATTTTTAAAAACTATTTTATTATTTAAATAATAATACATAAATTAAATTAATAATAATTATTTTATTAAATAAAATAAAATTAATTTATAATTAATTAAATAATAATTTTAAAAAAATTAAATAATATTTATATATTAATTTAAAATATAATAAAATAAAAAACTAAAAACTTTAAAAAGAAAAAACTTCACGGATGTAACATATCCGTTTTAATAAATTTTTAAAAAGTATTTTAATTATTATTTAAAATAATAATACATAAATTAAATTAATAATTATTATTTTATTAAATAAAATAAAATTAATTTATAAATAATTAAGTAATAATTTTTAAAAAAATTAAATAATATTTATATATTAATTTAAAAACTTAAGAAAACTAAAAACTTAAAAAAAAAACTAAACGGAGATGGGATATCCGTTGAAAAAAAATTTCTTCAACGAATGTCGACATCCATTCAAGAGAAAAGGAGGAGGTGTAGGATATTTTAAAATATAAAAAATAGTTTTAAAATTTTAAAAAAATGTAGTAGTACAGAAAACAATGTATGATGGTGTTGGGAGTAACCCTCTTTAATTTATTTTTTTAATATAAAGTGCAATTAGTAATTGTGGGGTACAGAAAACAGAGACCCATTACTCTTTAAGATACTCTTGTGTGGCCCCACTCGTTAAAAAATATGAATTTGATATTTATCGATAAATATATAATTAAGATAGAAATGTACACTGTACACTGTATATGTTTGAAATGTACACTGTATATGTTTTATATTTAATAATTTCAAATTGTTTAAGAATCAAATCGTTGAGAAATTCAGATTTAAAATAATTTAAATTTTTTTTTTCATTTTTACAAGTGTATTTTAAAAATAAAACGGTGACAAAAATTTGAAATAATATCGTTAAAGCTTTTAATTTGTTTAGTTTCTAATCAAAGTTTTACCTGAGGTAAATTTTTTAAATATTTTCTTTATCTCTATCCTTAAATAATCTCACATGAAGTGATAATTATAATCACGTTTGATTGTTAAATAATTAATTTATGACATCACATGATATATTTCTTTTGAACTTTGTTTTTATTACTCATCATATCTTCAAATGTATTAGCATTAGATATTAGAAACCTAGATTAGTGGTCACAACATCTATCTAAACATGATATGTAATTCTTTTTTATTAACTATGTTTCTTAATCTCTTGTATATTGGTATGGTGTGATTAAGTCAAAATTCTAAATGACGTAACAAATAATCATTGATGGCATCACATCAATTGATAAAAAATTAAAAACATATTTAAATTATATCTAGCAATTTAAAATTAATTTTCTCCAACTTTACAGCAAACATCATTCGCCTTCTTGATTAATTATTGTTTCCTGCAAAAGATTTCTGATTAAAACATCAGACTTCCTACATTCTTAAAAAAATTAAATATTCATAAACCGTTAGTGGTCAATTTTTTATATTCCCGTAAATATTTCAAAGTAACAAAAAAAATTGCCACGGGATCTGATGGAATATGAAATAGAAAGAAACGTGACTAAATATATTAAAAATTTAATAATAATAATAATTATTATTATTATATAAAATATTTGTTGCGTAATGCGGTTTTCTATTGGCCCAAACCGAATCACACACAGCTGTGACGATGAACATGTCAGCCATAATGATCCGACGGCTGTATTTCGGTGAGATCAGATCAGATCAAAACAAAAACCACATCAAAGTCGGTTCCACAAAACACCAAAATAACTATACACCAAGACTGCGACGTGTTTGAACGGTAGAGCGAGTTCAAAACCTACACATACTCTCACAGTTACCTCACGCGCCCAACGTGGAACCAAAACAAAACAGTAACAGGACTTGGGAGTCTCACCGTGTCTTCTCTTCTCTGTCACTTTGCCTACCCACTAAGAAAAATCGATCCTTTCTTCTCTTTCCTACGCTTCTCTTCATTCAATGTGTTGTGAGTGAAACAGTAAAAGGTTGTTGAACATTAAAACAACCTATACATCATTTTTATGTGTGGGTATTTCTTATTATTAGTTTTACTTGACAAATGCAATTACTGCAATGCATGTACCACCGTCTGCGTGGTTCTTACTCAACTTCTTCTCTTTCATGTCTTCTTTCTCCATCTCAACATTCCCAATTCAATTTTGCTGTCTGGGGAAAGGGGTAAATAACCGAATACCAATAACAGTTCATTAAGAAAAGAAAAGGGACATTACACAGATGTGAAATGCGTTGTACCCTTTTGATATGTTTGATGGAATTGAGTTTCTGTTCGTTTTTTATGTCATGGGGTTTTCTCAATAACTAATCTAACGAACTATTTTTTTTTTTTCTGTTTTAGCATTTGTGTTCTGTTTTTTCCTTTTTAAGCTTATCTTTTGTTTTTGTTATCTGTCAGGACAACGTTGGACAGGTCGGTGAGTCCGGGAGATAAACCGCTTCTTGTTTTCGTTTTGTTGTAGATTTGGTCGTTATATTTGAATTCGACCGTGTAGCATTGCATCAGGCAATAAGTTGTTGAGTTACCAGGCATAAACGTATTGTTTGTGCTGCAAGGGTAATTTTTGTAGTTTGGGAATACAATACAATTTGTAGGTTTGGTTAGTGATTCTTCAAGATGTCTAAATTCGAAGGTGTTATTATCTCCGATCAATGGCTTCATAACCAATTCACGCAGGTTGAGCTTCGCAGCCTGAAATCAAAAGTAGGTTCATTTCATTGCTTCCCTGTAATGGGCCTTCTGGTCCAATTTCATCATTCTTTTAAATTTGAGGTCTTTCATGCTTGTGTTTTTTCCCCTTATATGAACCTTCTTCTTCCTGGTGTTGTAGTTTGAGACTTTAAAGAATCAGAATGGTAAAGTTACGTTTGGAGATTTGCCACCTTTGATGGTGAAGGTAAACGCATTCAGAGGCATGTACAGTGAGGATGAGATTAGGGGGATCTTGGGGGAATCAGGCACTGATTTTACCAATGACATTGATTTTGAAATGTTCTTAAAGGTTAGTGGTTTGGTACCTTCGATTCTTTCTTTTTTAACATTACTAGATTATGAACTTTTTTCCAAGTAGTGAACTTGAAATGGTGGGATGATGTCTGAATTAGTTGTATTAATGAAACAGTTTGTGTGCCATATAACAACATTAAATATAATGTACGTAACCTTCCAATTGATTACATTTTCCATGCAGTCATATTTGAATTTGCAAAGCCAAGCTACTGCAAAACAGGGTGGTAGGAGGCACTCCTCGTCATTCCTCAAGGATACTGTGACCACCCTTCTTCACACAATCAGTGAATCAGAAAAGGCCTGTTACGTTGCCCACATAAACAGCTATCTTGGTGATGATCCATTTTTGAAGCAATATCTTCCATTGAACCCAGCTTCAAATGATATATTTGATCTTGCAAAAGATGGCGTTCTTCTGTGGTATATAAGCAGGGTCTGCTGATTGTTGCATTTTACTTATGTGTGTCTGAATCTTTAATATGTATTGACTTTGTTACATGTTGTGTTTAATGCAGTAAACTCATCAATGTTGCTGTTCCTGGGACTATAGATGAGCGAGCCATCAATTGCAAACGCAGTCCTAGTCTTTGGGAGGTCAACGAGAACCATACCCTATGCCTCAACTCCGCTAAGGCTATTGGCTGCACAGTGGTTAACATTGGTGCACAGGATTTGGTTGAAGGAAGAGTAAGTTTTAGCAGTCTGCACCCCGTAAATTCTCTATAGACGTTTACCTAGGTTCCTAACACTTAGTCTTTCTCACATTTCTGTTGGTTGTTTATGTTGCAGCCTCATCTTGTTCTAGGGTTGATTTCCCAAATCATAAAGGTAAAAATACTTGAACTGCATATATCATTAATTTAATTTTTGCTTAGTAATTTGAATTTGTTTGTATGTTGAAATCAGTTTTCCTACTGCCCTTGCTGATATTTTGACTTGTGGAATGATCAATTAGTCATTGTTCTATCTTTTGCTCCCACTATCTTGGATTTCAGATTCAGCTGCTGGCTGATCTCAACCTTAAGAAGACACCTCAACTTGTGGAATTGGCTGATGACGGTGAGGTAATGAGATATGCATTTTTTTCTTCTTCTTTAATATATATTTTCATTGCAATCAAATCAAATTGTAATGTTTCATTCATTGCAAATTTCGTTGTTGTCTCAGGATATCGAAGAGCTTCTTAATTTGTCTCCCGAAAAGGTTCTACTAAAATGGATGAATTTTCATCTCCAGAGAGCAGGATACGAGAAAACTGTCAGAAATTTTTCTTCTGATGTTAAGGTAATTGAGCATGTCTTTAATAGCATTTTATGCTTAGGTTGACTAATTTATTATGTTAATTTTCTTTGTAATTATTTTTGTATTCTTTAAGAATGAGTACAACTAAATAAATGCAATTGGAGGATTACTTTAGTACTTTGAGTAATGCTACATATAAATTTGTACAATGGTATTTAGGATTTTAAATCTTGGAAATAGTATTCTTTGACATCTAGATGCCTTAGGACGTTTGTACTTGAATAAATTGACATCTAGATGCCTTAGTATTTTGATTAATACATTTTAAAGAGGATTTTCACCACTAGCAATCCAATTCCAATTTTTCTTGTGTTTGTTCTTGCTGAGTTTCGATTTCTTCAACTCCCAGATTCTAAGCCAATAGTGCTATAACTCATGAGAGTTTATTCCTCTATAATTTGAAATCGAATCACGCTATTATCAATCCACTGTTCTAATTTGTTCACACCCTTTTATTTACAGGATGGAGAGGCTTATGCTTATCTGCTTAATGTCCTCGCTCCTGAACATTGCAATCCAGCCACCTTAGATATCAAGGATGCCAATGAAAGGGCAAATATGGTCATTGATCATGCAGAGAAAATGGGCTGCAAAAGATACTTGGCCCCGAGGGATGTTGCTGAGGGTACTTCGAATTTGAATCTTGCATTTGTTGCACAACTGTTTCATCACAGGTATGAAATGAATTGTATAGTTAATTCTATGCAGACTATTTGATAATTTAAATAAATACCCATATGCATGTATGCACTTTTCTTTAGTGGAGGATTCCTTTTCCTTGGTTTGTTTAGTGTATCATAATCAGAAAATACTTTGATTTTGCAGCATTACATATGTGAATTTCTGGATTTGTTTTTTCCATTTAAGTGCTGTGGTTATTTAATTATGGCCCTACATATTGCAGGAGTGGTCTGTCCACAGACACTAAAAAGATTTCCTATGCTGAGATGATAACTGAAGATGTGCAAACATCTAGAGAAGAGAGATGCTTCCGACTGTGGATCAATAGTCTTGGAATTTCTACACATGTAAATAATCTATTTGAGGATGTCAGAAATGGGTATGTGTTCCATTTCTTAAACTGTATCTATTATTTTGTCAAAATAGAAAGCCTTGTATATGTTTAAAACTGTAAATTTTTTGGGTCTCAAAACATAATGACCAAAAGATCTACCTGGCAGATATTTATTCACTTGTATGCAAGAGCTCTTCAATTGCTCTCTTTTTTAATAAACTTATATAATTCTCCTGCTATCCCATGTTGGGAAAAAGAAAGTGAATTTGATATCCAACTTTATAAAATTCACTGTGTTTGATTTCTTTTACTTTCTGCATGTAGATGGGTACTTTTAGAGGTGTTAGACAAGATTTTTCCCGGATCAATTAACTGGAAACAGGCGACAAAACCTCCAATTAGAATGCCCTTCAGAAAAGTAGAGAACTGCAATCAGGTCATAGAAGTTGGTACACAACTGAGATTCTCACTAGTCAATGTATCTGGAAATGACATTGTGCAAGGAAATAAGAAGCTTATTCTTGGTAATATCTTCATCTCATTATAGCTTCCACACAAATATTATGATCATATCTGTGTAGCTTTCAATTTGGTCTAAACTATTATGTTTCATTTTTCAGCTTTATTGTGGCAGCTGATGAGGTTTACTATGCTTCAACTGTTGAGAAATTTGAGATCTCATTCCCAAGGAAAGGAGATCAGGGATGCAGATATCCTGAAATGGGCAAACAGAAAAGTGAAGAGCACTGGCAGAACTTCTCAAATAGAGAGCTTCAAGGTTTTCTCCAAAACAAATTCTGTTTATTTGTTGTTAATAACAATGTTCTGCAACAAAACTATAGATGATGATTTACTAGTAGTGACACATTTTTTTATCCAACTTATCTAAAGGACAAGAGCTTGTCAAGTGGACTCTTTTTCCTTGAGCTTCTGAGTGCTGTTGAGCCCAGACTTGTCAATTGGAACCTTGTCACCAAGGGTGGAAGTGGTATGATTCCGTCCAAATGTTACCATTTTGTATAGATAGATATATAGATATATATAGGGATGTGTATATAAACAGGTCCTTTGTATATACAGTGTAATAAATTTGTTATTTTCTGATCCCTTCCAAATTTGCTTAATTTGTTGTTGTAGATGATGAGAAGAGGTTGAATGCCACCTACACAATCAGTGTTGCAAGAAAGCTTGGTTGCTCCATTTTTTTGTTACCTGAGGATATTATGGAGGTATGGTTGCAACAAAACTTTATCCACTCCATACTGTTGGAATCATTTTTTTCACAAACACACTAATTAGAGAAACAAGCACTTATCATATTACAAGAGAAACATGTAAGTTAAAATGAATTCAACTTTTCCCACAAGTTAAAATCAACAAAATCCCCTTCAACTTTAATGAAAACTTCTTTCATCTAACATTTAAAAAGAGAAATGATACTTTGACACACATGATTTTTTTACATTCATTTGATACTACCCTTATTTGCTTTTTACTTTCTTTTTTTTGGAAAAATCATAAAAATTCACTCTTTTAAGACCATTTTATCCTTATTAAATGTGTCAAATGAATGTCAATGTCTGTGATGCAACTCTTACTCATCTAGAAAAGCTGAACTGCATTATTTAATTTTAGCTGAACTGCGTAGCATTTTACCTTTTTATATCCTTCTGTTTACAGATAAGCAAGGTCATTCAACAAATAGATACATTCTGATTGACTTTGTTTATGATGTGCTTCTCACGTTTTCTTGGTTGATCTCATGGCAGGTTAACCAGAAGATGATACTCACTCTTATAGCTAGCATAATGTATTGGAGCCTTCAACAACAGACTGAAGATCTAAATTCATTTCCTTCTCCTGCTAACACTGCAACTACCACCACACCTGAAGCATCTCCAGCACCTTCGGTTTGCGGTGAAGATGAAAATTCCTCCATCGGCGGCGAGTTCTCCAACTTAAGCGTGGATGATACCACCTCTGACAGCACAGCCTCTTCACAACCGGAGTCTGATGGCGTTGCTGCAGCAGATGAGCTGTTATGAGTCCTCCATCTGCATGAGATGATGTCTGCTACATGTTTTTGCAAAGCTTAAGGAAGCATTTTCACCATGCCTCAACCTTCAAACAGAGATTACGGATGTAAACAAATCTATAGAATAGTAGATGTGAATAATTTGTACAAAAATTTCTTGTTCTTTGGAGAGGAATGCATGCTTATTCAGAGGGATCAGAATGAATAAAGCTTAAGAGGGAAAGAGAGAAATGAATGTGATCAATTCACACTACTCTATTTTGTATTTTGTCATTCGTTACGTTCATGTCACAACCAACAGCAACAAATATAATAAGTTTTCATTCATTAGAAATGTTTCAATATAATGTTTCTATATATAATAAGATTATATATAATGTTTCTATATTTATATATTTTTTATTTATATTGTTATTCTTTTTACAAAATTGATTGGAAATGTTAACATTTGTTGTTGTTCCCTTGTTTATTGGTGCCAAGTAGTGGTAGTGGACGTGGTGTAATATGTGTGGCGTAACATTCTCAATTCTCATATTATTTGAATACATTATATGTATAGAAAATATTTAATTTTTTGAGTTTAGTATTTGGAATAAAAATTAGTGTGGATATATCTATCTCGTTCTTCTGCTCGTCTCAATATTAATGTTCTTCTTATAACATTTTTAATTTATTTTAGTTTATAAGATACCTTTCAAATTTTATATTAACTTTTCTTGATACTTAGTTTTGTAAATTATCTTTAAAACACATTTAATATTTTTACTCTTCTTTCTTTATAAAAATGGTCAACGTATATTGTATGAAAAATAGAAACATATCAAACAAGTAATTTTTACGTCACTTTAATTATATCATAATAAGTTATAACCAACTTTACAAATTTGAATAAAAGTAATATATATATATATATATATATATATATATATATATATATATATATATATATATATATATATATATATATACGAATACCAGCAAGAAATTAAAAAAAGAAAATCATATTGTGTAATATTTTTAATAGAATATAAATTTCTTTTGTATGAACTTCGCGATTTTTGTACCTTTTCAAGATAAATCAATACTATTTTTCAAATTACTATGGCCTAAAACTAAACATGAATTATATCTCAAAAACTATTCAAAATAAAAATTTAACCAAAGATACAAAAGTTCAACATGTATGTATACAAAATAATAAATAGAATCTTTCGTGAAATGTACAATCGTATCTTATAATCAGTATTCACTATGTTTTTTTTTGTCATGATTTAATCTTAAATTTATTCATCAAATTTTTTGCATACTCATTTCAACAATTTTATAAGAAAGACTACAAAGACGGTTAGATTAGATATAGATATAAAATATGTTTTTTTAAACTTTTTTAAATAACTAATAATTTGACTCTTACGCAATTTACAGTAATTTCCATTCCAATATAAATATTTTGTAGTCTCATTTATAAAAATATTGATAAATAATTGTTTATCTTTCAATATTGAAAAAAGATATCCTAAAGAATTCGGTGTCTATACACGGTTTTAGATAAAGATAATATATTAAATATAAGTATCTGAAAGTATCTGAAAGTCCTTATCATGCTTTAAAACATAAATATCTCTCATAAATTAAAAATAAATATAAATTTGTATTCCTTAAAAAAGAACTATTACATATTTATTTCGAATTAATATATGAAAACAAATCAATGTAACTCTTATTATTTTCATTTTACACTAATTAATAGATAAAACTTATCATATTATATCTAAAAGAAAAAAAATATCTTAATCTCTTTTGTTTAAATGTTAAAAACATTAATGAAAAATATTAAAACTTATCTTGTTTTATCTTATTTGTTTTCTTTCACAGTAATCGTATTATAAATATAAAGATATTATTTCTTTTGTATTATCGTAATATTATAAAGATATTATTTCTTATCTTATCCTAATTTTATCTTATTTGTTTTCTATTATCGTGCAAAATTATCATAGTCCTCTCTCTATAAAATGGTTCTTTGCGACAGGTGGCGTTCTCTAACTGAGAAGAAGAATAGTGACGCGGCAACTTCTGCGAAAATCGAAGCAGCGCCAAAAAGTTTTCTCAAAGGTTTTAATTTAACTCTCTAACCTAACCTCACTCACATTCTCACTCCTAGCTTCTGCTGTTCCTTCCCTCTCTCGTGCGTTTCAACTTTCTTTCGCTGCTTCAGCATGATCGTTTTCTTTATCGATTTTAGAACCTAGGGTTTTTCTTCTTCCTAATCTTTTTTTATTTATTTTTATTTGTTCTACTGTTGCATTTTGCAATTTGTTACACTCATCCACCCGCGGCCACGGTGATTGATGAATGGGGGAGAGAAGGGTGTTATGTTTAAACCCTGAATGGTTATGATTGTTTGGTATATGTTATCATTAGCAATTACACACTCCTTTGATTTGTGTTTTTTTTTTTTTTGTTTCTTTGGGTAGTGTGAGTGGAAAGCAAGGCTCTGGGATGAAGAGGGGTAGGTCATCGTATTCCGACGGGGAAGAGGAGTACGAGTCTGACATTCAGTCAATCTCTGTGTCAAATTACCATCTTGTAGACGATGAGGACAATCCTGTGTCTTTTGCTGTGTTGCCAATTCAATGGAATGATTCTGAGAACTCTGGTGACTGCAAAGAGAAGGTGTTTCTGTACGGGGATGCCGATAGTGGGCTGTTGAAGACTTTCGTGCAAGTGACGGCGTGGCGATTTGATCTTTCCAATGTCAGACCCGAGGTATTCTTGCTGTCAAAGGATGGAAGGTGGATCAACCTTCAGAAGCCTAGAAAGAGTTTTCAAGAAGAAGTAAGGACTGTTTTGGTCACCCTTCACTTCCTCCATAGTGTGAAGAGACGGCATCAAATGTCTGTGGGATCTTTCTGGCAAGACTTCAGCAAGGATAAGGAGTTAATGTATTTTTTCCTCTTCTTAACTTTCTTATTCTGATAATAATGTACATGAAAGTGCATTTCTTGATTGCTTTTTTTCTGAACATGTATATCTAGTTCTTACGGTGTTAAGCCCTCAAAACATGATTTATCGGACCACATGCTTTTGATTGGCGAAGCTTCCAAAAGGGATGCTGTCTTAGCAAAGTCCAAGGTTTGTATTTCCCTTTCTATGTAGTCTTACTGTCAATTCTAGAAATTTTACGTCGTGGGTGCAATATTATTGTATATGTAAAGATTTAATCACTCATTTAATCCCTGTACTTGTCTGAAATCTGAATGAGCTCGTGTTTTGGTCCCTGCTTAAGGTGATCATGTTAAGACTGCTAAAGAGTAAGTAAACTTCACAATATAAAAATTTCTTGCTTATATACACCAATAACACATAGGACCAATGACACCAAGGCCACAACATATTAAATTTCTGTTTTCATTACGAATGAATTAGAAGAAACAAAGTTTGGACATATAAAGACTAACTGGTAACCACACACACTTACACACACACATATATATAAATTTTTGGGGGGTAAGACTCAAGATTATGGATTGATTTTTGTATTGCATTTCATATTAAGGGGATAAATACTAATTATATTAACAAATTGTAAAAAACTCGTGGCTTCCCTCAAATGTGCCCAAGTAGGTCTGTACTTTAGTAGAAATTGCCATGTTAAACACAAATTAAAGAAATAGCTTTTTACTCTCCTTCCTCAACACATATAGAAATGTGTTAAATATGTTTTTGGTCCTTTAACTTTAAGTGAAAATTAAAATTAGTTAAGAGACTAATTCTAATTTTCACTTAAAGTTAAAGGATCAAAAACATATTTAACCTTATGGAAATTAATGATCACAAGTATTGTTTGAGTTTGACAATCTAACCTAGTTATCAATCTTGGTTTCTAGGTATAGATCTCATGATTCTATTTTATTCTATACTTTAATTTGTTTAAGTAAATGATTTAGTTCCATAGATAAACGATAATACATTTTTAAGTAAGCTTTAAATGGAGTGTATCCGTCAAGGAATTACATATTGAGGAAGTTGATTGATGTAATTCACATATGGCACTATGTTTGTGAACCACTTTGACTTCCGCTGTTGATGGGATGAAGAATATATAACAATAACTTGTACCAATTGACTCACTTTTAATTTCATTTTAAGGGGTCTACATAACCCTTCTTTGTTCTTTATATTGGATGATGTATCTATGGGATTTCATGTTTAGGAATAGTTCGTGAAACTGGATTGTAATAACAGTGAACTAGATAAGGTGATTTGGTCTCATATATTGTTCCATCAATAAGAGTTTGCATGCGGCAATGGAATTTTGATTAATTGAGCTCTCTAATTTTCCCTGTTTTCATTATATAAGACTTGTTTACTATTCCCAACATGCTTGCTTCATTTTAATGCATCTGCATGATGACTTATACAGCTTTTGCTCGTGGTTTTGGGGAAACTGAAGAGTCAAAAGCTTCTTAACGAGGTCTGTTTTTACAATCATCAAAGATGATTTCTCTGAGGCATTCAATTCCAGCCTTGCGTATTTTTAATGATTTTTTCTACTTTATTTCAGGAAGTTAATGATTTTGAACTGCCAGGACTTCCTGTTGGTGGAACTGACAGTGATATGACAGATAAATCTAATGAAGAGTCTGATGAAACGGATGCTTTGGATGTTTGTGCACTTTGTGACAATGGTGGTAATGTTATATGGTATGTTAATTTTTCAGATGGGTTAGTTTACTTTAATAATCTGTATCTGTCCTCTTGTGTATCTTCTGGCAGCATACCTTTTGTTACGAATTATTGGAATAGAGATTGTGCATAATAATACTCTATACTGATATGATGTGTAAAGTTTCTATTTACAAAAGTTATGAACTACTTGATCTGTAGAAAATCCAGCATAAGCCAAATCCTGCCAAGATGTAATGAGCCATAATCATAATAAAAAAGGATACAAACAAAATCAGTAACCATTTCTTAAGATTGCTTCCTCATAAGATAACTAATAGATTCTACTATATATTCTAAAGATACTGTTAGGAACCTGATGTTACTATGTATTCTGATAAATTTCTTACAGTAAATTACGTGAAATTTTCATTTGCCTCCGTATTGTGGAATAGTTTTTGAGTTTTTCTTCATAATTTAAAATTATTTAATGTTATTGCAGTTGTGATGGCGTGTGCATGAGATCATTTCATGCTACCGAGGAAGCTGGTAGAGAAAATTGTTGTTTTTCTCTTGGTTTTACCCAGAAGGAAGTTGATGTATGATGGTTCTCTATTGTTTTCCTTTTATAATGTTCTTGTCCTTTTTCATTTCATATAATTGGGAAGAAATTTGTTTGACTGTAGCCATGGAAAAATTATGCAGGAGATCCAGAACTTTTATTGTAAGAATTGTGAATATCGGCAGCACCAATGCTTTGCATGCGGCAAACTGGGGTCTTCTGATAAACTTAACAGTGTAGAGGTATAACAATGGAAATAGCTTTTCTTGCTTACATCATTTATTGTTTTCATGTGGTTGAATGACGTGCCTCCTTGTAATTCTTAGTCAAATTATCGGTTGTTTAATACTTTATATTGACTTGTAGCCACGGTAGTAGAACTGAAATCCAAATAAAAAATTAAGCATGCTCTTTGAATCTTTTACATTTTCCTACCTTTTCTCTTCAACAAATAAAGCAATTTATTTTTGTATTACCCAACCCCAAAAGTAATCTTATTAAGGGATGCTGACATGTCTCTCATTTCCTCACAATGTAGACAATTTATGAAAACTAACCTTGGACATGAGTAGTATTTTATTCATCCCTCTTCTCAATCCAGGCATACCTGTGAGCTACTGAGTCAAACACTTCTCCTGCGTCAATGTCTGTTCTATGTTGTAATGATTATGATTTATTCACTGCAACACCAACAAATCTTGGTAAAAAATGGTTGTTCTGGATCTTCTTTGTAATGCATGGAACTAAGATTTTGGGATTCACCTTTCAGGTTTTTAAATGTACTTCTGCAACCTGTGACCGTTTTTATCATCCACGTTGTGTTGCAAAATTACTTCCCAAGGTGGTTAAGGATGCTACAGAGGAATTTGAGAGAAACATTGCTGATGGGATTCCTTTTACTTGTCCCCTTCATTATTGTTGTGTCTGTAAGGGATTGGAAAATATTATGGATCCTGAGTTGCAGTTTGCTGTTTGTAGACGTTGTCCAAAGGCATATCATCGTAGATGTTTGCCAAGGTGAGTCCTATTTTATTATGTGTTTCTTGTTTTCATTTTATAATTTTAATTGATTCTCAAATTGTTTTTTTCAGAGAAATTAATTCTGAAAACAATGATATACCAAGGGCTTGGGAAGGTCTTCTACCAAAGAACCGCATTCTTATATATTGCTTGTAAGTGTTGTGGACTTTTTAGTTTTTCAGTTTAAACTAGTTAATCCTTGACTATGTTTGACTTTTGCATTGACCAGAAATCATGAGATTGATCCTGAACTTGGAACTCCTGTAAGAGATCATATAAAATTCCCCGAAATGAAAGCCACTGATCAAAAAATTGATACTACTATTGAGCAGAAAAAGCCTTCAACTAAAAAGATAGTTAAGTTGAAGAAAAATATTCACTCAGATAACTCATCTGGCAAAAACACTTCTACAGGATCTAAACTGAGTGCAAAACTGTTTTCTGGCAAAGTTGGTAGCAAGAAGTCATCTGATAAGAGAATTTCTAGTTCAAATATGTCGAAAAAGCCAAACTCAAAAGAAACATCAAGGTGTTTGACTGAAAATAAGATGCCAATTTTGAAGAAATTTGAAATTCCTCACACCGAGCGAACATATAACCAGATTACAGTTGGTAAGGACGAGGGTTCGGAGCAAATTAAACAGGGCAATCAGATAAATAAAGTGAATACTAACTTCCCATCTGTCATGCCTAGTGGAGAGTTGAGGGTTGAATTGCCTCCACTGGATGCTGGTTCGGAAAAGAAGTAAGTCTGTCTTATTTCCTAAATATGATGATATTGAAACTTGAGAGCTGAAGCTGTCATTAAGATAATGTTAAATACTTGTTTACATAAAGATGTTTTCCTCCATTGTAGTTTGTTGGCTTTATTTAAAGAAGCTAGTTCATCCACTAAGTTGGAGAATGTCTTTGAAAAGCACACTCATAGTAATGCGTTGAGAAATGTTTTGGAGAAGACCATTACAACAGAGAAATTGGAAGATTCAGTTAATGTACACAACTTTATACGTTTGTTGCTATGGTTTCCCACTCAGGAATTTTTGGTAAGATTGTTAATTTTGTTGTTTATATGCAGTCTGTTCGAACAGCTTTAAGCATGCTCAGTGGGGGCAGCATCGAGGATGCCAAAGCTGTTTGTGACCCTGATGTTTTGAAACAGATATTTAAGTGGAAGGTGCTTAATGATTTACTTTTTAAATTCTTTTCTAATATTTATAATTATTTTTATTGCAGTAAAAAAGGGAAGGTTAGTTTATAGGTATATTGTAGTAATGATTGGCACATATTGATGTAAAGTGAGTCTGTGTGTCTATAGCTGGTTGGAGTATCATCTACGTTTGAGATTTTGATAGGTGAGCTTTTTATCCATGCCATGGACCAGGCATGGCAGAAGGTCGTAATATTGACATCTCATTACCCTAATAGTACTGATTAAGGACTGGTCTCTTTGAATTTGTTACCTGAGAAAGAAAGTTTCATATATTACTCTTTTTGCATTGTCATTATGGTGGTTTTGATTAGTACTTGTTTAGAGATGTAGATAAATCAGTAAAATTGTCGGTCTGCTTTTGGTCATCGAGGGTTGTGTTATTAAAACTTAATTAAAAGCTTAACACTAATTGATCTAATTATATGACCATTTCATTGATGACATGGTAAGATAGGCTATTGACCATTAGTTTTGACCTTTGATGTATTGTCATTGTTCCTGTTATATTGTATACAATTGATCATGGTCAGAAGTTTTTCCAATAATATCAGGAGATTATTCATTTTAGTAATTTGTAATCACACTTCATTGAGTGAACTTCCTGTAGGATGACCTGAAAATATATCTTGCACCTGGTCTATATGGTAACTGCTATACATCATATGATCAACATTTTACAAATATATCTTGCACCTGTTCATAAAATTCAAATCCTGAGAACTCTATCTTTGTTGGGTGGTAAATGTGCAACTTGAAGAGTTGAGGGAAGATGAAAAGTCTTATATTTTTCACTTAGAAAGCCTAATACAACTTACTACTGTATTTATAGGAGACAGTAGTTCTGAAAAGTAAAAGGGCAGGAAGCCCCTAACAAAAACCTAACATAAATATTAATAATAATAAAGACATTATACTTCAACACTCCCCCTCAAGCTGGAGCATATAGATCATATGCACCAAGCTTGGAACATATAAATTGAATTCTAGGCCCCCTTAGAGATTTGGTCAAAATGTTTGCAAGTTGTTGATTAGAGTTGACAAACTCAGTAACAAGATCCTTTGACAATAACTTCTCTCTAATAAAATGACAATCAATCTCTATGTGTTTTGTTCTTTCATGAAACACTGGATTGGAGGCAATGTGAAGGGCGGCTTGATTGTCACAGTACAATTTCATATGCTCATTTTCACAAAATTTCAACTCTTGAAGGAGTTGTCTAATCCACACAAGTTCACATGTAGTTAGAGCCATAGATCGATACTCAGCTTCAACACTAGATCGAGCAACAACACTTTGTTTCTTACTTTTCCAAGATACAAGGTTCTCTCCAAGTAAAACACAATATCATGTGGTAGATCTTCTGTCAATTGGACAACCAGCCCAATCTGCATCACAATATCCCTCAACTCGAGTGCTTCCCTTGTCCTCATACAACAATCCCTGTCCTGGGTTCCCTTTTACATATTTGAGAATGCGAATCACTGCATTCCATTGATCAACATGTGGATTTTGCATAAATTGACTTAACTCCCACCGGATAAGAAAGATCAAGTCTTGTTATGGTAAGATAAATGAGTTTTCTAACAAGCCTTCTATATCTCTCTGGGTCTTAGAAAAGTTCACCTTTGGTCTTTCATTAACTTTTGATTTGAGTCCATAGGACTATCAATGGGCTTGCAATTTGTCAGGCATGTTTCCTCCAAAATATCAAGAGCATCTTTTCTTTGTGAAATGATGACACCTTCCTTTGATTGTGCCACTTCAATACCAAGGAAATATTTTAGTCGACCCTTATCTTTGGTTTGAAAGTGGTTGAACAGATGATTCTTTAATTGAGCAATTCTAGTGACGTCATTTCTTGTAATGACAATATCATCAACATAGACCATAAGATAAACACATTTATCAGGAGAAGAGTGACTATAAAATACTGAATGATCCGCCTCACATCGTTTCAATCCAAAATTCTGCACAACTCGACTAACCTCTCACACACTCGCACAACAAGCACAGAACAATGAACGAATGATAATGGACGAATGAATCTTTTTTATTGATGGTGATATCTGAATAGACAAAAGTAAACAAGGGTAATTGGGAGCATAACCACTGTCAATTACTTGGGAACATAACCTCCCTCACAGGAGCATAGCTGCTTGTCAACAAACTCAATAATCAAAAGCATAACCCTAACAATAGACTCTAGCTTTATTTATACTAATTGTTTTCGTAGAATATAGCTCTATTTACTATAATTATCTTATACTTAATATTTCCCTAGAATATAGCTTTATTTACTATAATTATCTTATACTGAATATTTCCCTAAGATATAGTTTTATTTACTATAATTAGTACTAAATATTTCCTGCCCATCTTCACTGCTACCAGTTAGGATAGTAACTCTTTAACCGGTCGGCTCAGGTTCCTCGCTGCTTCCCATCGTTCGGCTCGAGCTTTCACCGCCTTCAGCCGTTTGACTCGACTCCTCACCGCCTTCCACCGTTCGGCCTGACCTCTCCTCGTCTTCCACCGTTCGGCCTGACTCCTCACCGTCTTCCTTCGTTCGGCTCGACCTCTCCCCGCCATCCACCGTTCGGTGCCCTTCTTCTTCTCTCATATACCGTCCAACCCCTAACATATTACATTCCATTACCTTTATCCTAACATATGTGTTCTTATGAGGGGTGAGTTGTTGCTGTTAAGTTAGTACTTTATGCCAAAGCCTAACCAATCTTGGAGCTGACCGCTAGTTACCTTTATAATCTAGGAGGTTACCGTTAGTTACCACTAATTTCTTATTAAAGGAAGGGTTAAAAAACAAAGGAACATCTAACCATACTTTTTTACCATGTTCATTGTTTTCATATTTTTTTAAGAAGTGGATTTTAAGTCTAATTTAACCTCACAAAACCGGTTTATATGGTGAGGTTTACATTCACTTATATATTATAAACCGGTCTTATCTCTAGTCGATGTGAGACTTCCAACACACCCCTTCAGGTCGAGGTATAGACATCATCTTAAATGTGAGACTAAACATAAATGGATGGTCCAATAGCGGCCCGATATCGGGTGAAACAATATATCCAGCAAACAACAAATATCGTTAGGATAAGCTATTTTAAGAAGTAGATTTTAAGCCTAACTTAACTTCACAAAACCGGCTTATAAGGTGAGGTTTGTACCCACTTATATATTATAAACTGGCCTTATCTCTAGTCGATGTAGGACTTCCAACAGCTTTCATACCAATTAAATTTAGTTTGCATGCTCTACCTACGAATCCATATTAATAATTGATAGTCTGTATGCTATGATAGTTGTTGTAACTATCTAACTGAAGTCAGTTACATTGAACTGTTAGTTAGATATATAATCCAGTTTGCAAAGAATCTGCTAACTAACACATGTATAGTTAGCAAAGCATGCAATAACAAGCTATTTTTTATGTATAAATACCAACATATGTACTTGAAGCAACTAATGCATTAACTCATTTTCAGTTCATACGATTTTTCTTTTTTTCTCTTTCTCGTTACTGTATTACTTTGTTAAATAGTCATCATACATCTTTCAAGAATTGCTGAAAGAACATTCTTTACATATGCAGATCGCAGATAAACTTCATTGGTATGTTCAGAATGGGGATACGGTAGGTCCCCCCTGTACTTGTGCACTTCATATCAAATATAGCATCTGCATTAGTATCATAAATTGTCAGTAGTTGACCGTTTTATTATCTGAAGCTGAGTGAAGATAAAGTATGAGTTTGCATTCTACCAATTTGTAGTTCCTCTTAGGAGATTTGTCAGCAAACTTTGTTTAATTTTTTTTAGTCAATGATTTATTTAAGGAAACTAAATCTTGCCGTCTTTGACAATTCTCTCTCTGATTGTTGTTATTGGTCTCACTAGTTTTGGTTAGCAAAGGTCTTTGTTAAATTCCATTTTGATTTCCTTTTGATGAATTTTAGGCAATATACTTGAAACCTGTTTTTACATTTCTACTGTTTTACATTAAATTTATTCAGTATGCTTGACTTGTTTTTCTGTCATTTTCATAAAATAAAATAATCTGATTTTCCTCATAAAATGTTCTGTCTGGTGGATGACCATTCATGACATTATTATTCTATTTCTAATTGTTGAAGTTAAATACCTGATTGGCATGGTTAATGATGTTCAGATTGTGAACTTGAGAAGTGGTGCTGATGATTTTAGCATCCTTTTGAAGAAAAGGCTTGAGGAGACTGGGAAGAGATGTTCATACAGAAACTATGATTTACTTCCAACAAAGGTAGATTCTGGTTTGAGTTGGATAGTTAAAGATGAAAGATACATGTTTATTGGGAGAACAATGTTCTGATTATAATAAAATATCATAATTTCACGTAATTTAGTAATTAAAGTTGTTAAACTTTAGTTAAACATTTTGCTCTTGACTATCTTGTTAGTTTAATGTTTGTTTTCTTTTTGTTGTTGTCGATATAGAATGATTTTAGTTTTGAAAGGAAGAAATGGATGACTGTCCAACAAACCGAGTTACCCACAGGGTCACAGTTGGTAAGAAATTTTCAATTCCACGGTAAAGATGTGCATGGATGTCCTTGAAACGAATGCACACGTTAATTTTTTTTTTCTTCTGTACCAGATCATTCGTCTCAGCCCTCCCTTTGGTCATAATGCAGCATTGGCTAACAAGTTTCTAGATAAGGCCCTTGAGTTTAAACCAAAGCTCCTAATTCTTACATTGGCACAAGAGATACAAAGGTAGGACCCTTTCTCAATGGTCTACCGTAGAACTGCCATTTACGTTATTGAAGTTTTTCCGCCTTTTCACCATTGTTTCTTGGTTGTCATTCAGGCTTGATAAGAAGCTATCACGTTATAATCTTATATGGGAGGATAGGAATTTTCTATCAGACACGGTTAGTCTCTCTGTTACCTGCATGCACTCACTCTCAAGATGTGGATCTGCATATAATTTGTAAAAGGCATATTTAACCGATCTCTAACCATCGAATCATGTCACACTACTTGATGATCATGCATGTCAAATTTAAGACCAAATAGAAATTTATTAGTATCTATAAAGTAATTCATAATTTAAAGCACCTTTCATTGAATCACTCTTATAATGAAATATTGAATATTTGTTTACATTTTAAAGGCATATCATAATTCAGAGTAATTCTATGAAGTTTTTATCAACTTTATATGGAGATCCATGTTAACCTAACGGCAGCATTTCCTTTTTTCCCTGTTCCTGGCCTTTTTACGCAGTCAAATGATCTCCCTGGATCAGCTGATGGAAATGACGGACAAATGGATCAAAGGAATGTAAGGCCACCTGTACTCTCTCTCTGGAGCCGCTCTGACTGGACTACAAAACACAAGGTCATAGCCCAACAGAATGCTCATGTGTGCAGCGAGCATAAAGTGTCAACGACAGAAAAATTTAAGTCTAACACGTTGGCTGCTGCTGTTCATGCTACCGGTGGAAATTATGCTGAAAACTCAAAGTTAAAGGATGACGATGAATATCAAGCATCTGTAATTAGTGATGTTCAGAACGGAAGCTACAGAAGCGCATGTTATAATGTTGACGAACATAAAAAGGGCAAGCCTGAGAAGTCAGGAAAGAAGAGAAAACATATTGGCGAATCCAACCCAGCCAAAAGGCAGGCTGTAAATAAAATGGCTAATGGAGTACCTGACCACACTCAACTACCAAATCCAATCAAGAAGACAGGTTCTTCGGATTCTGAACTTCGTACATTCATTAAAAGTGGCAGTTCTGGACATAGTGGACGACCCCAACCTGGATATGGTGGTGGATTGAATGGTTTTGCTGCTGTTCCTAACTATGTATATGCGAGCCAACATTCCTGTGGTTGGCTCGAAGAGTAGTGTTATTATTTTTCTCCTTTTCTTTTGCTCAATCATGTCCCATGCTGTACATACACTGATCAAGGGAACAAGTCTCCGAATAGATTAAGGTTAACTAACAATTTTCAACATTAGGAAACAGGGGTGGCGGGCATATTTGTTGAAGTCATTGTTTAATTTTTGCATACTGTTTCAGTCTTTATTTCGAATAATCTTTTATTCTTTTGTAAAAAAGCCTGCATAAGTTATTTTCAGTTGTGCAGTACATAATATACCCGACTACTTTTTATCTAATGGAAGTTCTTCGATTGTTTAGAACCTTATTTTGGTTGGTAGTAATAGATTCAAATAAATCACATAAGATGAAGAAGAATTGAAATTGTTTATTAAATTTACATTTATTAGATATATTGTGTTTATATTAATTAGGGAAACATAGTTTTTATATTACTTTTACCTATTTATTTGTATTTCGATTTAGTCTACTTTTTTATTATTATAAATATATTATTCTATTTTTATTATTATAAATGTTTTATTATATTTTTGTTATTATAAATATATTATCATGTGTATTTTGTGTATTTTCTAAATAAGGGAAATTAATTTTATATCAAATTTTATTATATTCTTAACATGGTATTTTGAATCTAAAGTTTTTCATAGTTGATATTTGAATTTTGTTTGAATTCATATTGAGAAGATTTTTTTGGTTTTTGTCTTATCAAAAGTTGAAATCTTTGTGGTGAATTTATTGATTTATTAGATTGTAACTTTTTTATTCTTATTTTAATTTTGCATTTTTATGTAATTTTTTTTATTTATGTTAATAGAGAAATCAAATTTATAAATGATCTTGCTCCTTTTTTAGATAGAATTGTATCATTTATGTTGAGGTTGATTCTCATTTTATTTGAGAAAAAATTGTATCTAAAAACATTAAGATTGAGTTCGTCAATCAAATAATCAATTAGTAAATATTGTTATTAAGTCTTTACGCAAACTTAAAATTAATTAAGTTTGTAACAAGTTTAGTTTATAAAATTTATATTTAAGGGAGAATATTAAATATATTTTGTTTAGATTGTAGGGTTATTTTTATATATTCACTTTTATTTAAACTTAATTCATATTCTCATTATTATAAATACATTACTTTATGTGTGTTTTTTTTAAAAAAAAAAATAATCATATTAGTATCTTCTTAATAATATTCTTTCCTTTATATAATTATTATTTTTTATTTGTTGTATTTAACACTCCAATTTTAAGAAATCACAACCACAACAAGCAAGGGTGAGCTAACATAAACAAGACATATAAACATACATAAGTATTAAACACTACTTAAAAAAAATATTTTTGAATAGTACATATCTTCATATACCTACACACATCTTCATATGACATCACATACGTCATAAATCATTAAATCATTAGCAATCGCACTATCACAATTCAAAGTCACCAGCCAATAACCACACAATTATTTTGTTAAAGTAACCAATTCATACCCAGACTCCCTCGATCATTCACCAACTCATACCTCAATTTGTTTGAAATCATTCACTATATATTGAATCATCACCGGGTTATTCACATACAACTATAAAGTCAAGTGTCACCTCCTATCACTCTCTTAAAGAGCTTCATCGAGCCGATACACTTTACTATACTATTACACCATGACATTTTCAACCATTCTTTGGAAGGCTTTACCGGTAAATACCCCACTTCCTACCACTTTTAGAGCTTCACTGGGAAAGTATATCACTTCTCACCATTTTCTTGAAACTTCACTGAACAAGTATACACCCTCACCATTCTATCCTCAAAGAGCTTCACCGGACAAGTACCAGTGCTACCCACCACTCATTCAGAAACTTCACCGGACATCACAACACATAAATCCAATTATACAAGAAATAAACAATATCATACTCATATAATCAAATGACATACCCAGACACTATCAAAATAATAATAAAGAAATCATCAAAATAATGACAAGTCAACCAAAATATATAAAATAGTCAACCTATACCAATACTAAACACACCCTCTTATTTTCTATACAACAATCTAACCCCTAAACAGTATATATCTATCCATGTCAATCAAATAAAAAAATCATCAAATATATTTACTACCTACATCTCTTTATTATTTAAACACTCTGAAAGCCCATTCAACACCCAAATAGACCCACTTTAATTATCTAAATTATTAAACTAAGTTAAATGTACCTATGTAGGTCCCACGTAATCCACCCATTTTCCTAAAACTCATTCTATAAAGGATCGCGATATTCTAACAACGAATTTTGAACAGTTTTTTGACAACGTCACGTGTCGCATGTTTATTGGTTTAATTTAAAATTAATTTTTTTAAAAAACCGTAGAAATGGAAGTAAGTTTTGTTTTAAGTGAAAATCCCAAAATACCCCTTTCTGTTTCATTGGAAATGAAGGTCTCGTTTCCCTACCTCTTCATTTTGCTTTCTCTGTGACGGTTCTCTGTGCGTCGTGTTGTCTCCCTCCATTTTCGTAAAGGTGGTGTTTTTCGTAGATGTTATAGTGCGCAATGGCAAGGTCCGGTGAGCATTGTCCGACGACGAAGGTAAATGGTTTGTCGTTCCATGGTTTTTTGGTTTGGGTTTTGGTTTGGGGTTCGTATCGTTTTGTTTTGGTTATTGGGTTTAGTAGTTTTGCTTATTTTATTTTGGTTGATGCAGTTGACCGTTCGTCACTCTTTTTCGACAAAGTATATATGTACTTTGAACGAACGCTTGACAGACGAGCATCGATCATTGATTGCGAAGACTCCATTTGCGTGGTTTTTAGATTTGAATGTAAATGTTAAACTAGGTAGAAATATATTGAGTGAGTTATTGGGTAAGTGGGACGACTCAAGTAGTGGTTTTTTTATTGGAAATAAAGTTTTGAATATGATGGATGCTTAGCCAAGCTTAGAATGACCTGGGCCTTGCAGACAAAGCTTCAAAAATCGAGAACAGTATTGGTGCAGCGAATTGAAATCAACAGTGTGGATGCAGCGAAAATTGAGTGAGATTGATTAATGGTTGGTGTGTTTGAGTGGAATGAGTATGTGTGGGAACCTCACAGCTCAGAAGGCCTTCCTACAATGGAAGGAAGCTAGAGGAAAGGGAAGAGAAAGTAGAGAGAATAAATGACTCAAGAGCAATAGGGCTGGAAGTTAATTTCAGCAACAATTTACTAAGCTCAAAAGTCCTTTACATGGTGAAAAAGGTCTCTTATTTATATGGAAATAAGAGCCTCGGATCTGAAATGAAATTCAAAATGAAATGACAATTAAACTGAAATGAATGGCGCCAATTTTGGTTTGGGCAGCAGCTCACACAGCTCATGTGAATTCTTGGGCAGCAAGTTTGAAAATGGAAAGCGCTAAATTCTATTTTGGTGGTTTTGGCCAGCAGCATACATGTAAAACACCTTTGTTTGATAGTTTGGGTAGCAAGCTTTTCCCCCAAGTCTTTATATTGGCAGCTGCTTTTTATTAATCCTACAAAGCAAGGAAAAATGTGCTTTTAATTACGGGAAAAAGAATCAATGTAAATTACCTTCCATAAAAGCAAAATGGTAGGTGATCCTTCTTCCTCTTGAATCCTCTTTTCCATGGCTCTAGTAAGAGGTCCAATGTCCGTCTTAGAAGAGAAGATGATGATTCTTCTCTTCTCCTATGGGAAGATCTCTCTTTTCTTTTGTCTTGATTATTCAAAAGTTGACTAATCATGTCTTTAAGCTCATTAATCTCTCTATCCCTTTGTTCAATTTTTTGTTGAAATTCCTCCCTTAAAGAACTCTCACTATTGGGTTTGATGAGAACTCTCACTATTGGGTTTGATGCTACCTTGCACACTTGATTGACTCATTCTTGTCAAATGAAAAAGGTTTTTACAAGGTTTTCAAAATATTTGACAAGTAATGAATGAAAAGATTTTCACAATTTTTTTCTTTGTTTTTGGTGAAAAATTTCTAAAGAGATTCTAAAGGTGAAAGATGTTTCTAAGTAGCCCTCAGGAAGAAGAGGTGAGTCACTAATGGACAAGTTTAAAAACCAAGTTCTTCCTTAGTCAGAGTTTCCTTAGAGTTATCTTTTACCTAAGTTTCTAATTAGAAATTCTTCAAATTCTTTTCAAATGTTATGAAATGAACCTATAACCAAAGAAAGGTTGTCTAAATGCTATGCAATCCTATATATCACGGAGGCAAAAAGATTAAGCAACAAAGTAATGAAAACAATAAAGATGCAAGAATATAAATGCTAGACGGCCCTAAGTGAAAGTGCAAGTGACACTTGGAGCCCCTTGACACACTTCCACACTAAAGAAAACGAAATTGGACTATTACAATATTCAATTGTGAAATTGGAATTGCTTCAAGAGCATTTTCCCAAGTCACTTAACTCAAAACAGCAAAAGTAAACTGAAATACACTTTTCAAACAGCAAATTCCGTGATATAGACTTGAAATGAGGCCAAGAATTTAATGAAAACTTTGTCTTCTTGTTGCTGCATAAAGCTAATTGAATTGGAGATGCAAGTTGCTGCTGTAACAGAATTTACAGCTTGCTGGACAGTGATGTTTAGCTGCTGTTGAGTCTTCCTTCTTGCTCCACTTTCAATGCTCAAACCACTTCCTAGGAGGCTACCAAAGTAGGAGAAGGATTCTGGTGCTGGATGCCCCAAACAGCTTGCACATACACTCCAAAACTCAGCAAAATCACACGAATCAGTTTAAAAATCTGCACCAAACTATGCTACTGTTTGCACCAAACTATGCTGCTGTTTTGAAACTTAGGATGCCAAACAAAATAGACACAGCAATTTGGAACAGCACACCAATGAAAGGTACACAAAAGGAACTTATCAAAGGCACTAGAATGGATGAAGAAAGCAAGAAAAACACAAGCACAGTTCAGAAATTCTTCCAATACAAACTGTTTGATAATTTTCAAAAGTGTTTGATAAAATGCCTCACTGAGTTTCAGCTTTGTTTTTCAAGACTTGTAATCTGGATTGGTTGGTTCTAACAGCTTTTTAACACTTGATACTTCTTCTTTTGATCATGTATTTTCATTTTTTTAAACATTGAACCAACTTTTTCACAATCCAGCAATGAATTTTACACTAAAATTACCAAAACAATGGCTGAAAAAACAGAAACTGCACCAGAAAAATGAATTAAAATGGTGGTTTTGGAACCCAAAATGAGTGGCAGTGATTCAAAAACTTTGATGAATGTTCAAACAACTTTTCTTGGTGATATTAAACATGTTTAAACTCTTAAACAGCTGAAACAATGATTAATATTCAGAATCACTGATCCACTTCCAATTTTAACTCAAAAATGATGCTTTAAATATCCAATATGCATGTAAATTCAGTTTTGACCAAATGAGCAGTATTAACAACTTTCAAAGATCCATTTAGACTTGCTCAAGCTTTCCAACAGCACAGAAACAGCAGGATTCGAAAATCACCCTTGCTATGGCCAAATTATGCAGCAAAAACCATCAATTAACCAACCACTTTTAGTTTTTCATGGATTCAAAAACTGGACAACAAAGGAAATGACTCTAAGAAGTGTAAAAACACAGATATAAGCTAGATTTAATGTGCTTAGCATGACCAAACTCAGATTAGAAAATTCAAAGAAACTTAGCACGGTGAAAAGCTTGGATTAAAAATTGAAACAGTGGAATGCTATTAATTGTGAGCAACCAAGCTATGCAAATTGCATTTCATTGCTTGTAATGGTCTGCTACACTTTTAGCATCATTCAATATCATTAACCAAATTTGTATAAAGCACTAGAATAAAAAGAAATCATCTGGAAAACAGATTCATGATTTAAAAACAGAATTGAAATTTTGCAGCAGAGTTCAACACAGATTTGAAATCAAAATGGATTTCTAGTGCTTTAGCTTGTATCACCAAGGCTAGAACAAATTCGCATTGCCTTTATTGGTTGATATATAGCTTATCTAGCACTTGAACTCAAGCAAAACGAATTAAACCAGCAGAAAAGAATACCAAAGCAGTGACAGAAATTAAAACTGCAATATTCACTTGCACATGACCAAGACAACACTGAAATTGAAAATTAAAGCTGGAAATTACTCAAACAAAGAAAATTCACCGTTTAAAATAAAGGATAAACATGATAACAGAATGGAAGCACACCGAACAATGATTAAACACACCAAATTTAGAAGAACAGAACCAAAACAAAATGGAAACAGTGCTGGAATAAAAACTGGACAAAATGCAAAAACAGAAACAGAATTGGAATAAAAATGGATGAAATAGCTTAGCTCTTGGTGCGTGGACGACCTAAGCTCTGATACCACTTGATGGATGCTTAGCCATGCTTAGAATGACCTAGGCCTTGCAAACAAAGCTTCAAAAACCGAGAACAGTATTGGTGCAGCGGATTGAAATCAGCAGTGTGGATGTAGCGGAAATTGAGTGAGATTGATTGATGGTTGGTGTGTTTGAGTGGAATGAGTATGTGTGGGAACCTCACAGCTCAGAAGGCCTTCCTACAATGGAAGGAAGCTAGAGGAAAGGGAAGAGAAAGTAGAGAGAATAAATGACTCAAGAGCAATAGGGCTGGAAGTTAATTTCAGCAGCAATTTACTAAGCTCAAAAGTCCTTTACATGGTGAAAGAGGTCTCTTATTTATAGGGAAATAAGAGCCTCAGATCTGAAATAAAATTCAAAATGAAATGACAACTAAACTGAAATGAATGGCGCCAATTTTGGTTTGGGCAGCAAGTTTGAAAATGGAAAGCGCCAAATTCTATTTTGGTGGTTTTGGCCAGCAGCATACATGTAAAACACCTTTGTTTGATAGTTTGGGCAGCAAGCTTTTCCCCCAAGTCTTTATATTGACAGCTGCTTTTTATTAATCCTACAAAGCAAGGAAAAATGTGCTTTTAATTACGGGAAAAAGAATCAATGTAAATTACCTTCCATAAAAGCAAAATGGTAGGTGATCCTTTTTCCTCTTGAATCCTCTTTGCCATGGCTCTAGTAAGAGGTTCAATGTGCATCTTAGATGGTCTTCCATCAGAATATAAATGAAAATGATTTTTATTTAGGGTTGGGATTGAGTACAGATGGTGAAAATATTAACTTAAAGAAGAAAATGGGAAATATTCAATGTGTGAAATACATAGGTAAAGGAACAAAGGATTTGAATTCGATATACAAAATTCTAATGCGAAAACACAAGAAAAATATCCCTTGTTCTCATTTTTTGTAGCCTTTACCTATTGGTAGGGATATGTGAGATTTTATTTCCAAAACGTAGCGGAAAAGTGTTTCCCGTAATGTTTAATATTGTTGACAACTTAAGTGGTTTGGGTAGTTATTGTTGGGGTAGTCTAGTTTATCGTTTTTTGTTACGTAGTTTGTGCAAAGCTTCAGAAGGCTTGAAGAAAGGCAAATGTACAACAAACGTTTACGTGGATGGTTCTGTTTACATGCTGCAGGTAATTATTACTTGTTGATGTAAAATGTAAATTGTTTGTTTATTGTTTTGTGATTTTAGTTTTTTACTAGAAGTTAAGATGATTTATTTTTCTTAGGTATGGTTTTTTGAGCATTTTGTTCCACCCGAAGGTCCAATTGATAAATTTCCACGAATATTGCATTGGATGAATAGAAGTGTTGGAGACAAGTTCGTAAAACGGTGTATGGAGACAGGTTTAGTATGTGGTTTGTTATCCGAAGTTTTGTTATGTTTTGATATATTGACAAAACTTGTGTAGTCTGAAATATATGGTTAAATTTCAGGTTGTTGATGATGTTTATGTTGGTGCTTCAACCAAGGATAAGAAGAAATACAGACCAACACCAACAAGAAAGGATGCCCAACCAAGACCAAATAAGATACAAAAAAAAAATCGAAGAGAAACTTTTATGCGTGCCTTAGAGGACCAAGAATTTCTAATTGAAGAACTTAAAAGGAGGGTTGCAGGTTTTGAGGCACAATTGGCTGAAGAGAAGGCAAGACGACAAAATAAAGATCACGGTGGAGAAAGTGTGCCTCGTACAGAACCATCCATGAACACTAGTTTTGTATCCCCTACTGACATTGACACAAATCAACAACCTTTGAAGACGTATGTTAGGGTTGGATCACGAAGGCGTTACAAGGGAAGAGCACTTAGGACTCCATACACCGGAACTGTAGTGCTTAGAATATAAAATGAGTGATATATGTATTGAGTTGATTAATGGAAAGTAAATTATCATTGTAAATAGATTAAGAAAACAAAGTGTAATGTATTGGATTTAGTTGAATAATATAAAATTTGAGTTTTTGGTTTAGTCACATATTTTTATTTTCAATAGCATTGTTATTATGATTTGTGGGTTTGTGGATTTGAGTATCTGCTGAAGTTTTGTGTTGCATATGTTGCAGCTGTGTTTGTAAGATGTTGGTGTTTGAGTGGTCTTACAGGGTAGTAGGTGATGTGATGTCACCCCAAGCAGTGGGGAAGAACTCATTCTCAGTGGCGGAACAAAGTTGGGCAAGGTCTAAGTTAGTCGTGTGAAAAAACTATGCGGTAATCGTTTACAGTTTCCCGGTACAGGATTATGCGTTTTAATTCCAGGTTTTGTACAGAAACTTCAACTGAAGTAGTCAGTCAGGGTAACATGGGTGACCATTGTCAAAACCAGTATGTTTGACTCATAATTGCACTTGTCTTTGGACAGTGTTGGTGTTTGACTGTTGGTAGATGACGCTTGGTCATGTGATGTGACCCCAAGTAGTGGAGAAGAACTCATTTTGAGTGGGGGGATCAAGTTGTGGAAGGGCTGAATCAGACTGCTCCAAATACCCTGCTGTAATCGTTTACACCGTTATGGTAAACGATTACGTGAACTGAAGTAGTCAGTTAGGGTAACATGGGTGACCATTGTCAAAACCAATATGTTTGAGTCACATTTGCACTTGTGTTTTGAAGATGTTGGTCTTTGACTGTTTGTAGATGGTGCTTAGTAATGTGATGTGACCCCAAGTAGTGGGGAAGAACCCATTGTGAGTTGGGGGACCAAGTTGTGGAAGGGCTGAATCATACTGCTCCAAAAACCCTGTTGTAATCGTTTACACAGTCTTGGTAAACGATTACGCGAGAGAAAATCATGTTTTGTACAGAAACTTCAACTGAAGTAGTCAGTCAGGGTAACATGGGTGACCATTGTCAAAAGCAGTATGTTTGACTCACATTTGCACTTGTCTTGGGAACATGTTGGTGTTTGATTGTTGGTAGATAGCGCTTAGTCATGTGATGTGACCCCAAGTAGTGGAGAAGAACCCATTTTGAGTGGGGGGACCAAGTTGTAGAAGGGCTGAATCAGACTGCTCCAAAAACCCTCCTGTAATCGTTTACACAATCCTGGTAAACGATTACGCGAGAGAAAATAAGGTGTTGTACAAAAACTTCAACTGATGTAGTCAGTCAGGATAACATGGGTGACCATTGTCAAAACCAGTATGTTTGACTCACAATTCACTTGTCTTTGGAACATGTTGGTGTTTGACTGTTGGTAGATGGCGCTTGGTCATGTGATGTGACCCCAAGTAGTGGAGAAGACCCATTTTGAGTGGGGGGACCAAGTTGTGCAAGGGCTGAATCAGACTGGTCAAAAAACCCTGTTGTAATCGTTTACACAGTTCTGGTAAACGATTACGCGAGAGAAAATAAGGTTTTGTACAGAAACTTCAACTGAAGTAGTCAGTCAGGGTAACATGGGTGACCATTGTCAAAACCAGTATGTTTGACTCACATTTGCACTTGTCTTTGGAACATGTTGGTGTTTGCCTGTTGGTAGATGGCGCTTGGTCATGTGATGTGACCCCAAGTAGTGGAGAAGAACCCATTTTGAGTGGGGGGACCAAGTTGTGGAAGGGCTGAATCAGACTGCTCCAAATACCCTGCTGTAATTGTTTACACCGTTATGGTAAACGATTACGCGAGAGAAAACAAGGTTTTGTACAGAAACTTTAACTGAAGTAGTCAGTCAAGGTAACATGGGTGACCATTGTAAAAGCAAGTTCATTTCAGGCAGAAACCCACATCTAAGTGGATGGGGAGGTAATATTTGGTAAGTGGTGTTGGTGTTTTACTCACAACTGCAATTGTATTTAGTGTATCATAAATTAAACATTACATATTAAATGACGAAAATTGAGGAAGTAGTTTGACAGTAAAGAACTTCATTAAATTAAAGACTTCAAATTATGAAAATAGGTACTGTGATATATAGTTTTTTTATAATGCAGAAAATAAAGCCTAAACAAGCAATTCTAAGTTTGAGGATTATTTTCAGAACCACTTTGCAAGTGTTGTAGTTGTTCTTCAATGTTCCCAACGCGCGATTGCAACGCATCATACCTTGTAGTGATGACCATGTCCATGTTTCCAAATTGAGTTTCAAAGGCATCAAATCGAGTTTCAAAGGCATCAAATCTTGTACCAACGAAGGTCTTAAGTTGTTCTATGCGGTTCATGACATTATTTAGTGTTGTAGATGAACTGCCTTGTTCATCATCTTCTCCTTGTTGATCTTGACCTTGTTGTAAGGGGGGACGGGGGGCGTTGCCTTTGGGAACCCATTCTCCATCATCATTTTGCACATAACCAAATGATGCTACAACTTCACTACCCAATTTTTGCTTGAACTTCACTTCTGAAATGGGATCAGTGTCAGTAGGCACTTGAAAGTGTTCCATGAAGATGGTTATCAAATGTGGATATGGCAACTTGGCGTTCTCCCTTAATGCTCTTTTCATCTTATATCTAATAAGATGTCCCAGTTAATGTGAATGAAATTTAAAAATGCCCATAGCAGCATAATATCCTCTTCGCATGCCTGACCAATATTGGTTGCACGAGGAATTAATACTCGAGTGAGAATGTAATGAAGTATCCTTGGTTGAACCTTCATTTGGCCCGCTAGTATTCTGGATTGTATGATTGCATCATCCATACAGACTAGTTGCCTTGCAGTAACAGAATCGTATTGTTCTTTTCACTCATGTACAAGTTTTCCTTCATAACGAACACCATGAGGAGGGAGATTAGTGAGTTGTTGAAAAAGATTAGGGCTCACCCTAATTTTTACACCTTTTACCTCGCTTCGAATAACCTCAGTATCCGATATTGACATGTTGTTGTAGAACACTCTCACTAATTCTGGGTGGTAATATCTTCTTAAAGACATAAATTCAGTGAGCCCAGCTTCGGCCAATATGTCATAGAATTGAAAGTTTTTTCCTTCAAAGTAATTGTCCTCTAGATACTTTCCAATATTTCACGATTGAGAAAATGTTGGGCATATTTCTCTTGTTGCTCATCCGAGGAGAAGAGATCATTGTTAGGCGTTGGAGGGGATGAGGATGGTGACGGGGTTGGACTGCAGCGGCGTCGACGTCCACCAACGGAAGAAGATGCCTTTTGTTTCTTGGTTGCACGATCACCCATTTAATTGTGTTTAGGGTTTTGTAGTGACACAAGTGAGGTTTTGTAAATGTTTTTGAGCAAGGACGTGATTGGGCGGATATATACACGATTGCAATTTATAGACGTTGTATATGTACTGATGTAGTGGGTAGTTTTGTGTAATCAACAGGATCGTGTAATCGATTACGACTTACTAGTAATCGATTACAATAGTGAATTTTGGTGTCTTCATATGCATTCCAAACATTCATCACTTGGATTTCATTGACGACCATTATAAATTACAAAAACATATTAAATTCACAAAAAAACAGTCAAGAAGTTGTATTTATCAACTGATGTTGTTATCGAAATTGTTATGTACAGTTGACAACAACGACAAAAATCCAAAATGACCCATTTCGGTATCTTGTGATAGTTGGATAGAGTCGGCTTGAAACTGAACATGGTCATCACGTTCAACAACATTAGATGCCCTTGCCCCCTGCAACAACAAAATTATTAATTACAACTAAATTCATACAAAATAAAATATTTAATCAATATTTTCAACGTAATTAATGACTCACGCATTGTTCGGTGGGTGATGTTGAAGTCTTTCTGCATGAAGCCGACTTTCTTCTTTGGGTTCTTTTCTCAATGGTGGACTTCAACTTGTTTGTGCGTGGACGTCCTTTTCGCTTAACAGCTGCAGGACTGTGAACAAGGACATCAGATGTTCCAACTGGACTATGTGGTATTGACGTGCATGCACCAGTATCGTATCTTAGTTGGCCTGCATCATTAATGATGTTATTTGTCATGGATGAACTGAACCCAAATTTTTTGCATGTGAGTTTGAGGTTGCTAGTACTCAATTGGAAAAAGAAATTAATTGTCTTGGCAAAAAATTTGGGTTCAGTTCATCCATGACAAATAACATCATTAATGATGCAGGCCAACTAAGATACGATACTGGTGCATGCACGTCAATACCACATAGTCCAGTTGGAACATCTGATGTCCTTGTTCACAGTCCTGCAGCTGTTAAGCGAAAAGGACGTCCACGCACAAACAAGTTGAAGTCCACCATTGAGAAAAGAACCCAAAGAAGAAAGTCGGCTTCATGCAGAAAGACTTCAACACCACCCACCGAACAATGCGTGAGTCATTAATTACGTTGAAAATACTAAATAAATACTTTATTTTGTATGAATTTAGTTGTAATTAATAATTTTGTTGTTGCAAGGGGCAAGGGCATCTAATGTTGTTGAACGTGATGACCATGTTCAGTTTCAAGCCGACTCTATCCAACTATCAAAAGATACCGAGATGGGTCATTTTGGATTTTTGTCGTTGTTGTCAACTGTACATAACAATTTCGATAACAACATCACTTGATAAATACAACTTCTTGACTGTTTTTTTGTGAATTTAATATGTTTTTGTAATTCATAATGGTCGTCAATGAAATCCAAGTGATGAATGTTTGGAATGCATATGAAGACACCAAAATTCACTATTGTAATCGATTACTAGTAAGTCGTAATCGATTACACGATCCTGTTGATTACACAAAACTACCCACTACATCAGTACATATACAACGTCTATAAATTGCAATCGTGTGTATATCCGCCCAATCACGTCCTTGCTCAAAAACATTTACAAAACCTCACTTGTGTCACTACAAAACCCTAAACACAATTAAATGGGTGATCGTGCAACCAAGAAACAAAAGGCATCTTCTTCCGTTGGTGGACGTCGACGCCGCTGCAGTCCAACCCCGTCATCATCCTCATCCCCTCCAACGCCTAACAATGATCTCTTCTCCTCGGATGAGCAACAAGAGAAATATGCCCAACATTTTCTCAATCGTGAAATATTGGAAAGTATCTAGAGGACAGTTACTTTGAAGGAAAAAACTTTCAACTCTATGACATATTGGTCGAAGCTGGGCTCACTGAATTTATGTCTTTAAGAAGATATTACCACCCAGAATTAGTGAGAGTGTTCTACAGCAACATGTCAATATCGGATACTAAGGTTATTCGAAGCGAGGTAAAAGGTGTAAAAATTAGGGTGAGCCCTAATCTTTTTCAACAACTCACTAATCTCCCTCCTCATGGTGTTCATTATGAAGGAAAACTTGTACATGAGTGGAAAGAACAATACGATTCTGTTACTGCAAGGCAACTAGTCTGTAGAGATGATGCAGTCATACAATCCAGAATACTAGCGGGCCAAATGAAGGTTCAACCAAGGATACTTCATTACATTCTCACTCGAGTATTAATTCCTCGTGCAACCAATATTGGTCAGGCATCCGAAGAGGATATTATGCTGCTATAGGCATTTTTAAATTTCATTCACATTAACGGGGACATCTTATTAGATATAAGATGAAAAGAGCATTAAGGGAGAACATCAAGTTGCCATATCCACATTTGATAACCATCTTCATGGAACACTTTCAAGTGCCTATTGACACTGATCCCATTTCAGAAGTGAAGTTCAAGCAAAAAAGGGGTAGTGAAGTTGTAGCATCATTTGGTTATGTGCAAAATGATGATGGAGAATGGGTTCCCAAAGGCAATGCCCCCATCCCCCCTTACAACAAGGTCAAGATCAACAAGGAGAAGATGATAAACAAGGCAGTTCATCTACAACACTAAATAATGTCATGAACCGCATAGAACAACTTAAGACCTTCGTTGGTACAAGATTTGATGCCTTTGAAACTCAATTTGGAAACATGGACATGGTCATCACTACAAGGTATGATGCGTTGCAATCGCGCGTTGGGAACATTGAAGAACAACTGCAACACTTGCAAAGTGGTTCTGAAAATAATCCTCAGACTTAGAATTGCTTGTTTAGGCTTTATTTTCTGCATTATAAAAAAACTATATATCACAGTACCTATTTTCATAATTTGAAGTCTTTAATTTAACGAAGTTCTTTACTGTCAAACTACTTCCTCAATTTTCGTCATTTAATATGTAATGTTTAATTTATGATACACTAGATACAATTGCAGTTGTGAGTAAAACACCAACACCACTTACCAAATATTACTTCCCCATCCACTTAGATGTGGACTTCTGCCTAAAATGAACTGGTTTTTACAATGGTCACCCATGTTACCTTGACTGACTACTTCAGTTGAAGTTTCTGTACAAAACCTTGTTTTCTCTCGTGTAATCGTTTACCATAACGATGTAAACGATTACAGCATGGTATTTGGAGCAGTCTGATTCAGCCCTTCCACAACTTGGTCCCCCCACTTAAAATGGGTTCTTCTCCACTACTTGGGGTCACATCACATGACCAAGCGTCATCTACCAACAGTCAAACACCAACATGTTCCAAAGACAAGTGCAAATGTGAGTCAAACATACTCGTTTTGACAATGGTCACCCATGTTACCCTGACTGACTACTTCAGTTGAAGTTTCTGTACAAAACCTTCTTTTCTCTCGCGTAATCGTTTACCAGAACTGTGTAAACGATTACAATAGGGTTTTTTGACCAGTCTGATTCAGCCCTTCCACAACTTGGTCCCCCCACTCAAAATGGGTTCTTCTCCACTACTTGGGGTCACATCACATGACCAAGCGCCATCTACCAACAGTCAAACACCAACATGTTCCAAAGACAAGTGCAAATGTGAGTCAAACATACTCGTTTTGACAATGGTCACCCATGTTACCCTGACTGACTACTTCAGTTGAAGTTTCTGTACAAAACCTTATTTTCTCTCGCGTAATCGTTTACCAGAACTGTGTAAACGATTACAACAGGGTTTTTTGACCAGTCTGATTCAGCCCTTCCACAACTTGGTCCCCCCACTCAAAATGGGTCATTCCCCACTCCTTGGGCTCACATCAAATCACCAAGCACCATCTACCAACAGTCAAACACCAACATATTCCAAAGACAAGTGCAAATGTGAGTCAAACATACTGGTTTTGACAATGGTCACCCATGTTACCCTGACTGACTACTTCAGTTGAAGTTTCTGTACAAAACCTTATTTTCTCTCGCGTAATCGTTTACCAGGACTGTGTAAACGATTACAGGAGGGTTTTTGGAGCAGTGTGATTCAGCCTTTCCACAACTTGGTCCCCCCACTCAAAATGGGTTCTTCTCCACTACTTAGGGTCATATCACATGACCAAGCGCCATCTACCAACAGTCAAACACCAACATGTTCCAAAGACAAGTGCAATTGTGAGTCAAACATACTGATTTTGACAATGGTCACCCATGTTACCCTGACTGACTACTTCAGTTGAAGTTTCTGTACAAAACCTGGAATTAAAACGCGTAATCCTTTATCGGGAAACTGTAAATGATTACCGCATAGTTTACAAAGGACCGCTTTGAGTGGAAGGTTTCCAGAACAATGTTTCCAGAAACTATTTTTCCCCAATTCGAAGGCTTCGACCCTAATTCGTAATCTGATTTCAACAACACACGTGTCAATCACTTAATCTCATTCCATTAATTAAAAATGCAACGTGGCAGATACTTAAGATAGAAACTGACAGAAGACCTGACCTCACCGTTTGCCAGATCAACAAAAACTTGACGCCGTCCATTTTTAAGGACTAATATTAGATGTTTCAATTCAACGATGACTAAAAGCCATCAAAGTTTTGAGTAGGGACTAAAACCAAAAATCAGTGATACTTCAAAGACGAAAAACATACTTAACCCTAAATATAATAAGATATCACTTAACTAGTATTCAAGAATGAACGATCTATGAACTCAAATGTTGGTATACTCAGATTTTCCATCAACACCAAGGAATGACTATTCTTGGTTGCACACTTATAGAAGGGTATTACAGAACAAAGACACTCGTCCTCAACTAGGATTCTTTCCAAATGAAAGGATCCAACTCCAACTGAGTCTACTAGAAAACCGAACGGTCAAAGACCATTCAGTGACGAACATAAATTCTCATGTGGAATTACATACTTATCAGTTTTACATCAATTCATTTCTTCAACATCTATTTTCATACAGTCATACATCCATACAGTCAAACATATCAACAATCATACTTCATATTCATTCAGAAATTCAACAATCGTGCATCCATTCAAGACAAACATAAAAACGAATATATAATCAAATTATATAAGCTTCCCTTACCTCTAGCGTGACTGAACGCTTCCCGATAGTGTATATGGTTCACCTCTATACGTCCTTCTACCCTCAACGCTTAACAATTCAAACTACACCAAGTGAAAACCCAACACTATCAGAACCACTCATTTGAAAAGAGTGATCAACACATGAAACCAGAACTTGGTTTGCATGTCCAGAAAAAACGCACGACTGAATGAAGAGAAGGACTTACCAACTCAGCTTCACAAACCGAACGGTTTATCTAGAAGCTCTTGACGCCGGAAGTGCTTCTGCGATGCCTGAATGGTGATCGGAGAAAAGAAAGGGTGAGATTTTGTAGAGAGAAGGAAGAGCTTTTAGAGAGAAGGCGGAGAAAATGAAATTTTAGAAATCAGAGAAGAAGATGGTTGCATGCACAGAATGACGTAAACTTTTGAAACTCAGTTTTTACTTCTACTAGTCAAAAGTGAACGTCAAATTCCTTACAGCCACCTGTTTTTCACTTTCTGAAATTCTAACTCTCTTCTCGACACTTCAGTTCCACTAAAAAGGGTTTTGGGTGCCTTTTTAACGAGCTATGACACAAAGAATTTATAAACTGTAAAGATTAATTTAAAGTACTGAAAAAATACCTAACAGACTAAAGTTCATGTCTTAATTTTATCATTTGCATAGTGACGTAACTATTTCGCTTAACATAAATTGGTGCCCAGATGTAGCATTCCAATTCCCATAATCAGAACAGAAACATAAAGATTGTGAGATTAGCATCGAAGAAAGAAGATTAACATGGGAAGAAGCAAATGTATGGAAATGGAAGGAGAAATGAAGAACATGATCAAGGTATGCGTTTCAGTCCTAATCTCACTTTCTTACTGCTATTTCATTTCTTCAAAGCTACCCAAAGGAATGTTGAGATTTCTGTCACTCTCACCTGTGTCGTACCAATTCTCCATGCTACCTCTTCAATTCACCACTGTCCTTCCAACAGGTGTCACTGCCTTGTTCATCACTTGGCTCACCAACTCCAAACTTCTCCTCTTCGCTTTCGATTTGGGACCTCTCCCTTCAAACTCCAACTCCCTCCTTCGCTTCATCTCCTTTGCATATCTCCCAATCAGACAAACCCTAAAAACCAAATCAAATTCAAAACTCACTTCTCATCCCATTTTTCTCCCAATCAAGGCCTTCCTTTTTCTACTCTTTCTCTTACCCATCAAACAAAAACTTCACCCTGCGCTTGTTCTTTCCAGCTATTGCGCCATTGTGTATCTTCTTGTCGATATTGTTATCGGACTCTGCAACATTCTCGTCGACGCCACGTTTGCCGTTGAGCTACAGTTACCGTCCGATGACCCTTATCTCTCAACCTCGTTGCGTGATTTCTGGGGGAGAAGGTGGAACCTCGTTGTAACGCATACGCTGCGACACAGCGTACATAATCCCGTCAGATCGCTACTGACAAATACCGTATTGGGCCCCCGGTGGGCCTCGGTGTTCGGCGTCATGGTGTCTTTCTTGGTGTCTGGGTTGATGCACGAGCTTTTATTCTACTACATCACACGTGTCTCTCCCACGTGGGAGGTTACGTCCTTCTTTCTGCTCCACGGGGTTTGCGTGGTTGCGGAGTTTGGTGCAGTGAAGTTGTTGGGCCATAAATGTAGACTGCATTGGGCCGTTGCCGGGCCCATTACTGTGGGGTTTGTCATCACCACCGCCGCGTGGCTCTTCTTTCTACCGTTGATGCGTACTGGCACGGGCGAGAGATCCATCAAGGAGTTCCACGACGTTGTTGAGTGTGTTATGGGAATATTTGACTAGTCCCAGTGTAACATTATACTTTTTCTGTTATTCTCAATTTCATTTCAACTTATTAATTTTAAATTTGATTAATGTTTAATTGATGTAAAACAGTAAAAGATTTAGTTTAATAGCAATTTACGAATACGGATTAAAGAGTATTTAGTATAACATATTAAATTATCTCATTTATTTTAAATACCACATATTAGGATATTGAATATGTTTGTTTCTTTTAGTGTCATCATGTTCTTTTATATTAATACTCCGTTTTGACTCAAATACAAACTAAAATATAAGCAACTTTCAACATATTGGTTCCTATTAAATGTCACAATGTAAAAAATACCCTAACTTTTAAACTTATCTGTATCTTATTATATATTAATATCTAATTATTTTTTCTTATGAAATTTGGCGACGTAAAAGGAAAAAGAGAATCACAAGTAGAAACGTACCAGCTCAATGTTGTGGTGGTGTGAATGATCGTGTGAAGATGGGAACTATGATTTTGGGAATAAATCCTCTAATCAAATTTCTTTTAGAAAGTAGTAAAGACCACGATATAATTTTCCTGTATCAACTTATTTCACCAAAATACATACTTAATACCACTATACTGACTTCAGGAATGAACAAGGGTAGAATACAACAATTGTAACATGAGTAATGCCAGCATGTAAGACCCAATGTAACGCCACTGTCCAACAAGAATACATACAGATCCACCCACAAAAAATACTAACGATTTATGAGAGCTGAAATCAACTCCTCTCCAGCGTCCAACCAGCGACTCACATTCTTAAGTGTTGGCATCTGTTTATGCAGAAAGTTATTCACCCTCACTCCGAATAGGTACAATGAGCGGTTTCATCTGTGCTAGATATACGATCGCCCACCTGATAAAGTTAATTAAGAACCAAAGTAAGCACAAAAAGAAAAAAAAAATGGAATGAGAAATATATGGCTATTCGCCAGTTAGAAATGCTGTAGAAACAAAGGAAAATGTAATCATAATTAAATGAACAAAGTCTATCACCTCAAGGCAGGCATATTTGGATCTATGGAAATTACTCACCGTAAATTGTTGATAAAAGTGATAGAACTATAGAACATTTTGGTATACGAACTACCCTCCACCCCCAAGAAATTGTAATTTAACTAATCGATGTGTTCATTCCATGGAAAGGCCATTTCTACCATCCCGTGATTATACTAGACATTCTGTCATACACTAGCCAGCAACCATTCCGTGTACTGAGGAAGACAGTGTCCTCTTTACATGCGCTCATTCAATTTTATCACAAGCTACAAATTCCTCGTGCAAAACAACACGTTTAGAATATTATAACTTTTCATGAACTTAACTTTCGAATTCACAGACTACTCACAGGTATTGATCCATTTCCCCTTGACAGCAAGGGCAAGCCAAAGCTTCCCATCCTTTTGTTTCCGTGTGAAATATCGAAGCAAAATGCCTCACTTTATAGACGAAAGTAAAGTACCAATCGCCTAGGTATGCGCTGGCATGGTTGCCTAAACATATCCTGATTTTAAATAGTTCATCCATTCCCCCTCCTACTTGTTTACTGCTATTACACAGAACATGGAATTTGACTACAAAGTACTCCAAATCCATCTGCCGTATCATGGACACACAGTGCAAAAGGACAGGTACGGAGACACATCTTCAACCGAACTGGTTAAGGATACATTCATCCTGAGAAGTTATTCATTAGGTGAAAAAAAAACCTTAATCTTTAGAGGTTCCTTTTCCAATTAATCAATGCCTTGCCAGGGTAATAGGCTCAGGAACACAACTTCTACATGCCCCAATTCGTGTACTAACTTTATGAAAACTATAAGATAAGAAAAAACAATTCAAACATTCACTCACATCATCCAGCAGCATATTGTTGCAGTAAGAACCAAGGTTAGGTGAAATCTGCAACAGAGTAGTAAGATATTAATTCATACAGAGAATAATAATTTGAGAGAGGAAATATTATCATGGACAGAGAAAGAGAGAGAACAAAATTCAAGAATAATAAATCTCTTTTTCTTCAGAAGAACTTACATCATCTTAGAAACCTACTTTGGAACTAACTATATAAATACATCACACAGTAAAATCCATCAAGGCATTGTCTGAAAATTCATGACAGAATAAGCTTTTAATCAAACAGAGCAACAGCGAGACGTTTTTCCACAATAATAATAGTGAACAAGTTCACAATTTTACAGATCCATTAGCTGCGCGAGATTATGAATTTCTTTTCGCAGTTTGCGTAAGATTAGCATCACCAATTATTTAATTACTTCACTGATACTATGAGTCTCACAAAGAAACGAAGAAGCATTACAGATTAGAGGAAGGTCCTCTGTTGAAACAAATTCTGGTACAAAGGGACGCGACGATTCCAATCACTGCGAAAACTAGCGTGGTAACCGAGAACCCCATATCGGACCTAATCCTGATCACACAGAAAATGAGTTCCTGGAAGAACTAAACAGAAATAGCATGAAGAAAATTCGGAAACGAAACGACACAGCATTACCCCTCAGTTCCGTAATTCGTAGTCGTATTAGTGATCTGAAGCTTCTGAGTTGTTATATTCAATTTGATTTTATTTGATCACCTCTCATGGCATCGCATGGCCACTGATTGAACATTAACTGTAATTTACTATACACACGTCATATGGGCCTATTATTTGGGTTTGTCGGCCCAATGAGTGTTTGTACTCTCGTCTCCTAAGTTTACAGTTTTTAATGTTTAATTATTTAAATTTAAATTACTTTATCTATTAATAGACATATATAAATATCAATTATTACTTTTTTAAAATCCAAACTATCAGTGATAATTTTCTTTTTAAATTTAGTAAACAAAGGGGCTTAGGAAAGAAAGTCGTCGCAATCAACCATTATCTTCATTAAAAAAAGCATTTTATTTTTTATTAAAATATTATTTATTAAAATAATATTACAAGCTTTTTAGTCGTATCATCTTAATACCACTTATTATTTTAATAATATTTTTAAATCTCTTAATTTTGATAATTTTACCATTTATTTATTTTCGTAATTTTTTTAAATCTCTTAATTTTGATAATGTTTTAAAAGAGTTACAGCATAATGGTGCTTTTGCCATCCCCTAGAATTAATTCTGGTTTCAATGATTATTGTCTTTTTATGATCAAGGAAGAAAAAGAAATTGAACCATTATATCTATTTTATTTAAGTTTTCTATTTTAAATGTTAAAGAATAAAAAAATAACGAAATATAGTAAACTTTTGAAAAATAAAATATGTAACATCCCAAAAATACAGTATAAAACCATATATGAGAGTAATCACATATTAACAATACTACAGATCAGTTCTATACTCGGCTAAATACGATTACGGCCGAACGGCCTTACATAACAGTAAGAAATTTAAAATCGCACGCTAGCTACCACTAGACCGAACGGTGTACAAAATACACTATTACAGCACGGTCTTTCAAAAATTAAAGCTAACAACAGGATGCGTCTTACAAAGGTTCGGCCTTCACCTTCGATGCGTCTTCCAATACTTCTTCCAGCAGCTCTTCTCCTTCTGCTCACATCCACACGGATGATCATTGCAACAGGACAACGACAGGACGCACAACACAGACAAAAATGATAAACAGGGTAAGCTTATGTAATTTAATTTATTCAATAACAACATACAACATTCATAATTAAACCAACAACACACCAATCATCATTCATACATCAAAGCATGCAAATAACGACCACTTGACTCTGACTGTCCGGACTGTATGAATCATGTGTAGCTACGACGTTCGTGCACCCAAGTGATGTAGTAACTGGGATACCCTCAACACCTGCCACCCGAGGTTGATCCGTTCCGTCCAAGTTAACCTTATGGACTAGGACCTCCTGTCATTCTCACACATGACTTACTCCTCTCTACATGAGAACGAGTAATCATGGAATATCATGATGAACGTTTGCTAAGCTTTGCCCACATTCATACTTTACCAATAAATAACCATTTTCTGAGATATTCCTCCCTGGAATACTCGTTCACAATCAAACTATTTCATTCACATCATCATTAATACATTCGACTGAAATACAATCACACTCTCTCATCATCTCATAAGTTCGACTGGAATAACACTTCTTAGAAACTAACATGACCGAGCGTTACTTATTCACTTCAATAAACAAACCACTAAGAGTTCAAAACGGACGCCACGAAACCTAGGCCGAGTACTAAGACTCTAGGACAACCACCTTTTAAAGAGCAACACTGTTTGACACCCAATACTAATACTGATGAGAAACTATGAGTAACGAACGCTATCGATTTTGGCTGAAGACCCTTATTCTAAAACGGTAATAATAGATTACTGAAAATGAGACCCAACACTTGGTTTAAGACCGAGCCCTGTAGAAACGAACAATATCGAACGAGCGCTGGTCAAAGACCAAGTACTTATCATAAACGAGCGCTACTGAGATCGAACGCTTGGTCCAAGACCGAACACTAATAAACTTACCTAAAACGAAGGAATATATATATATATATATATATATATATATATATATATATATATATATATATATATATATATATATATATATATATATATATATATATATATATAATTGTGCCACACTTATTTTTAATGAAAAGGACGATAACGTCTACGACCTTAAGTATTATATAATACATCAACTACACTGTTTAGGAAACCTAAAGAAGGACTACACTTAGGTCGAACACTCATTTATACATATCTAATATTGTAACACGATCTTCATTAAAGAAATTCCTTGTAGAAGAAGAACTTAATATAGACGGACGCTCAAAGGAAAACTGAACAGTGAATACAAACTCTCGGTCACAGTTTACCTAATCCTATATAATATTACAGAAAGACTCTTAGACATTATCCCTAAAGCATGAGAAATCAGGTAAGACCATGCACTCCCAAGAAGAACCGAACGCTCGCTAATGACGCTCGACCATACTATCACCTTTACTATGAATACTACAGTTCAAATATCAAGCCCTATTTCACTCAGATCACAACGTATATCAGTCATCCATCCACACATCCAAACAAGCAGTACACACATATTTCATACTCATCAAATAATCAAACAACGTATCATGCAAACATACCAACGTTCAAAACAAGAATTTAATCAAATTATATAAGCTTCCCTTACCTCTATACATAACCGAACGCTCAACGAGGCAGAATAGAGCTCCCCACTACCAAAGACTTAACGTTCGACAGTCACGTTTTTAGGAGTACTGAACCAAGCAAAAAAACCAGAAACACTCAGAATTATATGATTCACTTAGGCGACCAGAAATAGAGGGTTGCATGCGAGACTAAACGAATGTGCTTAAAGAGAAAGAAATTCACCGGCTCAGAATCACAAACCGATCGATTTAAACGAAAGCTCTTGATGCCGGGAGTGTTCAAACGGTGCCTGAAAGGTGATCGGAAGAAGAAAAAATGAGGTTTTCTTAGAGAGAAGGTGGAGATTTTAGAGAGAAGGAGGAGAAAATGTTTTCAGCAATTTGGAGAAGGAGGAAAACATGCAGAGAAGTGGCACGACATTTGAAATTTCGCATTAAGTACTGCCGTCACCCAAACCGAACGGCTACTGTCCTATAACCACCTATTTTCCACTAACTAAGGCGTTTACTCTCTTCTTGACACATGAATCTCACTACTTAGGATTTTGAGTGTGTTTTAAATGGGGTATGACAAAATCCAATGTTCCAAAATTAATATTTAATGTCGTAATAATTTACTTTACAATATTAGGAAAAAAATTACTTTATAATAAAAAAATAAAATTTATAATGATTATTTTTTATTAATTATTAATTACAGAAAAACATTTCAAAGTAACAAAGTACAATGTAGGTTTGTCAACCGTTATTAAATAAAAAATAAAATAACCTAAACTCCTTTCAACGGTTCGATTGAAGTCCAACCAAGGAAACTAAATCCACTGAGAATTGGAGGGTAATCCATCAGCGACAATTTCCATTTAGCCCTAAAACCCTGAAAAGGCACATAAAAATAACAGAGAGAACAAAAAAAAAATGGCGATGCTTCGTCCCCTCACAAACCCCAACGACCTTCTCTCACTCTCCTGCTCTTCTGCATTCCACCACAATGCACTCACAACCTCTCTTTCCCTCAACCCCAGAACCACCACAATTCCCCCTCAACGTCGTCGTTTTGCCTCTCCCCGATGCTCATACGCCTATGTAGATAACGCTAAGATTAAGGTTGTCGGCATCGGTGGCGGCGGCAACAATGCTGTTAACCGCATGATCGGTAGTGGTTTGCAGGTGGGCCAATTGGGTATCTTGTTCTTCGCTACCCAATTTCAAATATCTATTCTTGTCATTTTTTTAATGCTTCCTATTTTCGATTGACTAGTTTGTTTGTTTGCTTATTGTTTGTGGAGACATTGTTTTATAGTGGTTGCACATTATCGAATTCCTATCTTGTTTCAGATGAATAACAGTAAAACCTCTTTTCAGTACACCTTTACTGTTAGTTGAAAGTTATTGAAGATAACAAAATTTTGCTGGTCTTGTTTCTTATTTGATGAGCTATACTTTAGAATTTTAGTTTCTAACAAGTTTTTAGCTATTAATAGAGTTTATATGAAGGAGTGTGTTGGATGGCATAATAATATTCCTTTTGAATCCAGTGTTACTTTGTAGCCAGAGAGTGGCACTATTCTATTAACTTCCATTTGTGTTTTGCTGTCACCAATCGAAGGATGCTGATGCTATTTTTGAATTCTGCTGCAATCAGGGAGTAGATTTCTATGCAATAAATACTGATGCTCAGGCACTGCTAAATTCGACCGCTGAGAACGCTATTAAAATTGGAGAAGTTCTAACGCGTGGGTTAGGTCAGGCGCTCTCCTCGCATAAGTTTTTTTTTTTTTTACTAAATTACTATGATGTGATTTGTTTTGTAGGTCCAGACTGTTTTGTTTTTTTTTTTTTTTTTGCTGATTTTGTTGAGAAATTGAGGGGTGGTTTTTGATTCAAAGTACTGGTAGAGATACAGGTACTGGTGGGAATCCACTTTTGGGGGAACAAGCTGCGGAGGAATCCAGAGAAGCTATAGCTGAAGCTCTTAAAGGATCAGATATGGTGTTTATAACAGCCGGGATGGGTGGTGGAACGGGGTCTGGTGCCGCTCCAGTTGTAGCCCAAATATCAAAAGAGGCAGGTTACCTGACTGTTGGGGTTGTTACCTATCCATTCAGTTTTGAAGGGCGTAAGAGATCCTTGCAGGCAGGTGTTTTTTTTTTTCTCATTATTTGGGAATGTGATTACTGAGCCAGTTCTACTCTTAATTAAAACTTCCCTCTTTTTTTAGTATGTTAAGAAATATCACTATCCTCTTCCTTAGCGGTGTATTTGATCCTGATTACGAGTGCGTTTGGAAATCTGTTTGCACTCTTTTAGAAGGAAGTTGGCTGGCACGTTCATAGAGGGAACCTGAAGGTTGAGTTGACATTTTGTTGAAATTGGCGTTTTTTTCAAACACACTGTATAGTTTGTTATCCAAGTTGTGTGTAATCCAATGTCTATAATTTGTTGTCTTAAGTTTATTTTCTCTAGCTGATAAGAATCTATGGTTCATCCGAAACCTGTAGTCTTTCATTTGAAATTTACAAATAACTTTCTAATTTTCATTTTATTTTCTTCAGGCCTTTGAAGCCATCGAGAGGCTGCAGAAAAATGTTGACACACTTATAGTGATTCCAAATGACCGTCTGCTTGACATAGCTGATGAGCAGATGCCTCTTCAGGATGCCTTCCGTCTTGCGGATGATGTTCTACGGCAAGGAGTACAAGGAATATCAGACATTATAACAGTGAGTTGATTGGCAAACGGTGCATTCATTTTTTTGTACAGACACTAGAACTTGATTTAAGCGCCTTGTTGATCCCATTAGATCACTAACTTGCAAAGAGAGGCACCTACTTTTTCCTTCGTGTCCGAGTCATCACTCGATTACTTCTTCATAATTCGGTATTTTGGTTTGTATTGATGTTAAGGGTATGTTTGTGCATTTTTTGGTCTGAACGTCATTATAAACGGTCGTGCTTTCTTTAAGGTACCTGGACTTGTTAATGTGGATTTTGCTGATGTAAAAGCTGTGATGAAAGACTCTGGGACTGCAATGCTTGGAGTAGGTGTTTCGTCTGGAAAAAACCGAGCAGAAGAAGCAGCAGAACAGGCTACTTTGGCTCCTTTAATTGGATCATCTATTCAGTCAGCTACCGGGGTTGTGTATAATATCACTGGAGGAAAGGACATAACCCTGCAGGAGGTGAATAGGGTGTCTCAGGTATTTAAGAATTTTATGGTAACTTGAGGAACACTTTGTTATTCCTGTTATCTTGTAAAATTGTTGCTAACATGTTTTACCATAACATGTTAAAAAAATTAAGTATTCCTGTGGCCATTGGAATTCATATGGTCAATAATTTTAGATAGCCCTCAGAGGTCTTTTTCTTTATGAGCCTACCTTCATATTGATATATATATATATATATATATATATATATATATATATATATATATATATATATGCTTTATTTCGCCTTTGTTGCGTGGTATAACTGCATGCAATTGTTGCAGAGTTCACTTCCACATTTTCTTCCCTTTTTCTATGTATCTATCCTGTCCTCAACACGTGTAATTTTTGTAGGTGGTGACTAGTTTGGCTGATCCTTCTGCTAATATTATATTTGGGGCTGTTGTTGATGATCGGTACACTGGAGAGATTCACGTAACTATTATAGCAACTGGCTTCTCGCAGTCTTTCCAGAAGAAGTTGCTAACAGATCCCAGGGCTGCAAAGCTGCTGGATAAAATGGCTGATGGCCAACAAAGCAAGGCAGTGCCTTCTTCTCTCAAGGCCTCAAACACTATTGAATCTAAGCCCTCCCCGCGAAAGCTTTTCTTTTAGTTGCCTATTTTACACTTTTCGTTTTTCTAATTACTATTATATGATTCAGTAGTGCAATGATCTTGATGCTTAATTCATTTAGTGAGATATCGTTCTCTTGATGTTCTTTCCTCTCCAGTGTGCATTGTTCTTTTCAAATTAAGGAGTCGTGAAGTTTGAGAATATGTTTTCTATTTGTTTTATTTTTTAAAAGATTTGCATAGGAAACGGCAAAAACTATTTTTTTACTGTATTTTAGACTTAAAGAAAACTAGAAGCAGAAATTTAAATTACATTTTTGTAAACGTGAAAGCTAAATAAAAGTGGAAGATATGATATTGACAGTGTATGTGCAGCTCAAAAGCAAAATTCCAAGTGGAATAGATGTACGCATAATTGTAATTATCTTTAAATTGTTTACTAGAGTAAGATACAAAATATGACAAGTTCAATTGAAAATTATAATAACCTCTAATTTGATTACCTTAAGATTTACTTTTCTCCCCATCGAACACGCACGAGGGAAGGTTATAAATTAGGTGATATTGCATGATGATAAAGCATCGTGGAATTCTTAAGGCTAATGCGTTAGAATGCATAAAACCAATCTACGTGTCCTGGAAGGATAACGTGACCTTTCAGGAAAACGTTATAATGATTCTTTGAATGGTCTACCAACCCACTTCGATATACTCGGATTTTGATCTTTCGATATACTCGGAATCTTATGTTTTCGGAGCTGATTTTGAAATATATAGAATTGAATAGATATTTTATCTTTTATAACACACAAACTCAGATATATTAATACTATAACTGAATACTTTTGGAAGTTTACTCAGATATAAAAAAAATACTCAAATTTCTGTAGTCATTTTTATATCATCAGTATTTTCTTAAAATTCTTATTGACTTAAAAATTATTTTCTACATATGGATCCTTCTTCAATTATTACAGCAACTAGACAAACCCTAAAAGATATAAACTCGACTCTTAAAAACCTCACTCTTTTCTTCTAGAATAGCATTCCTCTCCAGTAAAAGCAAATAGAAATTCTTCTTGAGCTTACATGCCAATCTTCCAGATAATAGGGACAAAATTTGAGCAGCGTGGCTCTATCCATTTTTTTGTTATTTTATTCAATTCCTAGGTGGGTGACACGTTTACAATTCTCGTTTCTCAAAGCCACACATTTTAAGGCCTGCTTGTATAGTGGTTCAAACAGTTGAATTTGTCATCTTGAGGTTGATATAAACACGATTTCCAATAAATGTTTTCCGAAAACAAAAAATAATAATTGTGGTGAGAAATCTGTTTGCAGATGGATACAATCAGGAACAAAAACTTGTAGTCAATTTTAATCCTCAAAAGAAGTCAGTAGTTAATGAGATGGCGACAGATGCACCACCAATCTGTTTCATGTTTTGGAACAATGTTTACCAAAATATTATGACAAAGATGATTCCCAATAATGGACAACAAAGTAAGGAAGACACGTAACTTGGTGTTAATGGGGCAAATGGGGAAACCTATAGCAAGGCATAAACATTCCTTCCCCCCTTACTCGGGCAATCGCTTGACTAAAAGAGCAAAGATAAGGATCATAGTTTCGCCTATTAAGAGTTATGAAGCGGTAGTAGGACACATTAACATTACATCAATAAATCTTTAATATTTTACAAGAGAAAAACACACGATATACAAACAGTTATATATGTCAATTACAATACAACGCCTTTCACGACCTCAACAAATTCCATGTCATTGAGGAGTAGCAAGGGAAATGGGGAAACTCGGTTATGACATTTCAGTGCACACGTCAGAAACAAAGACAAAAGGAGAAGCTTGACAAGTTGGGCAATTTATTATGGCATCACAAATATTTGACCAATAGCCAAATGACAACAACCAAAAACACTATACCAACAACTGATAAAAGCATGTACAGGCAGGAACAACCACCCCTGGTTCGCTTGTTTAAAATTGCTAAGTTCTTCTGCACCCGCTGTTTTCACAACACAAATGTTCAAGTTAAGCTGTAACTAAATGTAAAAAATAGCATAATTTAACTTCGATATGATTAAACGAGGGATTTTCTCCCAACAGAATTACTAAAAGAGTGTTACCCTAAGCCTCGAATCTGTGACATCTACATGCTGATCCAAGTCATCCTGGCAGATGAAAAAGAAAGGATTTCATTTTAGAAGAGATTATTGCCATAAAAACACGAATGAAAATTAACGCACGAAGACAACGTACAATGAGTCTGGTGTGCAGACTCAGCTCTTCATTCACTGCCAAAGCAATATGTTTTGTGCTTGCTATAGTCTCTTCCAATTGCTCAAGGCCCTCATCTTGTTCTGCTTGAACAGCAAAGCATTATTAGATCCAAAGAACATACTACAAGCGATATATTTTCTAACAATCTCATCAAATAACCTTTCATTATTTGCCGTTGAAATCCAACAAGTCCATTGTTGTCCAGGCCAACAGTTCTGGCCATAGCATCTGGTTTTCCTTCTGGTCCAAGCAAACTATCTCTATTTGAAAAGTTTGACATGTTCAATGTGGAAGCCATTTGATTAACTTTTGATCTCAAACTTGCGAGCATGTCCTTCCGACGATTCATCTCCTTCTCAGATCTGCATCAAGTAAGTGAAATACACTTCACAAAACAGTAATGCAAACTTCATCATGCACCTTCACAGCGTAATTGAAAGCATTGCCTCTTCTCTACTACAACTATATGGCTTAATAGCATACATGTCTTGGTAGTGGTTCCCCCAACAATGAATTTAGTAATTATATTACAATGTTAAAGACATCCCCAGAAGAGATTATTAATATCAGGAAACTTCAAAAAAACTATTCACGGATAGAAAAGTATTAGAAGATGCAATGCATAGTGTTCCAAGATCTTCTTTAACATGAATAATCAACAATTACACTCACATGGGCGGCTGCTTTCCAGGAAGCTTGGACAATAGAGATTGCAAGCTATCAAGCCGGGTACCCAATATAGTAATCTTCCTCCTTATAGCAGATGAATGACGCTGGATTTCTGGTCCAGATGCAGGAAATGAACTCTGCTCAGAAATCATACCACTGATATCGTCAGCAAGTTTCAGTGCTTCATTATATTCCTTCATCCATGAGTTTGAAGAAGATGCCATTGGCCTGAAAGAAAGAAAGAAAGAAAGAAAGAAAGAAAAGAGTGAAAAAAAAACAAAACCAATAATTGAATTTTTACAGAAGAAATGAAAAAATAAAATCAACTAACAGGTTGGAAAAACATGGATGCCTTTTTTAGATGCTTTGGTGTTATATTCCAATCACAATTGAAGCTTTATCTTACAAATCATAGTGCACATGTTACCGAGGTGAAACTCTAATTTTAATCGGAGAACAACACCGAACTCATCAAAGGAATTATATCTAAGTTTTAACCATAACAAATTTCCCATAGTAAATAAACCACAAAGGCCTGGGAAAATTCAAAATCGCATAGGACATGACAGAAGGAAAGTATTCCAGGTCCGATCATCATCACAAGAAAACTTCTATTATTTGCTTAGTACCCATGCAAAATTTACCAGTACACCTGTTCAAATTAAACAACTCATCCCGACAAAACTTTCCTCCATTTAAACCAGATTGCTGTTACATTGAAAAAGAAAAAGGAATCGCGGGTAATTACTAATTTACTAAATCAATTGAAGTATGAAAGAACAGCGCGAAGAGCCCTTAAAAGTTCACGATCGCATAGGCAATAAATCATGGAGTCATAAATTCCAACCCATCACGGGGAGCCATAAACTCTATAATCTTTAACAACAACTTCACCATATATTAGACCCAGAAACAGAAAATTAACAAAAAAATCATGCACCATTAATCAAATGCAAAAATATGTACAAACATGAGGTCAGAAGAGCTAATTTCACAATCAGACTAAAAACACAATTCTCATCAGATAAGCATAGAGAGGAACAGTCAAAGTACGGTTCAGAAGGAGAATTGCGTCGATAACGGAAAGAAGTTGGAGTTAAAGTAAAGAGGGGAAACAATCGGGGGAAATTACCTTCCTTTTTGGCAAATTAGGACTGTGAGAGAGAGGGAGAGGAGGAAAGGGGAGATCGGTGCGACGTCGTTTTAGGAAGGTGACGATGGCGATGAGTACAATGAGGCGTATCGCGCCACCTACCAACCGGCACCGTCGTTTACCTCGCGGATTATGGAAGCTGAATGTTTCTAATAATTCATCATCACCACGACGTCGTTTTGGGATCACTTTCGCGAGCATTTTCTATTGCTTTCCACCTCAGAACAAAACAATAATCCTAATTACTTTTATATAGTTAAGTAGTATGTGAACAAATATTTATGAATAAAAACTGTATTATGAAAATAATTTCAGAGGGTTTTTCCCTCCTTTTTTTTGTAATCAATAATAATAGACTAATGATACTGAAATTTAAATTTGGATGATGTTATCATCACACTCGTTATTTTATATTTCAATAGTCTTGTGTAAAGGTGAATTTTGAATGAGTTTTTGTATAATTTACTTTTTATTTTTAATTTCTCTAAAACTTTTTTTTTAATATTTTAGTATCTAATATTATGTTAAATTGAAGGTGAAGTAAACATTTTGAACAGGGATTAAATGTATATCTACTACTATATGATATGTCGTGTGGCATATAAAAAGGAAAAGTTAAACCTAAAAAATTAAATTTATTGATTTATATTTAATTTTGTATGAGTTGAGGTGAATTTTTTTTTTAAATTTCAATTTTGATATGTTTTTTTTTAAATAAAATCACGACAAAAATTTAAAGTTTCAAAACTAACTATATTTTTAGGTTCAGACATTTATGTGGAAGACAACACTTTTTTTATCTATAGACTAAAAATTTATTTGGCTAACCAATGTAACATCTCAAAAATACAGTATAAAACTATATAGAGAATCATTACATATTAACAATACTACAAATCAGTTTAACGTTTGTCTAACATACAAGTAAGGACGACCGTCTTTACATAACAGCAAAGAATGTAAAAACTAACACTAGCTACTACGAGACCGAACAATGTATCAAATAATACTAATACCAAACGGTCTTACAAAAGGTACAGCTAACACTAGACCGAACGCTCTCAAGGTTCGGTCTTCACTTCTGCTGCGTCTTCCAATACTTCTTCCAGTAACTCTTCTCCTTCTGCTCACATCCACACAGATGATCATTGCAACAGGACAACAACAGGACGTACAACACAGACAAAAATGATAAACAGGGTAAGCTTATGTAATTTAATTTATCCAAGCACATCATACAATATTCATAACAAAACCAACAACGACCACATCATAATTCATACAACCATGCATGCAAATAACGACCACATGACTCTGACTGTCCGGACTGTATGAATCCTGTGTAGCTACGACGTTCGTGCACCTAGGTGATGTAGTAACCGGGATACCCTCAACAGCTGTCACCCAAGGTTAGTCCGTTCCATCCAAATTAACCATAAGGACTAGGACCTCATTCCATTCCCACACGTGACTTACTCCTCTCTACATGAGAATGAGTAATCATGGAATATCAAGATGAACGCCAGCTAAGCTTTGTCCACATTCATACTTTACCACTTCAATAACCACTTTCAGAGATATTCCTCCCTGGAATACTCGTTCATAATCACACTATTTCATTCACTTCACATATCAATTTATCTTATATTTCGTTATCAATATATTCAACTGAACTACGATCGCTCTCTCATCATCCCATAAGTTCACTGGAATAACACTTTAATAATCAAACCACTAAGAGCTCAAAACGGATGCCACAAAGCCTAGGTCGAGTACTAAGACTCTAGGCCGAACACCTTTTAAAGACCAACGCAGGTTACCCTAAATACTCATAATATATTTCAGAAAACGAGACCCAGTGCTTAGTTTAAGACCGAGCCTTGCAGAAACCAAACACTATTAAACGAGCGTTGGTCCAAGACCAAGTGATTATCAGGAACGAGTGCTACTGAGACTGAACTCTTGGTCCAAGACTGATCGCTAATAAACTTACCTAAAACGAATGAATATAAATCTATACAATTTATCCATCACTTATTCTGAATGAAAAGAACGACAACACCTAAGACCTTAAGTAGTATGTAACACATTTAACTAAACTGTTTAGGAAGTCTAAGGAAGAACTACAATTTGACTGAAAACTCTCTCTCTCTCTCTCTCTCTCACACACACACACACACACATATATATATATATATACACTTATCTATTATTCTAACACGATCGTTATTAATGAAATTACATGTATGAGAGAACTTAATATTGACGGACGTTCAAAGAGAAACGAAATGGTTAATACTAACTCTCGGTCTAAGTTCAACAAATTCTACATAGTATTACAGGAAAACTCTTAGCTTTCTACCCCAAGACATGAGACTCAGGTAAGACCAGGTACTCCTAAGAAAACCGAACGCTCGCTAATAACGTTCGTTCATAATATCCCCTTTTCTTAGCCTATCATATTTTAAATATCAATTTCTATCTCAGCTTAATTCACAACATGCATCAATCCTCCATACACACTTCCAAACAAACAGTACATACATATTTCATACTCAACCAATAATCCAAACAACATTTCATGCAAACATACCAACGTTCAAACAAGAATATAAATCAAATTATATAAGCTTCCCTTACCTCGACATGTAAACAAACACTCAAACGAATCAGAATAAAGCTTCCCTCTACCACATAACTAACGTTCGACGATCACGTTGTTAGGAATACTTAATAGTTCAGAATCACAAACTGATCGGTTTAACTGGAAGCTCTTGACGCCGGGAGTGCTTCAGCGGTGCTTAAGTGGTGATCGGAGAAGAGAAAATGAATGTTTCTTAGAGAGAAGATGAAGAATTATAGAGAGAATGATGAGAAAAATGGAGTTTCAGAAGATTGAAGAAGATGGTTGCATGCAGAGAGTGGCGTGAATTTTGAAAAACTAAGTTTTACTTCTACCGTTAAGGAGGAACGACCACTCAGTTGCTCACACCTGTCCCCCACTTTTTGATTTCAAGATTTCTTTTGCTTGACACTTGACGTCCGCTCAGATGGGATTTTGGGTGCGTTTTAATGAGGTTTCACAACCAATAATTTTATTTTCATTTTTTTTAATCTTATATGTATTTTAAGAATAAAATTGTAATAGAAGTTTTAAGTTTAAAAAAAAATGATATCTCATAATTGACTTAAAATGTATATCGTAAAAAAATTGTAATATTTTTTAAAATAATTATCCTATATTTCTAGAATTATAGTGATGTTAACTTCAGTTTTGAACAATTTTTGTCCTGTATGAGAATGAAAACTCTCATAATTATCAATCAAATAATTCTTTTTAATAATACTGCTTCAATCTTTTAATTTTTTATGTCCTTTAAAAATAAAACCGAGGTTTTTAATTTTAAGAGAATAATATTTCACAATTGATTTAAAATAAATATCACACAAAAATTATAATTTTTTCTAAAATAATTGTTTTCCTCCATAATTAACTTATATTCCTAATAATTATATATTTCTCTCCATTTGCACTTTTTCTATAACCTTCTTAGATTGAGATTTTCCTTTGATAAATTAATGATTTCAGTTCAATCTTTTTTTCTTTTATGAATGCTTTAATTCTTTTTGTCTGATTCTTGTTGAATCTATCACTGTGAATTTTTTCAACACATATTTGAACTTTTTTGATAATTTGGAAAAGATTGAAAAGTAAAACTTACATTAACACTAACATAAGAGTCATGACTACATTAATATGAAACTAAGATTTAAATCACAAAAGTAATTTTGGATTTTATGCGGAGCAATTACATATGATTATCACAAAATTAAAGGGAATTAAAAAACAATTATATATGATTACCTCAAATGTAGAGTAATTATATAAGATTTATAATTTTTTTGTTAGCAATTATTGTATCATTATTTGATGGTGTTGTCATTTTCTCTACACTCATGTTTATACACTGAGAGGGCCATGTCAACAGACAATATCCTTCTGTGTATTCTATAATTTAATTCCATGATTGACCTTTTTTTTTCATTTTAATTTATTGCTAACTTTTCCTTTATTATTTTAGTCTCACAGTCATAAGAAATTCAAATTTTATAGACTCCATTTCAAGAGTGCATTTATATGACAACTAAACAATTTTATTATTTTTATATTATTATTATTATTATTATTCATAGATTTGAGAATTAAGTATTATCTGCTATTTTTTTTACTCAGTCAAGCTTCCCAACTCTTTTTGTCATAAGGCATATGAATAAGCATTGTACATTCTTAACACTTATCTCTATTATAGTTTTTCTAAATTCATAAAATCTACACTGAGCACTGAAGTTAATAATTATCATTATAGTTTTTTTAATAAAAATGTACAATATACTTTATCTTTTCTTTAAATATATATTTTATTATTTATGGATTGCTATTAGTGTAATTAATGATTCAAAATGCATAATTGTAAACATTTATATGTTTATTTAGATCATAGCATTTCTTTTATATATCAAAGTTCAACTTTTTAGTTGTATATATTTGTGTGTAGAAAGCAAATTAATGTTGAAAGAAAGGTTAATTTTTCTAACAAAATTTTCACTTCAAAATAAATGTTTTTTTGATGGTAAAGTATTTTGACTATAAATGGAATTTTGAACAATAAGTTTAAAACCTTAATACATGTAGTAACCTTAATAATTATTTTCTTATTTTCTATTTTAAAAATATATTATAAAATTCTTTTGTTTTTGTTGAAACACAAAAACACTGTCATCAATACGGATTAATGTGATTAGAGTTACAATTTAGAGTGTAAGTGTTGGATGAACTAATATTTATGGGGAGAGTAGAGAAAGAAATTAGGGTTTTAATATCAAGCTGTGTGTGTGACTGCCTCAAAAATATTGATTGGTTCTTACACAAATTAGGGTTTCAGTTTCAAGTCTAAGGAAAAATGTCTGTCAAGAGAGATAATTAAGAAATTGGATATGATTATTGTAGATTAGTGCTGGTTTTGGAGTGAGATACCTTGTGATTTAATAAAAATAGAATAGAGAAAAAAGATCTGGTCCAAAATTGAGCATAAAAAAAATGAAAAGCAAAAGATTTGGGACTTGGGAGTGAATGAAGAATTTGGAAAATAAAGAGGGTGATTGCAAAAAGCAGAAAGTTTGAAGCACAAGAGCAGAGAGGGGAAGAAGGGGTTGCAGAGAGAGAGGGAGAGAGATGTCAACAGACTTGGACAGACAGATAGAGCAGTTGAAGAGGTGTGAGCCTCTGAAGGAGTCTGAAGTGAAGGCTCTCTGCCTCAAAGCCATGGAAATCCTCGTCGAAGAGAGCAACGTTCAAAGGGTCGATGCTCCTGTCACCGTTAGTCACTCTACTCGTCTTTTTCTTTTCCTTCAATATTCTCCTGTTCTGCATTTCTCTTAGGTTTCTGTCTTCTGGGTTTCCTTTCGTTATCGATTTACGAGCTGTTTTCGTGTGATTTTAGCTCACACTCAACAGAATTACCTCATGTTTTTTCGTCGGGTTTTAGTTTAAGAAGATTAGTTAGTTGATAACTACTTTTCTTTGGTCTTCGACCTATCTAGGGCTTGTTATAATGTCATGTATGAAATGATGAAATAAGGCTTACGTGTCGCTCTTTCCGGGGATTTAGTGGATTTCCTCTCTCTTTGTTTTGACCTGTTCGCACAATTCATTGCTTTGTGCTTTGTTTTTGCGTTCAGTGTGTCATGGGGGGCACACTGTCTCTTTGTTTTGACCTGTTCACTTTTTTCACTGATTGGTTTTGTTGATTGTGTCATTCTTTGTGCAGATATGTGGTGATATTCACGGTCAGTTTTATGACATGAAGGAGCTTTTCAAAGTGGGAGGGGATTGCCCCAAGACTAACTATTTGTTCCTTGGGGATTTTGTTGACAGAGGATTTTACTCGGTTGAAACATTTCTGCTTCTTCTCGCTCTTAAGGTAATAATAGTCTGTTATTTTTTTTGGCATGATAAAGCTATTGGAAGTGTGTTGTATGGTTTATGTGTGTATTCTATGGTTTCAGTGTGCGTTAGATCTGCTATGGGCCACCTTGCAACAATTTAAAAAATGTTTCAGTTCGTCTGCTCAATGATTATCTCAGAAATATAGATGGTCTTGTGGCTTCCAAGCCGCTGGTTTTGTTGAACAGTGCTTATATTTTGTTTGAGTGAACTATATAAAAGCCTTTTCTGTTTTGGGAACACAATGTGCTATTGTTCGAGAATGAAACTGTACAAGTTTTTGGGTGGGGTAGGGGGATGATGTGATTAATGAAATGCAAAAATCTACCTGAGGATGCTTTATTATTAGCGATTTGCTATTAATCTGGTCTGTGATTAAGATTTTGTCAGTAAAAAGTAAAACAAAAGGCTCTTCATGTCTGCTCGTTTGGTTGTTGTGTGGTGCACTTGGATGGAATGAAATAGAAGAGTTTTTACTTAGCAATAGCAGTTTCTTCTTTTTACTTTTCTTGTCAAGACAGAAATTTATTTGCATCGTCATTGTAGGTTCTTGCTCAAGGGATTACTGTCTATAATACAAAGAGTCTAGTGTTGCTTTTAAGCCTGTGCTCTTTTCATATGCCATTGTCATTCTTTCCAGTTTATTTGTCTCTTGATGAATTGTTTTTTTATCATTTTTTAAAAATACCTAAAGAGAAACAAAAATATATAAAGTTTTTTTTTTTTTTTTAAATTTTTTTACAGCTGGGTTTGTCAGTTGTGTTGAACTACTCATTCTGTTGTGCTCCTAATGACACTACTTTCATTTTGTTCATTATTGTTGTAACTAATTATTGATATACAATCAGGTGAGGTATCCAGATCGGATAACACTCATAAGGGGAAACCATGAAAGCCGTCAGATCACTCAGGTTTGTCTATCAGATAAAGGGGAGGAAAGAAATAATTCCCTTTTTATAAGCATTACGAAGAAAACTAGGAAAAGACATTAATATTTTTCTTAACATTTTGTTTCCAGAGAACTCATTCAACATCTTTCACTTGACAGGTATATGGATTCTATGATGAGTGCCTTCGAAAGTATGGTTCAGTCAATGTATGGAGATATTGTACTGATATATTCGACTACTTAAGGTTTGGTAACATCTAATATATAACCAGATTTTATACACAAGTTTCTGTGGATGACTTAAAGCAGATTGACATCATGATATAAAGATTTTTTATTTGAGTCTTGCATTGGGAGCTACTTCTAGTGAGAGTAACAATGCTAGATTTGCTATAAAATTCCTGAAATGGTTTCAATGCCATGGGTTTGCTAATTGCTCTCTTGTTACTTTTAGTCTTTGTTTCTTTTATGGGTACAGGGACTGCCTGTTTTGTTTTATTTGAAATGTTTTTTCTGAAAAGGAAAATTCTGTATGATGGTCTTTATGCAAAATTGAAGTTATTTTCTGGGCAACTTCTTTTGGACTATTTTTCTTTATTATTCGTGCAACTGTTCAATTCATGTTTGAAAGTACTTGCAATACATTACCCTTTCTATTTTAAGAAGGAAAGGGATTTTAGTTTGCGTGAGCTGGGTTAAGACAAGAAGGAAGCTTTGTGTGGCCTCTCTTTGTGTATTTTAAAAGGAGAAAAGTTTGAGCTGGTGATCTTAAAATCTATCGATTGAGTATTCTGACAGACTTGTCTAGATATATAGAGAAAAAATGCTAGCAATTCTTCAGTACACCTTTTTCATCACCTCTTTTTATCATTAGGTAAATTGCATATATTGTATAATGGTATTCAATTCAATCACAGAGAGAGCAGTGTTGTTAAACCAATAATTTTACTTGTAGAATCATATAATCGAGTTTTATGGCTATTATGTGTTTGATCAGATGTAGACTTGGATAGTGGGATTATGCTGCCAGCTCAAAGATTGGGGAATTATCTATCCCTTGAGTTGCAGATCTGAGAAGTTGTGGGTTAGATTTTATGACCTGGTGAAAAAAATTTTTAATGTTCCCTAGTTTGTCCTCCACTTCTTTATGTTACACTCCAACTAAACTCTCTTCCTTTTGGAACTTGTCTCTGCCATTTATTCTCTATTTCAAGTTTATTTTGTCTTGGGTAATTGGTTTAGCTGAAATTTGAGAATTTTTCCTGTTTTCTCTGTATTTGACCTTGCTAGCCAGCTTTTCTTAGTTCTCCTTCTGTTCTGTTTGTCCTCCTATCTTGTTTGAACCCATTTGGACTTGGGTTGGACTCTCTCTCTGTAGTAGTGTCTAGGAATTTAGTGTTGAGTGTTTCTTTGGAGTGTTTCTCCTCTCTCTCTCCTTACTTTCTTGGCTTAGAAAACCCGTGAACTGGACTTGATTTGGGCCTTCATTTATAATACAATAACTGCAAAATAAAGGATCTGAACTCTTACCTGAATCTTGTGGTAATTACACACGTTAATTAATTACATTATCAACCTTTATGAGAAAATATGCTTTTATATTTTTTATATGATCTTAGTACGATCACATAGTTAAATGATCTTTCATCCCTCGTCCCTAGATATAATTTCGATTTTAACAACCTTTCTGACTTCAGAGTGTTCAAAAAGTGTCAAATTGCAAGTGTTCGTAGTGCACAGAAATAAAAAAATAGACATAAATGAAAATATTAGTGTCAAGTTGCGTATAAAACAACCCAACTTCATTTACAGATTTAGTTGGTGTAGCTTGTGCCTTCCCTAATGATTTTGTATGTTGACAACAATAAACTGCAGTTTGTCGGCCTTAATTGAAAACAAGATTTTCAGTGTTCATGGGGGTCTTTCTCCTGCAATTTCAACACTGGATCAGGTTATAAATTTTACCGTCTCTGTTTAGATTGTATACTGGCAATATTTTATGCATTATTTATCACTTATATATAGATACGGACTATTGATCGGAAGCAAGAGGTACCTCATGATGGTGCCATGTGTGACCTACTATGGTCAGATCCAGAAGATATTGTGGATGGATGGGGTCTCAGTCCCCGTGGTGCTGGTTTCTTATTTGGTGGCAGTGTTGTTACTTCCTTTAACCACTCAAACAACATTGACTATATATGCCGTGCTCATCAGTTGGTGATGGAAGGATATAAATGGATGTTCAATAATCAGATAGTTACCGTCTGGTCAGCTCCAAATTATTGCTATAGGTACAAACTTGATTAAAATGTTTTTTTTTTCTTATTTGTGTTCTGATGTTTTTAGTAAGACATTTTTCTTCTTTGTTATAGATGTGGTAATGTAGCTGCAATTCTTGAGTTGGATGGAAATCTGAATAAGCAGTTCCGGGTGTTTGAAGCTGCTCCACAGGTTTGTAGGCAAAAAAATTACCTGATATTTATCGTGATCGTGAGTTCCCTGTTTAGAGTGAGTTATTATACCGATTTTTCTGAAGTAGTAGCAATATCAGTCTCTCTATTGTCAAATTCATTTATGTGGTTAGGAACGTGCTTTTCATGGCATTGGGTTCAGGACTATGAGAATGACTGTTTTTATCCTACTCTGTTTTTGCGTATTCGTTTTGATTACACTATCTTTGCATGTTTAAGAAAACAATTGGTATTCCCTGTTCTTTGCTAACTTATGAAGATAGTGTGGGATATTGTGTCGACATGAAAATGTAATTGTGCTAATATTTTCCAAATTGATTTTTAAATTTTGATGAAATGTAGGAATCAAGAGGGACACCTGCAAAGAAACCAGCACCAGATTACTTCCTATGAAGGTTATTTTTTTTTTCCATTATCGAAATGCTCATATTGGTGTTGGGAGATTTGAATCAAGGAGATCATTTCTGACTCGGGAGGAATCAATGAAGGGAAAATCGGTTGTGCTGGCAGGAATTCTGCATCCCATTGGTCTGCTTCGCCCATCTTTAGTGTTATAGCAGTATTGTGAATTAGTATGTGATTTGCAATATGTTATTACTGCCTTTGTTCATTCAAAACTGTGATGGACAGAGGGTTTAGAGGGAAATGATGTTTTGCATATATGAAAACTTGATTACAAAGGATTCAATCGGATTGGAACAGGGAATATTGGGAATTAACTTTCCAAATATATAATCCGTGGAAAAAAAACCCCACTAGTTGATTTTTGATTATCATGGTTGCTAATGTTACACCTGGAGGTTGGTACTAAAATCTTCCCTTGCTTGAATTTGACATTGAAGGTTCACTTGCTACTGAAAAGGATCCTTTTTCTAGTGAAATTGTGTGTAAAATTTATTATTGGTATTCTTATTTTATGATTGGGAGTTCCAGAGCTGAGACAAAGGATGAGTAATAGGCTAAAGGTGGTATTTTAAACTCCGATTATTGTAAGATGAAAAAAGTTCTTAATCTGAAAATTTCTGCGTCAAAAATACTTCCTTGGAAAAGAATAAGTAAACTTTTATTTCCCTCTGCTTTTTATACAACTGAGCAAGAAAAAAAGGTTAACTTCTGTTTTTCATTCTTTTCTCGTATTAAGCATTCTAATAAAGTGTCTCACTTCCTGCTATATATGGATAGATTTATTTTCAAGCATGCTTGAAAATAAAATAAATAATATATTTTAAGAAAAACCATGGTCCTCTATATTGTATTTTCAAATACAATTGCCATGTTAAGAACATGTAAAAGCAAATATTAACCAATGTTTTAGAAGTATTGCTTAAGATAATAAAAAAAATTCTTAACAAAATTCAAGAAAACTTTCTTTTCATAATTTTTATACATGATTGTCACTAAATATTGTTTTCTTTTTAACCGTGTCAGTTTATCGAACAGAAAAATAAAGGAAAAGGTTAAATGCATTTTCAGAATTCTAAAATCAGAATATAAGTCGCGTGGGTCACGAGTTCACATTTTATTATGTTAAACAATTGATTGATAGACACTCCAAATCCTATCAGACACATGAATATAGAGATCAAAGGAAAAAAAATGGTATAGAATATCAAGTAAAAAGTAAGATATTTTTTCTTTCTTGGTACTAATAAAGCGATCGAGAAAGTAATATCTAAGAATTATTGCTCTTATGTTAATCTACGATGATTGTTGTGCCAGCTCCATGTCAACTTATTAACAACAATAATAATTAATCAATCTGAGCTAAACTCCGAAACAATAACTTCTGATACATCTCCCTTCACAGTTGCTGTTCCTGGTCGTTGATTTCACCAACTCGGCTCCTATCCAATACAATATTGTAATTCATTATTATCCGAAAGATAAAATAGTAAGAAAAGCTATGACGTTTTTCCTTAGTTTTTCATCAAATGGGTGTGTTTCAAGATTTCATTTTTCACTGGATAAACATGAAAAATTAACCTTGATCTTGTCAAAACTTGTTTTCTGAAGTCAAGGTTAAACAACTTGGGTTGCATAATGATATTGGCTTGATCGATCCCTCAGAAGGCTCCAACTGCAAAATTGGAATGACATCCTCAACCTGTTTCCTTCTTTTATTCCTTCTGCTCCTTTCATCCTCCACGAGTGGTGTTCAACATCATGAAGAGGGTTTCATCTCTATCACCATATCTGATAAGGGTCTCGATTTTGCCAAGGATATTCTGATAGACCAAGCTGTTGACTCTATTACTCTGTCTCAATTGCCAGATATTGAGGAGACTGTTCAAGTCCCTCTTGTTGGAAAAGCCAGAGTTGTTCTTTCTGAAATCACTATCAATGATATCCAAGTAAATTCTTCATCTGTTAATACAGGAGAAACAGGCATTGCTGTTGTTGTTTCAGGTGCCACAGCTAACTTGAGTTTGAAGTGGAGGTACTCTGCCAGCAGTTGGTTAGTCCCAATTGGAATTTCTGATAGTGGAACTGCAACTGCAAAGGTCTGAATCCAGATTCCAGAATATTATTCTCTCTTTATCTTGGAGTACTTTGTATACACACTGGCCGAGTAAAGTGTTACCGAATTACAAATTGTTAGGGTTGACTTCTAGCCATTTTAAAATTTATATTAACCATGGTTTCTAATTGGTTGACTGTGTAAAATTAAACTCTTTTCCTTTTTTTCTGGAGTTGCACCAATTTGTTTCACGGCTTATAATTTGCTTTATAGCAATCTGCTCTAACTAAGAAAGTTTGATCTTGAACTAACCTGAAGTTGGTTATTCTGATGAGAATCGGTTCGGCTGGCTGTGGTTATGGCTGAAATTTCATTCACAAGACATGTGTTTCAGTGTCTGATAGCCTAAAACCTTTGTCAGTGATGCACTTTTTTCGCAAATAATTTTGTTTGTACTGCTTAATCTGTTATATTCCTCATTCTGTTGTGCTGTGCTATGTTGGAAGGTTAATGATTTGCAAGTTGGACTTACTGTGAATTTAACGAATCAAGAAGGAACTCTTAAGCTGCTTCTCCTGGATTCTGGATGCCATGTTAGAGATTTATCCATAAAGTTACATGGTGGAGCAGCTTGGCTTTACCAAGTGTAAGGAACCTTCTTAAGCAATGATTTTTATTACTACAAACTCTTAAACATGCTCTATTAGAGTTATCTTCCTCCATTGCTGATTTAGGCTTCACAATTCCATAGGGAGGCTTTGGCTAATAACTATATAACCCTTATGCTATATTTCAATCTTTAGGGTGGGACATGAAACCGAAAGTGCAGATAACTGTGTTCCATTATCTTGTGCTGCAAAAACTTTTCTAGAGAATATAAAGCTAATTTTCTGATATCCTCCTGAATTGTTGTCTCTTCTAAAGAACCGAAGCTTGGCTCGTATCTAGACCCTAATATGTATACTATTTGATGATATCATGCCAATAATTTCTATCTTCTTGCAGGCTAGTAGATGCTTTTGCAGGAAGTATAGCATCTGGAGTTGAAGAGGCAGTTTCTGATCAAATAAATGAGGGGATATCAACTCTTGATGTTTTGTTACAATCTCTTCCAAAGACTTACCCAATAGACGAAACAGCTGCTCTAAATGTTTCTTTCGTGAACAATCCTGAACTAAGTGATTCTGCTATTGAATTAGAAATTAATGGTTTATTCATAGGAAGGAATGAAATTTTGTCACCTCAAGGTTACCACAGAGGTTCAGACGTTTCTGTTTCCCGTGCCAACCCTTCGCCAAAGATGATAACAATTTCATTACATGAAAATGTTTTCAAATCCGGTTCCTTGGTTTACTTCACTGTAAGTTTCTGAAATCTTCTACTTCTTTTATTTTTGGCTGTGTCCAATAAATGGATATTATAAACTGACATATAGTTTTGATGGTTTATGTTGTTCTTGTGCTCACTCAGGCAGATACTTTGAAATGGACTGTTGATGAACTGCCTGATCAGAACCTTCTGAACACTGCTGAATGGAGATTCCTTATTCCTCAGTTATACAAGCAATATCCAAACGATGACATGAATCTTGATGTCTTTGTGTCTTCTCCACCGGATATACAAGTGACAAACAAAGATGTTGGTGTCCAAATTTCCATAGATATAATACTTAATGTTCTGGAAGCTGGTGAAGTCGTACCTGTTGCATGCATCTCGGTGGTAAGCTTAATGAAAACCAATACTAAGTGCAGAGTTTAAAATTTTATGATTGTTACACTGTTTAAGCAGGCATCCCTCATAAATAATATACTGCTTCTACATTGTATTATCTAACATTGTCCCTTAACTTTGGTTATTGGTACAGGATTTTAGTGCATCCTGTGCTGCGGAGATCATAGGAAACAATCTTGCTGGTTGGCTTAAATTGAAAAAGTTTTCGACATACTTGAAATGGAGTAAAATAGGGAAACTGCACGTGAATCTGATTCAGGTAAATTGGAATGTATATATTAATCTTCTCAGCTTGTAGATTTGTACTTTGACGTGAAATTGGATGAAATTGTACAACAAAAAAATGCCTTATCCCACTTATCAGCTACATGGGTTACAAGCTGCCTTTTGACTCTGTTAAAAGATTAAAACATTTAAGATCTTATTAATCTTGAGATCCTTTTAACAATTTTCTCCAATGCCCTTCTTGATCTCCTCTCTTTTTGATAGGTAATAGGTCTCAAAACCTTGCAACCTATACTTGTAGTTAGGCTTCTAGTGGCCCTTTTGCATTTGTTGAAACCACCTCAACTTCTAATCAGATGAAATTTAACTCCAATTTCTATTTTGGCATATATATGATTGTTAAACCTTAGATATTTTATATCAAGGTTATTGTTATGAATCTTACTCTATAACTGTGTAAACATTTGCAGTCAGTGACATCAGCTGTCCTCAAAACCGTTCTCATACCATACCTGAACTCACAGTTAGTGAGGGGAATTCCACTGCCAATTCTTAATGATTTTGCTCTTGAGAATGCTCGTATATTGTATGCTCCCCCATGGATTACTGTGTCCAGTGATGTTTCTTTCTTCGGACAATATCATCACAAGCATCTACCAGCTTATGTATCATAAACAAGTTCTCAGATATTTGTCTGCTTGTGTTCCAAGTGGCAATAAGGTAATGAGAAACTGGTCAAGATGGCAGTGAAGAGTGAATCTCATGAACAAACATGCATGCAGGTCCATTACTCATCTTCTGGTATTTTATGTGTTCCATCACTGGTGTAGCTGATTTTACCTTTGTAAATCATTCTGTCCTTACGATCACTTGAAAAAGATTGCTCTTTATGTGTAAACGTGTGAAAATAATGCTAACTTTTTGTTCGTATATTTCATTCACAGATCTTCAGTTCATTCTTGACTGATATTCTTCACCTTTATCAAGAGCAGAATATGTTCATCCTAAACTCACCTATCCATAGTTATTGTCACTAATTTTAACTAGATCTTAGTTTGTCATTTCTAGTTCAAACTAATTAAGTTGCAAGTTGACTCAAACCCCTACCTATTGCTAAGTATCATAGTATACATGGATTATAACGTAACACGTATTGACTTCTACAAAAAGGAACAGATTTTAGAATTTCAGTTCCATGGACCAACCTTATTTACATAACCTTGTGGGATTTTTCAATGATAAAATGGACTACAATAATGATTTGATTAATTTTAGTAGATGTATTTGACATAAGAAATTATCTCTGCCAACTTGTTTCTATCACTATTTATTAATTAAATTTTATTTTTTTAAAAGATATTAATAAGGTTATAAAATAATCCTTAATCTCGATTTAAATTATTTTTTATATATCGAAAATAACGTTTTTCTTTTCGAGAAAAGTTTAAATTATTTTTTGAGTCTTTGAGTTTTTCAGTGAATCTTATTTTGATCTTTTTCAAATTAAAAAAAAAACAATTCTTTAAGAAAAACAAATGATTTTGGTCCTTAAGTATTAAATTTGAGGGACTGTCTTTTTAAAATGCTTTTAAAACTCGTTAAGTTTAGTGTTGAGAGGCCCAAATCATATTATTAAATATTTGAAGGACTAAATATTTTTTTGAAGATATTTCAGGAACTAATTTTGTTTAAAAGAAAATATCTATCTATCATAAATTCTAGTTATTATGTAATAATAAACCTTTATCCAATACAATGTAAAATACACATTAAAAAAATGTGGAAGGTAGAAACTCGGTGAGTCGTGTACGAGTTGAGGGGAGGAGATAAAATATAAATAGAAAATTAATATGATTATTATTTGTTTTGTAATTGGCGAAAACCCCTTTGTATTCAGCGTGGGCGTCTATCTCTCTCTTTCTCTCTCTAGGGATCGCTCTGGTGAGCAATTGAACTCAACTCGTTCTCTTTCTCTCAACATAACTCACTACTATTAACCCCATCCCACCCAATACACTTCAATACCTAATTACTCGCACGCGCAACGCAAACCCAAACCTCGCCTTCATCTCTCTCAACACACTTACCCGCCAAAATTTTAATTAGCCTTAGCCCCCTCCAATTCAAACCTCTCTTCTCTTTTCTTCTATTCTATTCTCTCTCTCTCTCTCTCTCCTCTCCTCTCTCCCCTCTCTCTCTAGGGTTTCCCTCCCATGGAGACGGAGGAGGAGCTCGTCCCCGATCCCAAACCGGAGGAACAGACCTTGCCGCTTCAGAACGGGGACTCTGACCAGCGCTGCGCCAAGAAGCCCAAGGTTGACGAGGACGCCGAATTGAAGAGAGTGGCCGAGATTGTTCTCGTTCTCTCCACCATGGCCTCCGTGCGTGCGGGGAGGAAGCCCTCCGACGCTGAGGTCGAGCTCATGAGAGAGGCGCGCGCTAAGCTCGCCAGCCTCTGCCAGGGTTTGGCTCCCAAGGATATTGTAGCCAGGGAAGCAATTGGAACCGTTATCGAGGATCTCGGATTGCACTCCAAGCTTAAGGACCAGAGGCTAGGGTTTCGAACTCCCAAGATGTCTATTGCCGAGAGGTATTCACATGCTAAGTGGAAGGTAACTGCCAACCCTCTCTCTCTGCTCAATTTACTTCCGTTACGTTTTAAATTGTTTGTCATTTAGCGAAATTGTGTGTTGAAACTTTGTATGGCAGAATAACCGAGTGAAGTTTAAAAGTCACGTGTGTGTGTCTTGGTTGTTTTGGATAATTATTCTTGCGAAAACTAGTTATGAAAGTAACATTACGTTTATCGTTGTGGTTGTGAATTGTGTCTTGGTTAGGAAAATGAGGATAACAGCGTGTTTGGATATGCATCCTGTCCGTTTAATTTAGAAGAAAAAATATATAGCTTCTGCTAGCGTATTTGGAAGCTTGTTGAAAAGGAAGAAGACACGCTTGGGGTTCGAAAGCTATGACTATTAGGTTTTTGATGTCACATTCAAGATATTCAAGATATGGGGACTCAACATGGTTTTGTATCAATATTGTTGTGAAAAATAAGCATAACGAACATAATGGAACACACTAAGAATTTCATGTTCACAGTCCTGTGAAATTCACCTGATACTTTTTTCAAATTTTGTATTTCTTAGTGGAGGAATCTTTGGGCAGATTATTGTGTACTAATGCACTTAGGCCTGGTTAGTACTGGGTTATTTTTCAGTTAATTTTCTGTTGCCGAGCCTTTCATTGTGTTTGTTGAAATTTTGGACACTGTATACGACAAGTATTTTCTTTTTCATGTGCTCAAGAGATTTTTTGACTTATAGTGTGTATGCTAAGAATGGCACTCTGCATTTCTTTTGATTAGATTTTTGCTTGTTTTGTCTTTGTTTTTCCATTTTGGTTCCTAGATGGAGGAAGCAAAGAAATTTTCTGCACCTTCTACAACACATACATCTCAACCCTTACAATCAAACATTGGTGGACCTGTTGACAATCGTGTGCCATCACATATTCGAATGTTCCCTTCTGATAAACCAAGCCAGCCAGCAATCCCTTCTATGGGTAGCGTAGTATCTATTCCTCCCCATGTTTCTGCAGGATCTTCTGCAGTATTGCAATACCAGTCAACTGGCAATGAAGTAAGACCACCTGTGGTTTCTGGTGTGATGCCTAGCGGTCACTTGGGGAGAAATTCATCTTCCTTAGTATTGCCTAAAGCTGAACATCCACCGTTCAAAGTTGATGGAGGATCAAATGGGTCTTCTTATTTGCTACAAGTCCAAGGTATATTCTTCTGAAGCTCCTTACTGGATCCAAATTTCAAGGACTGGTTGAGTTACATTTACGATTGGTGAATGACAATGACAGATATTGCAATATGTTTTCATTCTATAATAGATGCAATACATTGGACATTTAGATTTTTTACTGGGAAGCAATAAAATACTGTAGTTTTATGGTTATATATTTACTGGAGTTTGTTCGTTTTAAATCACGGAGCGATGCATGGCGAAGCCTGAAAGTTGACTGAATTGGTGTATATCTTGGTGAATGTCTATTTTGAGTTGATTGAATGGATATAACCTACAAGCATATGTTGTTTCTGTTTCCTTGTTTTTGAAGACTGAAATTGAATTTCCTTCATTTCTACTTTTTTCCATTTAAATCTTTATTATTTGTTGGTAACTTGTGAAAAGCTGGCATTAAGGTTTTAAGTTATTTTTAGTTTTTGCTATTTTTTTCTTAGCTTGCTGGTAGTGTATTGTGTCTCTATAATGTGCACAGAAGTGTATCTTATAGTATTTTAGCCATGAAACTGAAGCTGGGAGCTGAATGTTATGGTTTTTAAATTGTAGCAAATTCATCAGCAAACCAACCTTTGGTGAATGCTCCAGCATGGTCTATACCGACTCAGGCTGCTTCAATAGCAAGAACTCCATCAGAAAACAAGGTGCCTGCTACTACCTCTGTGAAGGTTGAAGGAACATCGGACATAACTGTATCAAGGGCAGGGCCTCAAATAACAACAGACCCGAGCTTTAGACCATTTATAACTCCAACAGCTTCTGTAAATTTGTCTACTGTGCACCAGCCTTTGCAGGCCACGAACATTGTTCAGCCTCCTTTGATTCCCAGTCACACTGATATTGCAAAGGTTGTCCAGAAAGTGTTACAACCAAAGCTTCCCAGCCATCCCACTTGGATTCCTCCATCAAGGGATTATATGAATAAGGCTTTGACATGTCAGATGTGTGAGCTCAGTGTTCAGGAGGTTGATACTGTGCTTCTTTGTGATGCTTGTGAAAAGGGATTTCACTTGAAGTGTCTGCAGCCCTCGGTCTTGAGAGGAATTCATAACAGAGTGGATTGGCACTGTATGAGGTGCTTGAGTTTAAGTGGTGGAAAGCCTTTGCCACCAAAGTATGGTCGTGTCATGAGATCGTCAAGCACACCACCAAAATTGCCCTCTAATATTGGTGGTATTCAAGCTTGTTCTGAGAATAAAGCAGAGAACATAGAACCAAAGGTCCTGCAGATGGTAACAAATGGGAGCACTGTTCCAATGGTTGCCGGTGGCAATCACAATGTTGAGGTGCAATGTTACTCAAAGTTCGCTGATACCAAAGGTATACAAGGGATTGGCATTTCATCCAGTATTGAAGCTATTGATAAGAAGCCTGATCCAAACAACTCTATGAAATCTCTTAGTGCAGCCTCTAGTCCTTCTATTGGCATGCTAGGTGAATGCTCTACCAAACAAATAAATTCTAAGGTTTTGACCAGTAAAGAGACTTCAGAATGTGAGTCTCTTCCTAAATTATCTGAGCCAGCTAAATGTGAAAGTATGCAATCATCTCAAAATTTTCAAGTGGAACAGACAATGTCAAAAGACAATGCTGAAGTATCACCAGATAAACACATTGATAGTAATATTATGAATAATAATCAAAAGGACTCTCTTGAAGGGGAAAATTTAACTTATGATATCAAGCGTGATGACAAAGATGCTGCACTTGCAAACATTGTTGGAATTTCTGGACCTAATACTGAAGGTAGACAGAACTCAGCATTATCATCAGATGGTTCACATGCTGTAGAATGGATTGGTGATGTAGTACAACTCGTAGATGAAAAGATTTTTTACCAATCTTGTTGTGTTGATGGAGTAACGTATAGGCTACAGGGTCATGCTCTTTTTCCTACCAGCAATGGAAAACTAGCTCCTTCTAAACTCCAGGCAAGCAAATTATCACTATTTCCTTCCATTATATGCCAGCCATAGATTATACCAAACCTAAAGGATTTTACCTGAAAAATTAAGTAGATATGAATACCACAAACGTTTTAGAGTACTTCCCTGTTTCTTGTGTTTTGATTGATTTGAACCCTTCTGTAAACAAAATAAAATTTTTATAAATATTTAGAACTTTAACAAAGAAGTTTATTCCATTTTTATTTTCAGTCTATGTGGGAAGATTGCAAAACTGGGTTAAAGTGGGTAAAGGTAACAAAGTGCTACTTTCCTGATGATTTGCCAGGGAATATTGGTCATCCGTGTATATCTGAAGTCAATGAGGTACTTTTTTTACACATACCTACTTACATCTTTATATATGAAATTATAATTAGATATTTTTTCTTAGATCAATATAAATGCATTCATGCCGGTGTTAAGGCTTGTCATTGGTATGTTAAGTATGTCTTTTATATATTTTACCTAAACCTACACTGGCTTTTGCATGCACTTATCGGTTTAAACTTGTAACCTGTAAAGTTAATTAATATTTTGTTTGATATTGCAATCAATGATAATTCTCCACATCCTGGACATTCTTCACCATTCTTAATCATGTATTGTGTGGATATTTTCTTATAGATATGTTTTCTTTGTTGAAGGTTTATGAATCTAATAGTGATAGAACTGAAATGGCTAGCTCTATTCAAGGTCCATGTGAAGTACTCCCGTCTGATAAATTTAAACAAGAAAATGACAGGCGATGCCAGTTAGGAATTGAGGAAAGTACTAGAATACAGCCCATTTTCCTTTGCAGGTTTGTTTCTTTAAAATTTATCCATCATTCTAGTGTGTTTTCATTTCATTTTGTTTTACTATATGCCTGTTCCATTCATATTATACAATTTTCGTATTTGTAAAGTAACCATCAAATATAAAATATGAAGTCAATTTATCATTTTCTTGGTAGAAAATTGTAGAAAACAGGGAAATGAGAAATAGAGGTGATTTAATTATCGTTTAGACTTGCCATAGATGGTGAAAAATTGAAAACTGAAACCCATTTTCATGCTGCTTGCGGACATACCTGAGCATTAAGAATGTGCTGTGTTTTTCTACTATATATTCGTTCCAATTTTTATATAACATAGATTGACACTATTAATTCTAGTTTATTTCAATTAATGAATTTTTGGCTCATAGAAAAAAACATGAACGCAAATGGTTAATGTTTGGTAATTACTTTTCCTGGGAAAAAAATGAATGTCAGACAGTATAATTGTTATTGAACCTGGAAGGATATCTTAAACAAGAACTTTCATGCATGCGATGGAGACAAACTACCTACATTTTCATGGAAAAACCCTTGTGATCTCATCACATTGGACTACCACAGCGTGTATGCGGTGAGAGTAAAGGCCATAGTAATCAATCTATTGCCAACCCCAAATACATTATAGTGGGATAACACATTGTGGAATGGCCACTATTTCAAATATATTTGTATGCATAAATATAATCTTTACTTATAAATAATATCTTATATAAAGGTGAAAAGTGCTATAGGGGGAAGGAAACAGTATATCTTACAGCTTTAAACATTCTGAGTGATTAAAAGATGGATGGAAACAGAAGAAGCTTGCCGGAAAACAGTAACAGGAAGTCTAAGACTGACAAAATATTGGGAAGAGAGAAGATGTAATTCCGTCGCTAGACATCTCTGGTGGGATGGGCGGGCAAAAGATGGGATGTCTTTAGAAATTCCTGCTGAAGAGGTGGGGTTAGTTTTGTCTACAATTATCATTTCTACCCTGACTCCCCCACTAAAACAGTGGAGGGGCAAAATTAGATTTTTGAAACTCATCATTATTGCTGTGGTTGTGGGAAAAAGCTGTCAATTCGGCTGTCAGCTGTGACACCCCAAAATGCCACTCTATGATGTGGCTGCAGCGCCCAGCGACCTCTCTGTGGTACTGTTGCACTCTATTAATTACTTTGGTAACAGGTGGAGTGTGGACAAGACAGAAGAGCAGCCTGCTCTGTACTTAAAGTCGCTGGAGAAGTGGTCGTCTCTTCTCTGGTGAGAGGTGAGTAGGCAAGAGAAAAGGATGTCTTGGGAGAAGAGAATGGAGGAGGGTATTGGCGACAATGCTGCTGAATTCGGGGGTGGACAGGGTAGTCTTATGTAATGTCTTTTTCAACCAAAATACCCCCTCTCTCTAATCGACGCTAGTGCTGGGGAAAAATTGGATTTTTGAAACCCATTCCAATCATGCTGTTATTGCGTGTGAAAAGCTTGCAATTTGGCCGCGACCCCAAAAGTGCCATGCAGTGATGTTGCTAGTGTTATCAATTGTGGAAAAGTAATCCGCCATTTCATGTGTTTCCAAATTGTGGAAGTCACCTGTGGTTGAAAGATATGATATATGTACGTATGTATGTATGAAAAATCAAATTGTATTCAAATGGAAATGAAATGCGTTAATATTAACTCAAAAGTTCAATTGGTTGGAGATTTGCCAAAGATGACAAGACGATGCTGCAGCCATGACTAGCAGCTGCACTTGTGGATGGAATTAAGATCATGGATCCAAGGAATTTTTCAATAGCACTATTGTGCCACTATACTGTTATTTAGAGATACTGGATGTCACTGTAGTGCCCCGTGGCTGCTCTCTGTTGCCATTGGACATTATTAATTGCCTTGGTAACAGCCACTTTTGATAACAATAGCCTTACCTACTCATCTTGAATACCCATTACAAGGCCGTATTTGGCATATAGGCTAACTTTTATTTGGCATTCAATTAATCCATGTTTTACCAAATATTATGTGGATATGGTCACCTATTTAGGATTAAAATTCTAATTCGAAGTTCGGATGAAATTTATTCATTAGTTTGGAAGGAAAATGAATGCTGTTCTATTTGCATTTCTGGTCCTTTTTTATTGCATGGTGTATGTGTTTTAGATGCTTGACTTCTGGTTTTGAATTCAAATTTTAAACGTTGGGACTAGCAGTGAAACTATTATACTGTCCTCATATATCGGGCTTGTTAATCAATCTGGACAAAATCTGAATAAAATCAGTGTTGAGATTTTTGCCTTTTAGATTTTATTTTTCTGGTTTTTTTGTTTTGAGGTGTCTTAAGTGATTTGGCTTGTTTCGCAGGTGGTTTTATGATGAATTCAAAAAGTTATTTCAACCTGTAATCAGTTGATAATGTCATGAACATATATGTTCCATGATTCGTACACTGCAATTTTGTGGTGAGTATTTGATCCATTATCTGTCCAAATTGTTGGCTTAAACTTTGTTTGTTCTAATGTATATTTATTTGCCTTTAAAATAAATCAGGTGCCATTTTAAAATCTTAGGACCCTTGGATATTGGGGGTTATATTCCTGAATTCAGGTTGAATTTACTTCTTGAGCTTGGTCTTGCATACCTGATAGTTTCTCCCATTTAAAAAATAATGCTGAAAAAATTCATAGAATCTAAATTGGTTAATGTAATTAATTGATGGAACAACAAAAAAGGGAAATTTATTGGAAATTTGGGATAACAACCGTAATAAGAAAATAGGATTTTCGAGTAGTTTCAAACTGAAATTAGCCAATATTAGTGGTAGTAGAATGTGTTAGAAGGTGTAAAGTACAAAATGTGTTGGTGATACCCTTCCATGAAGAGAACCAGATTAATTTTCAATGCGAATTGGCTTTGGTAAAATAATCTGTCGGTCATTGATTTCTTGTTCGCTTTTATTAAAATCCCACAAGGGTTACTTTTCATAATGTATGTTCGGTAGTAAGAAGAATGTAACATACTTATTAGCACATTTGGTCTTTCTTTTGTAATCAGAATTTAAATTTGGTCTTTCTATTGTCATCAGAATTTAAATTTGGTCTTTCTATTGTCATCAGAATTTAAATTTGGTCTTCCCATTTTTTTATCCAATTTGATTTCCACTATTTTAATTGGGCTAATTAAATTGGCATCTAATATTTGATAAAAAAAAATGTCAGTATGGATATGCTGACATGACATTTTACGATACTGTCACATTAATATATATGTTTAATATTGGACGTTATCTTAATGAATGAGCAAATATTATGCAATCATCATGCTTTACTTACCTTCCCGTTGAGTCAAATTAGATTTATTTGCAATCAAACCGTAATTTTTAAATACACTATTATTGGTTAAAATTTATTACGTCTTGTGAAATGTAGGTTCTACTTGGGAGCTTTAATAATTTCAACAAAGATAATGTCATATTATTGCACTCCCTTGATTCTCTCCGTCCCAGTTCCCGTGATGATCTTTGACATAGTGCTTTTCATTGGATGCAGGCAGGTGTTTTGGGGGTTTTGGAACGGGGTTTTTCTTGTATCGGTGGGTAATTGAGCATGCATTAATGTTCGTGTGATACCCATTATAAGGCGCATTGCAGCAACTTGCCTCGTCGTACTAGAATGTTCTACCATCTCTGCATGAATTGCATTTGATGTAAAATATGTAGCTGAAGGAAGCTGTGTGGACTGCTTAGTTTTTTTAGCTTTCGCTTTTATAGTTTTTTTCCCGATAGATATTCATTCTGTATAATTCTTTTTCGGGCATTAGGCTCTTTAGGCCCAATAATCACATTATCATCTTTTAATTAGATCAGTGTAGTTTCCTTAGCATGCTGAATTGTAAGATACTTCATCTGTACAAAAGCCATTTCTTCTAAAATGCATAACCATTGGATATCACGTTGGCGAAGGGTGATGATTTTTCTAGCTATCGCCAAGGCGTTCATTCAGGTTCTGCCGGCTGAGCATAGTATTTTGTCATGAGTTTATGTGACATGTTTTATTTCATTCATTAGTTGTTACTGTTGTCTACGACGGTTGTTTTAGTAAACCTAAAATCATTCACTTAAAAAGTAGATGATATTTCTTAATTCACTTCATTTATACTGTTTGGTTCCCTTGCTGGGAATCTCTTCCGCTTGGCAAAAGAGGAGAGGCAAGATATCACCTTTATTCCAGATCATGTTCCATCTTTTTTTCCATTAATGGAGAAAGAGAGACGTGCACAGTAAAATAATGTCTTTGACCTTCCATGAAGGGTACAAATTAAGTACTTCTAGTCTTCTAACAGATCTAATAGTACTAGTAAGTGGGGAAAAGGAGAGGAGTGTCAGAAAAGGAAAGGATGATACAAATAACTAATTGAATTTAGTACTATTCAAACAATTTTTACCTGTAAATGCAATAACTCAAATAACTCAACCCAACTCGCATAATTTCTCCTTCTCAAAATTATGTTAGTCAGCTCTCTATCCAAGCTGATGAACTAACTAGTACCAACAAATATCCTAATAAATAAATACTTCTATTAATAACTACTTAAAAAACATTTTAATATTTTTTATATTTTCTGTATAATCAATAATTTCTATATTTCGATATTGGTTCCACTTCCTATAATAAGAAGTACCAAAAAGGCATCAAAGGGGGAGTATCTCAATAAAATTTCACATAATATTACAATGTATATAAAAATATCGTGTTTATCTCCAACTCCATAAATGTTGATCAGTTTTAGTAGGGTTTCAGATTTTAATTATGAAGAGAAAAATATATGACATTAACTTTAAAGTACATTCATATTGATAAACTAAAAAGATAGTTAGTTGGGATTATTTTATGAATCCATGTAACTAGCATTACCCAGTGAACTAAGTTTGTTAGTAAAGACAAATAATTAATGCCTTCAAGTCGAATGAAAATGTTGAATTCGAGGCACTATGTGTTGCTATGCAAAGTATCAAGAACTTGAAAGTTTAAATTATAACTTGTTTCAATATGATGAACTTGATGAGTATACACCGTCATGTCATGTGAATAGCCTATGCAATTTTATATACTGGATAGGCATGTGGATGCTTACCTCAAATTCTGGCACCATACTACTTATTCTTTCTTCACAGTTTGAACTCACTTAATTGGTGTGAAAAACCACGTAACGTAATTCAAGATTATTAACTTCTACTTTGTTAGCCAATCAGCACTTGCTAGAAAAATGAACGCAATGAATGTTGATATACAAGAAACAGGCAAAGCCTACATATACTACCTAATAAAATGTCCTTTTCTGAAAACAAAAACATATTTTATGTTCTTCTTTGTCGTCACAAACCGCTCTATGGTGCATTTTGCCTGAAAAGTGTGATACCAGTAACTGCCATTCTTCAATAATTCTGGGGTCCTTGTTCCTTTCTAGAGTTACACAAAAAATATATTTTAGATCACTGTTCCTTTAGAATTTCCACATGCATCATGTTGCTTCATTCTTTTAGAAAATATGGCAAAGCTAGATACCTATATGGCTATATGGGGAATGGGAAAAAGAAATTTGATTTTTACATCAAAATTTTATTACATATATTAATTATTGTTCTTATACTTTATCGCTCATTGGATTTTTCAGAATGTGTGTTTTTTTTACCTAACATGTTCTCTTTTTCTCTTTTGTAGTGTGGTAGTAGACCAAACTATAAAATGATGAAATTCATAGTGGACAAAAAGGAGCCAGAAGATTCTGTTCATAGTTTTTGATCAAGCTGTTGTGGTTAATTAACAACAGTAGTTTTGAACATAAATACAAAGATATTACAAGAACCACAAGCTTAACCTAGAATTATAACCACAGATGTTTTTTACAGCAAAAAGAGGTTATTTTATAACAGTATATTTAAGTAGGTATAATTAACTTATTCAACCACATTCTTCTTTTATAGTTAAGCATTTTTATTCTACTTTATTATAAGGGCCACACAAGAAAAACTGTATATGCAGAGAAGGTGTTGCAGAATAATATATATATATGCAAAAGGGAAATAACTACCAACTTTGACCATCCCACCATGTCTTTGACATCTCTCTTAGGGCTAAAAGTCTCCCTTCTCCTTTCTTCAATGACCTTATTTAGTAACTAAAGGTAGCCTCTACAAGCTCATAATTATTTTCATTTCTTAAAAAATGGCTTATCATGATAATTCCTGACCCACTAGTCTAAATAGTTCATTCAAAGTATGAACACCAAAAAGGTTAATTATAAACTTAGATCTTATATATTTTCTGCTTTAACATACACACCAAAAAACTTATCTCTGTTTGAAAGTTTATTAAAAATCTTACCGTTTTATAAGCACAGAAACAAATGAAAATGTATTTCTTATGCAGACAATAAAATGAAAAAAATGGGTCAGTTCATAATGTCTTTTTAACATACCATCAAGTGTAATTTTTCTGTCACGAGAATCAGAAGTGTTAGATTTACCTAAACTGCATTTTTAAATTTATCCAAATGAGAACAAGCCAATAATTTTTAAGCCATTGAGTTGAGAAAGTGAAATCCTATTGAACATGCATTGGAAGATTTGGTAAAACCAACACACACTTACAATATTTTTATAATAACAATTAAAATATGCAGAATAACCAAATGCTGAAAAACCAGTATAAAATGTGCTCTGTGAGCATTATTTACAAATTGCAAGAAGAAAAAGTGGTTTGGTATTATTTAAAGTAAATGGCGTCTATCACGGTGGTTTGAACTTTAAGAAGGAGCTAAAAAGGAAGAGGGGGCCATTAGAACAAAGTCAGATCACAAAGATTCCAAGTTTATGGATTCAGAATAGAGCCTTAAAAATTCTGATATATATACCTTTTTTCACCACCTTTTGGGCGTGTTATGCAGGACTATATGCATATACATACATATACATATATATGGATATGTATATGTGTATGACTTATGCATGTGTATGTGTAAAAAGAGAGTGAAAATCTTCAGATTTGGAGTGTGGAACTTTGATTCTATCTTTTCTTAAATGATCTTAAGAAGCTAAGGCTATAAATATGTATAATATGATAGGTTTGTGTAACCCTACAAAACTGTTAACAGAAAAACAAGTATTGCGACCAATAAACTGATGCACTTAGTTAATTAATTACAATTTGGTAGGGAAAATTTAAAAGTGAGATTGCGTAATTTTACATGCACATGCACTCCTAGGATCATTCAACCTATATGAGAAAATAAGTCTCAAAGCCTAGTCCTATATATCTATATATAGTTCAATAATTAATGAAATTACGAAAAAGTTTTTTTACTTTTATTCTTTACGTTTCCTTTCATTATTGATTGCATTCTACGTGGATGCACATTTTTAAAAAACCAATCTATGTTATAGCTCTACTTGCTCTAGACCACATGGTATAATAAAATGAAATCATGCATGTTAGAGGTCACAAGAGTTCTTTTATTTGGATTATCATATTTGAAGTATTTTATATTTTGTAACTAGAAACTCTATCTTGCTTTTGTTCTTTATTTTTTTTATATCCAAACTTCAAATTAACATTTTTAGAAATAAATTTAAATTCACCACATTTTAGAAATCATGGACTAACATAGAAATATATCGAGTGTCTATAATCAAAATAAATTATGAAAAGTGAAGTAGTAGATATTCAAATATTACAACTTAACCTTACACTTTTAGAAAGAATTTACTTAACCTTACACATATAACATTTTGAAAATAGTCATTACATTTGAAATATCTAATTGGACACTCGTACTTTTTATAAACAAAGGAAAAAAAATATTCTGACACAATATTTTGATACAGACAAATTTGTCATTTTATATTTATTATTTATTTGTTATTTGATAACATATTCTAAACTTAATAAAAAAAATAACACTGTATATTATGTCAAAATATTATCAAAAAAAATCTATACTAACATATCATTGTCCAAAACCAAATTCTCCGCACACAAAAATGACAAAAAAAATTATGGCATATAATGACAACTAAAAATAATGTTAATGGCATGGTGCAGTCCAAATTCCAAACACAAGCATAATGAAAACCTTATTTTTACTATAAAACAAAAGCTAGATATCCAAATTGATACCTAATCATAATAACTACTCCCTCTTGAACGTTATCCACTATTTGTCACCATAACCTTATTAGTTAACTCTTGCATAAGAAATACATACATACATATATATATATATATATATATATATATATATATATATATATATATATATATATATATATATATATAATTAACAAAATAGTTTACTTTTATTGTATTTTATATTAATTGTTATGTTATATATTAAAACAAAAAGGGCGCTAATAATATATATTAACGGAATGGATTAAATGATTTGTGAATATTATATAATAATGTGATTAATCAATCCATGGTTTATTTCCTATATTTTAAAGGAAAACAAAATAACGAAAATAAATGAAAGAAAGGTATAACTTAACAATTAATCTTTCCAAAACCAGGTTAGGAAGATGAAAAATTGTCATTTATTTTAACACACTTTTTCTTTTGACCAATAAAATTCCAGAACATTGCTTCTCTATTTTTTTTATAATTTTTTTTTGTGGTCTTCATTACGCAAGAGAGGAACGCGATTTCACATTAAGATTTAAATGAACTTTATTGACCATATATATGTAAAAAAGGAATTAAAGAGGACACAGATGTCATTCCTTAATTGATTTGTATAATTTGGAAGCAACACTGAATTTTTGGGGTATCTGCTTTGATGTTTCTTGTTGCATTTTTCCCCTTTTAACAACTATTGACCATTTCTAAGGACAATGTGAACTGTGGTTTCTGAAAAGTAATATATTATGCTTTACCAAAAACATTCATTTTTCCCTTTTATTTCAAAAGAGAATGTGAAAACCGTCCATTTTTAGCCACAATTTCAGGGCTTAAAATTTTTTACCCTCAATATAAAACGAAATATAGTCAACACAAAAAGATAAAAAAAAAGTTATAGGAATGTGAAGAAAGTGAATACAACACAAAACAAAAGTAAAGTGAAGCATGGCGGCAATGGTTAATGTATTTGATTATAACACTACTAGAATTTTTTATATTTTATGAGATTTTTTTTATAAAATTTTATTAAGAAAATACTTTTTTTATAAAATTTTATTAACAAAATTAGCAGAAAATATGTGTTTTTTTAGTAGTGTAACTTATATGATTACCATTTGCAAATGCTATTCGATTTATTCGTTTTGGTAGGTACAAACTGTTGAACCTTGATTTCTGGGGTGATGACTTAATTAATAATGAAATAATTAATCATGATTTGGCTTTTTATGGATTACTTTGACTCTTCTTATTTTATAATAAAGCCCTAAATAGCCGACAAAAGTAATCAATCTTCTCACAAGAATAAACCTAATACAAAATGCAAAAGTTGCTTAGTAAAGAGTAATCAATTTAACCTGTTATTGTTTATATCGAAGCAAGTGAAAGGAAACTTACGTAGCCTTAGGAACCATTATTTCACCTTATATGTAGATATCGTTAATTGATTCCTTAAAATACGTATCATTACTCAATAATCTAACATTATATTTTAATCTAATCTCTTAATCACTTGCATCATTATGCATTCATCTGTGTTTTTTTTATATATAGGTGAAAAAGGCTGTATATGATGGAAAACTTTGCATACCACTTGCTGACTTATGATTTACTGCTTCTTTTGCAGATAATATAATGGAATCACATTCTGATATAAGGACTAATTAATGCAGTCAGATATATTTGTATATTATTAACATTAGATTTATTATTTAGATTTTATTCAATCCAAGAACTGCTCATTAAGATTTTATATTCTTTTTGGCCACATGAACTGTTGTAATTTTGTTGTGTATCAGAACTCAGAAACAGAAGCTATATTCATATATATGTAGCTTCTGATACAAAGATCTTGCACCAGTTTTGGGCCTTCTGTGTTGCACAAGAGGCCCACATTCTCTGCTTTTAACTTTTTCTGAGTTTCTTTTTATTATTAATAGCAACCAATAATAGCAGATTGCTTGCCATTTGTATCTACCAGCTAACAGCACAAGTTAGCATAATATACATTGAAATAATAATAATAACAACAAGTAGAAGCCAACTTCCTTCTCTATATATACCAACTCTCCACCCTCTCAGTTTTCCAAACACTCTTTCTTTTGTCTCTTCTCAGACACACTTAATTTCTCTTTCACTCTTTCACTCTTTCACTCTTTCATCTCATCCAACAACTACCTAGTCACTGAATCATGGCTCCCATGGGAGACAATGTTGTTGTGTCCAACATGGAACTTGAAAGGTTGCTCAGCATGAAAGGAGGCAAAGGAGAAGCCAGCTATGCCAACAATTCCCAAGCTCAGGTACCATAAATCTTGTTAACTTTTTCTGATAAATAGAACAAACAGCTACATATATATATATATAGATATAGATATAGATATATAATATGGTGATGCATAATAATAACAGTACCCTACCCCATATGTTTGGTGGTGACAATGAGAAATACTAAAGCTAAACATGCATGATTATGTATATAGAAAAACAATGAATGAAGGTGTGACAGTAGATGAGATGCATTGATTAACATGCAGGCCATACATGCGAGGTCGATGCTTCATCTTCTCAGAGAGACTTTGGACAGAGTTGAGCTGGCTGAGGGACGAGACGTGCCGTTTGTGGTGGTGGACTTGGGCTGTTCGTGTGGGAGCAACACCATAAACGTGGTGGATGTGATGATAAAGCACGTTATGAAACGGTACGAGGCGTTGGGGTGGCAGCCACCGGAGTTTTCAGCTTTCTTCTCAGACCTTCCCAGCAATGACTTCAACACACTCTTTCAGCTGCTTCCTCCTCTCGCCAACCATGGCGTCAGCATGGAAGAATGCCTTGCCGCCGACAGATACCGCTCCTACTTCGCCGCCGGAGTCCCCGGTTCTTTCTACCGGAGGCTTTTTCCGGCGAGGTCTGTGGATGTTTTCCACTCAGCTTTCTCTTTGCACTGGCTTTCTCAGGTAATATAACCAACACTTATTATTATTGTATGTTTTTAGGTTAAATTACACCTTTATCCTTCCAAAATTCACATAACTCTTCATCATTATTATAACATACATTATACACACCTCATCTTACACTGAAAAGCACCTTATACCTATGACTTCTAAGGGGTTAATAAATAAAGATATCATGTAGATTTCAAAAAACACAAGATAAGTATCATTACAGTTATAATTATTATTATTATTATCTTCTATCCATCTATTAAAAATATTCATATCCATCTTTTATTGGTAGTATAAACTCATTGTGACTTTCTTTTATGTTTTCAATAAATAGTTTTCAAACTGTCACTTTTATCTAAATTTGATTTCTTATTTTTAAAGATTTACATTTATCATAAAGTAATAGATTGTCTTGTACAAATATTTAAAAATTTAAAAAAGTGACATTTTATTTCCTTATTCTGAATTTTTTTTTTCAAATTGAATGTAGGTTTTCTGTTTTATGGGTGAATAGAAAGTTGAATGGATGCCTTCATTCCTACTTTAAAAAGAAATAGTTAATTTATTCATTTCACTTGCAAATGAAGTGGTTAAATTATTACCCAAAATCATAATTCATTTCAAATCATTCTTTGTGTATCTTTCATCATTAGATTGTCCAAGATCTTTTTAAACCTTTCAATTAGAATTTCAACTTTAAGGTGTCACTCACATTTATTGAAAACTTTTGGCCTATAGCATTAATTTGATAAACCCTTTTATATTGTTGACACAGTCTTTTATTATAATTCACCCCGCAACCTACCCATAAAAAAAAATCAAAGATTCTATTCCTTATAGTCTCTGTCATGTAATATGTAATTTCCATGACAAAATGAAAGAGATATTTGCCTCTTCCCGAGGATTAATTTGAAGCCTAAGTCATAATTTATGGTCAAAAAGTGAATGCAGCAAAGCCATAGTCTATAGGGTTGAAAAAAAGGAACCATGTTTCAGGGAAACAAGTAACGTGTTTGGACAGTAATTTCCAATGCATGCATATTAAGCACCCAATGTTATTCCACTTTCATGCATATCTTAAATTTCAATAATGTATGGGGCCACCACACAGAATTTGATCGACAAAAGACACACAATCGGAGTAAAAGTCTCTACTATTTTTGCTGCTTATTTACTGCTCACACACATTTACTTAACATGTTTTTTACCATACAAAATTTTCTGATTTCCTGCACTAAAGTAGAACTGCATGAAATTGAATCTGCTAGATAAAGTTCAGTGTTAGGCCTACCTAGGTGTATGAGAAAGAGTTTTATTGTTGATTAGAGTGCATGTTTGAGTATGCAGGTGCCAGAAAGTGTTGTGGACAAAAGGTCAAGTGCATACAACAAAGGAAGAGTGTTTATCCATGGTGCTGATGAGAGCACAGCAAATGCTTACAAGAAACAATTCCAAACAGATTTGGCAGGGTTTCTGATGGCAAGGTCAGTGGAGATGAAGAGAGAGGGGTCCATGTTCTTAGTTTGCTTGGCCAGAACTTCAGTGGACCCTACAGACCAAGGTGGGGCAGGCCTTCTTTTTGGGACCCACTTTCAGGATGCTTGGGATGATCTTGTCCAAGAGGTAATTATCATAATCACAAACATTTTTATGCATGCTTGTGTCAACAGTGCCTGCCCACTTCACACAGCCTCTATTTGCCATTGGCAGACCAAAAAGGGTGTGCTTGCAGACACTGTAGAGATTAAAAGACCACAATGCTCAAGTGTTGTAGGCATCACCACAACTTATCATGAGTTTTCACTGCCCAAGTTTCAAACAGATTGGTCCCAGCCGTTGATTAGCCTCCCCTCATTCATCCAGCCATCCATTTCTTTATCATCATGTCGGCAGAAATAATAATTAATTGCCTGCTGGCACTGTCTTGTGGTCCATGATATTGACCACCTATTAGGCTTTGGATATCCAGAGTTTAGAACAAACACTGAATCACATCATCATGTCTTAAAGCTATAGACAAAATGGATATGCATTCATCTCATCAGTTTTCATACAACCATCATATTCCATGGGACCCAACAATGTCTTTCAACATAGTCAAAGCCAAACACTTCTGTTCTAACAATTATCCTCTCTACCATGTTACACTTCCAAATTCCAATACTGTAATCAATGAAGTACAGATTATAACCACACCTACATGATAGGATGTGTTGATTACTTGGAACAAATGTCCAGTTACTCAAACAAATCACACAGCAAATCTCATTTACCAAGCATAAATAATTAGTTAAACATAACTGGTGTTGAAACCAGACATACACATTATTCGTGTGAGAACTTGCTGTTCTTATCAGAAGTCTTAAATTCTTGATTTCAGGGGTTGATTAGTCAAGAAAAACGAGACAGTTTTAACATTCCAGTTTATGCAGCAAGCCTGCAAGACTTCAAGGAGGTGGTTGAAGCGAATGGTTCATTCACCATAGACAAGCTTGAGGTATTCAAAGGAGGAAGTCCACTTGTGGTGAATCAACCAGATGATGCAAGTGAAGTAGGAAGAGCTCTAGCCAACAGCTGCAGGACCGTGTCAGGAGTTCTTGTTGATGCCCACATTGGTGACAAACTAAGTGAGGAACTTTTTCTTAGAGTGGAGCGTAGAGCCACTAGCCATGCCAAAGAGCTATTAGAGCAACTGCAGTTCTTTCACATAGTTGCATCCCTTTCCTTTAGAGACTGAGAGAAAAAGGTTACTATTTGAAGAAGATAACTAGACGACAAAGGCTTTTTCTCCACCACCCTCTCTCCCTTTTTTCTTTGTGTGTTGTGATACCGCATAGGAGGAGTCAGAATGCACAAAAGAAAGAGAAAAAGAGAGGTTGACTACTTCCAACCTATTGTTTTCTCCCTCTTTTGCGTGTTGTTTGTCTGTCATATTGCTGACTCTAGCTACTTGCCATGCATTATGCACTTTCTGACTTATGTTCCCTTGCCTCTGAACTAATTTTCCTCTCTACATTAGTGTGCATATCTTGTGAAAGTTGTATGAATGGAACTTGTACCTAACAAGCTGGTTGTTGGATATGCTATTTCATTTTAGTCATATTGTCCTTTCTTCCTTCTCCTAGTCAATCTAAAACCTTCATTTAGTATTTCATAAGACAATCAAATAGGTAGAAAAATGGTTTGTTCTGTTCCCTTGTAATTTAAAGATTGAAACACGGCTTTTTTTTTTCAGTTTTTGCTTGTTACCATTTATTGAGCCATGTCAACCATATATTTCTAAATTTTCTGCTATGTTATGACGAAGAACAAAAGCTGACATATGCGTGTTTAGTTAGAAAAAACCAAGAAAAATCTCAACCCAAGAAAAGAGTAATTCAGAGAAGGACAAACAGAAATCCGACTGTTTAAAGCAAACAGAAAATCAGAAGGAAAGAACAGAACATGATATTATCAGCTAATGAAAAGTGTTCTTAGAATCTCTGAGCATCTGATACTGGAAACTCACTAAAATCAATCCAACATGGAAGAAAGAAAGACTGCACTGTCCCATAAAGAGAATCACTAAAGTTCTGTTCGAATCAACCGTTCGAGAAAAGGGGAACAAATTCAAATTACCCTGTGCTCCTCTCTTCTCTATACATTGGAAGCAGATAGAAATCAAATACTAAGACACCAATGTAAATATTATTTAACCAGTTAGAACCTTAATCAAATTTAAGGTGGATCACTAGTTTGGATTCTTGACCAAGTTTGAGATTTTGATCCATTTATTCATGCACTATAAATCTTAGGAACGTACTTTACAAATATAGGATACTCACACCACTCTAGTAAACTCACAATTCACATTAAACAGACTGAAGAAAGAAACTAATACACTAACTTTCACTAGAGTCCTTCTCTAATGGATCCAAAATGATAGTCTCAGACACTTCTGGCAATCTAAAGCTCACCCTTTTCCTCACTGTACTACTTTGGCTACTAGTCAATGAATTAAACCCAATTTCTTTTTCGTCTTTCAAAAGATTCTCCAAAGAGATACCGTAGCCCACAGAAAAAATCCCTACATCACCATCATTTAAGAGTTGCTCCAAAGACAAGCTACATTCCCCACAGTTAGAAAAATAGGTACTTTCTCTGGCTACCGAGGGATAATCACTGTTGGGACGATGATTATAATCACAATGATCACCATTGCAGTTACCGTAATTTTGTGTAGTTGGTGATTGTAGAAGCCACTCCTCTAATGTAAGTTCCTTCCCCATTTTCTCCTGCTGCTGCTCCCCTTCTTTATTCCTCTTTTGCACTCTCTTCTTCCTCAGCAAGTAATTTTGCTTGACATTTTCTACAATCCATACTATTAAACTGACCCTTCCATTGCTAGACTTGGACAATTTTTGACTTCTAAAATCAGCCTCAGAACAACAGAAAGAACAGTTAATTCTCATGCCGTTTACTTGCAAAAGGGAAGGGTAAGGATTGTGGTATGAACACATGCTTAATTAACGTATTATGTAGGACACCTGAGACGTATTCTACGAGAGTTAAGAATAGTACATTCCCGCCTTTGTCAATAACAAGAAGAAACTTAGAAACATTGTTGAATGGATAACGTTAATTTCTGTTTTACAGATAAGGTATCAAATAAACACGAATAACACCTGAATAAATCAGCCACTTACATGAACATACATTATAGAGCATTGTGGTGGTTCACTGTTCATATTATAGAATGCATGTCTTGTCGTCTTGTATGAAAATGAAGAAAAGTGTTAGTTTAATTGCACATTTTGTTTGGCGGTGAAGCCAAGGATGCTTAACAACAAGCACCTTAAGATTTTTGTGAAGTTGAAGAAATGCAGTTAACGTTATTGCTGAGACAAGAACTGTTTGTCTTGGTTGCATCTACCAATTGCTCCCGTAAAGGGTAAAAAGGTAGCTGTAGAATTGGAGCAGGAATAATATGGATGAGTATCCAAGTTGAAGACAAGACAGCATCCTAAACTATGTTGGAGTGAAGACAAGATTGAAAGACTGACAAACAGTATGTATCAATGAAGCAAAAGCCTGAGACTTCTTCAATAATAAGAACGCTTTGTGCTCAACTGTTCCTCTAAAGTTGTCAGTTTGCCGTATCAAATGGATTGACCAAGAAAGTGCCTTTTAACTAATTTAATGTTTCGCATTATTCAAAGACACCACATCATTCCTAATCTAAATATCAACTGTGAATTTTCCCATCAACAACTGATATTAATTACTTTATCCCTACCCAATTTAAAGGAGTCGTGAAAATTCAGTTTGAAAGTGAGCTCTTTCCTTTGTTTGATGTAATCGGTTCATAGGGCAAAAACATTAGAAATAAGAGCATGAACTGAGGAATGGTCCCCTGGCTAAACAAGCATGCCAAAAATCAATTTTTTTTCTCTTATGGCTTATGTAACTAAAGCTTTTCGCACCTAGAGCCGCAGCAGCTATCTCGAAACAGGACAATAATTAGACAATTCCATTTTATTTCGTAACATTCTTTTGTTGTTGTAATGATTTCTCTAAATTTTGGTTTATATTTATATTTATTTGTTCCTTAAACAACTTAAAAAGAAAAAACAATAGGAAAAAAAAAAGCAGAAAAAAACATTCCGGTGTTAGTTTATGATTGAATTAGATTATTTTGCAATTTATCGCTTTAAAAAAATTTCTTGTAACTAAAAGCTCCGAGGAAATCGTAGTTTCTTTTTTCGCGATGGAAATAGTAACTTTAAAATATACGTTTTTTGTTCACCAAACAATAATTAAAGCCCAACACTCTGTAACTGGTAAAGAAGGACCCGAAAAGTAAAAAAAAAATAGAAGTGTGGTGAGATAGAAGCATAAGACGTACGGGTGTGTATTTGCTTTTCTTTTCCGTACCACTGGACCACTCATTAGGAGTGTCCTTTTTCTCTTGGGCTTGTGGCCCGTTATCCAATTACATCGAAGACCAAAAGAACAAAGATGCAGAATAGTTGTCCAATAAAGGGGTGAAGTTCTCAGAGGAAAAAGTCTTTCAATTCCAGAGTAAGGCAGATCCTCATCTCATGTCAGGCCAGGCAACTACGCTTTCTGGACCATAAAAAGGGCTGTTTCTTCTCTGTTAGATGTGCTGCAGCTTTCTTTTGCACGAAGCAGACACAGAAACTCAGTTTCAAAGCATTGTTCCCCAACAGAAATCTGAAAGGTGAACGTGTTTCGGAGAAGTAATGAAGTGGAATCATTCTACGGATCTGTTTGTTTAAACAGTTCAATAAAATGACAAAAATAAAGGTCACTACGATGATCATCCGTTGAAGGCTTAGTGCAACTTATTTCATCAGAATGAAAGATAAGATGGTTATTTTCGTTTATTGGCAAGTCTCTTGCCAATGCCCCACGGAATAACATTTCTTTGCACAGCCATAAGACGATATCACAGCTTGATCTTTTCAGATTATTACCCAAATTAACTTTAAGAATAACGACCCACGCTCCTTGCTTGAAAAGTATCGGGGGTCTAAGTACAATTTGGTTAATTATTCAACTTTAGATTTCATATGGCAATTTTTATCAATAAAATGTTGCCCAGCTATTTTTAAAAAAATGTCAGATGTTTATGCCATTCAAGATTGCATAATCTCTGAAATGGAGCTTGTTGAGCGAAAGTTGTAATATATACTCAAGAATTTAACAGCTGAGTTTTAAATCCTCAGGGTCCATGGATGAATAAATGAATGTGAACCTGAATCTAAGTTCGGAGGCAATCCCCGAAAAAGGAAAAAGAGAATTGTTCTAGACAGAACTCAAATTCATCAAGCAGACATATCTTGTATGTATCACAGTCCCTTGACAAACAAGCCAATCTCAATAATTACCACCAGATAAACGGGAAAGACAGCAGAGTCCCAGCTGATTTTATGATTTCCGTTTAGGTTATGTTCCCTAATTTCTTCACACTTGTAAGTGCATGATGCATATAATATACAAAACAGGGCATGCAAATAATATGCAGAAAAACCATCGAAATCAATATTTCAATTCACATAAATATTACTGGCCAGCGGATGGATTTGTCAGCAACTCGAGTGATTTCTTCAAGTAGTCTACTGCAATTGAGACATCATCAAATGCAAGTGCTCCAACAGCAAATCTTGCAGCCTTATGTGCCTCTGCTATTTTTTCAGGTGCTGGCTGGTAGTTACTGTCATAATGGTATGTCTGAGAAGTTGATTTAGGTTCCACAATAGTTCCATTCCTGCTGCTAGAGCTGTGATGAGCACTTGATGAATGGCTTGTAGTTAGCGGAGCTGACTGGGAAGAATATGAAGCATCCGACCCTTGATAATAAGTATAGTTTGATGGGACTGATGGGATGCTGCTTTCTGAAAAACTTGGATAAGACTGAAAATGGGGATAGGAATATGAGGAATTTTCATGAGAAGGGTAGTTAGGCCCTAAATGCTGTGAATTCTCCGATGAGTATTGCTGATGGTTGTAATGTTCGGGATAAGAACTTTCTGACCTGGCAGGTGGAGGATGGTAATCTTGGGATGACGGTGGAGGATGATAATCTTGGGAAGGTGGTGGAGGATGATAGTCCTGGGAAGGGGGAGGAGAATGATAGTCCTGGGAAGGTGGAGGAGAATGAAAGTCTTGGGAAGGTGGAGGAGGATGATAGTCTTGGGAAGGTGGAGGAGGATGATAGTCTTGGGAAGGTGGAGGAGGAGGATGATAGTCTTGGGAAGGATAAACTCCAGGTGTGTAAGAGTGAGATGATGGAGAAACAACAGAAGAATGCTTGTTGTTATCTAGTCCGTCATGAAATTGCATAGATGGTGGAATATTTGCAGAATGCTGTTCATTAGCAGAATCATGAAATTTAGGAGCCGGATGAATGTTTGGATTCTGGTAATTGACAGGATTATGATAACTAGGTGATGAATCAGATTCTGGTCCAGGATTGGAAACTGTAGTTTCAGTAGTCCCAGGGTCCTGCAAGAATAAGCAGCTTAAAGTTGATTGTTTATGTTTATTAATCAATTTGTTTGTTTTTCTAAGTGATCAAACTAAGACACCACGTTAAGTTTTGAATCATACATATCCATCACTTGAAGAACTGAATGGAATTGACAGATCCTCATCACCAGCAGGCGGACCAGCTGTGGGCTTTCTTCCTTCTTTCAAAGCTTTTCTTATATCAGCTGCTTTCCACACCGCATATTTCTGTTTCTGCTCCAGCTGTAAAAAACTCATATAAGCATTAAACATACAGATACAGAAAGTTGTATTCTTGCTGCAAATTGCTTTCAAACAAGAAATGCACAGTGAAAACCATTCATAGAAAGGGAAGGATCAAATTCATGAAATACACACATCAGGCTGAACTGCTCCAAATTGATTAAGAATCTCAAAAAAGATGCTGGCAGCATAAAATGTTTTCGCTGTATTCCTGTAAAAGGTCAAAGAGTATATGTTAAAAACTTATCACAGGAAAAATCCTAACACTCAAGATAGTTATGCGACATGTGAAGGGAATGACAAACAATTGGCAAAAGACAGATACTTGGTATTTAAAGAGAGTGAGCTACTATCTTGTCCAAGAGAAAGGAACAAGAACAAAAATCCCTTCTAAACGTCAACAAAAAATTGAGATAAAAGTAATCGAAACTGATGCAACAGAACAAACCAACATATAAGCTAAAACACGCTTATCTATTTCAATCCTAGCATTTAAAAGAACAAATAAAGAGTAATATTATCATACAAATCTGCTCTTCCAGCACGATCTTGTTTGTCTGCCTTTCCAAACACATTCAAAGCAAAACCCTCGAGATATAAATTGTCCTCAGGCCCTATCTGGATGGACTTTTTATCCTGGAAAAAACAACATATTTCAGAAATATCAATTTAGTAAATAAAAACATCATAAACGTACCCAATCAAACATTTCAATCGCTAACATCTTTCAAAGGAAAATAAAACTGCAGCCTGCCATACAAACACGAAATAGTATCATAATCCTTTATTATTCAGATTCAAACACATTCATTTAACATGAATCGAGTATATTAGATTTCCTTCATCTTTTCAAAATAAAAGTTAGGGCTCCACGAGATCAATTAAAATATCACAGATGATTATTGGTTCAGTTATTTGCCGGTAATATTTTGCTTCAGTTAATTGTGATCACAATCAGCACAACGAATCAACAAAGTTTGACCTAGAACCTTCTCAAGCTGCTTCATGAGCGAGACAAGAAGAGCATTAGTGGTCTTTGTGCGCTCACTTTGCGGAATCTTCAACCCCCGTTCCATCGCATATAATCGACCTAATTTTATCAAAAACAATTTAATCATAATAATTTACGAATGGATTATAGAATTTCAGATCAGAGAAACAGAAAATTCGCAAAAATGAAAAATAGGTATCGATCAAGAAAGAAAGAAAGAGAAGTTAAGTTAAAGAGAATTACAGTAATAAGCGACGAGAGGTTCGTGCTTTTGCAATTCATCGGCGCGTTGAAGATATGGTAACAGCAGCTTCGCGGGTTCGTTTTCGTTGGCCATCTCAATTTCCAGAGATTCAAAACGCAGAAGTTCTTAGAAACCCCACGACGTCGTTTGTTGGCTTTATTCCAAGCTTGTATTATGTATTCGACCGTCTTTCCCCGCCGAAGCAACTATTGCTTATTAAGAAAGAAAAATCGAAAGAGATTAAGCAGTTAAGAAAAGTACTCGATTAAGCTATGAGTTAAAATATCAAGTTCTAAAAAATAGCGGATATATAATATATAAATATTGGTTTTTTTTATTTAATTAAGATTTGGCTTGAAAAATCTTTGCCGGAAATAAAACTTTAATGGTTGACTTTTAAAACCATACGATTCAATTTCGCGATTTCAGTTAACTAGATCTTATGGGAGTTGAAAAATTAAATGAAATTTTGGAGTTTTTTTTTTTCTCAATCAAATTCAATTTTAGTAAATGGCCTGAAACTGCAGTGAGACAATAACTTTATTATGATAAAAGGTTTGAAAGGGTTAAATAGGACTTTCATTAAATGTTTCAAAGTCTCATTTATGTTGTTGTTATATTAATACCAGATAATACCTAGTTTTGTTTTTCTTAAGGGAATTTTATAAAATTTAAATACAATAAATTTGTTTTTTTTTTCGTTTTATAATATTTAGTTTTTTTTAATGTTTTATTTGGATAAATTAATTTAAAATTTATAGATTTATGTATTTCAATTATCACAATAAAAAATGCTAAATACAAAAATCATATTTCTAAAATTTCAATTTTTTTTATCTAAATAACATATTTTTTACAAAGTATTTAAATATTTTTATAAAAAAAAAAGTACCTTCCAAAGATTTATCCAACTATTTGATAGTTCTTAATACTACAATTTGAATCTGTGTAGGTACTTTAGAGACTTTAAAGAATGAGAAGAGTGAGTTCAAATTCCACCTTTTTCAATATCTTGGTGATAACACGTGTATGTTAGTAAGTATTTATTTTTTTCTTATACTTAAAAGACAATTCAAAAGTGTTATGAAATAATTCGTAACCTGATACAATTTTTCAGGAGTAAATGTAAAGACAAAGTTCTCAAAAGTAGCAATTGAGTTTCTCAGTTATAAATAAGAAAGTATAATCTTTAAAAATACATGGATCTCCTAAAAAGACAGAATAAAGAGTTGATCACTGGGAATCAAATCATACTATTGAAAAGGAAAAAATCATGATATATAATAAGAGATTAAGTAGCTATTTTCTTGGAAAAGAAAATCATAATTAGCCTATCTTGGAGAAAGACAATTTAATTTTTTTATTCTTTAAAAAAAGCCTTTAAAACTCTTGCACAAATTAAAAAAAGAAAAAAAAATCTTATGGGAGTAGGTGGCAATGAATCTAAGAAGATTGTATTCAGGTTGGAATTAAAAACCGAAAACTGTTCAACCTTGACCTTTTGAACAAGTAAATGTGAATATAATAGCAGAAAATGATACATCATAAAAAGGAATATCGCCTATGAGGTAGAGGGGGACCTCGTGAACTAAATACTTGAAACTCTCCTAATAAATCACCAGATATAAAGCTACTCATAGTGTGGGTACCTAATATTATAGAGAAATTATTGTAAGTGTTTTTATTCGAGCGAGATTTTAAAATAATTAGGTAATTAATACATAATTTAAAGAATGTGAATGCTGTGGTATTTTGATATGCAGTGTTAAATAATTTTAATCTAATAAAAATAATTTTATTTAACATTTTTTTTCAAAAAGTGAAATTACGGAAACATAAAAATTACAGGATTATTTTAATGAATGTCTTCATCTTCATTTGCTAATGTTTCTACAACATGGACTTTAATAGTAATTTTCTCACACAAAACTCTAGTATTATGCATGTTAACTTCAACACTGAATTACATTCAAAAAAGGTAATCCTCTCAGGTTGGAATCATGTTCTGTCATTCATTCTGATGGAGAGGCATTGGGTGAGAAAGAACCATTTGTTGCTTCAGCATTTTTTTTCATTCTTTCGGTAGATGTGCATATCTAACACAGTTTCAGACGAAAGTGAAAGAAACCGATGAATAGGAGGAGCCAGGGTTTGGAGAAAGGCAAGAATAGCACTATATTTTCATATTAAAGGGCACATGTATTGAGAAAACCTCCAAATGGCAAATTGAACATACACAGCTCAAAACAGTTCCTCTCTAATTACTTGTCACTCCATATTATAATTCCTAAAGCAGTAACTAGTATTTGATCATGCTACAAAGATGAAATTGTAGGGTTGATAATGAAGATCTCATTATTAGGGTGATGCCGGGATTGGTTCGGTACCAGAAACATGGGAAGCAGCATCTTCTTTTGATATGGCCACATAATTCACAGGAGCAACTGGTCTGATGTCTTTTTTTCCATCTTTTGTTGTGGACCTGCTTCCGTTTTGATGAGCATTAAGTGACAGCCGTCGGTTTGGTGTACCATTAGCTCCTCCATTAGCACGAGTACCTCCTACCTTACCAGAACTAACTGGCCTACCAGGACTGGGTCTTGAGCCAAAGATGGCTTCTTGTTCTGTGTTTCGTAGCTCGTGGTGCTTTTTCTGATCCTACAGAGTGCAAAGTCCAGATGTTATGACTTCTGAATACCACAATATGTTCAACAAATATAGAATAGTGAACAGATATAGGCCAAGCTGATATATATATATATATATATATATATATATATATATATTTTTTTTTTTCTCGCCGAGTTGTGGTCTTGTTATCAAGTGCTTAAATCAATCTGACAACGAGTCATCCTAATCATCTTATTGGTGAAACTTACCCTCATCCTCCGTTTTTCCTCTTCCCGTTCATGCCTGAGCATGGCATATTCATCTAACATAGCAAGAAGAGGAACGCCATCATATGTGAATGACATGCCATGATCTTCTTCCCATGCACGAGTTTTAGCAACTAATGTATCGACCAAAGCTGCAATTTCACCAAAAGAAACAAAATTATTCCAATAATGTGGTAACGTTTGTCTTGCATGCACTGACAGCAGATTGAAATGATAACAGTATTTGATGATGGTTGTAATTTCTTCAGCAAATACCTGGAATTTTGTTGACCAATATCCGAGCTTTCTCTGCACGTTTGAGGTTTAAGTGTGCACCTCTGCTTGCATTATACCTGTTATCATCCTGTTTTACAAGGGTGTGTAATTGTGTCAGATTGTAATCCAAATGAGGAAAGATTATGCAACCATTTTATGTAATCACCGTAACTCGTAGCAAAGCTAAAGCTAAAATCTGCCTATTTTTTGAAACAGGCATGAAACATTTCAATTATCTTATGAAATAACTAATTACTGAAACTGGGAAAAGCAAATTATACAATAAAGATAAATGAATACTGACTCCAGCTAACAATTTACAACTGCTGTTACCACAATTCAGACCAGATACACTATCTCACCAAGACTATGCACAACCAATCATTCAGACTCGACAAGAAAAAATGTAGAAAAGGAAATTACAAATACCCGATTATAGTCTTCAAGCCAACTCTCCTCTTCACATGCTGACATCCATTTTTCAACCTTGTCCAATATATCTTTTCGACTTAAAGATTCTTCTTTTGCTTTTGCTATCTGATTGTCCATGTCAGCCAGTAATTCAGCTGGTTCAACGTTTCCTGAATCAATCAATGCCATAATCTTCTCCCGTGCAGCATCTGGGTCTATTTCTACATGAGCACGGGCAAATATCTCTTCAAGCTCCGTTTGCTTCTTGAAAGCAATTTCCTTCATCCTACTGGCTTTCAGCTGATCAAGTCTCTCAACTTCCACTTCAGCCTGCATTAACAAAAAATAAAACAGTTAATATCATATTTGGAGTCCAAATCTGTAATCTTAAAGAAGGTCTTCAGCACCTGCTCAATCAGATCCAAAGCAAGAGCACCAGGGACAGTGACTTCATCAACAGAAGCTGACATATTACAGGTAACATGGTCAAATAGACTCCTTTCCTCTGGATGAGTGTCCATTAGATTCCAAAGATCAATCAATTGAGAAGCTAATTCTTGAAGCTGCAAGACAAATCCAGGTCGAAGTCAAAATAAATGGCACTATATTAAAAGTCAACCAGAAATGTATGCAAAACATTTGAAGGCAATATCAATTTGGGGTGTCAAAGTCAGAATTGATGGTGATTTCTTGAAAACAGACACATGATTAGCAAGTAAATAGCCAAAATATACCAAAATTACTAACATTGAAATATAGTTAACAGCCATTGTCCAAATAAAAATTAAGCAAAAAAATGTTCTAAAGGCATTACCTTCTGCAGCCTCTGTTTTTTATCTTCTTTCAGCGTTAAGACAGTCTTGGCCAACCTAGCTAGGGTGTCGTTACTTATGCTCTTGGATTGAACACCAGTAGAATCATTTAGGCTTGGATGTACCTCCGTTACAGTACTGAAGAAGTCCATGCCAAGGACAGCACATAGATCATGCACAGTACTCACAAATTCAAGAACCTTGTGCAATCTCTCACTCTGCCAAACAAAGCGCAATGGAAAAAATTCTCAATGACATGTTTTGTGAACGAAAGCAGGCAGCGTTTCCCAATTTGTGACTAACTGATACATCGCTATTGCACATTATAACAGAGTTACCTTTTCCTTTTGAAGTTCTTGTAGCTCAGATTGATATTCATCTAATTTCTTGAGGGAGAGGTCAGACTCGTCAACAGCAGGCGAAGCATCACTAAGGTTTAAGTTCCCAGCTATCTCTCCACATATTTGTTGGATCTGGGACTGTACATCAGAGAACTCCTTAATTCTTTCTTCCTTTTGTTGCCATAACTGTTCAAGTACAGGTGCTATAGCTGCAAGCTGTTCTTTGATAGTTCCAGAAGGGTTCTCAGGCTGTGAAAGGAGAAAAATTATGCATAAGAATACAAAAGTAAAATATGAAGTTTATGTGTTGTGTATTGCCAATATAAGACATGGTCAAGTAGTTACTAACAATTCCAGCAAAGCTCTTTTCTCCAAGTGCTGATAGAAGACTGGAAAGCTCAAGCTTAGCATCTGACAAAGCTTGAAGTAACTGTGCCCTTGATTTCGCAGCCTGCTCAACCTTTCTCTTGTACACATCCAAGCATTCCTGTTCTAACTGAAGAAGCATTTTGTCTCGTTGCTCATCACTCTCACCAACCTCATCCCATATTTCCTACAGCGAATAAAGATAGTCTAAATTATACTTATATTCGATTGTTTTCGAAATCAATTGTAAACAGAAACAGTTTCTATTTAGGTAAGTTTGCTAAAAAATGGGTTTTAAAATAATCAATTTCAACTAGGATAAACAAAAATAAAAACTATTGGAAAATATTTGTAAGAGTAAAATGTGTTCGGTATCCCCGTCAAATATATTAAACCCGTATACAATTTTTTCGTTTGATTTTCGTCCTTCTAAAATTTAAATATATTTCTTAGGTCTTTATTTCTAACAAAAATAGACAGCAGACTTATGTGAATGATAATTTTAACATATGAATTTTTCCATTAAAAATAATTTTGATAAATATATAACTAACATATAGTTATCCACATAAGTTTTCCATCTATTATTATGATTACACACAAGAACTAAAAGAATATGTTTAAATTTTAAAGGAACAAAAATAATATGAAAAACTTTTGGAGGACGTATTTAATAGTTTAGGAATTTTAGGAAAAAAACATATTTTACCTTATTCATGAGCTACAACTTTTCAAATTTGTAAAATCAGCTTAACTTTTTAGAGAAAAAGCTCTTTACAAATTTTAGCCACCGTCCCAAACTTACAACCGAAATTTAAACAGCTGAAATCTTTAAAATTAATCTTTCCCAGACATTCTCCAATACTATTCTGCAGACCGTGCACATTTTCATTTCAGTGACCAAAATGAAAATCTGAATGAAGATAGTAACCTGCAGCTTTTTTAACAAGGAACCACAGGTGTTTTCCCCAAGAAGAGGATTTTGAGCCTCTGTCACTGCCATTGATGTTCCAAAGCAACCTAGCCGCCTGCACCCAAAAAAAATTAAAAAAATTACACAAGAAATATTTTCACCTCCCATCAAAGAGAGATAAACACCTCTTCTATGAAGATCAAGAGAGAAACAGACATGTGCTGTGTAGAAGAAAGCAAATGCAACTGCAGCATGATAAATGCAAACCCACAATCCATTGCGGTCAACTGTTAATTCCAGTAACCCGAATCACCCATCCCAAAAGTTAAACTAACGAATTAAAAAAGCGATCTTCAGAAAAATAAGCCAAAAAGGTTCTAAGCAAATAAGAGCAATAATTAATAATTGTCTTTTTTAAGAAAAAAAATAATAATGGTTCATCATTATTTTAAGGCAAAAAAAAAGTGCGGAAAAAAATCTCCAAACAAATTAAGTTCCATCCATCACATGCGATATACCACAATCCAATGCAGGGCAAGCTAATTAAGCTAACGATAACAACATAATGGAAAGTCTCAGCGAAACGAAAGCTAAATTAACCAAACGATCAGCAGCAAGTAACAAGAAAATGACGAAAGAAAGGGAACCTGAGGGTGAAGTCACATGTAAAGATTGAAAAGGAAAGATGAGAGAGAAAGAATCGAATGTAGAGGAATGAGAAAGACGCAGATCTCGGGAATGCGGAGATCAAGAGACGATGGCGAGAGAGAAGAATACGTACCGCTTGAAGCTTAGGGTTATGTCGCTTCAGATCTGAAACAGAACGCGAATGAGTGAGTGAGTGAGTTCTGAAAGAGTGTGTGAGAGAGAGAGTGAGGTTTTGTTGTGTAGCGTGTGCATATAATAATAAGATTAGAGTAGATGATGAAATTAGAAGAGAAGATGAAAAACAAAAGACAGAGTACGGTGTAGGAAAAGAAAATGGACCCACAACACAAACACTATCTCTCTCTCTCTCTCTATTGTCTCCCGTCTGGTTTCCTTTCTAGCCCCCACTCTTCATCTTATTTACCATTATGACACTCCTCAGTTTCTTCAAGTTTAACTGCGCATCAAAACTTTGACTTTGACTCGATCTTTGTCTTGTTTTCACGTGTTTGGTAACACTGTTCATAATTGTTCTTAATATTAACCATCACATAAAATCTTTTTAATTAATAATTTAAATTTTCTTGTTACTTGTAGCATACTTAAGAAAGTTAATGTAATGGTATGAGCATTTATTAGTCCAAGACTTTGAACTCGAGTAAACCCCGGTGATAAAATATGAGTTATGTCACGCAAAATTAAAGAAATTTAAATACGTTTTACATGTAGAAAAATATAAAATGCATTTGATTCTTACCATATAGTAAAAATTAACAAATAATGAGATCCTAATTTTACAAATTTGTAAATGATTAAGAAATTCGTGTTCAAAAATATTTAATGTGTATATAAATTGATATTTATCTTTTATTCCTAACAATGTTAGGTGTATATATTATTATTATAAATTGTGTTTTTTTGAATAATATGTTAGAATGTTAAGTGTGAATCTAAATCTTACGTTAAGTATAAATGAGAAAATAGAGCATCATACATGTTAAAAATTTATTAACCTATTACTTTAAGATTTTTGGTAAAATGGTATCAATCTCTTAGGTCATTAGACTCAAATCTTATTGGTATTGTATATGAATTTTCTCCTCATTGGTATTGTATATGATATACATTTTTTTAAGAGCAGTTTGCTTATTTTTACTGTTCCATTGTGATTATTTTGCAGATTTTGATGGGATTGAGTCATATATATATATATATATATATATATATATATATATATATATATATATATATATATATAAATTCTTCTGTTGTAATCTCATGGTGACTAACTTGATATTTTTTTAAGGCAAATACCGTGATAAAAGCGAATTCAAAAAATCATATAAACGCTAGTCGTTTTGTTTCGAGTAGACGTTGATATCTCTTACATAAAATGTAACACCCCTTACGGAGTGCCACTAGAAAATAACAAAATCCATCAAAAGTCTAAGCGTCTTACAACATAAGGTTAAAACCTTACAAATATCAAATTCATTATTCAAAGACATAAAATTACTTTAAAACATGATAAATCTCCCATAGCTACTTCATCTCTGCCTCATTTGCAACGCCATCTACTCCCGTACAAGTACGATCATCGTAGGTGGAACCACAACCACAAAAGGAAAGGGTGAGTAACGAAGAACCTAACATAGCATATAATTTCAATATCAAAATATCATAACTTAGATTATCCTAGTCACAATCTTACAATACAACATAATATTTAACTCATAACTCAGATCGTTACCACTCAGACTATCAAAGTCACAATATTACAATACATCACAGTATTAAACTCACGACTCAATCATTTACACGAGCTTCTGTTGTTTCCTTGAATTTTGTGGTACCAAACCTGTTTCGCAAAACAGGGAGATTCGAGCCGTCTTCCATCGCAACTTCAAGGAATTACGAGTAAAAACTTCGGTTAGGCGCACCCACCGAACACTATACTCACACGAGCCGAAGTCATTGGGCGAGACATCCAACCCTCTCTAGTCCCCGCGCACGAGGAAAGGGTGACACTCGAACCTCAATCTCCGCAGAGACTCAACACCCTATCGTATCGCAATACGAACACCATCGATTCGATAAAAACTCTAAGGAAATGACAGAACGCTTGCTCTCACAATTTTACCATCATAACCATCACCATCATATATAAAGTCAACTAAATTCATTGACTAATAAATAATTAAATAACTTAATTTAATTATTTATCCTACTGCCGCACCCTTCTAAAATTATTAATTTCACACTTTCATCAACTAGAACAACATTTCTAGTGCACCCCCACTTTTTTAATTAATACCCAACATCAAAGAAAAACATAATTCTAATACACCCCTTCTTTTTTTTTTCTAAACACACTCCTCTCATTCTCATAATTCATTCTTTCCTCTTCCAACAAATCAAGAATCAACTCAATTGGGGTTCAATAGAGAGAGTAATGAGCAAAATAGTCATCAAAGATCAAAACAAAGCATACTAAAGCATGATTAAACTTCCAATTTTAATAGTTTTACTGCAGCTAGCCCTGTAGTCCAAAACTTTCGAGTTTTATGTCCAAAGAAAGATATTTGAGTCTAGTTTCCAACAAATCAAGAATCAACTCAATTGGAGTTCTGTAGAGAGAGTAATGAGCAAAATAGTCATCAAAGGTCAAAGCAAAACTTCCCGGAAAGTGTGCGAGTGAGGACTAAGCACATTGGAAAGCCTCGTGGTGATGTGTGGGGGCAGTCAATATTCCCTGTAAGTTGCCGGGGCGTTACATCTGGTATCAGAGCCTAGCCTCTCCCAGTACGGTGTGGTTCAAGGACGAACCATGCGGAAGCTGGCGGGCATGTGACACCCGAGCACTGACGAGGGCGGGGAGTGATCGCCGGTGCAAGAGGCACGAAGTGCAAGGGGCACTGACAAGGAGCGGCTCCTGACAGGCTTCGAGTGGAAGGGACACATGGATGAATCAAACATACACCGGAATGAGAGAGATCTAGAGACTGTATAGGTATGGGACTATACAATTGAAGGATAGCTTAAAGGGATTGATTTGGCTACTTATATCACAAAAATGCATTTGCTTTTCGATAACCTAACTCATAAGAACTCCATGGTTAAGTCCTCCATTATCCAAATTATGTTGTTCACTCTCTCTCTCCTTGTCCCAAACGTGTGGGAGGATACTTGTCAAACACACTCATATGCTTAAGTCAGTGACTATTGCAATAAAGATTAGTAGTCACCTCCCATTCATAAATATATCTATAAATATTATAATGAACTTACCATTTGGTCTGACCCATTAATTACCAATAAATAACTTTCATTATTCTTATTAATCTCTAATTAATTACAATTATTCTCATTAATTTTCCATCAATAATTATTATTGTTCAGATTAATTATTAATTAATGACTGTTAGATACTAATAAGCCATTTTCTCTCTAAATAGTCTATCACCTCAGCTCACCAAGTGATCATACCTTAAATGTCACGATACTAATTATATTCTAACATTTCTATGACTGGGTAACCATTATATTCTAACATTCCTATGAATGGGTAAGCATTAGGTTACGTGGATATGATTATTCTGAGTTTTGTGGCTTTGTGAATGATATAGATTTCATAAGAGGAGTTTGTTTATTTTCAGTGTTCCATTGTGATAAAAGCGAAGAGCAGGGGCAATTTGGAGGAAGAAATGGGGAAGGTTCTCATTTTTTCTGAAAAAAAGAAAATGTAGGGAGAAAAAGCAGAAGATGTGAAAACCCCAGACATGGGCAAAGGGAAAGGTCGCGGTCAGGGATAGGTTGTCATCACGAATCCAACAAGTCTCTGTCCATATCAATAATGACACCATCACTCTTAACCAACCCATTTTCATTTCTCTTCATTTACTGCATAATATTATTATTAACCTTTGCAACCTCACTACTACATTACAACATTTTCATTTCATCATCGCTTTCCTTCCATTATTACATTAATTATAATTATATCATTATTATCTCCTGCATTTTGGAGTGCCCTACGTTTCAGCTTTTTTTTTTTTTTTATTTCTTCTGATATATTATGTTCCTATCATTGGTGCATGTGGCCGCAAAACCACACTATCCTGTGTAAAAACCAGTGATTTGAGATTTGATTAAGCAATAATTTGATTATGAGCCAATTTAACACTCCAGGTTGGATGGAAGGGGATTATTTCTTCTTAACGTTGTTAGAACAGGTCACTTATATTTATATGAGCACTGTTGGTTTGGAACACTCACCTACGACTATTGAGGTTTTAAACAATTTTAAATCAACTTTATTATTAAGAAATTAAATTTAAGTATAATTTAATTTTATAAAATTAGTTTACAAGTAAAATTTGTGTTCATATTTAACTGATGTGAAACTTATAAGGTATAAAATCATTAAACTATCAAAATATTGAAAAATAAAAATCAAATTATTTTGATTTAAAGTTTATTAAATAACATCGTTAAGGTTAATCTTATATTCAAGATATTATCTCTTTTAGGATGATGTTTAACCTGGTTATATTTTTAAAAAACATTTTAAAAACAAAAAAAATATTTAAACTACATTTAACATCTACTCCTAAGATTTCTAAGTAACGTAAAACTATTGTATAATATGAATATAAAATAATATCATAAGATACATCTCGTACATTCAAAATATTATCTATTTTAAATTTTAATTTATAGTTTTATTTTTAAAAAACGATTCAAAGAATAAAAATAGAAAAAAATATTTAAATTACACTTAACTTCGATTCTTAGACCATATATATAAAATTATTGTACAGTAGAAAAAATGTCAATAATTCTTACTTTTACTTGTTTTTTAGACAACATGAGATAAAGAGTGGCCTTCAAAATCCTCACTTCATACGTACGGATGTGAAAGTGAAAGTTAGGTTGTTAAGTATTTTTATGAAAGGTGTAAATAAGTAGTTTTAGTTAGAAAGAAGGACTAATAAATTAGTGGCTCTTGTATCATCCAACCTCTGAATGTGTGTTGGTCGGTTAGCTAATAACTTAAATATGAACCCAAAAAGATATGAAAGTTGTGTCACTCTTTAAGGTCTCACGGGGATCCCTCCATTTATTAAGGATTTTATATTTTATATAAAGTACTTTTTTCCTTTCTCGTTTTAATTTAGTTTTTTTTTTCAATTTAAAATGTTTTTGCTTTTAATTTAAACAACTTTCATTCATTAACTTTTTATATTCATAAATAATAAAATAAAAATAGAATTTGTTAAAAAGATTTTACTATTCTAAAATATTCGTGCTTCCACATTTTAAGCAAAAGACAATTTATGTATTTGTCAAGGATTCAAAAATCAATAATATTAAATGAAAACAAGAGATACGATGTACGAGTTCAAACATAAAATTAACTAATTTAGAAATTAAAATATAATTAGTTTTTTTTATTGCGAGGTTATGTGGACTAATATAATTCGTCTTGTCATTAATTAGCTTGCTCAAATTAAGGATCATGTAGGATAGGTTTAATAAGCCAATAAATTAAAATATACTCATCTCTCCCTACTTCGTTTTTTAGTTGGTTAATAGATCAATTTATATAACTCGACAGACATTACCATTTATAATTTATCGTATGCATATATGTGTAAAAATGATAAAAAAATAATCATTATGCATGTATGTGTAAAAGTGATTAAAAAATAATCATTTGATAGTTCAAATAACGTGCATAACTTTTGATGAAAAATGTCTTTTGAAATAAAATAAAATAAAACTTAAATGTGAACTTATACACTTTGTGTTATGATTTAAGAGTTTGCCAAGGTTTGAAAATTTGTTAGGTATTCATGTACTAGAGATATTCTCCTCCCAATTTTTATGATTGAGGTAAATTTCCTTATCATGCAATTTCTTTTATGTATTTTTAAGTTACTAAGACATCAATTTAAATGTATATGTCAAATGTCACTAAATTGAGTAAGATATATGTTATGAATTAATTAAATTTGTTAGGAAAACAATGTTTTTTCGAAAAAGTACATTTATTTTGTAACTCACTTTAATAAAATATGTTATAGAAATTTAAAATAAAATGAATTTAATTAAACTATTATTATTTTAAGTTGTCAAATAATTATTTTTAAATCAATCTCAAAATATCATCATCTAAATTGTTATTGTGACATGTATGTCAAATTCGACAGTTAATTACACATTCAAACGAAACATCAGTCTTCATTATGGTGTAAATGAACGATACTTATCAATAAGTTTTTAATCATTAATTTATGTTATAATAATAATCAGTAAAATTGTGTCTATATCTAAAGAAACACATAAATGCATTTTAAAACTAAAAAAAGGAGACAAAAGGTAAAATATTTGACATAATTTTGTAGGAGATTAAGTACACATCAACTATGTAACACGAAAGAGAATTAAAAGCTTGAGGGACCATGAAAGACTTAGTTTTTTTTGTACTTATCTTGTATTCTTTAGATTGCACAACTTCATGCTTGTTGCTTAATACACAGAATAGTGGCTTCAGATTTTTTCCAACACACGTTATGCGGTGTCAGAAAATGGAGGTTGAACATCGCAACAAAGGAAGACACATGTGGGTTTGGGCCATCCCACATGTGACCTACGCAGAACAATCTCACGATTTTCTTAACATTCGCCATTTCAAAGCCACTCACATGCCTCTCTAACTTCAATTATTATTTGCCAATCAACCCATAAGGCAGAAAGCTATAATAAAAATTTAAGAAAATAGATAAATTGTTAAAATTAGTATGATTTCATAAAAATTGTATCAATTTAACATGATCTTTTTATATTAAAAATTATTAAAATAGACAAATTATTGAAATTGAATTAATTTCATAAAAATTATCAATTTAACATATTTTTTGTAATAAAAATATAAAAATAAATATATATGACAAATTTAAATATATACGTGATTCATATCTCATCTTACAAACAAACAAATTTTTTAAATTGAGTTAGGCTTAAAATTCACTTCTTAACGTGATATCATTATATTAGAATTTATCCTAACATTTAAAATTCATTTTTCACAAATTATATCAATTTAATACAATTTTATTATAAAAAAACATGATTTCGCTATAAACAAATTTTTTCACATCTTAACAAAAATTTTTTTTCAATGAAATCAAATATAACTTTTTTATAAAATTTATTCATTTTAATAATTTTGGGGAAAAGAAAATCCACCATGTTGATCTGACAATATTAAAACTTGTGGTTTAATTATTAATTTCATTATCCATTTGTTCAAATCTTTGTAAGTTGTTCTCTATTACAGGATACCTACTTTGTCACTTGTCGCATCATAGATTATACCAACTTTCTTAACGATTAAATATGCGGTCATTGTGGACCCGAATCTTAGGTTTGCCACTTGTACCATTGTTGTTTTGCCCCAGGAATGGAATTAATGTTGCTTCTATTACTGTCTAATTTGTTCAAATTAAGAAATTTTTCACATGAAGATTTTTGCTGTCATGGTTATTTTAAGACCTCCTTACAATTTTAGTCTGATACGAGAGTCTTATAAAATATTCATTTTAAGGAAAAGAGATATGTTTTAAGATAAGAACAATTTTTTTATTCTTATAGCTTATATATTATTTAAGATTTTATATCTTAAATTTAATATGATATCACCACATTGGAAAGGTCTTAATTATACTATGAAACTAAATAAATACTATACTTACAATGAATTTTTTGAAGAACAGTTTATTAGTTACAAACATTTTATTTAATTATTGCTTAAGCTATGTACTTAGTATATTCCTGCAGCAAGATGTTGAATCTCTCTTTTTGGCAAGAGATCATACTGGTTTAAAGGAAATTGTTATAATTTTTTTAACATGAGTTTAATTTCTAATGTAAAAAGAATTAAATTAATTTTAGGTTTTTAATTTTATAAATTTAGATACTTTTAATTAAATTTTTCAAGTGAATCTTGGTTCGTCATCTTAATTATTTGTTTATATATATTAAAAGATATAAAATTTTATAATTGATATAAAATGATATATTATAGTTAACCCTGGATTAATCAGTGGTGAATGTGGAGCATTACGTAACTCTCGTAATGAGTTCTCTCTCCTACTATGCTTTCTGTTATTATGGTTTCCCTGAAACACAGCAAATCCACATCTGACACCACCACCTCAATCCTCATGGTCAATTTTTCCCAATTCTCTGTTCACTCTTTTTTCATTTTCTACCTCTTCAATCCAAGTATGTACTCTTAATTTTTCACCTCCATTTTCCTTTTTCTTCTACAATTTATATTATTTTATTGTCTGAGTTGTTATTCCATTTCTGTGTGTGACAATCAATGATCTATTTTTATGTAACTTCAGTTACATGTTACCCACATGCTTATGTTGTTCCAAAACATCTTGAATCAACAATGGTCACTGTACTAGGTACACCATTCTTAAATTCGGTTGACAGACACATAAATACATCAAGATCATTTTGTACATAGTGTCAACTAATTTCATTGCTCATTAAATACTATTGTTAATCACAATCAATCTGTTTGCACTTTTTTGGCCATCTCTTTTGCTGTGGATTGAACTATGCAAATCATAAAAGTTTATTAGGGATAACTCTATTTGCTTTTACAATTTTTTGACCATCTAATGTCTCAGGAAGGTCTCAGTCCATGCATGTATACCACTCCGAAAGCATTTGAACAATCACTTCGCCAAGGAGAGATACACAAATGGATCATAACTGTAATTCACCAAGAACGCCGAGTTTTCGGCAAAGGAGACGCTCAAATGAGGTTGGTGTAGTGAAATAACATGTTTGCTTGTTGTGATTGGGGAAATGTTTACTTCAAATTTCAAGTTTTAATACGAAGTTATGCTGCTGCAAGACCTGTTATGTCAATTTAGAATGGTACACAGAAATATCAAGTTAGAGAACATTTGATTCATGTAGTTGATGAAGTAATTACAGTGAATATGAACTTCCCTTTAACTTGTGCAAAAATATGTATAAGATACATCTACATGTAGTTGATGAAGTAACGGACTTCACTTTAACTTAAGTATAAATGAGAAATTTAATTTTGGAAAAGTTGAAACTAATGCTAGCTTTTTCTATGCTAGATTCCTGCAGAGATAAGCAAATCAAATGGAAACATTTTACTGGTGGATGATAAATTTAAGTACAGATCAATGTGGATTCGTGCATACTCATCTCTGTGGATGTTAGCTAGTGTCTCACTTATCATTTACTTAGGTCATCTATACATCTGGGCCATGGTTGTTGTTATCCAAATATTCATGGCCAGTGAGCTCTTCAATCTACTTACAAGAGCAACTCAAGATAGACGTCTCCCGAAGTTTAAGTTCTTGAACTGGTAAGCATGCCTGCTACTGTAGTTTCTAAATGATAACTGTTTATCAGAAATGATTAATGTATAGTGTTTCACAAAGATAAGATTCCGAATGCAATGTCCAGGCACTTTTTCTTCACAGCAATGCTTTTCGTATATGGCCGTATTCTCAGTCAGCAACTTGTGAATACTGTGACCTCGGACAAATTCTTGTATAGGCTTGTGAGCAATCTGATCAAGTATCAGATGGTTATATGTTACTTCCTATATATTGCAGGTTAGTACTACCAAATTTATTCATAGGAATGTTGATGCATGATTATCCTATCTCAATTATTGTCAACCATGGTAAGAGAGGACACAGATAATTTTATATATATTCAAGCAATATATCTATAGGTCCTGTTGAGTAACTTAATTTTGCTATCTGATATCATATTATTATTAGTCTTTTGCAGGTTCAAGAGTTTGTTGGGCTGTAATATATAAAAAACAATATTTCATTCCAGTATGGTTTTGTGTGGTATGTTCATTTCCTCTGTGATTTCAGGTTTTGTATGGTTTATTCTTTCATTGAAGAAAAGATATTACAAGTATCAGTTTGGCCAGTATGCATGGACACATATGATACTCATTGTTGTGTTTACCCAGTCTGCGTTCACTGTAGCCAACATATTTCAAGGAATATTCTGGTAACATGACTTCTGCTGAATTACTTGCTGATGTAATCTCCATTTTCTAAATCCTTCTTTTATCTTACTTAAAACATGTTTACTAATACGATTCTATGTTTCATTTATATTTGATCAGAAAATTGTGGAGCACAGTTACTTACAGAAAAGGATACATTTAATCAATAAACAAGAAATAGTTCCTAGCAATTTCATTTAATATAATGTATCCTGTGTTTTCTTTTCTGGATATGGTTGTGGAAAATTATATTTCATAAAAGGCATTTAATGTTCTGAACTTGAGTAAGGAGATAATCAGATTTAAAGATGCTTCTATTAGATTAGTGATTTGATTGACTTGTACCAAGATTCTCAACACGAAGGAAAAGGGTGAAAGGAACAGAAATATAACAGGACTCTTTATAAACATGCATCATGATTCATGGAAGTTATATTATATATCATGTCCATATCTTTTTGCTCTTAAAGAGTTTCACTTTTCTACAAAAGCGTCATTCACACTTTTCTTCATTCAATGGAAATTCACAGGAGATTTTAATATCAGTAACTGCTTTGGTATTGCTAGTCACTGTGTTTTCCATACTTCAAACTTTTCTTACAATCTAACTAGTTAATATTATTATGAAAGGTTTATTTTCCCTGCATCCCTAATTGCTATGAATGACGTTGGCGCATATTTCTTCGGTTTCTATTTTGGGAGAACACCTCTGATCAAGCTTTCTCCAAAGAAAACATGGGAAGGTTTCATTGGAGCATCTGTTGCCACTATGATTGCTGCGTTTACAGTAAGCATCAGTTAGTAACATCCTGCTTTTCTTCAGTTCATTCCTTTAGTCCATAGTAACTGACCTCATTCTGGAGAGTCTTAAGGAATTTTGATCTTGTATGAACGAGTTAACCTTTTCATAACAATGTTTAGTTAAGGAATTTTGGGTCATTATATAATCGGGTTGACCTTTTCATAACAATGGTATAATTGAACCTAATGTTTCAGAGTTTGAACCTCTTTGAGGCTCCTATTCCTGTGAAAGGGAGTCCCAAATTCTCTAGGCCGCTAGGTGTCAGCCTCATTTGTTAAGAAATTTTGGATCTTTGTATGAACGGATTAACCAACTACCATCCCAGAAAACTTTAAAAATTCACATTTTAGTTATAACTAAACTCTCTAATATCATGTGTTTGACTCACAACCTCCCCTTTAAGTTAATTTAATGATATTTTTCAGTATAATTTATTTACATGATGATGTCACCTGTGTTTATGCAGTTTGCCTACTTCTTGGGTCGCTTCCAATGGCTAACATGTCCAAGGAAGGTAACAATCTTGATTGAGTGCAATCATCTTGGAGGAAATATCTATGTTGATCCTAATGCTTGTGTGAAATAAATTCAGAACTTATCAACTGGTTGGCTTCAGTGTGACCCTGACCCAATTTTTAAGCCAGAGTACATTCCATTGCCAGGACTGATTTCTCATTCGGTAAGATATCCTGGGATTTAGCAGCTGCTAAAAGAATTTAACACTGTCAAGCATGTAGTAAACATTTATTAACTTTCTGGATGCTTGATGATATAAATGTGTAAAAAATAGTAAATTTGATAAAATTTCTCTGTATCTTTGCTATTATCAGGATCGGTTTATTTTGCATGAGAAATAATCAAGTAATTTCAATATAACTGCACAAACCACTTAGTCCTAGATTCAGAGGTGTGGTAATAGTTTTTCATACATCAGAATAAATAAAAAGCTTTCACTATTGCTGAGAAAATTGTTTCATGATGGTGATTTACAAATTCGCAGATATCATGTTGGGAAACAATGAATATTTCGAAAAGATCAAACCGGCCTAAATTTAAAAGATAAATAATTTGAAAGATAAAAGGATTGAAATCAACCTTAAAAATAAAATGAAGAATAAAAAGTATAATTTGGCCAATTTAGTATTATTATTCATGAATTAAGAGTTTAAAGATTGAGTTTTTCATTTTGCAACATTTTGTAGCTTCCTTGGAAAGAGATACCAGTTTTGCCAGTACAGTGGCATGCCTTGTGGTTGGGACTATTTGCGTCAATCATAGCACCATTTGGAGGTTTTTTTGCCAGTGGTTTCAAAAGAGCTTTTAAAATCAAAGTCTGTTCTTGCTCTTTATACTAGAGATTTATTTTGCCATCATTACCCTTACTCCATTCTCTTCAAAACTCCCAAAAACACAGTAACAACATTGATATCTTTCATTGGTTACAGGACTTTGGTGACAGTATACCGGGACATGGTGGATTTACAGACAGAATGGACTGTCAGGTTTGCTCTGAGATTGATAATTGTAAACTATAGTAATCCTTAGCATGTATATGAATTTAATTTAGGATAATTTTCAGTTTTTTTTATAGTATTATAGTGAGTAACTGCTATGATGGTTATCTTCACGCTTTAAGTATTTGGGTATTTTCTTATATTTTATGTCTACCCTTTTGTTATGAATAAGCTAGTATATTCCATAATCTTGACTTTTCGAAGTGCAATTGATACATAGTGCTTAGCACTTGACCATTTAAAGCACTTTCAATTTTACCATAAATCATGTACTACTTTCTATGACATGCAATAAAGTAAACAAATATCTCGGTAGTTGCTGCGTTGAGAATGTTGTGTTTAATACTAAGTTATGCATCCTTTGCAGATGGTAATGGCTGTTTTTGTCTACATTTACCATCAATCATTTGTTGTCGTCGAAGACTATTCAGTAGAAATGCTTTTGGACCAGGTGCGACTCTAGTTTAAGCATTTATTGGTTAAATTTCAATAATGTGAAAACTAGAGGATTCTGTTTCATTTCAGTTCTAATGTTGCACACATCTAACTCAAACAGAGATTACATTTCACTATGTCCATTGCCCATAAGAGTGTTTTGTTGTAAAATCATTTGCAATGTTTTCTCTATGCAGATATTGAGGAACCTTGGTTCAGAGGAGCAGCTGGCTCTCTATGCAAAACTCGGACATATATTGCAAGAAAGGCGTTTATGACAAGTTCACTCTACAATTAATAAGAGCATGCTTCAATTGGTGTTATATCTGTAGATGAAGACCTGTTGGAACAAGTGGTGTAGATTAGTAAATAATTTTTTTAGACTTTTTTGTTAACTGCTGAACTATATCAAGTACAGAGTGTAGCTACCTTGCATGTGACAATACATTCCTTATTTTCCCTTTAGGGCTTAACATTGACATTTAAAATGGATTTTTAATGAGAAATATATTGGTGTTTTTCAATACTGTTTTTTGTTAGTGCTATCTATTATTAATTTATTGTGAAAGTCTCAATTTACAAACTTGTAGTACGTTTTTTATTCATAAAATCTTTCTTCAAATTTCAATCAAGAATAGTTTTTTTTTCCTCCTAACTTACATCCGCTGAAACAAAATTCTTTCAAAACCTGCAATTTCTTTTTCCTGATTGGTTTTGGCTGGAGTTCATCTCTCATCTAGTTATGTATTGAATCTCTGCATGTTCTCTCAACCATTCAAGCACTTTAGCTCCTTCTAGTATTTCTTGAACCTACAGGAAAGTTCAAAAAGATCATATCAATCAATGTGTTCTATTAGGAAAGAGACTTTGGCCCAAAGCACAATTTTTCTGTTTTGAAAAGGCAACCTATCCTACAATTGTGTAGACATTGTATATAATATAGTTAATCAAAATGGTATGCAGTATGAAGTGCTATCCCTACATGGACCATTTTGAAAACAGTTCAAGATATTTGTAGTTCTGCATATATACATGAACCGATAAAGCAGCCAAAACAATAAACAACAGTAAATAAACTAGGAAGTATGATGCAAACCTGATCCTTCACCCGTTCCTCATCATATTCTTGATTTTGACGTTTGAATTCAGCAATGGAATTCTCAACCTCTTTGACGAGATCCTCGGTAGCAAACTACAAAACACACAAATGCACAAATCATTTTTATAAGCAAAAGTGACCTTTATACTTAGACAGATCACTGAGAATTGGTACACTTGTTCCATTTTTTGACAAGGAGAAAGAATTTGTTGTCAGCATGACCTGAACAAATATGTATATAATGGACACATCTTAAGCAAACATGCTACCTGCAGATTTTCACGCCTATATATATCACCCACTGCCAGATTCTGTTTTATCAAATTTGTTATATTTTCCTTCTGATGCTCAAGATATTGGTTCACAGCCTTTGGACTTGAGAGAGATGCCAGTTGTTGCTCACTTAGTTTCATTTTTGCCTGAGAGAGATCAGAGTTTGTTTGTCTTCCCATTAAACTGTGAATAAAAATGTAAAAAGATTGGCCTGAAAATGACGCATCATGCAATCAATACCTGTATTTCTAATAGGTTGGCTCCATAAAGCTGCCTACCTTGTTCCTCAAACAAGGATTGAGGTATATCAACTTCAACCATCTGAAAATGATAAGTTGCACAGATATTTCATCAACTTGTTGATAATGGTTTAGCTAAATTAAATACAGTCCTAACCTTTAAATAATTTCAGTCTTAAAGGTGGTGTTTAATCCTACATCAACTAGAAAGGCAATTTCAATAGAGCTAATAAAGCTTGAATTTCACTTTACAAGTTTATGAGATTGAATTGGACTTTAAATCCAAATTCTAAAATGGATATGTCTACCAAAAATAATGAAGATGATGATGATTACTCGGTATATCCATGTTAGATGCAAGTGTGCTTCATTATGCACACATAGAAAACAAGTGCAAGGTACATGGTAATAACCTAGGAGATAAGACAAAATCAATCTAATGTAATATTACCTTAGAAATCTGATCTAAGATAGCATTATCAGTTGCTTGTTCTCGAGCTGTTTGCTCCACCTCTAGGCATCTCTGTAACAATAAGTCTTTGACCTGACAATTCATGCTAGAGAATTTTACTCTGATTTCAACTCAACAAAATTCCTCAGTTCAGTTAACAATCATAGCAAGGGTAAAAAGGTCACCTGCTCCACTGTGCTGCATCCAGGGAGAAGCTTATCAGCAATAGAATCATCCAGTTCTGGCAAATCTCTGTAAAAAAGTTCTTTGCATTCAACCTGTTATGAATGAAAGAGAGTTTTAATAAGCATGATCAGTATATGCAGCCAAAGAGGTTTTTAAGCAATCTACAACAAGCAAATATGAGATGCTAAACATGCACTTTGATGCAAAATGTGTGTACCCATGAAAATGGAATGAGCACTGTATACACTATATAGGAAAAGTTTAAATCCCTTTGAGAGGAAGTATAGTTGAATTCAGCAGAGGGATAAACAAACCCCTCACATGGAAAGCAACAAGTCAGTAAAACTGCCTTTGTGGGGGCCAACAATTACACAAGTTGAGCAAGAAAGGTAAATGCAAAGATAAAAGATGGTAATCACAATCGGCTGGAGATGAAAAAGTGCCATAAAGCGTATGAGACATATGGCCAAAAAGTACTTATTGTGAAGAATTTGGTATCAAGAGGACCAAAAGAAAAAACAACCATGCCAGTTCATGTTCCTAAAACTTAAACTCTTTTATTCAGCACTAGAAACTTACATTAAACTGAGCATGAACACCTCGAAGATTTTCCTGGTTCCATGTTTCAGGAAATACAAGAGGAAAAGACTTTGATTCACCTCGTTGAATTCCAATTATTGAATCAAGGAAACCTGGTAATACCTTGTCTCCGTCCTCTGTATCAAAATTAAAGCCTGCATAACTAATATAAGTTTAGAGGAAAAATCTACATGATCTATTACAGAAAGCAAAGACTTCCATCACTTATCCATTAGTTATCATCCTTCAAGCACAACACCAGACCTTTACTTTCAGCTGAAGGAATAGTTTTAACATTTGATTCATCTTGATCAATGGTTGTTGCTGAGATGTCAAGAACAGCAATATCACCCACCTGTGGACAGCAAAAAAATATATTTTGTAGCAGAGTTTTTGATATAGTCAATATCAATTAATACAAATATTTATTATTAAGATAATATTAATAGATAACACAGAAAAAAATGTTTTATAACTGTTATTTTTTAGCATGACATAGTAAAGATAAAAAAATTAGCATAAAAAACTTCATTGTATCAGTCGTGACTAAATATAAAACACCCACGACAAAATCCCTATAGTTTGTTAATGCTTGCCTTAGAGAACTTAGAAGTTCTATCAAAAAAATGATTCCTAGAAGTTCCAATTAAACAGCTTTTCTAGTAAATAATGATTTTAAAAGGAAAAAATAAATATTAGCAGACTGGAATAAATTAAATTTAATCACCTGTAACCCTCTATCAGTAACCACTTTCAGTGCACCAATGGACTTGTAACGCCTTTTAAATTCTTGTTCAGATGCTATTTGAGCATCTATATCACTGTCTATCTCAACAACAATCTTTAAATTTTTGTATGCATTATTATCAGGAATCCATTTGATTTCTGGTGCAACATCAACAATCACATCATATCTGGAAAAGTGGAATCAGTGAGAATAATTAATATAATTGCCTGTATAGTTATTGGCTGACTATATTATCATTCTTAATGATAATCTAAATTTGAATTCTGTGGATTTTTATATGTTGTTACTCTGATGTGCCTTCAAAATACACTTATGTGCACTGATTTTGATGTTTTAAAACATATTAAAAAGATTTTTAAAGTACCAACATCAGTGTATTTTGAAGGTACAATAGAAGACAACACCAAAAAACCCCGCAGAGAATCTGAACTCTCATAATCTTCCTTTTCTCTATGTTATGAGAGAAGATAGTTCTAGTATTAAAGATGCAGCAAAGGAAAAGGAAAATAACCAAGTCTAATGGTAAATATATTAAAAAATGTTTAACTTATAGGTTACCTAAGAGACCCAAGAGAAGAATATGTCTCCTCCATCTCAGAAAACTTAGTAACTATGCGTACTGAGTCCTGCAAAGCCCTCCCAGTAACCTATAAACAAAATTAATTATCAAAGGCCTAAGTGTAAGATCAGAATGATAGTTGATCTAATGATGTACTTTATTCAGTAATAACATCAAACACAAGATCAGAAAAATATAAAGAAATTTTTAATGTGTTTATCAGTATCAAGTCCTCATATCAAAGACAATATTATTCGCACAGTTTAAATCAATGTGCTAACACTATTAAATAGACTTGGGTAATGAGGAAAGGTCAATGGTAAGTTTATGCTTCTGCAATGTGCATGAACGGATAAGCTTGTCTTTCAAGAATGAAGATTTCAATGAGGTTTGTGATGGATATGACTGCTTTGTAGTTATGAAAATAACAGATATAATTGCAAATAAAAACACAATTAATCTAAAATAGTTTAATACACTATCATGAAGAGATAAAGTAAGGATATAAAAAATAAGAAAATAGGAACTATATCACAACATACCGATGTCATAGCATGTGAAAGTGTCCTTCTTAAAATAGATTCAATAGTAGCCTTCTGGACATTTTGTCTCCCAACATAACCAATAAGAATGTCTTCTGGAACTTTCTTTCCCGGACGAAATCCAGGGACCTGTATTTAAAACCATGCTAAATTAGCTTACAAGACAACATACCATCCTCTGAAACCTGGATCCGTGACAATCTCAAGCAAACTATTTATGATATATGATGATGCAGTAAATTATTATATGATAAGATAGAACCAAGGCCGTAAGATTGTGAAGTTTAACAATGAATTTTCTGAGAAACAACACAGACCAGAGAGATCATAGTAATAGTTTCAAATTTAGAACCTAGAAGTTAGAAAAGGAAAATCTCCTTTGGCATACAAATAAGTTGCACTATATTTGCGAACAATAATTTGCAGCATATATCTTCTTTGAGCCAGATAAAATTTTGTTGAATTGCTATATAAAGCATAAGTAACCCAATATCACCTTTGCTTGCTTCATAAACTCTGCTATGACCCTTTTGTAACAATCCTCACATACCAATGGTGGAACCTCCACATGCAATTTAACCTGCAAAGGGAAAGAAATACAGAAGTAAATGTTCAGTGATATGTACTCTGGACAAAGAGATATGATTACCATTATCTAAGGTTTAATGATGCTTGCATAAATTTAGAATCAAATATAACCCCCTCTTCTTTATGTAACAAAATATGCTCATGTTGAAGGGAAAAATATACAAATATTTTATCAAATAATTGGTAGAGACCAATTAATTATATTTGAATGATGTTATCAATCAACTGGAGAGGATCCAAATTCACTTTAACATATCCCCCATACCCCTATGCAAGACTTTGAATAAACACTCAAGTTTGACTATAAAGCCACTGAATAAACACTCTATTTTGACTATAACTTTTAAGGTAAATTATGTATATACACACACACATACATATTAGACATATGACATATCTGTAATGAGTACAAAATACATTAACTTAAAGGAGAAAATAAACCAGTAACACTTAACTCTATCTTTCTTCTAAAATGTCCTAATTGTGGAGATTTCACAATTACTATTACCCATTATAAATTATAAAGTAAACGACAAATTCTGAAGTGCAAATTGCTTGTTAAATTGAACATCTAATAAATTTCCAAATAAAGCTTACAATAAAACTTATGAAAGTAGCCATGTGAAGTTTACCCACTCTAAAGGATGCAGCACAAGAATGGAAAAAAGAGAAGATCATACAGTGGATTTGAGTTGCTCTGTTTCTGTAACCTTCAGTTCTGCTGGAAGACGGTCCTGTTCTGTGCCAACTGCGACTGAGGAAGAGGAAGAAGCAGCTGAGACTGTGAAGGGGGAAGAGAAAGAATTGTAACGAGAGATAAAGGGTTGAAAGAGATGATCATGAGGCGCAAAAAGTTTAAGGGAATTGAATTTGAAGACTGAAGAGTTGGCATTAGCAAGGAGAAGAATTTTGTTTGAAGAGAGAAACGAACTGGGAAGAAGAAAACTTGTAAAGGTTCGAGTGCAGAGTTCCATGGTTTCTCTTACTCTGCAGAAAGACACAGATACTGTTGTTTAGATAAAATAAGATAATGTCGGTTTAATATTTATATTTTACTTTAATATTTATTTTAGAACATATTCTGCTGCATACATTACACTTCCAGTTAAGTGTCAAATAATCATTGTGTTACACTTTTAAATATAAAATATTGTGGTTAAATTGAACAGAAAATAGAACTAATAAATTAAAAACTATAATTTTGGTATATATAAAAATATCGTAAATTCCTTTAATTTATTAAATATTTGTTATAAATACTTTTTAAACGAATTCAAAAAAGAATACTGAAATAGCTTAATATTTTTAAAAATGAATAATGTTTCAAATGATACCATTAATATTTAATTTACACGAATATATTTTTATTTATTAATTGTTCTGTTGGCATTTAACTCAAATAAAGAGATGAAAAAATATGTTTTAATTGGAAAATAAAGAATAAAGGAATAAAACAGTTTCTGATTCATGATCACTATATATTTAGGTAAATAGTTGTTTATAATTATGACCTACAAGTTTTATTTAATTTATTTATTTGAAATAAGATGTGTTTGAGAACCACGTTTCATCTACAAACATTATAACAATCTTTAAGTTAATAATAATATTTGCATTTGGTTTAAGTGATTACTCATATACTTAATTTGACATAATCTAAAATTAACATTGATTACACATTTTTATCTTATCATTGACTATTCATTTTAATTTATTTTTTCTTATGTTGAATGTTCATACCATTTAACTTAAGTGACCTTGTGATTAAATTACTTTTAATAGTAAAAGATGTATGAAAACATATATAATATTAAAAATAATTAGGTAAAGAGGGGTTTTGAGTCTATAAATAAATAGACAATCGAAAAGGTCAAAATACACATTCGAACAACCAATTATTCATTTTATTTCTTTTAATTTTTTTCTTCTTTTTGTTGTTTAGTTTAATGTTTTTCTCATCTAAAATGGGATCTTTTCTCTATTTATTGTTTTCTTTTAACCTTTCTCGCTTATTAGTAGTATTGCCTTTTTATGAGTGCATTCATTTTTTTCTCCCCTCACTTTATTAAAAAAGTTTTATCTCATTTTTTTAGAAGTTATTATATTTATATTTATATTTAATTTTATTTTCTTTTGTCTAGTCATTTTTAATTTTTTTTCATTATTTATTATGTGGTCAAGAAGCAAAAAAATTAAAAATTAAATTTATAAAATTTAAAATACATAAATTTATAAATGAAAGTACTTTAAAACAAAATTTTTACAGGGAGTTAATCTAAGCTTTGAAAAATATATCGTTATATAAATTTTAAATTAATATTTACTCCATACATGGTGAGGAAATAAGATGAACTATGTGTTACACATTTATAAAGCTTTGTTGAATAATTCAAATGAACAACATGGAGATAAATATATAGGTCATCATTGTCTTAAGCATAGTTCAAAATCAGTTTTCCATAAAAGTCACCTTCTAAACTCAACTGTTGGGATTTGATGAGTTCATGGACAGTGTTTACGTAAAAGAAACATATAATAACAGAAAGGTTTAATTGCTTCCTTTGTCCCCAGTTTGGTTAAATTGTGTTAAATTCATCTTCATTTTTAAAAAAGTTTCATTATCGTCCTCACGTGATGTAAAAGTGTCAATTGAATCCAAACATAGAAAAAATTTGTGTCAAAGTAGTCATCTCCGTTAAATACACATTAACAGTGTCAATGACCATCATCAATCTTCACCCCTTCGTGGCACTGACCCCTCTGCTCATCACCCTCATCTTCTTCCTTACCTCATGGGCCTTCATCTCCAACAGGGGCCTTCATCTCCAACACCCGTGATCAGCCCCTCTCGGATTTCCACCCTTTCCGTTCTAGAATTCGTCAAATTCATCCCCATTTTTCTCACTGGATCATCCATCAACCATTCCAAGAACCAAATCCCAAACCAACCAGTAAATAAAAAGGATAGAAAAGAGAGGGAGAGGCGCCATCGGTGGCGTCGATGACGAAACGAACTCCGGCGAGAACGATGGTGACTAGCTTCGTCGACGGTAGGGTTTCGCTCGTTGCCTCAGAGGTGGTGTTCGGGGTTCGGTAACTGGCGGCGACCTTGGCCGCGTTTCGTGGCACTGGCGGTGTTCGATGGAGAAGGAAGAGAACTCGCGCCGAATCGGAGGGTGAGAAGGGCCTGAACGCTGCCTCCGGTGACTGGACGTGCCCAAGCGGAGGCCGGTGTCGGACTGAAAGAGTTTCTCCTCTATCGCGTGGAAAGGGGGCAGGAGAGAGGACCTGACACCGCGGCCAGCCGCGATCCTGGTGGCGCTTGGGGTCGCCGGTGACGTCATGGACCAGGCGGAGGGCCTCTTCGCGGTGGTCGGTTTGGTGGGGGCAGCCGTATGCGCGCAGGGAGACGATCCTTCGTCGGAGTTCCTAGCTGAAAGAATAGAGAGTCTCATGTCTTTCTCACTGGATCATCCAAATAATCAGCCACTTAACACCGTTAGTGTGTATTTAACGGAGATGACTACTTTGACACAAATTTTTTCTATGTTTGGATTCAATTGACACTTTTACACCACGTGAGGACGACAATGAAACTTTTTTAAAAATGAGGATGAATTTGACACAATTCAACCAAACTGGAGACAAAGGAAGCAATTAAACCTAACAGAATATATATGTTTACAAGGTACATTTGACTTATTTTATAAAAAGTAACAAAATTATTATTTTATGTTTGTTCTGTTTTCATCTTAACATCATTTAATTACTTTTCTCAATTATATTTTAAAATTTAAATATTAGGTGATATACTTTAAATGTTATTTCAATTTAAATGTGTTCAGAAAAAATAGATAAGGATAAGTTAATATTATGCTTAAAAAACGAAACTATATTGAATAAGACATATCTTCTCCATTTATTTAAGTAAATTTTGATATATTAATGTGACTAACTATTCAATTTATGGAGTTATTTTGAAATTGGAGTTCATAAATTCATTTGGATTATTATTTTTAACGTAAAAGTTTATAATAATAAAAAAAATTGCAAGTTTTAGATATTTTTCTTATAAAAGAACATAGAACTAAAGGAAAAATAAAAAAAAGATTTATCATTTAAGATAGAACCTGAATATATAAGATATATCCCTTACATAAAGACTACAAAATAAGGAATAATCACCGGGACTACTATTCCAATCATAAACAAAAACTTGAATTCTTTATAAAACATAGACAAATAACATCTAATTCCGTTTATAAAAGACATCTTTAACTATATTGGTTTTTCCATTTTGCTCCTATAACCAAAATAAACGACATAATATTCAGAAAAAGAAATAAGTGTGTTTTTATATTTAAAAAAAATGAAAACTTTTAGTATAACTTACCTTCACATCCATGTAAATTAAATCAACAAGATGCACCAAATAAATATTCTTTTACGTCCTGAGGCATGGAAGAAGAGGACGTTTCATTACATATTAAGTCAAAAGTTTGCATTCTAGTAAAAGGAGAATATTCTCTAATTCATCAGAAAACATAGATAAAACCTACGAAAAAAAATAATTATCACATCAGACAACATTGTAATTAAGTTCTTGTGCTACAATGATATTGTAAAGTATCATAATTTGACAAAAGAAAAATCCTTATTTCAATGATTTTGGATGACAAAACATATATATTTAGCCCTTTGCATTATTTCAAATAGCTCAATCAAAATATATAAGGAATCAGTATCTTCAGCCAACCAACGTACATCAATATATATTTTCTCCACAAAAAGAAGATTAATCTCAGCGAAAAAACAATATAAATAATAACCAGTATATTTAAAATATTGAAGCTTCAAGCTTCTAATCCACTACGAAATGTGAGATATTTAAGTGTACAAGGTGGGAGGCAGAGATTTTGATGGTATTGATTTCACCAATGCAACTACAACTAGGTAATTTATAAATATTTTCTTTCTTCAACTTATCTGAATTGTCTTCTATAAATTAACAGTTAGTACAATTTCTGAAATACATAAAAAAAATCATAAAAAGAGGTGCAAGGAGCTTTTTTCATATTACATCATGTCAGTACAAGCCCACACCATATACCATTACCTTAATGCTCCCATTAGGGTTACAAGCTAGCATGACCTAGCTCAGAAAATTGTAATAGTTCATAAGAGTTTATAAACCATGATTTTGATTATAATCCCTCCGATGTGGTACATTTGATTAAAAAAACGAATATAACTTAAGTGAATAAGAGTGTGACAATGATAAAGACATTGTGAGGAAGAGTCTGATAATATAAATTTGTATTCACTAATACATCTGCACGTTTATCTATTTACTGTATGTCTTCAAGATTCAAAATACTCCACCAACCACGCTTTCTTTTTCTTTTGATTTTTATGGTATTTAGTTTATACAACTGTAACGTGCAAATGTTATATATATTAAGAAGGTGAATACGAGTGTGGTAGTGATAAAGATGGTGGCAGAATTTTAAGGCAGAGTCTGATAATCTGAATTTGCATGCATTTTGTTTTGCTGTTCTGTATGCAGTCCTTTAATTGGTCGTAGAAGTCGAATATTAATCATCAAATACATGTCATGTAGTATGTTTAAATCTTTAATCTCATTCTTGTTTCAGTTCATTCCGCGTATTTTGTATCTCTTGAGGGACATCCAGTAAGTTGTTTCCTCCATGCTGTCAATGTCATTGTTTCCATGTCGTTGATGTCACTATTTCGTTTTTTCAAAGACACCGTCGATGGAAGACATTGTCATCTCTGACAACTAGTGTAAAAAACTAATAGACTTATTATTATATGGATGACATTTATGTTAGACAATGAACCGATATAAATAATTTAAGAACATGCAACAAAGCATAAACAAAAAGGGTAAGATATATATACAAGAGAGGTTACAAACTACAAGTTACATGTTACAAATACAGGTTATAAGTCATAAGTTACAAGTTACAAATTAAGATACAAGTTAAAAGTTACATGTTACAAATTATGTAAAAAGTTAAGTTAAAAGTTAAGTTACAAGTTAAATTACAAGTTAACTTAAGTTAAGTTACAAATTAAGTTACAAGTTACAAGCTATAAATTACAAGTTCTAAGTTAGAGGTTACAAGTTACAAATTACATGTTATGGGTTATACATTATAGGTTACATGTTAAGTTACAGATTACAGGTAACAAGTTACAGGTTCCAAAATTACAGGTTACAAATTATAGGTTACAGATTACAAATACAGGTTACAAGTCACAGACTACAAGTTATAGGTTACATGTTATAGGTTAAGGGTTATAAGTACAAGATTATAAGTTACAGGTTATGAGTTACACGTTATAGGTTACAAATTTAAAATTCAAATTTCAGGTTACAAGTAACAAGTTATAGATTATAGGTTACAGGTTACTGGTTACAGGTTACTGGTTACAGGTTACAAATAAGTTACAGGTTACATGTAACAGACACACGTTACAAGTTACAAGTTACAAGCTACAAGCTCCAAGATACAAGCTACAAATGCAGGTTAAAAAGTTACAAGACACATGTTACAAGTTACAGGTTACAGTTTACATGTTACAAGTTACAGGTTACAAGTTACAAGTTACAAGTTACAAGTCACAAGTCATAAGTTACAGATACATTTTATAAGTTATAAGTTACAGGTTACATAATACAAGTTACATGTTACAACTTATAGAATAGAGGTTAGAGGTTTTAATTTACAAATTACAAGTTACAAGTTATTAGTTACAAGTTACAAGCTATAAGTTGCAAGTTACAAACTATAAACTACAAGTTACAAGCTATAAGTTAAGTTACAAGTTATTTTTTACAAGTTACTAGTTATAGGTCACAAGTTACAAGTTAACAATTACAAGTTAATAGATACATGTTATATATGACACGTTACAGGTTATAAATTACAAGATACAAGATAGAAGTTACTGGTTACAAGTAACATAGTACAGGTTATAAGCAACACGATACATGTTACAAGTAACGTGCAAATGTTATATATATATATATATATATATATATATATATATATATATATATATATATATATATATATATATATATATATATATATATATATATATATATTATAAATTATTATGTGACCTCCATAGATTAAGTTTAATCTGAAAAAATAATCCATAGATTAAGTTTAACTGAAAAAATAATACAAATGAATGTCAAAATATTTAAAAGATATTAGTGTATGAAGCTCAACATACCGTCAGCATAAAAAATCTCATCCATTTTAAAACCTAATAATACACTTAAAGTAGAGGATTTGAATCTCTTGATTTCGAAATTGTATTGATAATTATGAAGATACAAATATTTTCAATAGACCCAATCCTTAAATGAGTTAAAGAAATTTTTTAAGTCCACGCTTAAATCAACAACCAAAAAGGTTCATGTGTTTAATAGAAGAAAAAACAAAATTGGGTTATACGTAACAAAAGTTTCATAATAGTATAGGATAAATAATTTTATTATGTAACTTATCATGTATGTCGTCTTCATTCTATCTATCACTCTTTTAATTTTATCTTTCTCTTTATTTTGCTTAAGTATGAGGTTTCTCTATTGTAGAGTGAGATATTTTCTCGTTCATTTATTTGAACTTATTTTTATTTTTGGCATCGAATTTGTCTAATATTTATTTTTATAATTCAGATTTTTCACTCTTTTTCAAGTGGCTCTAATTTATAAATATATATATATATATATATATATATATATATATATATATATATTATTTTTATAGTTTCCCTAGTTTCTTATTTAAATTTTGCATAATTTAAATTCATTTATTATATTTCGTATTCTAATTTCTTTTTCTCTAGATGATCTTATATTGTTTATTACGAAAATAAGAAGTGATAAAATTATAAGATAAAATAAAATTATTGATGAAAATATTTTAAGAATGAATTTTTAATTTCAATATTTTATAATTTCTAAGTTATGTATTGCAATATTATAAATTGTTTCATGTGTATGAGATAAATTGTTAACTTTAAATTATTTTTTTTTACTTCTAAACTCTTTTCTCTGCTTGTCATATGCTTCACCCACTCCGATTGAAAGTAGATGCTAAACATATTTTGATACTTAGATTAGTTTGATATTTGAATAATTTAACAACGTCTCGATATTAAAAATTCAAAAGTAAAATAAAGAATATGAATTATCCAAAATTATATATCTACATAAGTATATAATTAAAGTTTAGTGATAGAATAAGTAAATTTCGTATGCTATATATATAATCAACTTATTATACAGGTACAGTCCTTATGCAAGCTAAAGTTAGTTATCGCTTTTATATTATGTGGGTAATTTCTCATAGATAATTTCCATATTTTCATAAATATATGACAGAAATTCAATTTTGTCATATACTTTATTTATGTGCACTTAAAATCAATTGAAAGTACATTTTGTGAAGAAACAAAAGGACCAGGAGGCTTGGTCTTTTAAATTATGTGCAAGCAAAATATATTAAAAATTAAAACATTAAAGGTATTAATGATATGTACATAAAACATATTAAGTTACATATATTTAGGGATATTGAACGTACAAATATATAAAAAAGAATTAATAATTGACTTTCTAAACATTATTTTTCCTTTTCGTGACAAATAACAGAGAACACACAAGAATACTAATTATAGTATGTTATATGTGACTTAACACAAATATCTCAGACATCTTTGAATAATCGATTTAAAAACCCGATATTAAACAAACCGAAATACAAAAAACTTGTGGTCTTACTATTATAAAAGATAAAATAAGTTAACGAAAGAGATTGAAAAAAATATCATAAGTTTCATAAGATATAACTCATTAAATAGAGGTATTAGCATCATAAGATATACTTACCGATTTAAAAGTACAATACTAAAACTTTTTAAGAATTTTTTTAATTTATTTTTCTTGGAAAAGTAATATATTAAATTAGTTTCATCTATGTTTTTCATTTTAAATTTTAATCTTACAAACAATTTAATTTCATTACATGTAAATAAATTAACATGTTATCCACATATAAACATAAAATGACATAATCATCAATTTCAGATTTAGAATATACACATTTGTCAATATCTTATTGAAAATCATCACATAACAATATAAAGTTTTTCATATTATTGTTTTGGTTCTTCTTTCAACTAGGTACAAATTTTAATACTTTGTTCTCTTAACTAGATACAATACATTCATTTTTTAAGTTGAGCTATATAAATTTCCTCTTTCAATCACCATTCTAAAAGTGAGATTTTAAGATAACGGTGTCAAAATAATCTATGTTAAATTTTTGAGTAAAGCCTTTTGTCACTAATCTTGTCTTAACTTTCTAACAGATTCATTAAGGTCTTAGTATTATTTTTTTTTGCACCAACAACACTAATAACATTTACAAAACAAATGGGATCATTAACAACTAGATAAGTATAAAAATCATTGTCATTAAAAAAAGAAACTTTGACTTGAATAAAACGTCATCTACGTATATTTAAGTAAATTTACATATACTAATGTGAATAACAATTTATATATGGAGTTATTTTAAATTGGAGTTCATAAATTAAATTTGGATTATTATTTTTAACGTAAAATTTTATAATAATAAAAAACCCATAATAAAAGAACATAGAACTATAGGTAAAACAAAAAAGATTTATCATTTAAGATGGAACCTGAATAAATATGATACATCCCTTACATCAAGACTACAAAATAAGGAATAACATCCGGAACTACAATTCAATTCATAAAGAAAAACATGAATTCTTTATAAAACCTAGACAAATAAAAAATCTAATTCCACCGTTTAACTTTTCCGCAAAAACAAACATCTTAAAACATATTGGTTTTTCCATTTTGCTCCTGTAAACAAAATAAACATCATTATATTCAAAAAAAGAAAGAAGTGTGTTATAATATCTAAGAACATAAAATTTTAGTATAACTTACTTTCACATCCATGTAAATTAAATCAACAAGTTGAACCAAATAAATAATTGTTTTCTTTCTCTTCCTTTGAAGACTCTCTTCTGTAAAAATTGTTTCCCTTCATTTCTGAAAAGTTTTCTTGGCCCTCTTCTCAAATACCTATAAATATAGTATTATGTTTCATTTTTTTTTCAAGAATTACTATTATTTTAATTTTATTTAAATTTACTTTATTATATTTTATCTTCTAATAATTATGTTTTCAGCAACGATATTAAGTGTTATATAAAAAGTAATTATCTTAATTTAGTATGATTCCGATGTTAATTCTTATCCAAGCAACTGTAACGAAGATGGTGAATATGAAAAGTTATTGTTATAAATAATTTCAATATATATAATAAGAAGGTGAAAATATAAATTTGCATGCGTTTTGTTTGCCAGTTTCCTATGCAATCCTTCCATTGGTTATCTCTCAATCATTAAACCTAATTGCTAATAAATACTCTCACAATATCCAATGATCTTTGACTTTTTCTATGCACTAGAATTTCTTCTGTGGTAAATACTGTCACAAGAAGATTACAAATTTGTCCGTTATGTTTCTCTGTTTACATTTTTTTTTAATAACGTCCCTTGTATTTATATGAACATGAACTCATATTTAAAATTCAAAAATATTCCGTCAAATTCTTTAATTTATCTACATTGTTTATCTATAAATTTATTTATATTGTTTAATACTCACTTATAATTTATTTTGTTATATTGTGTTCATACTAATTAGTTTTGATACTTAATTTAAATATGTGATCTTGTATAAATATTAACCTAAAACATAAGTGTTGAACTAACAAATATTTATTATTTTATATCATTACATAAAAAAATGTAAGGTTGGAGCATCTTGTTGATTTTGTTCTGTATATGAAAGTTTGTATGTTAGAACTTTTTTTTTCTTTGAACGGTCACTTAAGTTTATATGTGCTTATCATTATACTTTATATTATTTAGCATGTTCTTTCTTGTTCATTTTCACCTGCTCAAACTTAAGTTTAGACCTAACTATTTCTATCATTTTAGGTCCATCAACTAATAGTTAATTAATCATAATTAACTAACTACGATTAATTAACTAGTTAACTAACCATATTTAACTAATCAATCACACTTAACTAATCATGGTTAGCTAACTATATTTAACTAATAACAGTTAACTAACAACACTTAACTAAAACAGTTAATTAATCACAATTAACTAATGACAGTTAGCTAACCAACTAATCACAATTAACTAAATATAGTTACTTAATCATATTTAACTAACTATAATTAATTAATCATGATTAATTAATTATGATTAACCAATTAATCATGATTAATTAATTATAATTAATTAATTAACTATAATTAACTAACTATGATTAACTACGTAGTTAGTTAATTTATGGAATTATTTTAAGTTTGAATAATAGTTTAGCTCAGTTTATTAAAACAAAAATTAATTTAGTTTAGATCAATTCAGTTAACACAAACTATTTTTTAATTTAATACATTTATTTACTATTTAGTACAATTCAATTGATATTTATAACCTCTAATATTAATCATGGACACGAAGTTTTGTCTGATTAGATAATCTCGTTTGATTAATGTAATATTTGATTTAATTTATAAAAAATAACCAAATTTGTATCTTATGTTTGTTCCGTTTACATATGAACATTATCTATTACTTATGTTATATTTTAAATATGAGTTGATATACTTTAGATGTTATTAAAATATAAATGTGTGTAAAAGAAATAGTAAAGCATATAAGTTAATATTACCTTTAAAGAAATGAAACTATGTTTTGAATAAGACACTATCTCCATTTATTACGCAAATTTTTATATATTAATGTGTGACTGACGAACTTTAATTTATGAAGTTATTTTAAGATTGGAGATTGATAAATTTCATATGGATTATTATTTTTAATGTAAAAGTTTGCAATAAAAAAAAACCTCACAACAAGTTATAGTTATTTTTCTTATAAAAGAAAATAAAACTATAGGTAAAATAGAAAAGGTTCGTTTAAGATAGAACTTGAATATATAATTTTTATTTAGTCAAAAACTGTGAAATCATATTTCGAACAGAAAAACAAAGTCAATAAATTTGATAAAACATAATTTGAGTGTTGGTGCTACGTATTATCAGGGAACATATTCAAAAGAGTAAATTTTTATGTTAAAAGCACATTGATATATCCCTTACATCAAAACCACAAAATAAGGAAAAATCATGACCAGTAAATTATCAACGGACTTGTAATTCTATTGACAAAGAAAAACATGAATTCTTTATAAAATCTAGAAAAATACAACATCTTATTCCAAAACATATGAAAACATAGATAAAACCTAAAACATAGCAGAGGAAAAAGATGTATCTTGTATTAACTTTAAAGTTTGCATATTCACCGTTGAAATGTCCATTATCAACCTTATCCTGACACTCTAAACTAATATTGAAAACATTGGTGAAATTATCTCATGAATAAAATAATTTCATCAAATAATTATCGTGTTTGAAGAATCTTTGATGTAGAATTTTTTTCTGTTCATTATCTTGAACTCTTTTCTTTTTGTACTCTCAACCTTCTCAAATACATATTTCTAAAGTATTATATTTCATTCTCTCCCAGGTCATTCTGTTAAAATAATGTTATTATTCTTTGTATCATCTTATTTTTTTTATTTCAATTCACTCTATTATATTTTATCTTCTAATTATTTTTTTTTTATAAATTTCCTTTACAATGTTTTTTATATGAATAAAAAAATTTATGTCATATATTTTAGATGCTATTCAAATTTAAATTTGTTCATAAGAAATAGTTAAGGACAAGTTAATATTATGTTTGAAGAAAAGGAAACCACACTCTCATGAATAAGATATACATTATCTCTTTTTATTTAAGTAACTTCTTATTTATTAATGTAACAAACTTCAGTCTATAAATAATTCTATAACAGTCTATAACAATTATTAAATCACTGTCTCAATCCCTAATTTCACTCTTGTTTAAGTTCATTCCACGCATCATGTATCACTTCACGAATAAGTAGTTGCCTCCACTCCTTCAATGTCATTGCCTCCCCACACTGTTGACGTCATTGCTTTTCTAGGTTGTCGTTTTTCAGACGCTGTCAATAGAAGACACTGTCATCTCCCACCGATCCATGCGTTCGTTGTGTTCTTTACGTTTATACACGCTCAACGACCACCGAGTCAATGAGTTTTTTGACTTTGCAGTTGTCCAAAGAGAACATTTTCATTCAATGACCACTAAATCCGTTTTAACATTTTATTTGACATTACTCATCTCAACTTTTTTAAATAATAGCTCATAGCACTTTAGTTTAGATTATTATAATAAAAAATAATTTAATTTAGTTCTTTTGAATTAATTTTTGTAACATTCCAAAAATACAGTTTAAAACTATATAGTAGAATAATCACATTCAATAATAATTCAGATCAGTTTTACACTAGAATCGAATGTATGTTTATGGCCGAACGGCCTTACAGAAAGAGTTACAAACTTAAACTATACAGGTTAAGAAGATCTGACCGAACGGTTTACAAAAGCCTATACCGAACGATCAAATAAAATCAAAATGGGGAAGGTGCTCGAACAACCACCTTACATTTAAACTAAACTGCTGACTGAACATCCTACGGTTCGGTCTTCACTTCAACCTCGACTAGGTTTTCTTCCTCCAGCGTATCTTCCAGCAGTACGTCTCCTTCTGCTCACATCCACACGGATGATCATTGCAATGACAAAGACGGGCGTACATAACATGACAAGACAGGAAACACAGGGTAAGCTTATATAATTTAATTCATGCATAAACATACATTCCAACAATTAAACACATAAGGTAATTTCAACATACGTATCATACAAAACCTATTACTAGACTGACGGTCCGGACTGTATGAAATATGTGTAGCTACGACGTTCGTGCACCCGGGTGATGTAGTAACTGAGATACCCTCAACAGCTGCCACCCGAGGTTAGTCCTATCTGTCCAAAGTAGCCCTAAGGACTAGGACCTCCTGCCATTCCCACACATGACCTACCCTCCTCTACGTGAGGACGAGTACTCACGGAACATCAGGATGAACTGCCAGCTTAGCATTACCACATTCATACTTTACCAATTTCAATATTCATTCATGAGTCGTTCCTCCCCGGAACGCTCGTCCAAAATCCAAACATTTCAATCCATATCACATTATCTTCATCTTTCATTCATAATTATCTCACTCAAACATTTCGCACAAAGATCCGTAAGGGTACATAATACCGAACGTTCAACCCTAACGCAGAACAAAACCGAACACTTGGAGCGAGACTGAGAGGTCTCCAGTTCCAGAATGGATTTAGACTAAGAGGGTTACTATCGGTTTGAGAAAGAAACCGAGTACAATCAAATATCATAAGAAACGAATGGAACGAACGTGAGTTACAAGGTGAGTCAATTAGGTGAACTGACTCTTGAGGATTTCAACCGAACACTAAAAAGGACCATGTCCAGTACTCAAACTCTAGGCCGGAACCAAAGGATACAACCACTTCAATACATCAAAGAATAATACTTAGCTTATTTGAATTTACATCAAGAAATCCGAATGTCAGTCAATGACCGAGCACAGTAGAGAGAAAACTCTATTAAAGTTGGACGAACGCTATTTTCATCAAGATAGATTATAAAAGAAAAGAGTACGAGCGCTTGGTGTAAGACCGAGCACTACTCAATACGAGCGCTTGGTGTAAGACCGAGCACTACTAAACTTATATTAGAAGGTTTGATAAATATAATAAAATACCATTTGGAGTAGTGTTTAAGAACAAACGAAAATATACAAATACATATATATATATATATATATATATATATATATATATATATATATATATATATATATATATATATATATATATATACTTAATTTTATAACCGAATTCCAAGAAAATAACTATGCTTGACCGAACGCTCAAGTACGATATTTCGAAATGCAGACGCTCGTCCTCAACTAGGATTCTTCCCAAATGAAAGAATCCACTTCTAACCAAGTTCACTAGAAAACCGAATGTTCAAGGACCGTTCAGTAACGAACGTACACTTTCTTGGGAAAATTTCATACTAGGATCATTTATATTCTAACTCATTTCTTAACATATAGTTTCATAACTTTATACATTCGTATTATAATCAATTTTCATAAGATCAAACACCCATAACATAACAATTACTCATACTTCAAAAAATCAAACATATCAAAAATCATACTTCTTATCATTCATCAACTCAACGAACATACATGTCATTCAAACATCATACAAATTAAGTCATATAAGCTTCCCTTACCTCTGAGCGTGAACGAACGTCCTAGAGGCAGGATTAAGGTTCGCCTGACTAAAATTCCTTCTAGCCTCATGTTCAACAATCCTTCCAACTAAACCAAACAACAGAAAACCAACAATGGCTCAGACAAGACGAAATCATGCAACCAAAACTTGGTGTGCATGTACCAGATAACGAACGTTAACAAGAAGAAGAACTTACCAGTTCAGAACCCGAAACCATTCCGTTCAATCTGAAGCTCTGGACGCCGGAAATGCTTCTACGGTGCCTGAACGGTGATCGGAGAAGAGAAAAGGTGAGATTTGATAGAGAGAAGGGAGAGTTTTTAGAGAGAACGAGGAGAAATGAAATTTTAGAGTTTTGGAAGAAGAAGATGCATGCAGAGAGTGTGACGTAAACTTTCCAAAAACTCAGTTTTGTTTAAAACGAACGTCCGCTCATCTGCTGACACCTGCCTTCCTGATAGCGTCCTCCTCGAGCTAGGTTGGGCCAAAGCACGAAGATGAAGCTATGGAGGTGGAATTTGTGCGGAAGCGATGGATATGGTGGTGGGCTCACAATTTTGGTGAGGTTTTTGGTGAATATTTGTGGTAGGATGGAGGTGTTTGATGGATCTCCGGAGAGGTTGGGCCAACTCTAGAGAAGGGTGGTTAGAGGGACCTCATGGGATGCTCTAGCCTTGACTTGAGACAAGATATGTTTGCACACATTTTGGCATAATAACATTCAAATTCATCAAGTCCTTTTACAAGGAAGGAGACCCTTCTATTTATAGAGAAAGGTGTCTCCAAAGTAGACAATAAACCCTAAAACTACCCACTCTTAAAGAGACATGTGGCAATCCACTCTTACAAAGTTTCTCCACTCTTAGAGTGCCATGTGGCAATCCACTTTTGTAAAGTCTTCTCCACTCTTGAAGTAGCATGTGGCAATCCACTTTTGCAAAGTTCCTCCACTCTTAAAGTGCCATGTGACAATCCACTTTTGCAAAGTTTCTCCACTCTTAGAGTGACATATGGCAATCCACTTTAGTAAGAGTTTCTCCACTTAGAAAATGACACATGGCCACTTTCTTCTTAAGAAAAACTCTTCACTTAAGAGCTTGCCATGTGGCCATCATGTCCCATGGTGGGACACACTCTTTAAAAATAAGATTACAAACCATACAATACTTAGCCCTTAATACAAGGCCTAAAATTAAATACTATACTATTTGACCCTTAATACAAGGTCTAAAATACACACAATTTTACTAAGAATATGTTGATGGCTCATGATGATTAGAGCTCGGACCCACCTTTCATAGATGAATCCAACTCTTCTTAAGTATGCTTAACCATGGCTAGGGCATATGCCATCACTTCCACTATCTGATTTCAGGATCCTCGCTGCTTGACACCTGGCGTCCGTTAAGAGGGGTTTGGATGCGTTTTTAATGATTCTGACAATATTTTCAATTTAGTTGAGAACAACTATTTTTAATTCAATGCAATTTTTATCTATTTAATATAGTTCAATTAATTCTAACCACCTCTATTATTAATAATCAGATAATCAAATAGATGTATGGGTAGGAAGATTTGTCTCATTGGATAATCTTAATTGATTAATGTAACCTTTGACTTATTTTATAAAAAAATAACAAAATTTGTATATTTTGGTTTTGTTTTATTTTAAATATGAGATCACATATTTTAAATGTTATTTAAATTTAAATATGTTCAGAAGAAATAAATAAGGATAAGTTAATATTATGCTTAAAAAACGAAACTATAACTGGAATAAGACATCATCTCCATTTATTTAAGTAAATTTTTAAATATTAATGTGACTAACAATTTAACTTATGGAGTTATTTTAAGATTGGAGTACAAAAATTCATTTGGATTATTATTTTTAACGTAAAAGTTTATAATAAAAAAAATCACAACAAGTTTTAGATATTTAACCTATAAAAGAACATAGAACTATAGGTAAAATAAAAAAGATTTATCATTTAAGATAGAACTTGAGTATATATGATATATCCCTTACATCAAGACTACGAAACAAGGAATAATCACCGGGAATACTATCCTATTCAGAAACAAAAACATGAATTCCTTATAAAACATAGAAAAATACAACATCCAATTTCATCTTCAACGGTATTAGTTTTTCCATTTTGCTCCTATAATCAAAATAAACATCATAATATTCAGAAAAAGAAATAATTGTTTTTATATTTAAAAAACAAACACTTTAGTATAACTTACCTTCACATCCATGTAAATCAAATCAACAAGATGCACCAAATAAATATTTTTTTACGTCCTGAGGCATGGCAGAGGAGGAAGATGCATCACATGTTAATTCAAAAGTTTGCATTCTAGTTAAAGGAGAAGATTCATCCTTTAATTCATCAGAAAACATAGATAAAACCTACGAAAAAAAATGAATTATCACATCAGACAACATTGTAATTCTATTCTTGTGCTACCATGATATTGTAAAGTATCATAATTCGACAAAAGAAAATACTTACTTCAATGATTTCGGATGACAAAGATATAGATTTCGCCCGTCGAATTATTTCAAATAACTCAATCAAAGTATTTAAGTAATCAGTATCTTTGGCCGACCAACTTATATCAATATATATTTTCTCCACAAAGAGAAGATTAATCTGAGTGGAAAAACTATGTAAATAAAAATCAGAATATTTAAAATATTTAAGGCTTGGTGTTTGAAGCTCAAAGACACAATCAGCTTGAAACTTCTCATTCACTCTAAAACATATTACACATTACAGGTTACATGATACAATTTACAAGTTAGGGTTTACAAATTAGGAGTTACAACTGTTGCAAATACATGTTATAGATACAGATTACTGGTGTCTTACAGTTTGAGACAATTTGATTTATTTTACTGTCTTCACAAAATTCATAATAAAAAATTAACAGTTTATGATATGAACCTAAATTGGGGATTAATGCATACATCATAGATTGCATTCTTCAACCCAACTTCGTCACTAGCGTACAAAGACAATACAAGCCCACAACACATACCGTAACCGTATGATCCAATTTAGGTCACAAACTAGCATTACCTAGCTCAGTAAATTAGTTTAGTTTATAAGAGTTTATAAACAATGATTTTTATTATAATCCCTCCGATGTGGTACATTTGATTAAAAAAGGAATATAACTTAAGTGAATAAGAGTGTGTAAAGACATTCTGAGGAAGAGTCTGATAATATAAATTTGTATTCACTAATACATCCGCAAGTTTATCAATTTACTGTATTTCTTCAAAATTCAAAATACTCCACCAACCACGTTTTCTCTTCCCAGAGTTTACTTTAATTTGTTTTGCTGTTCTGTACGCAGACCTTTAGTAGGTTGTATGAGTCGAATATTAATCACCGGGACTACTATTCAATTCATAAAGAAAAACACAAATTCATTATAAAACATAGAGAAATGCAACATCTAATTCCGTTTAACTTCTCCGCAAAAAGACATCTTCAACGATATTGGTTCATTTTGATCCTGTAAGCAAAATAAACACCATAATATTCAGAAAAAGAAATAATTGCGTTTTTATATTTAAAAAAAAACTTTTAATATAACTTACCTTCATATCCATTTAAAATAAATCAACAAGATGCACCAAATAAATATTTTTTTATGTCCTGAGGCATGGCAGAGGAGGAAGATGCATCACATTTTAGCTCAAAGGTTTGCATTCTAGTAAAAGGAGAAGATTGATCCTTTAATTTATCAGAAAACATAGATAAAACCTACGAAAAAAAAATGAATTATCACATCAGACAACATTGTAATTCTATTCTTGTATACAATGATATTATAAAGTATAATAATTTGACAATACTTACTTCAATGATTTCATATGACAAAGATATAGATTTTGCCCTTTGCATGATTTCAAATAGCTTAATCAGAGTATATAAGGAACCGCTATCTTTAGCCAACCAACCTACATCAATATATATTTTCTCCACAAAGAGAAGATTAATCTCAGTGGAAAAACAATATAAAACATAAGAATCAGTGTATTTAAAATATTTAAGCCTTGGCGTTTGAAGCTCAAAGACACAGTCAGCTTCTAATTTCCCAGCCACTCTAAAACAAGATATATTTAAGTCTACAAGGTGGGGTGTAGAGATTTTGAAAATATTGAAGTCACCATAGTATATACAACTATGAAAATATAAAGATTCCAAATTGACAAAACCCTTAAATGGATCAAAAAGGTTTTCCCAACCACAATCAAAATTACAACAGCAGAGGTATAGGTGTTTAAGAGAAGGAAGGTCGAAATTTGTGGTCCGAATGAATATGTAAGAAAGTTTGAGAGTAGTGAGAGATGTACATACAGAGAGTTTAGGAAGGTTGCTCACAACATACTGAGCAAGAATTGTAAGTACCTCAATGGTAGTGGTGATGGAAGGTGTATCAATAACATGATCAATGATGGAATCTACCACATGATCATTATAAACGTCATAGTGACAATCTAAATAAACATTGAAAACATTGGTGGAAGTATCTCTGCAAGACAAAAAATTATCTACAAAAACCTCAAATGACATAGCATCTTGGAATGATGAGTCATCGAAGTTGAAAACGGGCAGGGAAGCCCAAAGATTCCTATACCGTTTGTTCAGAACAGAGGTTTGAACTGCGGTTTTTGCATGCACAAAAGAAAGGATGTGTACAATAATTTCATCAGGTAACTCAGGTAACATGTCTTCTTCCTTCTCCTTATTTTTTTCCTCTCTTTTTGAAGAGTCTCTTCTGGAAAAATTGTCTCCTTTCATTTCTGTAAAGTTTTCTTCTATTCATATTCTCGGCCTTCTCACATACCTATATTTATAGTATTATTTTTCATATTTTTTTTCAAGAATTACTATCATTTGTTTTATTTTGATTTTATTTAAATTCACTTTATTATATTTTATCTTCTAATTATTATTTTATCAGCAATGATATTAAGTGTTATACAAAAATTAATTATCTTAATTTATTAGGATTCCGATTTTAATTCTTATCCAAACAATATCGTAACGAAGATGGTGAAATATGAAAAGTTATTGTCATAAAGGTAAGGAAATGTTTGTGATAATATAAATTTGCATGGGTTTTGTTTGGGAGCTGTGTATCCACTCTAATTTGTTGTGTGATAAATACTGTCACAAAATCCAACGATTGACTGTCTATTGCGAGTAAGAGTAGTATGAAACAGGGAAAAATAGTCTTAAAACACAGTGAATCTTTATAGTTTTTCAAGAAAAAAGAAAATAAAAAATAAGAATGATAGTAAAAAAATTATGTGTCAAAATTATGCGTTTTGTTTGACAGTTTCCTATGCAGTCCTTCCATCTCTCAGCCTTTAAACCTAATTGCTAATAAATACTCTCACAATATCCAAAGATCTTCCACTTTTTCTATGCATTCCAATTTCTTGTGTGGTAAATACTGTCACTAGAAGATAACAAATTTGTCCATTATGTTTCTCTGTTTACAATTTTTTTTATTTAATTACGTCCGTTGTATTTTAAGTATGAGTGGATTATATCAACTCATATTTAAAATTCAAATATTCCGTCAAATTCTTTAATTTATCTACATTGTTTGTCTACTTATTTACATCGTTTAATACTACTCACTTATAATTTATTTTCTTATTTTGAGTTCATACTAATTAACTTATTTGATACTTAATTTAAATATGTGATCTTAGTATCTCTTTTGGTCCTCGAATAAGGGAGAATATTTAAAGTGGTCCTACGTTTTTTAAAAGGTGAAAACGGTCTCAAATTGTAAAAAAAATGGGTCAAGTTAATCTTTTTTGCTTACGGTGTTAAAAATGTAACGGTGCATGTGCCTTTGGACAAAACACAATGAGTTGTATAGTTGTTGTCATTGTGTGGCACTGTGAGGTTAAATGACGTGTAAAATTTAAATTTAAAAAAAAAATATTTTGACAAAGGGTTAAAAGAAAAGGGGTTGTTTGCTCTGCGTTGATGTTAGAAGTCCCATATCGACTAGAGATAAGGCCAACTTATAATATAAAAATGAGTCAGGCTTAAACCCACTTTCTAACATGGTATCACAACCATGGTTGGAGCCACCTATTAATTGTACTCTCACGCTCGAGATGTTTCTTTGGTGGAGGAGCTCGCGTTTTGGTCACCATGAACAATGTTGCGATTGGGTTTTGTGGTGAAGGAGATGCGCGATTTGGTTGTAGATTTGGGATTATAGGTTTCACTGTGGTTGAATCGCAGAGAAGGAGAAGAAAATTGGCCATGGTGGCTGGCCGTGATTGCTCGCAATTGTTGATGGAGTTCATGTAGTTGTTTCTGAGTTTTTTCGAAAGTATGACGAAAAATATGATGGTGGTTTTTTGGTTTCGTTGCGATGGCACATGGAGGAGGAAAATGTAATCTGGTTATTAGGAAGAAGCTAGCCTTAGCGGTGGTTTGAGGTGTTGACGACATCGGTTTGTGACTCTAACGTTTCTGGAGGTGGAAGATGAAGCTAACGTGATAAGCAACTTTTTTTTTTAATTCAAAATAGACACGTCATATTACCTCAGTGTGCCACGTATAAAAAAAATTGGATAGCTCATTAAGTTTTGGCCAATGAGGCAGCTGCACCGTTAGATTTTTTACGTCGTAAGCAAAAAGGATTAACTTGACCCGTTTCTTCAGAACTTGGGACTGTTTCCAACTTTTTAAAAATATAGGACTATTTTGAACATTCCCCTCTTTTGAGAAACAAAAAAGTATTAAACATATAAATATTAACCCAAAGTACAAGTGTTGAACTAATAATTATATATCATTACATAAAAAAATATAAATTATCCATCAACTATTGAAAATATAAAATCCATCAATAAATATTAATTATCAACGAATATTTTTATTTCATTTATCGATTGAATTTTTTATTTGTAAGTTGCAGTTACTAGCGAGAAGTAATTGTTTAATTTATTAACGGATATAATTTTCGGTAAAATTGAGCATATTGTTGATATTGTCTGTATATGGAAGTTGGTATCGTGTGAACTTTCATTCTTTCAAAAATCAATTAAGTTTATTTGTGGTTATCATTATACTTTATACTGTTTAACATGTTTCTTTTTGTTGATTTTTGGCCATTCAAACACAAGTTTAGACCTAACTATTTCTATAGGTCTATCCACTAATAGTTAATTAACTGTTGTTAATTAATCGTTATTAAGCAGTTAGCTAATCACAAAAAATAACTTTATTCAATTCAATTAAGACAAACTATATTTTAATTTAATATATTTTTTACACAAATATTTAATTTACACAAATATATTTGTATTTATTAATTGTTCAGTTTGCATTTAACTCAAAAAAAGAGTTGAAAAAATATGTTTTAATAGGAAAATAAAGAATAAAGTAATAATTTTTTTATTATAATCACTATTTAAGTAAATAGTTGTTTATAATTATGACCTACAACTTTTATTTAATTTATTTATTTGAAATAAGATGTGTTTGAGAATCACGTTTCAGCTAGAAACATTATAACAATCTTTAAGTTAATAATATTTGCATTTGGTTTAAGTGATTTACTCATATACTTAGTTTGACATAATCTAAAATTAATATTGATTACACATTTTTATCTTACCATTGACTATTCATTTTTAATTCATTTTTCCTTATGCTGAATGTTCATACCATTTAACTTAAGTGATCCTTATTTTGAACGTGTGATTAAACTAATATATGTGATTAAATTACTTTCAATAGTAAAAGATATATTAAAACATATATAATATTAAAAATAATTAGGTCAAGAGGGCTTTTGAGACTATACCTAAATAGACAGTCAAAGAGGCCAAAATACACATTCGAACAACCAATTATTCATTTTATTTCTTTTAATATTTTCTTCTTTTTGTTATTGAGTTTAATGTTTTTCTCATCTAAAATAGGATCTTTTCTCTATTTATTGTTTTCTTTTAACCTTTATCTCTTACTAGTATTGCCTTTTTATTCATTTTTTCTCACCTCACTTTATTAAAAAAAAACATATTACTTTTAGTTTTATCTCATTTTTTTAAAGTTATTATATTTATATTTATATTTTATTTTATTTTCTGTTGTCTTGTCATTTTTTTAATTTTTTTCATTATTTATTATGTGATTAATGTAACATCTCAAAATGTAGTATAAGATCCATCACATAGTCAATAAAACAAAAACCGTTGACAAAGACTAAAAAATAAAGTCATTTAGAGTCATATACAAAACTATAAATTTAAAACTTTATTTACAACATCACTAATCAAAACTATATAAAATCACAAACTAATGCTATTAAACATCAACATCTCCTCCATCTAATGTTTGCTCCAGAGAAATCTCATCATCCCTCTGCTCACACTCATCCGATAATCATAGCCAAAAAATAAGTTTAAGAACATGCAACAAAGTATAAACAAAAAGGGTAAGCTAGATATACAAGAGAGGTTACAAGCTACAGGTTACACGTTACATGTTATAAGTTATAAGTCATAAGTTATAAGTTACAGGTTACATGTTACAAGTTATAGGTTACGCGTTACGCGTTACATGTTACAAGTTATAATTTAGAATTTCAAGTTACAAAAGTTACACGTTACAAATTATGTAAAAAGTTAAGTTACAAGTTAAATTACAAGTTAAGTAACAAGTTAAGTTACAAATTAAGTTACAAGCTATAAGTTACAAGTTCTAAGTTAGAGGTTACAAGTTACAAGTTACATATTATGGATTATACGTTACATGTTAAGTTACAGGTTACAGATTACAGATAACAAGTTATAGGTTACAGATAACAGGTTATAGGTTACAAGTTACAGGTTACAAATACATGTTACAAATTACAGGTTGCAAGTTACAGACTACAAGTTACATGTTACAAGTTAAGGGTTATAAGTACAAGGTTATAAGTTACAAGTTACAGGTTACAAGTTATGAGTTACAAGTTATAAGCTACAAGTTACAAATTACAAGTAACACGTTATAGGTTATAAATTTAAAATTACAAATTACAGGTTACAAGTTACAAGTTACAAGTTACAGATTAATGGTTACAGGTTACAAATTACAAGTTACAAGTTACAAGTTACATGTAACAGAAACACATTACAAGATACAAGATACAAACTCCAAGCTCCAAGCTCCAAGCTACAAGCTACAAGCTACAAGCTACAAGCTACAAGCTCCAAGCTACAAGCTACAAATGCATGTTACAAGTTACAAGGCACAGGTTACATGTTACTAGTTATAATTTACTTTTTACAAGTTATAGGTTACAAGTTACAAGTTACAAGTTACAGGTTATAGGTTACAAGTTACAGGTTACAGATACATTTTATAGGTTACAAGTTACAGGTTACATAATACAAGTTACATGTTACAACTTATAGGTTAGAGGTTATAGGTTTTAATTTACAAATTACAAGTTACAGGTTATTAGTTACAAGTTACAAGCTACAAGTTGCAAGTTACACACTATAAACTATAAGTTACAAGTTATTTTTTCAAGTTATTAGTTACAGGTCATAAGTTACAAGTTAAATGTTACAAGTTAACAGATACATGTTACATATTATATGTTACAGGTTACAAATTACAGGATACAAGATACATGTTTTAAGTTACTGGTTACAAGTAACAAAGTACAGGTTATAGGTAACACAGTACTGGTTACACGTAACACAGTACTGGTTACACGTAACACAGTACTGGTTACACGTTACACAGTACTGGTTACACGTAACACAGTACTGGTTACACGTTACACAGTACTGGTTACACGTTACACAGTACTGGTTACACGTTACACAGTACTGGTTACACGTTACACGTTACACGTTACACGTTACACGTTACACGTTACACGTTACACGTTACACGTTACACGTTACACGTTACACGTTACACGTTACACGTTACAAGTTTCATGTCACATGTTACAGATTACATGTTACAAGTTTCATGTCACATGTTACAGATTACATGTTACAATTACAACTTATAAGTTAGAAGCAACAAATTAAAGGTTATATGTTAGAGGTTACAAGTTATAAGTTACATCATACAAGTTATAGGTTACAAATTACAAGTTACAAATTATAGATTACAGGTTACAGTTTGTTTGCAGGTTATAGGTTACATGTTACAAATACAGGTTACAATACAATTTCCAGATAAATGTTAGAGGTTACAGGTTGAAGGTTTCATTTTACAGGGTCACTTGTTACAAGTTACAGATTATAAGTTACAAGTTACAAGTTACAGTTCACAGGTTACAACTACATATTAAAGATTACAAATTAAAAGTTACAGGTTAGAGGTTACAAGTTTGTGGTTATAATTTAGAGATTATAAGTTACAAGTTAGTAGTTACATGTTACAAGTTACATAAATTAATTTGGATTATAATAATAAAAACTCACAGTTTTAGATATTTTTCTTATAAAAGAACATAGAACTATAGGTAAAATAAGGAGTTGTTATAAAATAACTTCATAAACGAAATTGTTAGTCATTTTTTAACTATTAAACTGGGAAAAGAAGGGTGATATAAAATTAAGATGATATAGAATGCAATATATAAAACAATTGTCTTCACAAAATTCTCCAGTTGAAGGTGCAGGAGCTTTATTCATATATACATTCCACAACCCATGTTGGTACAAGCCCACATCATATACCATTAACTTAATGCTCCCATTTGGGTTACAAGGTAGCATGACCTAGCTCAGCAAATGATGATAGTTTATACGAGTTTATAAACATTGATTTTTATTATAATCCCTCCAATGTGGTATATTTGATTAAAAAAACGAATATAAGTTAAGGGAATAAGAGTGTGGCAATGATAAAGACATTGTGAGGAAGATTCAAAATACTCTACCAACCACGTTTTCTTTTTCTTTTGATTTTTATGGTATTTAGTTTATACAACTGTAACGTGCAAATGTTATATATATATATATATATATATATATATATATATATATATATATATATATATATATATATTAAGAAGGTGAATACGAGTGTGGTAGTGATAAAGATGGTGGCAGAATTTTAAGGCAGAGCCTGATAATATGAATTTGCATGCATTTTGTTTTGCTGTTCTGTATACAGTCATTTAATTGGTCGTAGAAGTCGAATATTAATCATCAAATACATGTATTATAGTATGTCTAAATCCTTAATCTCATTCTTGTTTTAGTTTATTCCACGTATTTTGTATCTCTTGAGGGACATCTAGTAAGTTGTTCTCTCCATACTGTCAATGTCATTGTCATGTCGTTGATGTCACTGTTTCCTTCTTTTCAAGACACCGTCGATGGAAGACATTGCCATCTCTGACAACTAGTGTAAAAAACTAATAGATTTATTATTATATGGATGACATTTACATTAAACAATGAACCGATATAAATAATCTTAAATAATTAATTTAAAATAATATTTTAATTACAAACAAAACACATCTTTAATAAAAGTTTCTTATACAATACTTTTATCGATAAAAACAAACTTTTTATGGAAGTCATAAGATTAAATTCTTTAAAATTCAAGCCTATTACAATATTACTTTTATTAATAATAAACTCATATATATAAACAACTCTGATTTTAAAATTTTAGAATATCATAGAAACAAATCCAAATTTCAAAATTTCAATAACGTGGGAATTTTCTCACATCTCAAGGTGAGAAAAAACAAAGTCAAAGTAAGGAAACAATATTAAAGATGCTAAGCTGTGCTCCATTAAATTCAATGTGATATGTTAACATAAGCAAATGATAACTAAATTTAAATTATACTTTTTATAAATTAAAATTAGTCTATACATAAATTGACTCAGAATATAACTCTTCATTCTTAATACTAATTACTTCAAGTTTCAAAAACTCTAAAATTTATTTTAGATCTCACTTTTAAATTTGTTTTAAATTTTCCAAACTCATGAGTAGCTAGTTAAACATTAATATCCTAATTAAAATTTGACTGGTAAGTAGGAAAGCCATCCATCTTGATTGATAAACGATGACAAAGAAAACTCTTCCAACTGCGAATTCGTAAGCTTCTTCTCCCACTTAACGCGCCCGCTAGCGTTTGCTCCTTCTCCACTACACTCTACCTCACCATAAGTAAACCTAGACCTGCACCATCAAAGCTATAATAAACCAGTTTCTCACACCAAAAATGATCAATCTTATAAGTATAAAAAATGTACGGTGATGATTTTAAAGGATGAAAGAAGTCTCACTCTTGGCCAGTGTAGCCCCAAGCATCCCAGCCTTGAGGAGAGACAACTGAAGATAAATATGTTCCATAAAATATAACTCTTGAATAAGCTCCATAAGCTCTTCCAAGCTTCACTTCACCATTTCCAATCACACAACCTCCTCTGAAAACAAAACCACTTTCTTCTTTTCCTGATCCTCGAGATTGTGCTGTTACAAAACCTGGAGGAGATTTTCCAAGCGTCGCATTAATGATACAATTCTACAAGTCAAAAAACAAATCAAAATCAATAAATGTATATACTTGCTTTCATTTAATTCAAAAAAATATAAAAATTAGAGCATTCTATATAATATAACCTCATAGTAAGATTGACCGTTGCCATAAATGAAGTCAACTTCACCTTCAACGTAACAATCCTTGAAATAATGACGACCCTGTGCATCAAAGAGAGTATCTTGATAACTTTGGAAACCACACTTAATGAACACAGATTTGTCACCGTATATGGCTGCTGCTGGTGCAGGTTCAATGGTTTCTGACCCGACAAGATTATACGAATTCTGAAAGGTAATGCCGATAACAATTACATTGGAGGGAACACAAACAAATGTAGCACCCAAGTGGTCGTTTATTTTGTATTTACTTGATGCAACGGTGGGGGTGGCAGCAACGCGGTGGTGCCCACTTGATGTTACGGTGGTTACCTCTCTTCCCTGTCCTTCTAAAAAGATGCATGCTTTATCTTCCGATATTATAACCTTCTCTCTGTTCAGTTACAAAACACTACAGTTACTGTGACTGATATATATAACTTATTGATATAAACAACCTTAATTTTAAACAGGAAACACTACAGTTACTGTGACTGATATATATAACTTACTGATATAAACAACCTTAATTTTAAACAGGCTAACTTAAGTATTAAAGAAAGAAGAACGTTACAAACTTACATGTATTTGCCAGGATTTACGTGAATTTTGACCCATTGGTAGTTGTTTTCCTGTATGGAATCAATAGCAGCTTGAACTGTTGTGAAATCTCCTTTGCCTTGCTGATCAACTACAATGGTGTGGACGATTTTGTTCCCCGAACAATCCATGGCTGCACAGCCACAAGAACAGCAAAGAAACAATAGGAGAGGAAAAAAGAGAGCTCCATGAAGCATCTCCATGAAAATTTTAGTGTTAGCAAAACATAATGCTGGGTATTTGATATATAAACTCACTTCGGAGACACTAAGGTCTTTTCTATCCACTTCCATCACTCACAATTACGACAAAAGCCATTAGCCATTAGACTAATTAATGTTTTCACCAGCATATAAGCTATTTGATAGCATTTATTTCTTTTCCATTTGAGAATTCTGAAAATAAAAATGATAGAAAGAAATGAAAGATGAGAGGTTATTAACTATAAAAAAATTAAGATTTACATATATTATATATTATTAAAACTAAACTTTAATTCTGATCCGATAATTAATAACATCAACTACAAAAAGTTGCTAAGTTTTGTTTAAACAAAGGAACAGTTGAAGTAAGAAATGTAAAAAGTTAGACAAATAAGTTCTATAATTAGTTATGAGTTTAACAAATGCATTTTTTTTTTCAAAAAATATCTAAAGAAAGGATTAGATTTACAAAAAAATGTAAATAAAGGATAAAAAATTGTAATACGTGATTATATTAATAATATGTGGTTGTGTGTATAAAGTGAGATATTAAGAATAATTGAATTTTGATATTAATTCAATTATTATCCATACCAAGTTTAGATAAATTGGAAATTTATGGTTATATGCATTTTCTGTCAATATTTAAATATAATTTTAAAATACATAGTATATATTCTGTTAAATTTATTTACTATAATTTCAAATAAACCTGTCTTATATACTAAATTTCATTACTGATGATAAAAATGAACAATTATGAACACTTTTTCTACAACTGAAACTCTTTATGTATATTTAGTTAATGTGTACAAAGGGCATTTGGTTGATGTTTACATTTTATAAGTTATTACATAACATTTGAAACTTAAGTTTAGGCATTACATTTTATATAGCTTTTTGTTAAAAGAAGGTGATTCACCCATATCAAAGTAATTAAGACGTTTCTGAAAAATTAAAAAAAAGTAAATAATATAGCAATTCGACTAATATATTATTTATTCTTTATCTCTAAAGGATGGTAAATAATAAATCACATTGATTATATATATCTTTGACAAAATTGGAAGTATGTGATATAATATATGAAAACGTAATAATAGTGGATTTTTATTTTTAAATGAAAATTATAATGATATTCATTAAGTTAATTCACAAAATATTATTTTACTTAAGAATAATAGTAAATATGCATCATTTATAACCATTACAAAAAAATTCAAATTAAATTAACTTAGTGAATTTTATTATGTTTAACATTATTGTTATGTTACAAGTACACTACAAAAATAATAGATTTTATCATAAGTTTATTTTTTTGAAGTTTCGAAAACCTTTTGATTGCGGGTTTTTTAGAATTGCAGTTAAATTATAAATATAATTTCTTTTTAAAATTATTTCTGGCTGTTTAGGAAAAAAACTCCTGTGTAAGTGTAAAATATTATTAGATTATTTAGGTAATTGTAATATATATTACAAGAGATTGAATACACACTAGTTAAACGAGTTTAACAACATATATTATATAAGTGTGTCTATATACTAAATAGATTGGTTTAACAATATATATTAGAATAGTCTATCAATGTATTGAGTAGACGAGTCAAGTAATACACATCAAATTAGTCTTTCCATACACTGATTAGATAAATATATCAAACAAATTATACAAGTCTAACAATATAAATTAGACGAATATAACAACAAATATTAAACAAGTCATTTCATACGTTGATTAGACGAGTATAACAAAAAATATTACATAAGTTTATGAATACATTTATTAAATGACTAAACAAAAAATATTAGAAGAGTCTATTGATGTATTGATTAGATGGGTCTAGAAAGACATATTTGAAAGTTATTCATAAATTGATTAGACGATACTAAAATTATACATTAGATAAGTTATTCCACATATAAATTAAAAAAGTCTATTAATACACATTAAACAAGTTTGTTTGTTAACTGATTAGATAAATTTTGCAATACACATTAGACGAGTTTCTTCATACACGGATTATATGAGTATAGCAAAAAAATACTATACGAGTTTAGGAATACACATTAGATGAGTATCTTCATATACTAATTAGATGAGGATAGTAAAAACTATTAGACAGGTCATTAGGTACATTAATTATGAGTCTAAAAATACACATTAGACAAGCATGTCTGTATACTGATCGCAACTCACTTAGACGAGTATGTTCATACACTAAGTTTAACAATATTAATTAGAAATGTTTGTTCATACATATATATTAGATGAGCCTATTAATATACATTAGATGACTCTATCATTTATTTGATTAGACCAAATTTTTAATATACATAAGACAAATTTGTTCATATACGAATTAAACAAGTCTAACAATACACATTAGACAAGTATGTTTATATAATGATTAGACGAGTCTAACACCACATATTAATCGAGATTGTTAATGCATTGATCAGACAAATTTAACATACATTCTTAGACCAATCCCTTCATAATTTGTATTTTTAGAGAGTTTGTTTTACTTATTTTTACAAATCCTTTTATATTTAAGAGAGTCTATTCTATATTTTTTAGAAAGTCTATTATTTATATTTTTACAAACATATTAACTTTCTAAATCTATAAATCAATTTTCAGATTAATTATATTCAAAATTTAATTATAAACTAAAAAATATTCATTATTTCTTTTCTTAACTTCTAAATTTTTTAATAAACATATAAATAAATACCAACGGCGCATAAACATCAGTTTAAAACTAGTTAAAGTCAAAAAATAATTGATAGTGACGAGTGACAATTTTTCGTGATAAAGCTATATATAAAAAAATTGATTTATTTTCATAAAACTTTTAAATATACCCTGATTACCCAGATTCATAAAAGTGATTAAAATGTCACCAAGTTAATTAAAAACTTACATCTTTTGATTTTAAATTTTGATTAAGATAATATAATTTTGTTTAAGTTGAAACATAACTTTCTATATGGATTTATATGTTGTCATAATTGGTGATATTCTATGTGGACGAACTTTGTTAAATAATGAAACAAAACAAAATAAAAATAGTGTCAAATGAAAATGTTCTAATTAATGTTAAATTTACTCATTCTTTTATAATATTTTATTAGAATATTGGATGAATTATAAGGAAAAGACGCAATGAAAAGAAAAATATTCAAAATATATAGTCTAATTGATAGTCTCACACTATTTATTTCCTTCAGACATTCACATTATAAATAGAAATATTATATTGATGCAGTCGTTCCCACTTAATGATAATGACATTACTAAAGAAAAACCATGTTCCCGTTGTATCAATTAACATTGAACTGGAACTGGATATCTTATATTATAATAATAACAATAATAAGTAAAACATGACAATGCATGCAAGGCCACGTTTGGCTGATTTATTTAGATATATGTATGCATGTGTCTCCCTCTGACGAGGAGGAGCTACGGAGCAGTGTAATCTGAAAAACACAGTTTGATAGTATTAGTCATCTCAATACCAAATACTTTATCTTAAAAATATATGAAGGAACAACATGTACATAATAATACTAAAATAAAATAAATAATTTAATTTTTAAGTTTTAAGAAGTTGAAGTGTAAATAAATATCTATTAAATTATGAGTGAATTTTATGACATATTCAAATATGTTGATATAGTCTTATATATAAGAGTTTGAATTATAAAAGTAAAAATTATTAACTAAATGTAAAAGTTATTAAAATTTAAGTATTATAAGATTATTATATTGAAGTAAAACTTACATAAAAAATCTTAATAAAGATGTCACGTAGAAAAATTTACACGAAAAGTAAATTAATAACATATATTTTTTTTGTTACACTTTATTTTAATTCATGCATTATTTTCTTTTTTATATATTAAATATTTTGTTACGTTTTATTTTTCATATCCTAACATTTTATAGAAGAAAAGAAAATACAGCATTTTTTAAAATTGTTTGTGATATCATCTTGCAATAAAACTATTTTATCTTTCATTAAATTAAAGCAATTTTATTATGCAATAAAGTACATACTTATCCAATATTTAACAATAACTAATAATATCTGAACTCCAAAATAATCATTAATCTTCTTTTGGCTTCTTCCAAATATATTTCCATTTTATTTTTTTTAAATCATATTATTTTAATAAAAATATAAATTTGTATGGAGAAAATTTTAAGCTAACACATTAACATATATATATATATATATATATATATATATATATATATATATATATATATATATATATATATATATATATATATATATATATATATATATATATATTATGTGATGATAAATAATGATTGAATTTTAAAATATGTTAGCTGGTTAAGATGTTAAAGTTTATTATAATGTCTTAAGTGATTTTATTTTATTTAAAAAATACATAAAAAGCAAAATAATAATAAGAACTTACTTCCACACTTGGTTCCAGAAGCAAGTGGCGTTCCACAGTAATTGAGGACATAGATGACTTTGTCGATGCTGTAGGTATCCTCATGTTGTGCAAAATATGGGCAGAGACAGGTGACATTAGAGCTTTCCAGTGCATTGCAGCATCCGGGAGACGGTTGAACCGTTGGCCCTTCCCGTCGGACGTATCGATCACATTGCATATAAACTCCCCACACATTACCACATTCCCATTGTGCTGAAATCAATGGCAACTTCCCCATCGCCATCACCATCACCCCAATCCCACACATCATCAACATCATTCTTGCATCTGCAAACACTCTCTTTTCCATCTTCCAAGATACCATCATCACCGTTGATGGAATGGAGGATTTCATATCACATATTTATACCACAAACACAAGGCTTTATGCCATTTTTTTAAACAATCAAATTAAACCACTTGTCATTGTTTTCCATATGCTTATTAAAATGTGATTAATTCAGAATTTGACTTTCTATCAAGGGTTGGCTCAAGTAGTACGATTCAGTTTACGGTTCTTCAATGAATAAAGAGAACTGGTAGATATAAGCGTTTGGTTAAAACTAGGATGCTAGCATATATGTTAACTTGGTGACGAAGATGTTGTTTAGGATGTAAGTGTATTGTTGTACATATTTGACTTTATAATGGTGTGGATGTTTTTGTATTTATTGATTTTATTGATTTGCAGATATAGGAAGAAAGAAAGGAAAGGTTTTGTGATCAACTATACCAAATTCATGGAAAAGAAAAACAATTTTACCATGATTTTCTATTGCACATTAAAAAGATCAAACTAACTTATTAAAAGATCTTAAATATTATTTTAATTTGACTTTTTGGCATGTGATAATAGCATTTCATAAATTATAATAAAAATATATCTGATTTCAAATCAAATTTGAAGAATTTCATACACGTAACCTTTCATTTGAAATTTTAGTTAATTAGATGAAGATAATCCTTTTTAGAGGAAATTATTCTTGAAAGATAATTGATGACGTTAAAACAAGGTGGATTATATGACTAAAGATATAATTTATTATAATTTTTGAAAGGAATATTTTTTCTCTCTCACTTAAATAGATATTATAAAGAATTTCATAGATGGATTTTTATCGACGAAAATAAATTTTCAGATAAACTCAAAATTAATAATGAATTTTATAATTTAAATTATTAAAAATGTTTTTGTTGGTAATTGAAAAAAATTGTTGATAAAATCGGCCAATAACTTATAATTCTGATTTTTTACATATTTTTTATGGTAAATTTGTTGATAAATAGAATGATGAACTTTGTGCCAAGAACAATGTGATTTTTTATATATTAAAAAAATATGAGTGAAAATAAGAAGAAGAAAAAGAGAAGAGGAGATCGAAGTCGATGGTGGCAATAGAGGTACAAGAGTGGAGTGATCGCTCGATGACAACGTGAAGGAGTAATGGTGATGTGGAGATACGACGACGGAGGGATAACAGTGATACGAAGTTATAAGAGAGGTGGAAGAGGAAAAGAAAGAAAGAAAAAAAATTGAATGACATTGGTTGACATGGTAATGAAGGGAGGATAGAGACATCACAAACGCGTTAAAAAAGGAGGAAAGAAAAAAGGAAAAATAAAATACTCAACTAAATTTTTATTGACATCCATTTAACACATATTTACTGAAAAAATTTGTGATTGTCAATAATTGTGGAAGGAATTTGCTATTCTTAATAAAATTTAGGGTTAAATATGTTTTTAGTCTTTAAACTATCAAGCGAATTTGTTTTTAGTCTTTCTTTCAAAGTAAGGTACACTTTGATCCTTTTCCTTAAAGAAACTATAATTTTTTGTCCTCCAAAACCAACGGCATTAAAAATCCCCTAAGGTGGCTAACAGTGATACCACGTATTTTCTTTTTTCTGACACGAATCAACTTTTCCCAGCTTTTTTCCAATCCTTTCCCTCCCTCTTCCTCAATCTTCTCCTTAAACTCTTTCTCAAAAATCGTCACATTCTTCAACCTTTTCACCACCATCACTGGCCCTACCTCAAGCACCGCCTTCCTCCACGCCATCACGAAGAACCCTCCACAAGGAGAGAATGGAGAAGAGGTCACTAGAGAAAGAGAACAAGAGAGAAAGTTAATGGTGCGGTTATTGATTCTTAACGAATCATTGATCTCTGTTTGAACTTTCTTCATAAAATTTCCATTCTTCTAATTCTTCTCTGTTTGTTGTTGTCCCTACCTCTTTGATCTGCAACTTCAGCATCCTCATGGGTTTACCCTTCAAGCCCTGGGTATGTTCTTGATCATGGATCTTGCTGATTTGTTTAAATTAATACGCAATCATTCATTTATTTCTCTGAATTTCAAGTTTAATTTTTTATTTAATTTTTTCCTAATGGCAAGATGTTGGTTACTTGCGTGCTTTATTAAACCAGTTTTTTCTTCCATTTACAGAACATGAAGAAAACCCTTCTTGCCCTTTTCTATCTATGTTGAAGTTACCTTTCATATTAATTAAATTGCCTACTTTGATGCCCTAATTAGATGGATTTGGCTAGATTCAACTTCAATTATATCATTTGCAAAAGCAAAAGCAAACTGTTATTTTTTTACACATTTTTAGTTTATTGTAGCCAAAAGGCCATTTTTTGGGGTTCATGTAGCCACCTCTTAAATCAAATTTACTCATAAGCCAATGACATCATAATCAACCCTTTTGAAACATTAGTTGTTGTGATTATGATGTTCCACAATAAATAAACTTTTTCTTAAACTTAAACACAATTAAGAGGGGACTCACATAGCTTTCACCTTATGCAGATGATGCAGCAGCAACAACATCAGATGTCGTTGCTGAAAGTCAAACTCAAACACTTCATTCTGTCTATTCTCGACGATCCTATCGTGAGTTGCATCTTCGGCGAAACTGGTTTCAGAAGCTACGACATCAAGCTCGCACTTCTTCAAGCACTTCCACCTTCGAGAATCTTCTCACGGTTGACCCCTCCGGTTTTCCTCTGCAACCTCGAACCAGTTCAGAAGATCGGTTCTCGACTGGATGAGAATTGCCGCATAATCGTGGAGGTGGTGACGAGGAAGAGCAAAAGTAATCCTCTTTTGATGGGGTGTACGCGAAAAGAATTCTGAAGAGCTTCATTGAATGTCTGGAAGCTCATAAAGGTGGGGTATTGGCCTGTGAACTGAATGGGTTGAGGTAGGGGCGACGACTAGGACGTTTGATTTGGAGGATTTGCTCGGGGCTTCGGTGGAGGTTTTGGGAAAAGGGACTTTCGGGATGGTATGGAGGAAGGCGGTGCTTGAGGCAGGGCCGGTGGTGAACGTGAAAAGGTTGAAGAATGTGGAGAAGGATTTTAAGGAGAAGATTGAGGGAGAGGAAGGGAAAAAAAGCTGGGAAAAGTTAATTCTTATCAGAAAAAAAGAAAATGACGTGATACCACCATTATCCACCTTAGCGAATTTTTTACGCCGTTAATTTTGAAGGACCAAAAATTATAGTTTCTATAAGAAGAATGATCAAAGTATATCTTACTTTGAAAGAGGGACTAAAAAGAAATTCGCTTAATAATTTAAGGACTAAAAACATATTTAACCTAAAATTTATTCACAATTTTACCAACAAATTTTTAGTTATCAATAATTTTAAATTATCAAGAAATTATGTCTTTGATAATACACAATTTTATTTTAGTGAAATAGTTGAACTAACAGTGTTTTTGACCAATAAAAGAACCGCTTACAAGTTGTGTTCTATAAAAAATATTAAAATACTTTCTATTATAAAGAACAAATTAATAAATATAAAATTATTGTATACTGAAATAAAATGTTTTCCATATTTATTTTTATTATGTTGTCATATGCACGTTATGTTTTATGAAGAGTGATTTTTATATTGAATATTATTGTATTCGATGTAAAAAATACATATTTACATTTATTATTTGTATACTTATTTTTATTCAAGTCAAAACTTTATTTGGAGATTTATAGGTATATGATATTTAGAAGTAAAAAAAATGTTCTTATAGGTGCACTGTAAGGACCATGATTTTAAGAGTAGTGGGGACACGGTGGTCACCCACCCTTTTTCATTTCAGGGGAGCAACATGCCACACACAGAGCTCACGTTCATGTGAGAGCATAGTAATATTCTACACCCGTGAACATTATTATAGTTCACATGCCAACATTATATTTTACTATTATCTTCACGGGTGAACAATTAAATTGGAGAGCTGCACACATGAAAAAGCAACACGTAAAGGATAGCTCCTTGGGAACAACTCATTCCTTTCATCCAACACTTCAATGTTTCTTCTCTTTGGCTAGCAGAACCAGCAGATGCCCACGGTCCAGCTGGGAGGCGTCACAACCATGGCCTCCACACAACGTCCAACATCCAGGAGCCAGCAGCCACACCCACAGCAGTAGAAGTTCACGGTGCTGCAGTTACTGACTGGAAGGAAGAATACGCACGTTACCCTTGAGGAGAAGAAACGCCCAGCAGCCACCATCTTCATCATCCAACAACCACTTTCACGCAACCAGCAGAGAAGCCTTGAACCATCCAACACGGTGCAGTAGCGGCAGGAGTTGCAGTCAGTCACGACCTCTCGTCCATCAACACCATCAATCCGGCATCGCCCAGCATGCAGCCACCACGTTCACGTTGATTCCAGAGAAGATAAGAGAAGGTGCACGGTGAAGAAATGAAACTCACGACTGGCTGGATGGATGAAGGAAGAACGAGAGTTTGGATGTGAGGAAGTGTTCCTGGAAATGAGAAAGTGCTTTGCCAATGAAGAAACCAAACACAAATGGATGGGTCTCTGCCTTTGTCACGCCGAGGAGCACAAAGATATGGAGAATTGAGTAAAGACAGTGCTAAGGGACAAAGCTTAATGGAATCAAGGGTGGGCAGTAGCACAACTTCCATCCAGCAAGCTTAGTTCAGTAGGTTGTTGCGTCCAGTAAAGAAGATATTCACGTCTAGCAAACAACTCATGGCTAGCTCACGTAAAGAGTGAAGAGGTGCTGGAAAGAAGGAGGAAAGAAGAAGAAGGGAGGAGAGCTGGACACTGTGGCAAAGGGGGTTGAAACGGCAGAGGAGGAACACAGTGCTGAGATTGATTCAAGAATTCACAAAGGAAGTCTTCAAGAGGTAAGGGGTGCTAGATTTTTGTTTTGATTAGTTAACCTTACTGTTTTTGTAGAAATCTAAAAGCTTTAGAGTTAAAAATGGAGGTTTTCTGGTTTTCTGGAAAATCAGTGATTCTGCAAAATCTGCAGAATCGCGTTCGTCCAATTTGGTTTCAAATTGGACGTTCGTCCAAAACTTGACAAATTGAACTTTCGTCCACGTTGTTTTGAGCGCTCGTCTCTTTTTCTCTGTCGAGCGTTCGTTTCTGAACGTTCGTTCGTCTTAGTAACGAGCGCTCGTCCAAACAGTGTTGTCGAGCGTTCGTCCTTAAGTTACATGTTGAGCGTTCGTTCTTAAATATTCTGAACGTTCGTCCTAACAGTATATGACCTAATATAGGTGGGTTTCTGAGCGTTCGTTCATAAATAGTGGATTAACGAACGTTGGTGATAAGGATTTGAGTAGAGAGCGTTTGTGTACGTCTGTGAACGTTCGCCATTTTCCAGGTAAGGGAAGCTTACTTAATTTAACTGTTTTTGATGTATGTTATTTGTAAACGTTCGTTATTTTGACTGTATGAAGTTGTTATGATTGGGTTATGTGAACGTTCGTTTTTATGGAATGAAAATGATATATGACTATGTTACATGTGATGCATGAGATGTTGGGTGGAATAGAATATATGAAATCTGAGATTTTGGGTTGATATGAAAGAATGAAAGTATGTGATTTCAATGAGATTTTGAACTGGAATGTATATGGAATGAAATAATAAAACACTCCCCTGTAATTACGTACGTTCATTGCTGAACGGTCTCGGACCGTTCGGTTTTTTTGGTGAAAATAACAGAAGTGGGATCGTTCATTTGGATCGATCCCTTGTTGAGGACGAGCGTCCTCGTGTCTAAAGTCTACTAGCGTTCGGTTTCACACTGAGCGTTCGTCCTGGTGCTCGTTTTCAGATTGAGCGTTCGTCCTTTCGTGTGCTCGGGTTGAATATGAGCGTTTGTTCAAATTGGAGTTCGGTCTCATACCGAACGTTCGTTCAAATTGGAGTTCGGTCTCGTACCGAACGTTCGTCAAAATTGGCGTTCGGTCTCAGATTGAGCGCTCGCTCTAATTGGTGCTCGGTCTCACACTGAGCGTTCGTCCTGATGGTGCTCGGTTTGAAATGAGCGTTCATCCTAATAGTGCTCGGTTTTGAGCTGAGCGTTCGTCCTAATAGTGCTCGGTTTTGAACTGAGCGTTCGTCCTAATAGTGCTCGGTTTTGAGCTGAACGTTCGTCCTAATAGTGCTCGGTTTTAAATGAGCGTTCGTCCTAATAGTGCTCGGTTTTAAATGAGTGTTCGTCCTAATAGTGCTCGGTATTATTTTGAGCGCTCGTTCTCTGAACATAACTGTTTCTCTGCCGTTCGTACTTTAATACGAACGAGCGTTGTTTTGGTCTCGCTGACAGCGTTCGTCCAGTGAACAGTACCTGACTTGCATTTTTTCTGAACTTAAACCGTTCGTTCTTCGATTCGAACGAGCGTCTTTCGGTCTCACTTTTGGCGTTCGTTCTTTGATCCGACGAGCGTTCTTTTGGCCTCGCGGATAGCGTTCGTCCTCGTTCCCCTTGTGATGGAACGTTCGGTATTTAAATGATGAATAGTTCATGATGAACAGTAAATGATGAATAGTAAAATGACAAATATTAAATGATGAAGATTGCATTAGATGAATGGAAATATTGTGACTTTTGAAAGAACGTTCCTTTTTAATGGCTTCCTTATGAATGATGAAAATGATTATGGAATGATGACTAGTGAATTGTGAATATATGATCAAAAGTGAATGATGAACTATATATGAGATGAAATAAAAGTATGGATGATTAAGTGAGCGTTCCAAGGAGGAACGACTCAGAATTTGATTATTGAGATTTGTAAAGTATGACTGTGGGAAGTTAATGCTGGCTGTTCGATCCTGATGTTCCGTGAGTGCTTGTCCTCAAGTAGAGGGCGCACGTCATGTGTGGGAACGGCAGGAGGTCGTCGTCCTTAGAGGTACTTTGGACAGGACGTACTAACCTCGGGTGGCAGCTGATGAGGATGCCAGTTACCACACCACCCGGGTGCGCGAACGCCTGTAACTATGCAGATTTCATACAGTCCGGACAGTCAGTCGTGTTGAGTTTTATTTAGTGAGTACGTTTAAGTGGGTTGTTATGTAATGAATGTGTATGTTGAAATATGCATGTATGATGAATTGTTTACTTGAAATTCTATGTTGATGCATGAGTTAAATTATATAAGCTTACCCTTTCGTTTTCCTTGTGTTGTCAATTGTCCTTGTACGTCCGTCTTGTCATTGCGATGATCATCCGTGTGGATGTGAGCAGAGGGAGACGAGCGTTTGGAAGAAATGCTGAATGAAGAGAACCTGATTAATGTTGAAGTGAAGACCGAACAGTGAGACCGCTCGGCCAGTAATGTGATTGTTGAATTGAGTGGTCGTCCGACCATCCTTTGTTTTCGCTTAAGTTGATTTTGGACCGTTCGGTAAATGTTTTCTGTAAACCGTTCGGTCAAGTTTTTATTTGTGCGTTCGACTTCAGATTGTGATTCGTGTTGTAAGGTGTACGGCTTGGCTTTTGTTTTTAGTGAAAAACTGTACTGAATTATTATTAAATATGACTTTCTGAATTTATAAGTTATGACTATATTTTTGGGATGTCACATGCACTATTTTTAAGAAATAAAAATTCATTTTAAGTATCTATTTTAAATAGAGATTAAACTATATATAGATTTGAAATATATCATTATGGTTGTACTTTAGTAGAAAAATTAGTCCAACATTTAATGTAAAGTTACTATATTTAACCGACTTTGAAATTACCACTTCGTGAATATCTTCAATTAAGGAAATCATAGAGGGGAGAGAAAGTAAGATGATAAAAATATGTTATGTATTAATAAAATTTATATTAGATGGGTTGATATTCACAAATATTTATTATTTGTATTTATTATTTGTAGGTAGTGAAATATTTTAATATCTTTTATAATATTATTTATACTCATGAATATTTATTATTTAGAAAAATTAAAATTAAAATTCAATTTATATTTTATTAAATAAATTTGATTAAAATTAAAATTATTTATATTTATTATATTAAATTTAATTAAAATTTATTGTATATTTAATTTAATTTATATTATAATATATATATATATATATATATATTGTGATTTTATTTTAAAAGATTATAAATATTCGTATATTTTAAAATACTTAAGAATAATTTCTAAACAATAAATAAGTGAAATTTTTGTGTGAGTTGAATAATAAAACTATCTGTATTCTACCTAACCCTAAAAGGGCTAAAGAATATATTATTTATATTTATTTAATTAAAAGTGATATATGATATTTTTTAAGTAAAACTATAAGATAGGTGATTTACAATGGGTGATCAATATAAATTTGAATTCAACTAAATTTTGTTTCACGTACATAATATTATTACTTATATTTTGAGGAAAATATTTGAGACTCATATTAAAGTTCTTTTTCATAAAGTATAATATGTAATGAAAAATTATATTAACCATATATGGATTCTTTTTATATGTATCATAATGTGATTTTTGTACAGTATCAATTAATAAAAAATTATCATTAATATATTTTTAAATAACTCATTTAATAATTTGTAATTAAATTGCCATGACCTTTGTGTATATTAAGTGGCCATTTATACATAGAAAACTCAATTTTAATTAGTATATCGGCATTTGAATTTAGAGTCCTACAGTACACGGCAGTAGTTTATCTTTACCGAGAAAATTACTTTGATGAAGCTTCCATATACAGTGACATGACATCTTAATTTTTTGTGACATTTTCTTGGTAAAGGTTGGCGTATGTTTAACTAGTTTAATAATGTCCTTCCCAAGTTGAATTTCTATAATGTTTTTGCCTATTTAAATTTCAATTACATTATTATATATTATATAAATATTTATAACAAATAAATAGATGAAGAAAAAGAATATCGAAAAATGAACTAAGTAAAATTGCAATTGCAAGAGAACATAAATGATATTGATATGTAAGAGTGTAATGTTTTGTCCTAAGTGATGAGTGCATGTATGTTCTTGTTTAAGTTTTAATTTAAAATTTTTTATTCAATATTTATGCATAAAATATTAATTTATATAGGATTTGTGATAATTGAAATTATTGAGTTTGTAAATTAAAATTTTTTAAAAAGTTATTTTTAATTGCATAAATTATTTTTAGATAATCTAATTTTTGTTATGCAGCTGAAGTGAAATTTTGATTCATTGAAAATGTGAAAATAAATCATTTCAAGCTTAAAAGGTTAAAATCAACAAATTTAGGAAAAAATTTAGGTTAAAATCTTTTACTTATGCACTTCCTTTTTCAGCAATGGGCCACAAAATTAACTTTTATACATCTCTTTATTCGTCCTACCTCTTAAAATCAACTTAACTAAATTCATGTGGCAATCTTAACTTCAAAAATTTTTCCAACCACATACCTCCCATCTAAACACAGAAATCCAAGGCAACCACCACATGGCCTCCTGCATGCTGCCAGTCACCGCACCACCTTCATCAGATCTCCATCTTCTTCACACTTCCAGCCACCACCTCTCGCCTCTGTCAATCACCGCAAGCCTCCACTAATTTCCGTCAACCACGCAGTAAGTCATCAGAATCTATGACAGCGCCATCTTCATTCCATCATTAAACCAAAACGCAAAGCCTTAAATCACCAGCATTTACAAACAGATCAACCACAAATCACGAATCAACACCTGTAAAAAACCTAAAATCACGCTGCCATGTTTGTTCACAGCCTCACCATGAGCTGCATCGCATCACCTAAATTGTGAAAACGAGGTTCCGTCTTCCACAATTGCGAGTTATCTCCACCAGCACTAATTTGCAAGCTCAGAAATCCTAATTTTGGGAGAAAGAGGGAACTACCATGTGGAAGTCTCTCATTAGATAGTGTCTCGTTGGGTCAAACATAAAAGGGACTAAAGTCAAAATATTTATATCTCTTGGGTTTCTCTTTGTCATTTTGGACAGAATAAGAAGAGCTGAATTGAATTTTTGAAAAAAAATATGTTGTTAATAATTTATTAGATATTTTAAAAAATAATTAATTTAATTATATCTAAATATGTCAATCAAGAATATCTTTCCAATATTTTTAAAAACTAATCAAATATGGTAATTATTTAAGCGATATTACCTTATCAAAAATTATATTTCAGAAAAGGCAGATCAAATTTTATATAATGAGATCAAGAAAAAACAGAAGAAAGACATTAGAAACTCTGGTTTTGGTGCAGCTATCATCCACCACATCTCTCATCTTTTTTCCACACTTTTCTTATTTTCACTTTTATTCATCATGTATTTCATCCCATCAATTGAGGGTTAAACTTCTAGGATTGTTTCTACCATAATTTCATTATGAGTCATGAGGTTAGATTAAAATAATATTTTTATTCTTTTGATTATTGTTTTGTGTTATCTTTCATTTAAGTCTTCTATCTCTGAATTACGTAAAAAGTAAGAACTTTTATATCATAGCTAACTATCGAGATGTTTTAATCTAAACATATGTTGGTCACCTAAGTTTAAAGGATTTTAATTTTTATTAAGAATATACTTTAATTAAATTTAAAAACTTTCGTATGGTTGAATGAGTTTTTATTATCAATTTTCCAATTTTGCTACCACAATCAACTGTTGTTATAATGTTACACTTAATTACGATACTATCATCACTTCTTCTATTACTGTATCAATGTCACAAACTTCATTATATTAAACGTTTTTCACTAGTGAATCCATTACTAACATATTTTCATTGATAAATAAAAAATTTAAGATTCATCAATAAAATGTATAGGTAAATCAAAATTATTTTATAGTAATTTAGTATATTCTTATTGTTTATAATTCATGTTATAGTAGGATGATTACTTTTGAAACACCAAAAATTGTCAGCAACATTAACTTTGAGTTGAGCAGAAAAAGTATGTCAGGACTTAGAATAAGTGTGTTAAATTTCTTCGTGAATTAACGCTTTTTATGAAAGATAAAAAAATTGTTAGGAAGAGTTACATTTTTTTTTCATGAAAAAATAGTGTCACTTTATAAAGAAACATATTTTCTTTATGGAAGAAGAGTTTGTTTTTTTTTTCATCTTGTGAATAGAAGAATATAGTTCTCTTTAAGGAAAAGATAAAAAAATATATAATAGAAATCCTACCTCTTTAATAAAAAATAAGTTTGTTTCACATTAATTAATGAGAATTGAGAAATAGTCATAGAAGAAATGTGAAACCTTTTGAGATATTCTCTTAAAAATTAAAGACTACTTGTATTTATACTTTTGTGATAGTTATTAATGACTAGATTAATATTATTAAGCCAAGAGATACGTTGTATAATAAAAAATGTACTACTAAATCAATAAAATTAATAATGTATGATGTGAAGTTAGTATATTTTATTAAGTTTTAAGTTCTACCAATATAAGTCATATGGACAAAAATTTGAACTAATGAAAACTGATGAAGATTTCTACCACTAAATTGAGAATGAAATATCACGATAACTTGACAACATGTATACATGTGTGATAAAATTATATGATGTTATGTAAAGCTATTATATAAAATCTATATGAGAAAGAAAAAATTTCTTACTTATTTATAGAAAATAAAAATATATTATCTTACTACATTTATAAAAATGAGCGATTGGTCAGGACTCTAATAAGTATATCATAATTATGTTAAGATTTTTTTTTTTCAATTCGAACATCTAAGTTGAGTAAAAGATGCAATATTGTTTGGAGATGTATATGGGTGACAACAATTTGAAGTATTCGGAATCAAAGAAATAATATCATTTTTAGAAATGCAAAAATAGATTTTCAGGAATATTTTTTTTATACAAATTAAAACATGAGTCTAAATCACGAATAAGTACCCAAAAACATATTTTTCATACATGTCTAACATCAATGCAACTCTAAACGTAATATTTAAAACTTCTTTTACTCTTTTTGGTACATTAACATAATCAGTGTGTATCAATAATAGGTGTGATTATGCGTTTTATTGTTGCAACTTTTTTGTCGTGAGATTCTTGAAGGTGTTTTTTCACTATGGTAGGATTTTTGGATGTTCTACCAAAGATCACAAAGTCTACTATGAAAAGAAATTGAGACTATGCTTTATTCGAATGCACTTATCCAGGATGATTTTTTGAAGAGATGTTTTTGAGATTAATTATTATAAAATATGAAGTAGAATGTAAATTTCAGTTTTAAACGGGGTTGTTGTCCAATCTCACAATGAATTTTTGTAGATACAGAGAGGATGAGTTATATTACTGTCTTTTATTTTTTATTTATTTTATATTACTTTGTGTGTATGGGTTGGGACATTTCAGTTGTCTCTTATTTAATATATTTGTTTTTACTGATAAAAAAGATCATATTTATAAAAAATGAGTTTTTAAGTTTAAACTTAATATTTTAAAATTTACATTTTTGTTAACTGTTTCACGGTTAAAATTTACAAGGTCGAGTCACCAAATATCTTTACAATTTGTTATCTTTCACGGTTTGGTTTCGCTCTCTTGTTCCCTTCTTTCATTCGGAAGTGTACCTGTTAAAGGTTCTCCGATGTCAAAGTCACTGTTAAAGGTTTTCCGATGCCAAAGTCAATAGGTGAACGGTTCGACAATTTAATATAATAGTAATAAATACACAATAAATGCAAACTACATACCTCTTCCTTTCAACTGTATTTATAGTTTTCGTCATAGGTATGTGATCAATGAGATGTTAATCATGACCCAACTTCGGTCGAATGACTTTAATCGCAGTTTACTTTAATCTTTGCATAAATAACTACAAAAATTTCACGGTCGTTCGAGCTTGATCGTCCGATCAGAACGAAAATATTTCTATGGTCGTCCAGCTAGATTAACCACCCCATGTTATTATGATCATCCGGTCCATCTAGTACATTAACCATGTTATATATATATATATATATATATATATATATATATATATATATATATATATATATATATATATATATATATATATATATATATATATATATATATATATATATATATATATATATATATATATATATATATTGATTTTCTGTTGTGTATATATTTAGATCATAAGATCAAAGCTGAAAAAAATAATACATAATTTTATATTTTTACTTACTTTAAATATTTATTTCGAGTTTCACGGATCGAGTCATATAACAAGAAGAGTGTTTTAGAACAAATATTTCATTAGGTTAACATCATAACCTCCTAAAATTAACATTCTCCAAGTACCTGTCCGAATTATTAAGTAAAACGATGTTAAATTATTATGTTTCTACTTTCCAAACAAAATTTGAAGGTTATTAGTCATCGTTAAATAATTTCTGAAGATTAGGAAAATTATTAAGAGAATATATATATATTTATAATATATAGATTGACACAGTCTCAATTGACATTGATCTCAGTGTCTACAACTTCGTAATTATAAACCATGGAAAAGAAAAGTGAAGATATGCATTGCACGAGAGGTCGCATGCATATTGACGCATCGACTGCAGGCCATGTTTGGCTGACTTATTTAGTTTATATTAATAGTCTTCAGTGGTGACTTCAACTTCCCTCCTCGGGAGGAGGAGCAGGATAAGGTGCAGGATTAGGAGGAATGATGAAATCTGAAAATCACATAAATTACATAAATTAGTTAGTAATTAAGGGAAAATGAATTTTAAATCTAATTTAAAAACCCTAAAACTGATGAGATTTATATTACCTCCACAGCGCAGTCCAGGAGGAATTTGAATTCCACAAGCTCTGGAGACAGAGACAGTTCGGTTGAGGTCGATTCCATTCCTAGGGCCAATGCCAGGAGGCCTAGAAGCAATGTAATCGCAGGCGCATTGCAGATCTATATTCTGTCTTTTCAGTTCCTGGCAGCACTCTAGAGATGGCTCCGTTGGGCCATTCTCTCTGTAGAACTGCTCACATTGAGCGAAAACAGCACTGAAGTTACCTCCACATTGTGCCGAAGCCTCTTGGAGGTTCCCTAGCACTAATATTCCAGCAAACATCACCATTAATGCAAACTCTCTCTTTCCCATTCTCACTCTACTTTTTTCAAATCCCTTATTAACTTATTTCCTCACACTTTCTTTTACCATGGAATCATGCCTTTTCGACCACCTATTTATAACAATCATATCATTCATTAAGACGCAAGTTTTGAGTTTTTTTTTATTTAATTTTTTTATTAAGTGAATAATATGAAAGTTATCTTGTTTCATTATCTAGTTTATTATTTTCACAAATTAAAAAAATATGGAATTTTTTTTTATTAAAATCAAACAATATCACAGTTATTGTGGTTAATAAGAATCATTGTTGTTTTACTATGATAGTAATATCACTGTATATTAAATAGAAATTTTATATTTTTTAGGATGAAAAAAATAAATAAATAATCATCCAGTTTAAATAAGCGTATGTAAAAAAATTATTATAAAACAAAAAATATAATTTTTTATCTTTTATATATATATATATTTCTAACAAAAATCCAATAAAATAATAAAAAATATTTAGATTTATAAAAAATTTGCATTTTATCCGTGCCGCTTTTAATAACAAAAGTAGTTTTAAACTCGTGTTTACGGATTGATGTTTGTTTTTGTGTTATTAAAAGAGATTTAGAGGTTGAGAAAAAATATAATAAATAACTTTAAGTTTATAATTAAATTTAGAATATAATCAACTTTAAAAATAAAAATAATTTACAGGTTCAAAAAGTTAATGTATTTATATATAAAGAATAGATTTTGTATCAATATAAAATATAAAACGTATGTAAAAATATAATACACACTCTAAAAGTATAAAAGATAGCAAAAATATGTGGAGTTGAGTCATTTCAAATATAAATCAATGTATAGAGGTGTATTTTTAAATTAGTTTAATCAATGTATTGATAAACTCATTTAATATGTTTTGTTATATTCGTTTAATCAATATATGGACACATTCGTCTAATGTATATGGTTAAACTCGTTTAATTAATATATGGACAAATTTGCGTAATGCATATTGCAACACTCGTCTAATCATAAAATGGTGATAAACGTATAATCTCTATTGTTAGATTCATCTAAAATGTGTATAAAAAAATTAGTGTTGTCAAAATGAGTTGTAACTCGCGATCCAACCCAGCCCATCACGAGCTTAAGTCGAGTTGGGTTTGAAAAAAATGTAATTTTTTTTGTGCGGGTTAGTTTTTAATCCGACTCACTTAGAATCGGCTCATCCGTGTTGAAACCGTGGTAAGCCGAGTTAGCTCACCAACCCACCTAATTTAATTTAATTATTTATTATTTTGTGTTTTAATATTATTAGTTAACATTTTTTTATTATATTGTAGATGGAGATAAAAAAATGTTTCAAAAGAGAAAAAAATTATAAATTTATCTATTCAAAACTCTAATATTATAAATGGACAAGAGATACAAAAATTATCAATTTAAAAATTTATTTGTTTGCCTTTTGTGTTTGTTTCTGAATTACGCTTAAATTATACGATATATTTTTATGTTTTGAATTGTCTTTATAGTTTAACATCATTTTAGAGTGAAATTTATTTATATTTGAATTAAAAAAGATTATAATTTTTTTATTAAATAAAAACTTATAATTAAGTGAGCCAGTAAGTCAACCCGTTTAACTTACCAACCCGTAATGGGTTGGACCGTGTTTGAATTTTTTAACCCGTTAATAAGTGAGCCGAATTGGGTTGACTCACTAAGTGACCAACCTGTGGTGGGTTGGGCCGGGTCGAGTCGAGTTACTCGTTTTTACAGCTCTAAAAAAACCGTATATTGTTATATTATAAGCAAACTCGTCTATATGTGTTACGTACTCATCTGATCAATGTATAGACATACTCATCTAATGTGTATTATTAATTTCATTAAATTAATGTATGGAATGACTCATCTAATATTTTTTATTATACTCATCCAATTAGTATATAAAAAAAGTCGTTTAATGTGTGTATAATGTTTTTTTGTCATACACATCTAATCAATTTATGAACAGACTCGTCTAATGCGTATTGCAAAATTCATGTGAATGAATAAGCTTGTCTAATATGCATTAATAAACTCATTTTGTTTGTGTGTAAAAAGACTAATCAAAATGTATATTGTTACAGGTTGTTTAATAATAGTCTAATATGTATTGCGACTCCTTTAATCAATATTGAAAAACATGTCTAATGTTTTTTGTTTTGCTCATCTAATCAATGTAACATCACATACTTTTCTAATATTTTTTATACTTATTTAATCAATTTATAAAATGAGTTGTCTAGTATTTTTAGTTATACTCATCTAATTATTGTATAGAGAGTCTCATGTAATTTATTTTGCTATATTTTTCTAATACGTATGGAAAGAGTCGTTTGATATGTATTGTTAAACTCCTTTAATTAATGCATCGATATCACCTAATTTTTTATGTGATAATGTAGAGAATATATATATATATATATAATATAATATTTTTCCAAATTTAATTTCATTGACGATCAAGTAATATAATTTAAAAAAAAAGTTGAGACAATTCACCAAAATAGACATTTGTAATAGAGTAAAATTTTCTAATATTCTTGACCTGTAATATGATTCTTTAAAAAGAAGTAATCTCATATAATCTCACAATAATGTATTTTAATATATGACGCTGGAGTTTAATTAAGTTAGTTGAACATGATTCACTTTTACTTTTTAAACTATTTTTATGCATTGTAAATTAATATATAAATTATTTAACTTGTGTATATGTATATTAAAATTGTAAAAAATGGTGTAGAAGTTTTCCTGAATTTATACAAATTCAATTTAATAAAGATATGCATTAAAATTTTAAACTCATCCTAAACTTGAACTTGATTTTATCCTGATTCGTCCGAGGACAAAGTAAAGTAATTATCCGGATTCAACAAATTGACATACCCAATTTTTTTAATATAATGGTAAAGTATTTTTCAATGAAATAATAATTTTTAATAAATGATTCTAGTATTCGTTGAGATCTTTTTTAAATTATAATTTATTTCAATTTTATATTAAAAAAATTAAAACAAAAACTGTTCTACCCTCAATCAAATAGTTGAGTTTTTTTTTTTGTGATAATACAATTATTATAAAAAAATACATTTCATTTTTTCTGTCATTTCTTATATTTATTATGTCAAATTTCGAGGAATTCATTATTTATTTAGACATTCATATATTTTTATTGGTTAGTTTGGGAGTTAGGAATACTCAATCAACTCTGCATAAACCGTTACTAATATTATTTCTTGATAGAAGAGAGTACCCATGAATTAGGGAGCATGTAAAATTATGAAACATATATACTATGTACAAAACAAAAATTAGTTTTTCTGAACCATTAATATTTATTTTATAATTTTAATTAATTAATAGTAAATATTTTATCATTTTAAAACTAGTTATTAGAAAAATTATATATTATTTTTATTTTAATTATTATTATTAGAAAGTTAATAATAATACTAATAACATAAACATCTTTAATTTTCTTAATCCAGAATATTATGACACGAGAGTTGAAATTGGATTCCCTGCGTAGAAGGACACATACATATTAAACTTAATTAATTGAGTCTGGCTCAAAATAATTTATTTTCATTGAAAATACAATGAAGCTTTTCCACATATAATGAAAGGGTAATTATGCTTCTCAATTTTCTTTTTAATGTTGGCAGGACCACGGATCTTCGAAATGGATGCCTAGTGCTGAATTAAAAACATTTAATGGTGGAGTCTAACTTATATTTTAAAGCTATAAATTTTTTTTAGTTTATTAATTTTCAATAAAAATTGGAACGAAGTTTTTTTTTTAAATTTTAATCTAATTTAGTTTTTTAAGTTTAGAAATGTGTAAATTTAATTATTTTAATTAAATTTATCTAACGTTTAATACGTTTTTAAATTTTTTACACGATATTTTTTTTCTTTCATATTAGTTAAAAAATATGTTTGAAACCTCAATCAAATTTAACAAAATTTGATTAAAATAATTAATTAAAAAAAATAAAATAAATTAATAATAATTTTTAATGAAAAAAGAAATTAAAAACATGTATAATCTATTTTAAAATAGCAATAATATTTTATTTAAGTTGTTCTTATATTAGATGTACGGATCAACATCTCAAGTATAAATTAAAAAGAATCACAATTGATATTTTTTTTTGTCTCTAAACATGTTTTCTTAAGATTGTTTTCCTTCACTATAATTATTTTCTATTATTTTATTTAACACTTATAAACAAAAAGATTAGAGGTAAAACAAGTATAAAATGACTAAAAATGTAAAACAATACAAAATATACTAAAGCTAAGAAAAACCTATTTTAATTTCGCTCATTATTTTAGAAATTTAACCTATAACCTGAATCGCAAGCCACAAGAACCGATCCATGAAACCAAAACTATTTAGACATTAAGTATTTAAATTAGTTAGATATTGTTTGACCATATAGACATTTTAAGAAAATTCTAAATAAAATAAATTAAGTTATTGATTATCGAATGTTTTTAATGAGTTCTAACATTTTTTAAAATGATATTATTTTTCATGATTTTAAACCAAAAGAGCTAATTGTGGGAATCTATATTTTAATTAGTTAGATATTGTTTGACCATATAGACATTTTAAGAAAATTCTAAATAAAATAAATTAAAAGTATTTAAATTAGTTAGATATTGTTTGACCATATAGACATTTTAAGAAAATTCTAAATAAAATAAATTAAGTTATTGATTATCGAATGTTTTTAATGAGTTCTAACATTTTTTAAAATGATAATATTTTTCATGATTTTAAACCATAACAGCTAATTGTGGGAATCTATATTTTTAATTAGTTAGATATTGTTTGACCATATAGACATTTTAAGAAAATTCTAAATAAAATAAATTAAGTTATTGATTATCGAATGTTTTTATGAGTTCTAACATTTTTTAAAATGATAATATTTTTCATGATTTTAAACCATAAGAGCTAATTGTGGGAATCTATATTTTAATTTAGGGATAAATTACTCTTGAAAACGTCATAAAATTCAGGGATTAATTACTTAGTTCCGATCTTTAGTAATTTTGTTTGAAAAAGTAAGTTCATAAATTACAAGTTTTGATCATAACTCTAAATATTTTTTATATATAAAGTATATGTCAATTAATATTGTATAAATATTTCTCAAAAAAATATATTTATTCAATCATTTGTTTACTTGTTTACCTTGAACATAGCCTTATGGGTTATGTTTCGGTGGTCCACTAACTAATGGCAAGACTTTTATCCCCTAGTAGTAACATTTTCTCCCCCAATTAAGAACAACTAAATATATGAATGCATAAAGGTGGGTATAATTTTTAAAAAAGTGTAAAAAAAAATCATATTATGGTGATTTTTTAAGATACTCACGTGCTAGTACTTTAGGTACGATAATACTAAATATAAATAAAAGATTTCTGGAATAATTTTTAAGATAAAAGTTATTCTTACTTATATTATAAATTATGACTTAATTTTTATTTTATGTGAGATCTTTACTTTATATTTGTCACACTTAATTACTTATTTGGTTTACATGTTAAGTGACTTTTTTTAGTTTAATATCTAATTTTAAAAATGCATAAATTACAATTTAAAATTGTAAAAATCGAGTCCCTTATGTGCTTAGGTTTTTCTCTTATATTAATAATTTTCATAATTGGACGACATCTCTTTTTCTTTTTCATAACCAAACTCAATTTTTATGGCCACAAAATTTTATTGGACCACGTGTCCACACGTGTTCTCAATCCTTGTTGTTACGAGAATTATTGTTGTAGTAAAATCCACGCACGTATCGTTTAGTGGAATTCACGTGTCAAGAGGGAGGCTCGACACTCAGATGACGGACGCCAAGTGTCAAGCGAAGAGGATCCGAAAATCAGTTAGTGGAAAATAGGTGTCGACTGAAGTAGGGACGTTCGTTCTGACGTATGAAGCAAAACTTGGATTTTCAGAAAATCTACCCCCATTCTCTGCATGCACCCTCTTTGCAGATTTCTGAAGAATCCCATTCTCTCCTCCTTCTCTCTACATCATTCTTCATCATGAGAAAACACTCACTTTCTCTCCTCTGATCACTATTCCGGCACCGTAGGATCACTTCCGGCGTCCCAAGCTTTGATTTGATCCGATTGGTTTCAAATTCTGAACGGGTAAATTTTCTTGTCTTAACCGTTCGTTCTTGTAACACATGCAAACCAAGTTTTGGTTGCATGAGCCCTTAGTTTCATTCTGAACGAGTTTGGTCTGTTGTTTTACTTTGGATCGAAGAGTCGTTGAGCGTTGAGAGTAGAAAGGATCGTAGTTCAACGAACTGAGTTCCAGTCTGAGGGACGTACGTTCACGCTCTGAGGTAAGGGAAGCTTATTTAATTTAATTTGTATGTTGTTGTATTGTATGAACGTTCGTTATTTGACTGATTAATTTTGATGCATGATGGTTGATATGATTGGATTGAATGAACGTTCGTCTATTTAATGAGTGGAAATGAAATATGGCTGAGTTATGTTATAATGTATGAATTATATGAAACTTATATGATATGGATTGTATGAAGTATGAAAGTTGATTTTGATATAAATGTATAAAGTTATGAAAATATATGTTAAGAAATGAGTTTGAAAATAAATGAGTCTGGTATGAAATTTCTCATATAAAAGTGTACGTTCGTTACTGAACGGTCATTGACCGTTCGGTTTTCCTGGTGAACCTAGAAGAAACAGGATTCTTTCATTTGGAGAGAATCCTAGTTGAGGACGAACGTCCTCGTGTGATAATACTATGCTTGAGCGTTCGGCCAAGCACAGTTGTATCTGAGTATCCTTTGATAAACTCAATCTTTATATATATGTAATGGTATATTTTCGTCGTTCGTAAACACTACTTCGGTAGTATATTATTTTATTTATCAAGCCTGTTATTATAAGTTTATAAGTGCTCAGTCTTACACCTAGCGCTTGTACTGAGTAGTGCTCGGTCTTATACCAAGCATTCGTACTGAGTAGTGCTCGGTCTTATACCAAGCGCTCGTACTGAGTAGTGCTCTGTCTTACACCAAGCGCTCGTACTCATTTCTTGTATAATCTCTTTTGATGAAAAAAAATAGTGTTCGCCTAACTTAATGGAATTTTCTTCTCGACCGTGCTCGGTCATTGACTAGCATTCAGATTTCTTGATGTAAATTCAAATAAGCTAAACATTCATAAACTTTCGGTTTCTTCATGTGAATGCTTCTAAGTATTATTATTGGAATGTCATAAAGTGTCTGTATCGATTGGTTTCGGCCTAGAGTCGTAACACTCGGCAAGGTCCTTTTAGCGTTCGGTTAGAACTCTCAAGGGTCAGTTCCTCTAATTGACCCACTTTGTAAATAACGTCCGTTCTAATCATTCTTGCGATATGCAGTCGACCTCGATTTCTTTCGTAATCCGATAGTAACCCTGTCGATCTTATTCTATTCTAGAACTGGAGATCTCTTTGTCTCGTTCCAAGTGTTCGTCCTCGTTCTGAGTGAGGATAGAACGTTCGGTATTTGGTGTCTTTATAAACCTTTGAACAAAGATGAAATTTAACTTATTGGCAATAAAGATGAATTTGAGAAAAGTGATAATGAAAGATAGAATTGAGAATGATTATGAATGAAATAAGAAGAGAATGTGATATGAATGAAATGATGTGAAGTTGAACGAGCGTTCCAGGGAGGAACGACTCATGGATGAATGTTGGAATTGGTAAAGTATGATTGTGGGAAGCTAATGCTGGCAGTTCATCCTGATGTTTCGTGGGTACTCGTCCTCACGTAGAGGAGGGTAGGTCATGTGTGGAAACGGCAGGAGGTTCCGTCCTTAGGGGTACTTTGGATGAATAGGACTAACCTCGGGTGGCAGCTGATGAGAGTATTCCAATTACTACATCACCCGGGTGCACGAACGCCTGTAGCTACGCAGATTTCATACAGTCCGGACAGTCAGTCTAGTGATAGACTTTGTGTGATACGTACGTTGAAATTTATTCGGTGTTGGATTATTTGAAATGTATGTTTATACATGAATTAAATTACATAAGCTTACCCTGCGTTTCCTGTCGTGTCTGGTTTTGTACATTCGTCCTTGTCATTGCAATGATCATCCGTGTGGATGTGAGCAGAAGGAGGCAAACTACTGGAAGAGGCGCTGGAAGAAGAAAAATTGGAAGAAGTTGAAGCAAAGATAGAACAGTAGAACGTTCGGTCCTTTGTCTAGTTAATGAGGTGGTCGTTAGATCACCTTCCCTTTCGTTAAGAATTACCGTTCAGTATTTTTTCTTTTGTAAACCGTTCGGTCAGGTTTACTTGTCTTGTACGGCTTAAATTTGTAATCCTTTTTGTAAGGCCGTTCGGCCATGAGCGTACGCTCGACTCTAGTGTAAGACTGATTCTGGATTATTATTAATGTGATTATTCTAATATATAATTTATTGCTGTATTTTTGGGATGTTACATGAATCATTTTCAAGTTTTCATACTAAACACATTTATATGGTGTTGCATTCCACTTTAATTTCTTTAAAAATAATAAATAATTAATATTTGAAGTATTTATTATTTATGAATAAAAAAGTTTGATATTTTAATAATTTTTATACAAACTAAATGTAGGTATTATATTATTAGTACTGTAAAATAAATTTAATTAAAATTAAAATATAATTTATATTATTAAATTAAATATAATAAAAATTATAATAATAATTATTATATTATTATTCTTATTATTAATAATATTATTATTATATTACTATTATTATTATTATTATATTACTATTATTATTATTATTATATTGCAGTAAAATGTCTATTCACTTAATGTTGAGAAAAATAATATGTCTATTCACTTTGCAAAATAGTACACCACAAAGACATAATGTCTATTCACTTTCAGTCACACTTTTAATTAATCTTGAGAGGAATAGAAAAGAGAGAAAAAAAAAAGTATAGCCACATAATCGCTAAATTAACTCCTTAAAGGACTTTTTATACAATTTTTACAGACGCAATCCATACACTTTTAAAATCGGATACTGATAATGCTAAATTTTACCATATTTTAAGCATCATTTTAATAGCAAAATCAACTCCTTTCTAACTTATAACTTGCTTAATCCTCTTGTTTTGTCTTGTTTTCTTAATAATTATGTTTTTGGCTACTTTGATGTACTTTCATCAATAATCCCTTATTTTGTAGCTAAAAATGAGCTTGGAAGACTCTCCAACAATGTCTAAGGCTGAACCAACCACTAGAAGCAAGCAGATCTGCAGAAAAAGTGAAAATGATGCAGTGCTGAAAAGTCAGGCTCGGGCCCCCCTGACTGAGGGGCGCCCAGCGCGAGCTGCACCAGAGGCCTTTGCACCAGACTGACCGAGTTGCGCCCAGCCCCCCTGCTGAGGGGCGCCGGGCGCAAGCTGCACAGAAAAGTGACCAGGTGCCAGTTTTGCGTGCTGGTCGCGCCCGGGCGTGACAAAGGGGCGCCGGGCGCGACTTTTTGCGAGAAGCTCGCGCCCGGGCGCGACAGAGAGGGAGCCGGGCGCGACTTTTTCCGAGAGTCTCGCGCCCGGGCGCGACTGAGAGGGCGCCGGGCGCGACTTTTGCTGATGTGTCAGATCCAGCTTATTTAACCCAGAAACGCGAAGGGGTTTGGGTCTTTGGTTCTTTGGAGGTGCGATTTCACGACTGGAGCTCATGGAGGGCGTGAGGAGCTTGTGGGAACATCTCCTCCTCTTCCTTTGGGTCTCCTTCTTCTTCCATCTTCCATGTTTGTAAGCTTTAGGGTTCTCCATGGAAATGGAGAACCAAACCCATCTTGTTGGGATTAGTTGTAGCCTTTGAATTCTTGTGTAATTGTTGAATGATTTGAATTTATATATGCCTTTTCTATCAATTGCTAGTATTCTTGTTTCCAATCTTAAAGCTTGCATGTAATGGGAACGTTCATGACTTGATTTTGGGGTTTTATGGATTATGGGAACGTAAGATGAAACCCGGAACTGAAATAGGAGTCCTTGTGGGTCATTGATTCTAGGAATGGAAGATGATTCACATGTTGTCTTAGATCCCAGCTCTTTAATGCGGGTTTTGCTTGTTAGATTGCCAAGGAATTGGGGTTTGATAAGGAAAACCTAGGCTCTTTCACCTAAGGAATTAGGGCTAGAGTGTTTTAGTGGATTGACTTTAGTAAATTGATAGAGAGGAGACGAAATTGGTCATACACAAGAGTGCATTGGTGAAAACTAGCCTTAACAATGTCATTTCATATCATTTCTAGTCTTTTCCATTTCCAAGTGTCTTCAATACCAAAGTTCAACCTTGTAATTATGTATGAATTTATGTTTCTGCACTTGTTCTGTAAATTGATGTTATGTTCTTGAGTCTATATGAGTTGTTAATCGCACAATTCTCTAGTATTACGAGTCTCTTGGGAAAACGATACCCGGTCTTACCGGTTTATTACTTGAAACGATTCGGTGCACTTGCCGAAATCGAGCCCAACAAGTTTTTGGACTAACAAGTTTTTGGCGCCGTTGCCGGGGATTTGGGGATTGAACCCGAGTCCTAGCAACGGCTAACAAGTTAAATTGGGCCTCATCAAGTTTTTGGCATGGAGCAGTTGCGGAGTATACTCTACTGTTGGAGGAAGATGTTTCAGATGGAAGTGAAGCGAGTATCTTACACTGCTAGAGCTGCAAAGAGTCCATTTTGATTCGGTTTTTCAGTTTTAATTTCATGTTTTATTTGCTTTCAGTTTTTAAATTTGGATTTCTTTTTGACTTGCCTTGTGGATAGTTCTTGCGCAATTGGTCTGGTGATTTGAGTGAATCATTTGTTATGCTTGAAGTGAATGCAAATCTGTTGTGCTTGCTCTTTATCCATGAGAATTGTTTTGAAAATCTGATTGAGATTATGTGGTTGAGCTTGTTGAACAGAGATTGTGGTTGCTTGTATCTGTTTAGATAGATGCTTGGTTTTAATTGTGATCAATATTCTTGGCATGATGTTTATCAAATTTTGGAACCCTGAGTAAACCTGTGAGATGTTGTGCCTCAGAGTTTATTGTTGAATGTTATTACTTTGGAATCACAGTTGATTTTGCCTAAGTTTCTCTATTTGAACTAGTTACTTGCATGCTACAAATGATCAAGGCCATCTTGTTCTTCCACCTCTTCTACATTTTTGAACCTAAAATCCAGTGCTTAACCTTTGAACCTTAAAGAAAACTTTCTCATCCCTGGAACCTTAATCTTATTGAAACAAATCCTTAACCTCCTTACCTTGAGTAGAGATGAACATATATGTCAGAATGAGGAGAATGGTTTAAGTTTGGGGGAGTTCTTGTCAAAAAGGGAGCATTGAGAAAACAATAAGTTGAGTTAAAAAGAAAGGAAAAGATGAAAGAAGAAGAAAAACAAAAACATGAATTCAATGAAAAAGAGTTGGGAAATAAGTTGAGAGTGGTTTATTCAATTTTGGAGAAAAAGAGAGACTTTGCTATATCATGAACTAAATTGTTTGGTCTCTTATCTCAAGGTGCTTTGTTGTCCAGAAAAACCAATTTTTCTTCTTAGCCCGACCACAATACAAGCTTCAAAAAGTCCTTGTGATGTAACTTGCTTGTTAATGTGTTTGATATTGTTGAAACGAAAGGCAAAGTTGATTTGTGTAACACTGTAATATTTGAGAGTAGACACACATCCTTATACACCATTGTGCTTGAGTGAAACACTTTCCTTGGTGAGGATTGGTTCCATAAACTCATTGAGAACAACTTGCCATGTTTATTGATCTATCATTTGCATCTATCTTGTGACTTTTAATTTGTGAGCACCATGATTGAAGTTTAGCTTGCTAAGACTATATTGTCTCTTGAATGTGATTTATAAGTTGAGCAAGCATGATTGATTTTGTTTATTTGATTTGAATTGACTCTTGGATTGTTAGACCATTGTGATTGAATTGTTTACTAGGTGAAGTACTTTTGCTTGAGGACAAGCAAAGTTGTAAGTTTGGGGGTATTTGATAATGCTAAATTTTACCATATTTTAAGCATCATTTTAATAGCAAAATCAACTCCTTTCTAACTTATAACTTGCTTAATCCTCTTGTTTTGTCTTGTTTTCTTAATAATTGTGTTTTTGGCTACTTTGATGTACTTTCATCAATAATCCCTTATTTTGTAGCTAAAATTCTTCTGAACTTGACTATGCATTCTCCAATAGCGATTAATGCTTAACCACTCCATTTGGTTATTCAACTCACAGTCCTATAATACTCCAATTCTCCTCACACACTTTATGTTCCCTCAACTTGGAGATCCGGCTTCTATTACACCCTCCTTAAATCCGTTATATCTTTTACACACTGCTCCTCAAACCCTTCTTCTTCTACTTCCTATCAAAATAACGATTTCCTATGGTCCACTTATTTATTTCTTAACTTAAGCTTCAAACCATCTATCACTTCTCTTATTCAGATTCCAACCATCACTGATATACTATACCCAACTCATTTCTCAAATCTTGTTACAACCATGCTTATCCAAAGCTTCTCTAAATCTAACCTCTGAACTTCTTGTGAACGTATGATATAAGATCTTCTGACTTTGTTTTCTTGAAATCTTCTTCACCCATAACATTACTTCCAAACTCTAATATCTTCACTAGCCCTCCGAAGCTTAACTTTTAGTCTCCTAACTCCTATCTTCGAGGCAAGAACTTGTCTCAAAGACTTAAACCAATCCACTAAAGCATACAACTCAAGTTGTTCTTGAATATGCATTCCTCTACTACTATAGAGCACATAACACCACCACCAAAAACAAGAACCAGACGGGAATTACTACAGGAAACGACACTGAAACTCTAACTCTTTCTTACCTCAAACCTTCAGAATTAAGAAAGGAAAATCATCTACGATAAAAGTCATGAGTGTGCACCCTCATTACTCTTATCAAGAAATTTTCTGTTCTTAAAACTTCTAGTTAGATACACATCTTACTATATAGACTTGAAAGAAATGGTAAATCATACCATCTACACTCAAGTCTTCACAGAGAAGACACGGCAAACCCACAACACAAAGGTCATCCTAAGGATGAACTGCTCTGATACCATTAATGTAACATCCCGATTATATAATAACCAATATTATATAATAAAGACGTTAACATCCAAATATAGAGAACAGTCGGAGTATGACGGTAATTAAATATGAAATTACAGTCATCAAGAAATAAAAGAAATAGAAAATTTAAACTTGAACAGTTGAAAAGATTAAACACTACAAGTGTTCAATCAGGAAATTCCTAAGAAGACTATTCTGCAATTCAGTAACCTCCAGCTCTTGCTCCAAGGGAAACTCCGCGACAACATCTGCTCTCATCCAAGTGGATGATCATCGCCAAAGAAACATACCCAAACAGCACACAACATAAAACAATGCAAGGGTGAGCTAGGTATAAAAAGCATGTTATACATATAGCACAGTTAATTCAATGTTATCATACTTAGATTCATATAAAAGAACAATTAGAGCATATTCATTAAACCACAATTCCACCTATTCACACAACATGCAAAAGTCATCCAAACATGGTAAATTGACATCACAAGACTTGTTACTTTATACCCCGACTCGTCCGGACTAGAATGATTACCGAGCTATGGCGGGTTATGCACTCGTGGTGGCCTCTACTGCTTTGCAAAGCCATTGCCAATGGGTTTCACCCTACCACCCTCACGAGGTTAGTCCGTTCCGCACCCTGGAGCATACTGGAAGCCTCCAAGACTAGGACCTCCTGCTACTCCTCACCACATGGATCAATCCTCTCTAATTGAGAATGAAAGACCATTGGAGCGTCAGGAAAACCCCCAAGACTGAGCTACCATGTAATCATTCTGTACACCCCAAATCACCACCATGTATCCTCTCCTTGAGGATCATGGAATTACGTCCATGAATTATACTGTTACTTTGAACCTTAACCCCAATTATGAATAATCAGATACCACCATATTATCCCAACAATTCCAACATATTTCATACATTCACATATTTTCACATAATTCATGTCATAGATAATATTCCAAACATTGGTACACATAATTCAATCCAAAAGCAAAGGAACTTAAAATTCAACATATTTGTAAAATACTATTTGGACGAGCACTATTCACTGGACACTATTGGACGAACGCTCACTTCAATATTTAAGGACGAACGCTCACTTCTATATTTAAGGACGAACGCTCAACTCAATGTTTTAAGGACGAACGCTCACTTCTATATTTAGGACGAACGTTCAACTCAATGTTTTAAGGACGAACGCTCACTTCAATATTTAGGACGAACGCTCACTCGACGAACGCTCACTGGACGAACGCTCACTGGACGAACGCTCACTGGACGAACGCTCACTGGACGAACGCTCACTGGACGAACGTTCACTGGGACGAACGCTCACTGGACGATCGCTCACTGGACGAACGCTCACTGGACGAACGCTCACTGGACGAACGTTCACTGGGAAGAAGGCTCACTGGACGAACGCTCACTGGACGAACGCTCACTGGGACGAACGCTCGCTGGGACGAACGCTCACTGGGACGAACGCTCGCTGGGACGAACGCTCGCTGGAACGAACGCTCACTGGGACGAACGCTCACTGGGACGAACGCTCACTCGACAGGACGAACGCTCTATTCAATATCTTAAGGACGAACGCTCTATGAATACTTAAGGACGATCGCTCAACTGAATACTTAAGGACGAACGCTCAACATATATTTTAAGGACGAACGCTCAACAAATAAAGGACGATCAACTTGGACGAACGTCCAATTTGGCTCATCAATTTGGACGAACGCGCGATCTGCAGAATTCTGCAGAATCGCGATTTCAGAAACCCAGAAAACCAGAAACCCAAATTTTCATCCCGAAATTTCCCAGATTTGCTTCAAAGACAGTAAAATTCAACAATTAAACAGAAAAATCTAGCTCCCCTTACCTCTTGAAGACTTCCATCAAGAACTTGATCTTCCCCCACAGGTTCCGATCCTTCTCTAGTGGAATCCTCCTTCTCCTCTGGCTCCATTTTTCTCTTTCTGATTGTTGCTTCCTCCTAGCCTTCCTCTCACCTCTTGTAAAATTTGAATTGCTTCTCTTGGGTGCTCTTTGGACGGCTGGAAACAGGAGAAGAGTTCCTTCCCTCTGGCTGCTCCCTCTTTCTCTCACATGCCAAAAAAAATGAAAACCTTCACCTTGCTAAGCTTCCTGAAATCAGCACCTCCAATAATTGTACCCCAATAATGAAAAAGGTGGGTAACCACCATGTCCCCACCATTTCTAAAATGCCGGTCCTTACACACATACATCTCAACGTAGAGAAAAAAAGTCAATTTTACAATTTCATACTATTATTAATTGGGATAATGATATTTTGACAACATTTTTTTTGATAATATTTTATCATTATTTACGTGTCATTCTATGATTAATCTAAAATTATTCTACAATCAATAATAATAATCATAAACACTAATATAAATCAATCACAGAATAACACGTAAACAATATTAAAATATTGTTAAAGTATCATTATCCTGTGATACTCTTTTCATAAGCTATGACAGTCTGAACACAGGAATACAAAAGTTAATCAAGTGTTGTGTGTCGCAGCGTGGGTAAGGACGAGTTATTTAGGTTTTTTCTTTACAATATCGGATTGACGAATTGAAGAGGTTCTTCAGACCCACTTTTTTTTTGGACAAGCTACCAAGCTCGATTTTTTTTCCACTTTTACTATTTGTTAGTTGAATTATCACAAAATTAAGATAAAAGTATAATGATTATATATATATATATAAAATAATATTATGTATTATTAATATAAAATTGTTAAAGAATAATTTAAATTATAATAAAGAGATATTTATAAAGAAGAAGTATTAGATGAAAGCAGAAAAAGTGTAATTTAGTCCATATATATTCCAAAGTATTTCTTTATTTTGAGTTTTAATTATAAAAATGAAATCAAAATCATAATTATAATCAGTAATTGAATTTTGTCAAAGAAAAACAAAATTTGGTAATGTAGTGACTGCTAGCAGGAATTGAAATGAAACGACCTCGTTACATCAAGTCGTAAATGTTAAGCCCGAACCTAAACCCAGTACGCTAAACCCCGACGCCCAAAAATCTGCTAGCAGGCGCCACCACCGCCACCGGAATCTATTACTTAGTCGCCGATAACAATCATCGCTTTCCGATACCTATTAAGCAGATTTGCGGGCTCACACACTTCTTCCATCTCTATTGCGCAGCGATATCACTAATCCACACGCCTTTGACGCGAATGAGAAGGTTCATGCGTTTAACGCCTGTAAGTGGAGGAACGACAAATCTCAAAACTATTCAAAATCTCTGTTCCTTTTTTCTGGAATCGTTCACACTATGGATTCTTCCAATGCAGTATCGGCGCCATTTGCTTTCGTCTGTGACCTCAGAATCGCTCGTGGACAAAGGAGAATCGTCATTCAGCAAATTCTTGTCGGCTGGCCAATCGTTTTTTCTGGCTCGGGGCACGTTTCAAAATTTTCGTGTTTATTGCATAATAATTGGTTTTTCGATATTTCTTAAACGAAATTATTGTTCTGCGTATCAGCTTTGGTCAGTTGCGGTTTCGTCAGGAAAACAGAGGAGTCTGTGATTCCGAGAATACCGTTTAGATATCGTTATTTCCATGCCACAGGTTTTGTTGGATGTGATGTGAATTGCATTGTTTTTATTAATATTGGTGATTTGTGATGTCTATACCTTGAGGTTTTCATTTGGTTTCCCTTTCTGCTTGTATTGTCCAGCATTGTCTTCTTCAGCTGACAGAGACTACTATCGAGTTCTTGGTATTCCTGAAAATGCCAGTCAAGATGAGATAAAGAAGGCCTTTCACTTGGTGCGTGAGTATCTGGAATCTCTTGTTTTGTATGGCTTAGGACACATTGATTGATGAAATCTATACTTGTTAGGCTAGGTAGAGCGAAAGTGAAGTCTATTGGAAAATTGTCATGTTTTGTTTGGGCAATGGGGATGATTCAATTTTCATCTCGAACACTTTTTGTAGGAGAGATGAAATTTAATTCAATTGCTTTGTACCTGGTAGGAGTGTCAAGAATGGAAAATTAGTCTATTCTCAGTTGGAGGAATATTTTATTTCAATTGCTTTGTACTTGTTAAGAGTGACAGCAATGGCAGATTAGATGATCTATTCTCAGTCACGACAAAATTTAATGTTATCAAACAAGGTTTAACTATGGTAAGAAGAAGACATTAAGCCTAACTCAAATACAAATAAAAAATAATAATAAACTAACTAAACATAAAAGATAAAGATAAGATAAAGATAATATATCTAACAAACTATAAGATTCGGAAATCTTATAGTTACTAAACTCGGTTTAACTGTTTATATGCTTGTGTCTGATCTATAAAAGACATGTATGGAGGAATACTTTATTGTTTGATAACTCATGAAAGTAAGATCGGGGACTTTCTTATAAGGATAGGCTTACATTAGGATTCATCTTTGAGTTCATGTTCTATTTAGTCTTCGATGAGCATAACAGAGACATAAAAAGTATCCTTAAATCATGTTTTCTGTGGGCAATATAGTTTTTATTGTGGAAGCAAGGTAGATGTTAACTATAAATTTGGGTTATGGAGATTGACATTATAAACAAAGGTTTTTTCTTGAGTAGTAGTACTCAATATAAGCAATTTTAGCAAAAAAACAATAGGAGAATTACTTCAAAGTAGAAACTGGAAATGTCTATATATTCCATCATCACACTGTTTTGACAACAATATTAAAAAATTAAAGGTCTTATTTTAGTTAATAATTCATCATGCAACACTTTTCTGTGTTGTGCAGCTCGCTAAAAAGTACCATCCAGATGCAAACAAGAACAATCCATCTGCTAAAAGGAAATTTCAAGATATAAGAGAAGCTTATGAGGTCATTATTATCATTTTATGAAATTTTAGTTTTTTCTATTGCATTTTCAGACATGTTTACCCCTCCCTTTTTCAGGTTACATTGTTCATGGTATAAACTAATTAACTAACATTGATATTTTCACTTTCTGTTTTGCCATGTAATTTCAGACATTGAGAGACTCTAAAAAGAGAGCACAGTACAACGAGGTAGTTTTTATATACTTTAGAACTTTAAATTCAAAATATTAGCCACTGTTCAATATTTCTGGAGCTTCAATTGTTTAACGCTGTCCAAATTTCTTTAATTCATAAATAACTCTTATTTGTGATGTTGAGTTAAATAACATTTTTCCATTATTTTCTCCAATGAACTCTTTTTTCAATTGAAGATGCGTTCTCGTGGTTCAGAAGATACAGGATATAATCATGGTGATGCAGAAAGGTTTAGAAATGCCTATCGTTCTCATTTTTCAGATTCATTTCATAAAGTATTCTCTGAGGTATTTTTTGGCTTTCTAAATTATGTCTTCTTTTATTAATTAAGAAATAAATTAATTGAATATATATTATCTTGGTCATGTGATTACATATGAATAGTCAAAATTGGTTTTGCTTGATTTATTATTGAGCATTCATGGAAGGGTCACTATCACTTCTTACCTTGCTTGGATGCTCTTACATGATACCCACCTTCTGTCTCTCTACACACTAGTGCACACACATTCTTTATGCTTTTGGATTCATTTCGTAAAATATTGTGAAGAGGAAATCTCGCAATTTTCTTGATGTACCAGATATTTGAAGAAGCAACTACTCAATTCTCATCAAACATAGAGGTTAGCTTAACCATTGTTCCTCTGTAGCTTGAGATATTTTCCTACTTTTACATACTTAATCTTTTGCTTAATGCTATGCTGATAGGTGGAGTTGTCTCTTACTTTCTCAGAAGCTGCAAGAGGATGCACCAAACACGTGTCATTTGATGCATTCGTTCCCTGTGATTATTGTAGTGAGTAAAGTTCATATATTTTGGGAATCAAGAAAACTTTTTATTTTCCATTTGTTATTAATGGTTTAGGAAATGGAAAAATATTGTTTTCATATGAATAAATTTTGATTACAAAAGAAGTTTAGCACATAATCTTGTGCACATAAAAATTTGATGCCAAACACTTTCATTGTATGAATCCAGATGGGCAGGGCCATCCTCTTGATGCCGTTCCAATAGTTTGTCCAACATGTAGGGGCTTAGGTCGAGTAAGTGCCTTCAAAAAGCAATGTTGATTATTACTTAATATTATATTCTTTAATCTTGATTGTGATGTATTTTTCCAGGTTACAATCCCCCCATTTACATCAACATGCATAACCTGTAAAGGATCAGGCCAAATTGCAAAGGTGTTTCATAAATTCCATGTCGAGTAGTTTTGTATTGTTGTTTATCTATTTTGTGTCATAATCTTGCATAATTTGTATTTTCTCTATCTAATTGGTGCAGGGCTTTTGTATAACATGTAGAGGATCTGGGGTGGTTGAAGGGGTTAAAGAGGTTAAAGTTACTATACCAGCAGGTTGGTTTTGGTACTTTTGACAAACTTACCTGATGTGTGTTGGTTAGAGCTCATCAATGTAACTGAACATAGTGGAATACAACTTGGTTTTTGCTGACCTGCCCTGCGTGGGTTTGGTTTACATTCTGCCTCCTATATTTTATTCAAAGAATAATCCTCCCCTCCCCCCATTCTTATCATAGGTGTGGATTCGGGAGATACAATCCATGTGCCAGAAGGTGGGAATGCTGCTGGAAGTGTAGGCCGATCTGGAAGTTTATACATTAAAATAAAGGCAATGTTCTGTCCAAATATATAGTGTAGATCTCACAATATGCTATCTGCTGGCCTATTGATCTGTGGTTTTAACCAACTTTAGCATTGTAGAGGGAAATAGGCTTGTTTGGGAAGCACGCACAACCAGTTCTTCCTAAATGTGACATATTTCATTATAAATCTGAGATTCATTTGGGCACGCATAATAATTATCTTCGGCAGTTCAAAATTAGGTCTACTCAATTTAAAAATTAAAAGGCCTATAGACACATTAGATTTATGATGTAGCAGAGGGGCATTTTGGCAAGCTGGGGCCAGTGCCTCCCTAGATAGCCTGAAAAGTTATTAAAGAAAATATTAATTCTAAACTTTGGGCTCGTGTTCTCAGAGTACTTTTTTTTTTTCATGTAACTTCCTTCATTGTAAGTTCAAAACTGTAAAACCTGCTTCACTTAATGTACAATGCTTGGTCTCCTTAACTCATAAGTATTTGCTTCATACATTTTTATTTATTTTTTCAGATTTAAGCATTCTTGCCCTCGTGTCTCTACTGATTAAAAACTATATTCTTCTTAGCGTACATAATGGAGCTAATGTCCTTCTGGTTATCCAAGGACGCATTTAACATAAATTAGTCTTCTAGGTACTGTTGATTTTACATTAGTCCTTCAATGAATATTATTACCATCAATAGCCCTTTCCAAAACCAATTTGATTTCGTAAACTAAAAGTGTATTCATGAATAGAACAGCGTAACATTTAAATAACTTAAATACTCATAAAATTTAAGACTATGGATGTCCAAAATGGAAATTGACTCAATATTCATAAAATTTAAATAACTTAACAAAGTTGGTTTTATGTTTTGTTAGATTGTTACACTTTCTTTGATGAAATATTTTCAAGAATTCTTTTGTAAAGTTTGAGTTTACTTGATAAGCTAAACCCTGAACACCATGACATTTGTGTCATCAGTGAAAACTCTTGATATAAATAATCTTACAAGTGTACAAGCTTCTTTTACTTTGGCCTGCTCAAGAAAAAATATCTAACTCTTTCCTAGGGTTAATAGGTTAGTACCTCAAAAGGTTATTTACCAGTAGTCTAGTTAGGGTCAGGTAAGTGCAACATCATAGAAGTGCTTTGCTTTCCTAGATCATGTAATTACGGAGGCAAATTTTATAATGCTGTTGCACATCTCAGTATTCTTTTCCATCTTGATTATATGTCACTGTATAAAATTTCAAACCAGTAATGTGCTTTCTGCAATAGTACTATTACATGTTTGTTTGTTGTGGCAAATTATGTTCTGTACTTCTATTCTTATTGAAGCATACTTTTTTTTCCTGTTGATATAGGTGGCAGAGGATTCAATATTTACCAGAGATGGTGCAGATGTCTACGTGGAGTCTAATATTAGCTTTACACAGGTGAGAACTATATATGTTCCACGCTTTCATTACTGATTGATGTATACTAAGATATTATAAATATGAAACTAGAGAGGGGATTACATGCTCTCTCAAATTCACTCTAACTCTGTATTTCCTCAAGTGCCATTACATGCATTTTATTAGAAAATATCATTTAAATGAGTCCCACTATAAGACACTTGCACATACCATCTTTTGCATCTTAATTATCTGATTGAAAGTGCACCTAAGTTGATATCAGTGTTATTAATCAAACAAAAGCTTTAATATTGCAGGCTATTCTTGGTGGTGAAGTTGAGGTGCCTACTTTATCCGGGAAGATGCAATTAAAAGTAAAACAAGATTTATTTTCAATGTCTTTTTTTTGCATAGAGTAGTTTAGAGGAATGGAGTATGGCTCATTTAAAGGTCAAGGCATGCTAATTATAGATTACTACCAATGAATCCCTACAGCTTTTACTGATACTATTTGATCTTTTCCTGTTGAGTGATTTTAGACAACTTCATCAATAAAATATTTTTATTAGACTGAAATTGAAATGATATATAAGATTAGCGTACCCCTCTTTTTCTTTTGTATCAAGGTTTTCCTCATGAGTCGTGTCTTGAGAGACGTTCTTTTTAAACCTCCAGAATGTTGGAATATATGAAAATATCTTATCACACAATACCTTAGATTATCTCCAGTGATTACTCTCTCCTATCCTCTCAATATCTTTTAGGCTTGACTATTATATTCCTTATTCTGTCATATGGTTTGTTTCCCTGACTAGTTGGGATTATATTAGTATAAAAAAGAGTTAGTGTTCTAGGTTTTATGATCACACTAATGTGCATACATTGCAATGCAATCTGGTGTTATAATCTCTTTTTCCTTCCTCTAACCTTAAATCCCATAAGCTTTAAAGACGTACAGTACAACAGTGTACACAATTAAGTCCATAGTAGTCAATCACGTGCTGAAGTGTCACACAATAGGATTATAGGACAGTAGTAGCCATTGCAACATTTTTTTGTCAAAATGATAACTTTCCTGCTTAACATTGTAATTGTTGTATTCCAAATTTATGTTCTAAATCTTAATGCTGAAGGGACGTCTTTTGGTGGGAGAAAAACAAGCCGGGCTGTTTGTTAGTTATGTGGTTATTCAATTAGTGAGTCCAGTGGCTGATGATGTATATAAATAGACAGGGATTGTGAGTTGGGTCATACATTGAGAATATTTGTATAGGAATTGAGGGAGACTTCGACCTTTCGAGAGTCCAGGAATGTTCTTAATAAATTTCATTCATTCACTTGTACCTGAACTGGTTTTTATCATATTGTTTCCATTTTCAAATTATGACTTCTTGTTTTGACCATACTTTGTCTAATATTCTGCGATTGTGTTCCCCTCAGATACCCAAGGGTGTTCAACATGGACAGCTTCTGGTACTTAGAGGCAAAGGTTAAATGAAATGTTCTCTTTATGGACAGTTTTTTTGACGAGGTTTTAGTCCGTTTCTTTCATGGTGCTGGAAAAGTATATTTACCATAATTGTTAATGCAGGACTTCCAAAGCATGGGTTTCTTGTACATCATGGGGATCAATATGTACGGTTTCGTGTTAACCTTCCCATGTACGTTCCTTGCACTCATCTTTTGTTGTAGTTTAACTTAAAAGACCTCAGACTTTGAGGAATGTGTTATTTATAATGTAAAGATGCAATATGATACTTTTCCTTATATTGGTTGATATTATGACATTGTGGAAAATGGATTACATTATTGTCAGCTCTCCTATTTCCCTTTAGATATAAGATTCCATCCAAGGAATACACAATATCTTGTGGTAGATCTCTCGTCAATGAGACAACAAACCCAATTTGCATCACAATACCTTAAGACTTGGGTTCTCATACCACAATCCTTGTCCTAGGGTCCCTTTTACATATTTGAGAATGCAAATCACAACATTCTAGTAAACAATGTGAGAGTTTTGTATAAATTGACTTACAACTCCCATTGGAAAAGAAAAATTGAGTCTTGTCATAATAAGATAGATGAGTTTCCCACCAACCCCCTATATCTCTGTGGGTTTTGAAAACATTTCACCTTGGTCTACTTTTGATTAAAGTCTATAGGACTATCAATGAGCTTGCAAATTCCCAAGTCAGTCTCCTCTTAAGCATCAAGAGTATATTTTCTTTGTGAAATGATAACACCTTCTTTTGATTGCACCGCTTTAATACTGAGAAAATATTTTACATAACCATGAAATGTTGTGTGGTGGTCACCCTGGACAATCTCAATTGTGGTGTCACTCGTCCAAGCAGTGATGGAGATGGCAAAGGCGGCAACCCGGAGGGTATCATATTAGGTGGTTTAGTACAGTGGTGGAGAAAAACAATTGGTTGAAAAAAAAACAACTAAGAACAATGTCCGAGAAAATTTTCCAAAAAAAAGAGTTTAGCAGAGGTTAACCCATCGGGAGGCAAGGATTAAACCTAACTCTAATGCGATGTCAAAATAAAAGGGAGAGAAAGGCATATAGACTAAATCTCTAATGTGTGTAGAACACACAAGAATATGCATTTATAAGTAGAAAAGTACAAAGAGATGGGCCTAAGCCCTGTTACATCTAACAAAAACAATGCAAGGAGTAGCAACTCGTGGGTATGACCCATTATTTTGCAGTACCTTTTAAAGTCATTTCACTACTTATTGTGTTACTGTTTATGCTTGTTTGGTCAATGCTTGCTGCTACGGGTTGAATTTGCACCATATCTTATTGAATTTGCTTATGTGTGATGTTTTTTGTGCCTTACGATAAATGGTATCTGGATAGTGCTTTGCCTTTTCTTCTTTGATTATCCTTACAATAAACTCTGATATGCTTTCTTCCAAGTTGGATTTGCATCAACTCACTTCTGGTCTACTCATTCTTTTAGTGCAATCAATGAACGACAACGTGCTATACTTGAAGAACTTGCGAAGGAAGAAATAAATGAGGGAAACAGCTCTTCATTTGGGGGAAATTGGTATGCATATTCACTGACTAAGTTCTTGGCATAGCGTACTAGTTTTAGTTGCCTATGGTCCTCGTAAATATTTGATGATTCCATGGCTAATTGGGTTGGGCTAGATGACAATACGGATACCTATAGTTGAGAGAATAGTGGGTCAGAATGCTTTGAAATTAAAGTAACTTGTAAAACATATAATTGTAAAGCATGCTATGCCTTATCCTAAGTAAAGCATACCCTTGTATGTATTTACTTGATAATTTCTTGAGTATGTTTGCTTCATTTGTTTGGTTTAGTTTTGTGTGACTATCTATGTTTTTGAGTGACATCTGATTGTAATGAAGACAAAAATGGATAACAGGCTTTACCAGCAGCTATCTACTGGTTGAACTTACAGGTGGCAGCAAATTCTTGAACACACGACGGCCCCAAAGTTCATGCTGGAACTATCTGTGCTGATATTATTCCTTGTCTTCGTTAACAAAGTGTTGACCTGATAGCTGGGTCAAAGATCAAATAGGATTGAGTAGCAGACTAGCCAAAGACCAAGTTTTTGTGATTGCTACGTTCTTCATTCTTAAGAACCAAGTTAACTATAAGGTATATCACTGAATTTATCTCCTTCACTGATAGTTTCTAGCTGTCTTTTATTTGATGCATGCATGTTTCAATAGATAGCAGAAAGAGTTGGTTGATCAAAATGCAGCTCCATGAAGTAGCATATGCCAATTAATGCTGTTGACTGTCCTATCAATTAATCGAAAACGTTGCATGCATGCACATGTCTCACTGATCGAGTTTTTACAAGCTTCATTAATTTTAGTTATTGCCAATCATCTGATGGTGAAAGGAAATGCAATGAGATTAGTTTGCCAAGAAAAGCAAATCACATAATGTTCTTTGTTAACAGTGAAGCAGTTAGCGTGATTCATTATTATACTTGGTCCATTAATAGATTGATCAAGGGACTAAATTATCCAAACAACTTGGAACGATAGCTAATTTTGCTGATTACTCACTTTGTCCCATTGTGCCAGTTTTGGGTAGAGTGGACGAAGTTGCAACTTACATCTGTGGAACTTAGGACTACGGAAAACGACGCTATCGCTGATTGATGTTCTTTCGGGGCCCATTTATTTTAAATGTTTTCAATTTTTCAATGGATAAGATTGACAACATTGAAAATTTATTTCATGAGACTTGTACAGTTTTACTGATTAATGCGAAGGTCGCCGTGGGTTACAGCTATCGAAGATGGGAACTTCCAATGTATATTTGTTTCCCTTGGCTTTATAGATATATTTACAGTACCTTTCATGTTGTAATTTAATCCGCTCCTGGGTTTAGGGGCTGGTTTTCTTTTATACTTCAAATTGTATACCTCGTACTATCTGGAATTCAACGAATGATGTATCAATGAGTGCTAGCTTCTAAGCACAGAATTTTATTAATTGAAAGATAATAGTTTGTCAGGTTATTTAGAGTAAGTTATAATATTTGTTAAATATAGGTTCGCAAAATATTATTAGCCTTTTTCGGATAAACCATAGTTTCAAACCTGAAGGCCGAATAAAGAGGAATAAAAAGGGGGAAAAGTAAGGAAAAAATAGTTGTTACAGAATATGTACTTTCCAATTTCAAGGTGTAGACTGTGGAATAAACAGAGGATAAAAGGGAAAAAAAATTGAGAAGCCAAAAGTGATCTAAAAGTTAGATAAAAAAAGGGAAAATTACATTTACTAAAATCTCATTACACCTGCACTCTATCTAATTTTAGGATAGAGATTAACTTTCCTTAAAATTTTAGTAGGTATAATACCTATTTTGGTTGGAAATGTTTGAAATGATCTCAATTTTTTGTTGTTGTTTAATATAGTCATAAAGAATGTAATTTGTATTCAATTTGATTATTTTTGCAAACGTCGTTTAAATCGTTAACGGACAGATGTTTAGATGTTCAATTACATAGTGAAATGTCATGTATTGGCTTATATGGAGTCCTTTGTGGCGTTGTGAGTTGGATTTATTATTTTTGAAATTCTATTTCTTTTATTAGGGTTATTCTTTTGAAAAATAAACTAAAGGTATTTAGTTGTAAAGTTTTGATTGTGGTTTGAGAGGGAAATTTGCGAGATTGGGAAGTACAAGTTTGGGAGAGAACACGCTTCTCAACACACTCATCATATTCATTTTCATTTCCATCATCAAGTTCTGCAAATTTGTTGCGCAGAGTTTGGTGTTCTTCCTTCAACTTCTAGAACAGTTTACTCATCACCTCGCCTTCAAAATTACTTTGTTGCATCATCTTCATGAATATTTGCATCAGAGGGTCGTTAGAAGGAGGAACTTTCACTTTCACTGTACTCCAATCCAAATGTGCAAACTCCAGGTTTATTCCATAGTATTTATATTTATATTTTGTCTAATGTATTTAAACTTTTATATTTATACTACAGTGTTTGTCCTTAACATTTATTTCTTTCTGAATAATATCTTAGATATTATTTTATATTTATATTTTGTCTAATGTATTTAAATTTTTATATAGTTTATTCATTGGAATCCAAACTTCATTGTACATTGGACAAGTTTAAGTCAATGTTGACCTGATGTACTGATTTTAAATGCGAATTTAAAGAAGTATGCCACTATAATTAATATATCTTCATTTGTGTAGCCTTCAAATGAAGATGCTCTTCATTCACCACTTCAAGTAGGAGGAAATTCTCATGTACAAGATGAACATGAACAAGATGAAAATCAGGATACTTTGTTGGAAGTTGAACAAAAAAGGTCACCAACACACAAGGGAGCATGGTTGGTTGATGTTATTGGTAAGACACAAGTTCAACATATTAATGCTTTCATTATGTTACTTATATGAATAATTACTGCTAAAGTTGTTTGACACAAGAATATTTGACACAAATTTTCTTTCTTCACAGATGACCATTGTAAGATGACTACCAAACACTTAAAAACAAAGGCTTAATACTCTATTTTGTCCCCAGTTTCGCTCGAAAATGTCAAATTAGTCCATCCTTTAAAAAGTGCGTCAATTACGTCCTTACTTAATAAAATTTATATCAATGAAATTCCTTCCGTTAAATCCGTACAAACGACGTTAATAATTAAAGTAGAAGAGAGAGAAAAATAATTAACGCCGTTTGTACGGATTTAACGGAAGGGATTTCATTGATATAAATTTTATTAAGTAAGGACGTAATTGACGCACTTTTTAAAGGATGGACTAATTTGACATTTTCGAGTGAAACTGGGGACAAAATAGGGTATTAAGCCAAAAACAAATGATGTTTGGAATTTGCCTCAAAATGAAAGGATTATTGTACATTGGAATGAGGAATATCAACCAATTGGAGATGGTGGCGCATTATTGAATCGATTCTTGGGAAGTATCGCTAGAAACTTCAAGGTATTCCTTATTTGTTATTCTACTTGGAAGAAGATTCCTAAAAATTACAAAGAAGACATAATACAAAATACAATTCAAGTAAGTAATGTAAATTCAAAATACCATTACAAAGAAGGCATCCAAAATTTATTTATTGGGTAATTGTTGTTAATTTTTTATTAAAATCTGTTTTGAAGGCAAAGTTTGTAGTGAATTCCGATATTCAAATCAATTACATCTTGAAAGCGCTTAATCATAAATGGAGAGATTGTCGCCAAGAATTGTGGCAACAAAGAGATGATGGCACCCGTACTAGAGATGAATTGATTGTCATGGCTCCAGAAGGCATATATAGAGATCATTGGGCTTCTTTTGTTGACTATCGACTTGATGAAAGAACAAAGGTAAAACCTATATTTCTTTTCATAAAATTTTGTTATGATTTAATAACTTTTCTTATCACAATGTTAGGAGATTGCCCTAAAAAATAAACACAATAGGACAAAACAAACTCTTGCTCACACAGGGGGATCCAAGAGCATTGCAAGGAAGAGAGAAGAAATGGTGAAGTGTTATTTATCTTCAATTTTCTATTTCTCATAATATTTATAACATACCTAATAAGCATTTGTTAATTTTCATAGGAAAAAGAGTGTGGGCACAAAGTTAGCAGAGGAGAAGTTTGGATAGCTACTCATAAGAGGACCAATGGAGCTTTTGTTAGTGATGAGGCAAGGGAAATTGGTGTAAGTTCCAATCTTTTTAGTATTTCCTATAATTGTTGTATTTTGACATATTGTTTCATAAGGTGACTCTGTGATGAACACACCTCTTGCAAGAAATCAGTGGTTCCTTTTCTTTCAGGTATTTCGTTTTAATTAATTTGTTTGCTATGTCAAATTGGTGCTATTTCAGTCGCTATTCATTTTAGTGCTTACTATTTTAGTACTTCTAATCTGTTTGCTTTTTATGCTTGCTGTGTGGTGTACTTTGATGGCTGAATTTCGTTCCCTGTACTTTGGTGTACTTAGGAATTTTCTAGAAAATTTTTCTTGAAATTGCACTTGCTAAGAGTCATTTTTGCATCATTGCTCTTGTATTCTGAATTGAGATGGATCAACTTGGGATTTAAGTGTGTAGGCTAATTAGTGTTGTGAAATTGCTAAGGACACTCTTGTAAAGCTATGTTTAACTCTACTAGATTCACAAATTCATATAGAAGACGTGATCTAAGTGGGGAAGACTGAAGGTTATATAGCTGGTTAAGTAGACTAGAGACACATTTTTTATTAAGTTATAAGGAACTAACATTATCAAAATGAGGTTTGGTGGCTTGGTAAATTTGGCCCAGTCTTGAAATATCATAGCGCATTATTATGAAATTTAAGGGTTTCATAACAGGTGCACCACTTCTACTATTCGAGCAATTGTATAAATTCAGATATCGTGTGTATTATATTTTGCTTATGTGTTCATAAGTGATAGGAAGATTGGATTCTTAATCCTTTGTTCACTTGAATGGATTTGGGGGAGAGTGATTGAGTGGATTTGAAGATAAATTTTTTTGTTGTTTATTTGAGTGAATTTGGAGGCAAGTGAGAGTGAATTTGGAAACAACGTTTATGAGAATTAGTGTAAGATTTGATTGATGTGACAGATTAAAAAAATTTATTTCCAAATTCACTCTCACTTACCTCCAAATTCACTCAAATAAACAATAACAAAATTTATCTTCAAATCCTCTCAAATTCACTCAATCACTCTCCCCCAAATTCATTCAAGTGAACAAACCCTAAGTGCTAAGTTTTGTTGGTTGAGATATATGATCTTGTTAGCATTAACATACCTTATTTTGTGTGTGGTTTTTGTGTTTTCTTTTCTCTTGTGATGATCGTCATCTTGACATGAGCAGAAGATATTTCAAGAGTTAATGAGCAGAGGATATTTCAGAGTGTTATTTTCATTGGTTTGATACATGTACATAATATAAATTATTTGGTATCTATGAATCTTTTGTAAAAAAAAATTGATGTTTATAGAAGGTTTTAAAGAAACTTAAGTGTGAAAGACAATAACTAATACTATGATTTTATATTTGTGTATCTATGAATCTCAACTCTAAAACCAAATTTGTTCTAAACTCAATCATGTAGTAATCTTAGATAATGGTAGACTCTATTTTCTCGGGCCCACATTTATAATTTTATAAAATTAAAAAAATTTAAAATTTTAAAATAACATGTGAAACAAGTAAACAAGATGAGAGGATAAGTAACATCCTTAGCCACTTAACGTAAAAATTAAACAACAATTACTTAATTGAAAAATAAATATTTATTGAATACGGATAAACCATAAAATTAATTAGAGATTTAATTTAAACTTAATTAATTTTCCAGTTATTTAATTACTTTTGTCCCGTGGTCCATTGATGTACTGTCTTCTTTTATGATATTTAATATTTTATTGGGAAAGTTATTAATTATAAATGAAAGTTTACTTAGAAGACGTGAATTAGTTAAAGTAATAATTAATTAAATGAACGTTTTTCCTTTTCTTGGAGTTATAAAAGGAAGAAGTGATATGTTTATGGTAAAAAAAGAGTATTCAACAGACAGTGTACTATGAAATTGTTTTATAGAACGATGAGACTTCTTCCCATCTTGTTCATTAGTTGTTTCTTTAGTCTTGGTAGAGCCAAAGACTGTGGTGGAAATAATGTTACACAAACCATAATTGTCGGTAAGTATGGGCACGACGCATTCAGGACAATTCAGGCGGCCATTGATTCTGTAAGAAGTAACAATGATCACTGGGTAAAGATTCACATAAAAGCAGGCTTGTACATGTAAGTTCAAATCATTTTCTTATAACATCAAACGTATAATCAAAAAACAACACTTCTGTTATGAAAATCCAATAAATGTTTCATCCATTCTTTGACCAAACACGTGATGTCTTTTATTGATTGTAACTGTGCAGAGAAAGTGTTATTATTCCCGTTGACAAGCCATGCATCATTTTAGAAGGAGAAGGTGGCGGAACAATCATTAGGCACTCGGACCACCAGTCAATAAACAATAACGCTACATTAGTTTCTTTCCCACCAAATGTGCTTGCAAGTGGACTTACTTTTTTGGTAAACATATAAATAAATGATAAAACAACCATTTTCGTAATTCTTCAATATTCTTTATCACTAATATATTCTTTTGAATTCACAGAACTCATATAATGTCGGCCCTTACAATTTGGCAAACAAAATCGAACCAGCAAATGCGGCAAGACTGTTGGGAGATAAATATTTCTTCCATAATTGTAGTTTTATAGGTTATCAAGACACTCTGTTTGATCATACGGGACGTCATGTTTTTAAAGATTGTTACATTCAGGGTGATGCGGATTTTATATATGGTTACGGACGATCTTATTATACGGTAAGTTACATAAACTTGTTTTTTTTTTAAATCTATGTTCAAAATAAAATACTGAAACATTTTTTTAATGTTGTAGAACTGTTTGATCAATGTTGTTGGGAGAGTTCCAAATTTGCCAGGATTTGTGACAGCTAATGGAAGAGAGTCAGCAGATGATCCTAGTGGTTTTGTATTTGAAGGAGGTTCCATTGTTGGTAAAGTTAAAGTGAATTTAGGAAGAGCATGGAAACCCTATGCAAGAGTCATATTTAAAAATACATATTTTTCTGACAATGTAACTCCTCAAGGATGGGTTGCTTGGTCAGCCGCTGGCAATGAGTAAGTTTAAATAGATACATGTCTTAGAAAAGACCTTCAAAATTATATTATTTCATGTTTATATTAAAAAAAGTACTTTTGGTTATATTTTAAGTGATTTTTTTATATGTTAAACTATTGTAGGAACAGGACAACTTATGCTGAAGTTGATTGTAAGGGACCAGGAGCAAATACTTCGAATCGTGTTGCGTGGATGAAGAAACTAAGTTCTTCGGACTTGAATCAGTTTTCTTTTGCGTCTTTTATCAATAGTGATGGATGGGTTGACAACTTACCAACAATATCTTAATTTATTTTGTTTTTTTCTAAATTAGGTTGAGGTTCTTGTATGACTATATTGGTTGACTGATTGTTAGTTTTGTAACGAAGAAATATAGTTGTATGTAATATCAACCATCTTGTTTAATTAATAATTTAGTTTTTATATATAGAATTCTGATTTGTTTTTGTTTTTATATATTTACTAGTATAAATTTATGTACAATGTTACACTTATAATGTCTCATAACAAAATAACCAAGATAAAAATGATAAGTTATGTAAATAAAATAGTCTTATGATATCGGTTACTAGCTCCATTGACATGATAATCAGTTCTGTAAATAAAATAGTCTTATGATATTGGTTACTAGTTCCATTGACATGTCTTATGATATCAATTATTATATGTTATAAATGTAATAAACAATTAATTGATATTAGTTTAGAAACAACATTCATCAATTTGACATATTTCAGGGATGTAAATTTTTTACCTATGTCAAAAATCTAAAATAACATAAATTAAAAGTTTTTTTTGTGTGTTAATGATAACTATGGATATATTAATTGTATGAATAATGAAGTTACATTTTGATGTGGTATAAGAGCCATTGTAGAAAATCACAGGATAAGAAGATAAACCAAAAATCGTATTGATGAGATTGAAAAAGAGTTTTGTCTGTATATGATTTGAACTCAATTGACAATCAAAAATTGTAATCATAATATAGCTGAAACAGTTGACGGTAATTTAATGTGATCTTGAAATTTGAGTCTGCAATAAAAGTTGAGTTTGGAGAAGACTCCTCAGAAAAGACAAGTTAAAGTATCAGTAGAAAGAACATGAAAACCTTATTCAAGAGTCACTAAGGATGGGATGCTTGGAATGCTGCTAGCTATCCCAATGATCTTCAAGAAGTAAATAATAATGATTTTTCATACTACACATCACAAACTTTTCTTCAGCAATATCGAATATGTTACTATTTAGGGCGGACAACCGACCGGGAAGGTTTAGATAGTGTCGAGCGGGTAGAAACAAGGCTAATATATTCGATCGGATGTCTCAGTCTAATATGTCTGATCGGATTTCTTAAGAGCAATACGATCGGTCGGGCGGACATCTAAAACTATAGATTGGAGACAGCAGTTGAAGGCTCATGAATGTTTAGTTAATGAGGTAACGGTCATTGTCGAGTATTTAAGATGTGCATTGAAAGCCATTAAAAGGTAAATTAATGGGTAATATTCTCTGAAATCATATAAATAGTAGTCAAAGGAGAAGGTAAATTCTCTGTTCTGTGGTAATTATATAGACTTCCAAAAGCTCATTCTGACTTAAGCGTCGGAGTGTTTGTTGCAGGTCAACCCATTTGTGTGGAGAACGAGCGCGAGGAGAGCGAAGGGAGAAGGACCGATCAGACGAGGAGAAGTGTTTCCGGGCGGAGACAGCAGGAGTTTTCCCCGATCCATTCAGCAGAAACAGAATATATTCTTTAAAAGTATATACTAGATAAGCATTCTTTAAAATAAAACAAAAAATGTCAATGAAATTTAAAAGTATTTTAAAAGATGATATTAAAATATGTTAACAATAAAAGATTAAAATTATAAATAGATTTATTATAAATTGAAATTTACACATCTCCTCTAGCACTGTTGAAATATCATTTGACAGAAAATATTGCAATATCGTTTTACAGCAAATATTTCAATAGTTGTAAGTTATTACTCGAAACTATTCATTTAGTAATGATTCATTGCAATATAATGATGGTAGCGTATGAAAGACTATAAATACTAAAGCTATCCTTATACATGCTCAATTAATATCCTAAAAATATATAAATAATGCAGAGCTAAATAAAAAACAAAATCAACATGAAAAGATTTAAAAGTTTTCTTAAAATAAAATTAAAAGGACTGTAAATAGTCTAATAAGGGGTTTTTTTAGAATTTTCCATAGCACCTCACTCGATCAAACAAATAAAAATATTTAATTCATTGTTTTCATTTAACTACTTTAGTCCGGATTGATCCAAACCAATGATGTTTAAATTTATTATGTTAATTTGTCGCCACTTAGTTATTTTATTATTTTAAATTTTATAGGTTTATAATTTTATAAAATTAAATAATTAAAAAATGAAAAACTTTGAAATTATATAATTAAATTATTTTTTTTAAAAAAAGTGTGGCTACAAGTTTGACAGAATCATATAAGATTCACGTGGGCTACCTAAGAATTATGTCATTTGATTAAAAGTAATGACTCAGTTAAAAAAATATATATATATTTAGCAATCATTTTATTGACTATAAAAAGATATAATTATCAAATTTATCAAACACTTAAAAAACTTAATTAATATTTCATTTAATTACTCTGGACCCATTGTGGCCACTGTCTTTTTTCAAGGAAATGCACTATGACATTTAGTATTTTCTTGGAAAAGTTAAAAATTATGAATGGAAATTAATTTAGAAGACATGAATTATTTTAAGTAATAATTAATTAAATAAACTCTTTTTATTTTCTTAAAGTTAAAAATGAAAGAAGTGACATGTTTATGTTTACAAAAAGAAAAAAGTATTCAACAGATACAATACTATGGAATTATTGTTTTGTAGAACGATGAGTCTTCTTCCCATATTGTTTATTAGTTGTTTCTTTTGTGTTGGTAAAGCCAAAGACTGTGGTGGAAATATTGTTACAAAAACCATCATTGTCGGTAAAGATGGGCACGCAGCATTCAGTACAATTCAAGCTGCCATTGATTCTGTAAGAAGTAACAATGATCAATGGGTAAAGATTCACATAAAAGCAGGCTTGTACATGTAAGTTCAAATCATATTCTTATAACATCAAACGTTTAATCAACAAACATGACTTCTGTTATGAAAATCCAATGAATGTTTAATGCATTCTTTGATAAAGCATAATATTTTTTATAGCTACATTTCCAATTTTGATAAGGATATGAATACTCAAACTCTTTCCATCCAACTTATGGAACTACGAAACAACTATATTCAAAAGTTTTGACTACAACAGAAACATTCTCCATATTCCTATTCTTATGTTGTCATACTATTTTAAACACAGAAATCCTAGCTGTCTACAATTTTAACAATATGATTCTGACAATGAATTAATTTAGTTGAAAACGAACACCAAAATTTATACGGTGTGAAATAATTGATTCATTTTTGGACGTCCAAATAGCTGAAATGTTACGTTTATATTGATGCATGTTGAATTATTTTCTTGATTGTAACTGTGCAGAGAAAGTGTTGTTATACCTATAAACAAGCCATGCATTATTTTAGAAGGAGAGGGTACCCCAAAAACAATCATTAGTCACTCCGACCACCAGTCCTTAAACAATAAAGCTACCTTACTTCCTTTTGCACCCAACTTGCTTGCAAGTGGCATTACTTTCAAGGTGAACATATAAATAAAAGGATAGAACAACCATTTTCATGATTCTTCAATATTCTTTATTACTAATATATAGGATTGCATTTACAGAACTCATATAATGTGGCCACAACAAAATATAAATCTTACGATGAGGTAAGCAAAACCGAACCAGCAAATGCAGCAAGACTATTTGGAGATAAATATTTCTTCCATAACTGTAGTTTTATAGGTTATCAAGACACTCTATATGATCATTCGGGACGTCATGTTTTTAAAGATTGTTACATTCAGGGTGAAATTGACTTTATATATGGCAACGGACAATCCTATTATCAGGTAACTTACATTAACATTTTTTTTTTAAATCTATTTTGAAAATATGATACTGAAACATTTTTTATGTGTCTTTTTGTTTGTAGAACTGTTTGGTCTATGCTGTGGGAAAATTTCAAAACTTAGCAGGCTATGTGACAGCTAATGGAAGAGAGTCAGCAGATGATCCTAGTGGTTTTGTATTTGAAGGAGGTTCCATTATAGGGAATGGTAAAGTGAATTTAGGAAGAGCATGGAAACCCTATGCAAGAGTCATATTTAAAAATACATATTTTTCTGACATTGTAACTCCTCAAGGATGGGTTGCTTGGTCAGCCGCTGGAAATGAGTAAGTTTAAATAGATACATCTCTTATAAAAGACCTTCAAAATTCATTTTTCATACTAAAAAAGAGTGCTTTGGTTTATATTTTAAGTGATTTTTTTATATGTTTGATTAATGTTTTTGTTAAACAATTATAGGAGCACGACCACTTATGCTGAAGTTCTGTAAGGGACCAGGAGCTGACACTTCGAACCGTGTTGAATGGATGAAGAAACTAAGTTCTTCGGATTTGAAGAATAAATTTTCTTTTGCATCTTTTATCAACAGTGATGGATGGGTTAACAACTTACCAATATTATCTTAATAACTATATTGGCTGACTCATTGTTAATCGTTGTAAACTCAACCAAGAAATATACTTGCATGTAATATGAATAATCTTGACTAATGAATAATTTGTTCTTTACACTAGTACAAGAATCACATACAACGTCGAATATTTAGAGCAAGTAAGTTTTTAACCATTTTTCATTTAATCGTCCATTTATTAACATGCTTAGGAAACCCCTTTCACATGTATCAATTGTGTTTCTTTCTTGGTTCTTTGTTTATTCTGTGGTCCTAATGACTCTTTCTTATCACAATTTGATTATTTGTTATTGTTTTTAGAAGTTCTTGCCCAGGAAGCAAATGTGAATTCTAGAGCTTGGTAGTTTCGGTATAAAGTAAGGGAAACTAGTTCTAATTCTATGTAAATTTTATAAAGTATGAGTGATAGTGTTTATGATGTGTAGTTGTAGATATTGGATGTTTATGATTGAAATGCTAGTAATGTCAATTGTTGTTGTTGAGTAAGTGAATTTGATCACATCATGATTTTTAATGTTGAATGATTTTGTGTGAAATTCTAATTGTATGATGAATTGTGTTGTTGAGATGTTTGGTGGTGTTGAAATTGGTTAAAGGTGGAGGAGAATGGAACTAGGTGGTGTTTTTGGTCAAAAATGAGGTTTTGGGTGAGTGAGTTTTTCAATTAAAAGTTAAAAAGAATATATTTCGTTCTAAAGTATGTTTAGAGGTTAATTGAGACTTGTTAGAGTGGTTAATTAGTTGAAATCTAGTTTAGACATTGTTAATGTTTTGGGTTGGTTTTAAGTGCTTTTTTAGGGTTTGGAGTAATGAGATTTTGAGTTATAGGATCTAGGCCAAATTGGTCAGTTTAGAGATTATTGATAAGTCATTTATAATTTGTTAGAGTCCCTAACCTACTTAAAAATGAGCTAGAACATATAGATTTCAATTTTGATCTCTAAGTTGAGAATTTAGCTTTTGAGTGGATGCATTGTTGTAAACATTGGATTATTAGTTTAAGATAGGTTATACGCTTTTGTTTGGGTCTAAAATAGTTTATAATTCAATCTAAGAGTGTTAGAAGTTGGTAAAAGTGGTTAGACGAGGTCATGGGTGGTTTAAAAGTGCTAATTTTATAGTTTTTGTGCTACATAATTATGCAGTCCGAATGGGCAAGCAGAATTGGCTACCTAGATGAGTGTAGGGGAGTTCTGACAATGAGCTCCAGAGGCTAGGCAGAGACTTGCATGGGTTGATCAACTTGAGAGGGTTGTTGTTTTGCCTCTAGTTGGGTGAGCAAGTTTGTTAGTTGAGCGAGTGAGTTTGTGTTCCTAAGTGTTTTTGAATCCTTTTACTTATGTGTATGGTTTTAAAAGATATACTAGTTTGTTGTATGATTTGTTTGAATGGAATATGATGTATAAGAGTCTTTGTTGGTATGAATACAAGGACCTCAATTAAAATTCTAATAATAATTCATTTTCAAGTAGAAAAGTTTGATACATGTAGTGAAAGTAGCAGAAAGTATGAGTTTAGGTACTTCTAATATGATTTAAGATACGATGCAAACTAATTTTGTAACTATGGTAGGGTGAAACCCATTCTCAATGAACTAATATTTTAATATCAGTCTTTAAAAGAAAATACCCAAAACTAATGATGTTTTAATTGTTATGTAATTTGTCACCACTTTATTATTTTATAAGTTTATAATTTTATAAAATTAAATAATTAAAAAATTGAAAAACATTAAAATTGTATAATTTAAAAATTGTAAAATAAAATGTGGCTGCAAGATTGACAGAATCATGTAAGATTCACGTGGGCTACTAATAACTATGTGATTTGATTAAAATAATGACTCAGTTAAAATATATATATTTATTAAGCATTTTATTAAATATAAAAAGATATAATTATCAAATTTATCAAACACTTAAAAAAACTTAATTAATATTTCATTTAATTTTTCTGGACCCATTGTCCATTTGTCCACTGTCTTTTTTCAAGGAAATTCACTATGATATTTAATATTTTATTTGAAAAGTCAATAATTATTAATGAAAATTAATTTAGAAGACTTGAATTATTTTAAGTAATAGTTAATTAAATAAACTATTTTTGGTTCTTGAAGTTATAAATGAAAGAAGTGATATGTTTATGTTTAAGAAAGAAGTATTCAAGAGATACTGTACTATGGAATTGTTTTGTAGAACTATGAGTCTTCTTCCCATATTGTTTATTAGTTGTTTCTTTTGTGTTGGTAAAGCCAAAGACGGCGGTGGAAATATTGTTACACAAACAATCATTGTCGGTAAAGATGGGCAGCAGCATTCAGTACAATTCAAGCTGCCATTGATTCTGTAACATCCTGATTATATAATAACAAATATTACATAATAAAGACGTCATCATTCAAATATAGAGAACAGTCAGAATATGACGTGTAATTTAAGTACGAAATTACAGTCATCCAAAATAAAAGAAACGGAAATTCAAACTTAAACATTTTATCGATTCGAACACTACACGTGTTCAGATAGGAAATTCCTAAGAAGACTACTCCACAACCTCAGTATTCTCCAGCTCTTGCTCCAAAAGACTCTCCTCGACAACATCTGCTCCCATCCAAGTGGATGATCATCGCCAAAGAAATATATTCAAATTGGCACACAACACAAACAATGCAAGGGTGAGCTAGATATAAAAAGCATGTTATCATACATAGATTTATATAAAGAATAATTTAGGCATGCTCATTAAACCACAATTCACATATTCACACGACTCATCCGGATTTGTATAACTGTCGAACTATTGGTCGTCTTTGCACTTGCATAGTTCAGCTGGTCTTTCTCCAACACTAGCAAGGTAAATCCCCCAATCTGTCTATGTCTAAATTCAAAGACTATAGACGAGGACCTCCCTCTACTCTCACCACTCACATTGTTCTTCTCTACTTGAGTATGAACAATGCTTTGAGTTTAGGGATAGACATACCATTTCAAAGCTCCATACAATTATACAGAACAACCACAATACTTCACATAACCACTTTCATCCATCTCTCCCCGAGATGTCCGAATCGTACCCAAATCCATCATTTACATTTACAATCAAATCATCACAGTAATTTATCATATTTCTCATTCATTCACATACTTTCACCCATATCACTTCTCAATATATATCTATATTCCAAATATTAGTACACATAATTCAACTCAAAAGAAAAATTAAACTTAGACAACATAATTTGTAGAATACTATTTGGAAGACCACTATTCACTTAACCCTTTATGGAACGAACGTCACTGGACGAACGTCATTTTCCAAGCATTAAGCCGAACCATATTTTGGACGTACGTCATTTCCGAACGCCAGGACGAACACTATTTGGACGAACGTTATTACCGAGCACTAGGCCGAACGTCACCAAATTGATTTGGACGAACGCTACAGGGCGAACGCTAAACAACAGGCCGAACACTTCTTTGGACGAACGTCATAAATCGATCTGGACGAACGCTATCTGCTGACAGCTATTATGCCGAACACAACTGTCGAACACCACTATGCTATTTGGACGGACGCTAACAAAAACTGACCGAACGCTCTCTGCCGAACACTAATGCCTGAATACTATAAGAACGGACGTTATCAGATCCTAGGCCGAACGCTCATAATCACAGCAACACCAAGGACGAACATTCACATCACAACCATACCAATGTCGAACGCTCAAGAGGGAAACCTAAGAATACTAAATTAAGAACGAAAGCTTATACTGTCTAATACACCAAAGCCAAACGTTTAAGATTCAAACTTAGAATTTCAAATGAAGACCGAACGCTACACTCACTACTTCACCAAAACGGACGTTCAAGCTTTTAAACTAAGAATATCAAATTATACTAATACACCCAAAGGCCGAACGTTCCAGATTTACACCTAAAAATATCAAATTTAGATCGCACGCTTAAATCACTGAAACCTCAAAACCGAACGCTTACTATTACACATCCAGAAACAAGACCGAACGCCTACGGCCACTATTTCACAAGATCGAACGCTCAGGATTGAAATTTAATTATACCAATTTAAGAACGAACGTTCACACTAATATACCAAGACCGAACGTTCGGGATTACTTCATCAGAATACAATTTGAGGACGAACGTCTAAATTACTAATTCACAGTTTGGACGAACGTCTAAAATTTCTAACACGACCGCGAACGCTCGTTACCTTAGAACATCCTAACCGAACGCTCATACCATTTCTGCCGACCACTAATTGGTCGAGCAATTTGGACGAACGTCCAATTTGGCATCAAATTGGACGAACGCGCATTTTGCAGAATTCTGCAGAATTGCGAAACCCAGAAACCCAGAAAACCAGAAACCCAAAAATCACAATTTTTCATCCCTTCCTTCCCAGATTTGCATCAAACACAACATATATCATCAATCAAACAAAAGATCTAGCTCCCCTTACCTCTTGAAGACTTCCTTGAATTTATCTCCAAAGGGTTTGATCTCCTTCCAACTTCAAAAGTTCTCCACTTCTCCTCTTTCCCAGAACTTACAGCCACTCTTTCACTCCTCCAGATGCAGCACCAAAGCCTCCTTGCACTTCAGCAGCTCCGCACCTCACCTTCTCTCAGTCTTGCAGAATTCCTTTTTCCTTCCAAGTGCAGAACCCATACTCCCATTTATCTCCCACAAGCCTCCATCTTTCCTTTCTTTTTCTTGTTTTTGAATGGGGAAGCAACGTTGGCTGTCTCCTTGTGGCCAACGTTCCTTCCTTCCCCGTTTGTTTTGTCTTTTTTTTTTTTTTTTAAACTTACGATTCCTGACAGATTCTGTCAAAAGTAACAATGATAAATGGGTAAAGATTCACATAAAAGCAGGCTTGAACATGTACGTTCAAATCATATTCTTATAACATCAAACGATTAATAAACAAAAACAACACTTCTGTTATGAAAATCCAATGAATGTTTAATGCATTCTTTGATAAAGCATAATTTTTTTATAGCTACATTTCTAATTTTGAGAAGGATATGAATACTCAAACTCTTTTCATCCAACTTATATAGATCTACCAAACAACTATATTCAAAAGTTCTGACTACATCAGAGACATTCTCCACCATTCCTATTCCTATGTTGTCTACTGATTTTAAACACAGAAATCCTAGTTGTCTACGATATTAACAATATGATTCTGACAAGGAATGTTTTTCTATCCAAACATCATTTTTTTACTCATTCTAATATTATAATAATTAAAAATTTAAATATGAATATAAGTCTTACATTAAATAAAAATAATAAATTAAAGTATTATATAAGAATGAAGAGTCAAATTCAACTTTTTAAGATTTTGGATTGGATTTATGAGTTAAGAAATGTGTCAATCTATTATTAAATTGGATTTAGACAGCTTTATATTATGTTTCTCCAATAAATCTTTAAGAATTACTTTAGTGAAATACTAACACCAAAATTTATGTGATGAGAAATAATTAATTGAATTTTGGATTTCCAAATAGCTGAAATGTTACGTTTATAGTGATGCATGTTGAATTATTTTGTTGATTGTAAATGTGCAGAGAAAGTGTTCTTGTTCCCATAAACAAGCCATGCATTATTTTCGAAGGAGAGGGTACCCCAAAAACAATCATTAGTTACTGGGACCACCAGTCCATAAACAATAAAGCTACGTTCCTTTCTTTCGCAGCCAATGTGCTTGCAAGTGGCATTACTTTCATGGTCACATATAAATGAACGATAGAACAACCATTTTCATGATTCTTCAATATTCTTTATTACTAATCTATAGGATTGAATTTACAGAACTCATATAATGTGGCAACAAGAAAATATAAATGTTACCAAGAGGGAAACAAAACCGAACCAGCAAGTGCGGCAAAACTATTTGGAGATAAATATTTCTTCCATAACTGTAGTTTTGTAGGTTATCAAGACACTTTATTTGATATTTGGGGACGTCATGTCTTTAGAGATTGTTACATTCAGGGTCAAGTTGACTTTATATATGGTAACGGACAATCCTATTATCAGGTAACTTACATTAACTAATTTTTTTTAAATATATTTTGAAAATATGATTCTGAAATATTTTTTATTTGTAGAACTGTTTGATCAATGCTGTGGGGAGAGCTCCAAATTTTCCAGGTTTTGTGACAGCTCAGGGAAGAAATTCAGCCGATGAAACCAGTGGTTTTGTATTTGAAGGAGGTTCCATTATAGGAAATGGTAAAGTGAATTTAGGAAGACCATGGCGACCCTATGCAAGAGTCATATTTAAAAATACATATTTTTCTGACATTGTAACTCCTCAAGGATGGAGTGCTTGGAGACCTGGTAGCGATCCGTAAGTTCATGTTTGTATTAAAAAAACAGTGTTTTTGGTTTATATTGATATATTTTAGAAAATACCTTGAGAATTATATTATCTCATGTTTGGTTTATATTTATATTTTAAGTATTTTTTATATGTTTGATTAATTTTTTATTAAACTATTGTAGGAGCACGACCACTTACGCTGAAGTTAATTGTAAAGGACCAGGAGCTAACACTTCGAATCGTGTTCCATGGATGAAGAAACTAAGTTCTTCGGAATTGAATAAATTTTCTTTTACATCTTTTATCAATAGTGATGGATGGGTTGATAACTTACCAACCTTATCTTAATAACTATATTGGTTGACTGATTGTTAATCTTTGTAAACTCAACCAAGAAATATACTTGTATGTAATATGAATAGTCTTGCTTAATGAATAATTTGATCTTTATATTTAAATTTCTTATTTACTTTGATTTTAATATATATTTTTTAATTTAATTAAGTTTTTTTTTAATAAAAAAATTCAATTAGTTATTTTCTTAAATTAGTGTAACTGTTATTTGAAAAAGTGGAACTGTTGATTCAATTTACATTCCTTAAAGTTCAAAAATTTATATAAATATAATCTTATCTACAACAACTTTAATAAAAATTTAAATTTGTAATTTATTTTTTCCAACACAAATAACTCAACAAACCCAAATACTTATATGTCATAAAAAAATATTAATTATCAAACTACATTTTTTTAATTTAAATAAAATAATAAAAGACGTGATTATTTATATCCAAAATATATGTTACACTAACCTTAAATCTTTTAATACATGTATGATAAATAAACAAAATCATAATTTAAAACTTGTTAACCTTTAAAATACAATGTTTGAAAATAAAATACAAATTTATCAGCACAAATAAATTTTATTTGTAATATATATTAAAACATTATTATGCTACATTATATATAAACTATATAATAAAAAAATTTACATATTATCTAATCATATAATAAAATATTATAGATTTATGTATAATAAACTAAATATATATAAACTTTCACAAATTTTATCATTTGTAATTACCTTTATACATTAACTAATTTCATAATATTTTTAATAAAATTACAAGTTACTAATTAACTAAAAATAATTATACAAAATCCATATTATTATTTGAAATGAATAAATGTATTTATATTATTTATCTAAAAAGATAGATAAATAAAAGAAACAACAACCGCATTTGTTAAAATTATTTTAGCTTTGTCTCGTTTCAACACATGCATAAAAGAATATCATCCAGTGATAAGTTTTATCCAACCAAAATATAAATATATAATTTAATACAAATAAAATTACTAAAAAAATGTGTAATAAGAAAAAATAAACTAGTTAGTTCTCATTATCTTGATTGGTAGCATTTTTCTTCTCCTTATATGATCACAACTCGGTCAAATTAAGGTTCCAAAATGTTTTAAAAAAATGCATAAATTTCCTAAATAGGAGTTAAACTCATGACTTTCCTATAATCACAAAGGTCCTACTATCCGAGCTACCACATCTCTTTTTCTTATTTACCACTTTTATAGAATTTAATATTATTCTATATGTTTCTATATATAACTAAAAAAATAAACATAAATTAAAACAATATAAATGACTCATTTTTAGTTTGACAATTTCAACAACCTGTTGCAATATCATTTTACAGCAAATTTTTTCATACTTGTAAATTATTACTCGAAACTATTCATTTAGTAATGACTCATTGCAACATAATCATGGTAGCCTATGAAAGACTATAAATACTAAAGCTATCCTTATACATGCTCAATTAATATCCTAAAAATATATAAATAATGCAGAGCTAACTAAAAGTGTCAACAAAATCAAAATGAAAAGATTTAAAAGTTTTCTTAAAATAAAATAAAAGGACTGTAAATTATAAGGGGCATTTTTAGATTTTTCCATAGCACCTCACTCGATCAAACAAATAAAATATTTAATTCATTGTTTTCATTTAACTACTTTTGTCTGGTTGTCGATTGATCCACCGTTTTGTTTTAAGAAAATGCCCAACCAATGAAGTTTTAATTATTATGTTAATTTGTCGCACTTTGATATTTTATTATTTTTAATCTATAGGTTTATAATCTTATAAAATTAAAAATTTTTAAAAATTGAAAAATTTAAAATTGTATAATTTAAAAATTATAAAATAAAATGTGGCTGCAAGTTTGACAGAATCATATAAGATTGTGGGCTACCTAATAATAATGTCATTAAAATAAGGACTCAGTTAAAAAATATATATTTATTAAGCATTTCATTGACTATAAATATAATCATCAAATTTATCAAACACTTAAAAAACTTAATTAATATTTCATTTAATTACTTTTGATCCATTGTCCATTTGTCCATTGTCATGCACTACGATATTTAATATTTTATTTGAAAACTTAATAATTATGAATGGAAATTAATTTAGAAGAATTGAATTAGTAATAATTAATTAAATAAACTCTTTTTGTTTTCTTTAAGTTATAAATGAAAGAAGTGATATGTTTATGTTTACAGAAAAAAAAAAGTATTCAAGAGATACTTTACTATGGAATTGTTTTGTAGAACGATGAGTCTTCTTCCCATATTATTTATTAGTTGTTTCTTTTGTGTTGGTAAAACCAAAGACTGTGGTGGAAATATTGTTACAAAAACCATCATTGTCGGTAAAGATGGGCACGCAGCATTCAGTACAATTCAAGCTGCCATTGATTCTGTAAGAAGTAACAACGATCAATGGATAAAGATTCACATAAAAGCAGGCTTGTACATGTACGTTCAAATCATATTCTTATAACATCAAACGATTAATCAACAAACATGACTTCTGTTATGAAATGTTTCATGCATTATACGATCAAGCAAAATTTCTTTTATAGCAAAATTTCCAATTTTGATAAGGATATGACTCAAACTCTTTTAATCCAAATTATAGAACTATCAAACAAGTATATTCAAAAGTTTTGACTACATCTATATTCTTATGTTGTCTACTATTTTAAACACAGAAATCCTAGCTGTCTACAATTTTAACCATATGATTCTGACAATGAATGTTTTTCTATCCAAACATCATTTTTCTACTCGTTCTAATATTACAATAATTAAAATTTTAAATATAAGTCTAAGTATTACATAAAAATGATTAAAATGAAACATCATAAAAGATTTAAAACTTATGAACTCATTTTTATAAGATTTTGAATTGAATTCGAGCTGTAAATCTTTTATATAATTGGGCTCTCGTTAATATTATGTTTCTCTAATAAATTTTCTTAGAATAATTTTAGTTGAAAACGAACACCAAAATTTATACGGTGTGAAATAATTAATTGATTTTTCGACGTCCAAATAGCTGAAATGTTACGTTTATAAAGATGCATGTTGAATTCTTTCCTTGATTGTAACTGTGCAGAGAAAGTGTTGTTATACCTATAAACAAGCCATGCATTATTTTAGAAGGAGAGGGTACCCCAAAAACAATCGTTAGTCACTCCGACCATCAGTCCTTAAACAATAAAGCTACGTTACTTTCTTTCCCAGCCAATGTGCTTGCAAGTGGCATTACTTTCAAGGTGAACATATAAATAAAATGATAGAACAACCATTTTCATGATTCTTCAATATTCTTTATTACTAATCTATTGGGTTGCATTTACAGAACTCATATAATTTGGCCACAACAAAATATAAATCTTACGATGAGGTAAGCAAAACCGAACCAGCAAATGCGGCAAGACTACTTGGAGATAAATATTTCTTCCATAACTGTAGTTTTATAGGTTATCAAGACACTCTGTATGATCATACGGGACGTCATGTCTTTAAAGATTGTTATATTCAGGGTTATGCAGATTTTATATATGGTAACGGACAATCTTATTATAAGGTAAGTTACATAAAGTAGTTTGTTTTAAATCTATTTTCAAAATAAAATACTGAAACCTTTTTTAATGTGTCTTTTTATTTGGAGAACTGTTTCATCAATGTTGTGGGGAGATTTCCAAGTTTACCAGGATTTGTTACAGCTAATGGAAGAGAGTCGCCGGATGATCCTAGTTGTTTTGTATTTGAAGGAGGTTCCATTGTTGGGAATTGTAAGGTGAATTTAGGAAGAGCATGGAAACCCTATGCAAGAGTCATATTTAAAAATACATATTTTTCTGACATTGTAACTCCTCAAGGATGGAATGCTTGGTCAGCCGTAGGAAATGAGTAAGTTTAAGGACTACTAACAATTTTTTTTAACAATTTTTTGATAATAAATTATGTGTTACTATCAATTATAAACTATTATGTGTTGTTGTAAAAAAGTTGTTAAAAAAACATTTTTTTAAGTTTAAATAGATATATCTCTTAGAAAAAACCTTCAAAATTCATATTTATATTAAAAATAGTAGATTGGTTTATATTTTAAGTGATTTTTTTATATGTTTGATTAATTTTTTTTTGTTAAACTATTATAGGAGCACGACCACTTATGCTGAAGTTGACTGTAAGGGACCAGGAGCTAACACTTCTAAGCGTGTTGCATGGATGAAGAAACTAAGTCCTTCGGACTTGAATAAGTTTTCTTTTGCATCTTTTATCAATAGTGATGGATGGGTTGACAACTTACCAATATTATCTTAATAACAACATTGGTTTGACTCATTCTTAATCTTTGTAAAACCAAGAAATATACTTGTATTTAATATGAATAATCTTGCTTAATGAATAATTTGTTCTTTACATTTAAACTTTATTTATTTTTTATTTCAATATTTTTTTTTAATTTAATTAAGTGTTTTTTTATGATGAAAAAAGTCAATGTAGTTATTTTCCTTAAATTAATAATAATACTATTTGAAAAAGTTTAGTCGTTTATTCAATTTACCTTACTTAAAATTATGAAGTTAATATAAGTATAATCTTATCTGCAACAATTTTAATAGAAGTTTAAATTTCTAATTTTGTTTTTCCAACACAAATAACTCAACCAATCCAAAGACTTGGATGCCATCCTCAAATATTTATTGTCAAACTATATTTTTTAATATAAATAGAATAATAAAAAACATGATTATTTATATCCAACAATATATTATATTAATCCTAAATCTTTAAATACATATATGATAAAAAAAATCGTAATATCAAAGGGTGGTGGTGACTAGTCTTTCTCTTTTCCTTCTCCCTTTCTTCTTCATCTTTCACATAGCACTTGGAGCATCTTCAAAGGAAGAAGAAGTTGGGGCAGCTTGTGGTGCTCAAGCTAGTTGTCTCCTTGTGTCCTATAATTTCTTCAATCTCAGGGTCTTCATGATGCTTTTGAGGCTGCAGTCCTCCTTGTATGAACATCTCCCTGCATATACACTTAGACACAATTAGGCTAAAGCCACAAATTAGCCCAAACAAAACTGAAAATCTATTTACAACAAAAGAGTTAGTTCTATATACAAAATCAAGTCTACATAAGTTAGAAACCTCACAAAAGTCAAGTATTGACACGAGTCCCCGGCAAGGGCGCCAAAAAAAACTTGATGACCCAAAACTTGTTAGCCGTTGCTAGGACTCGGGTTCAATCCCCAAATCCCCGGCAACGGCGCCAAAAACTTGTTAGTCCAAAAACTTGTTGGGCTCGATTTCGGCAAGCGTACCGAATCGTTCAAGTAATAAACCGGTAAGACCGGGTATCGTTTTCCCAAGAGACTCGTAATACTAGAGAATTGTGCGATTAACAACTCATATAGACTCAAGAACATAACAACAATTTACAAAACAAGTGCAGAAAGATAAATTCATACATAATTACAAGGTTGGACTTTGGTATTGAAGGCACTTGAAAATGGAAAAGACTAGAAATGGTAAGAAATGACATTGCTAAGGTTAGTTTTCACCAATGCACTCTTGTGTATAACCAATTTTATCTCCTCTCTATTAATTTACTAAAGTCAATCCACTAAAACACTCTAGCCCTAATCCCTTAGGTGAAAGAGCCTAGGTTTTCCTTATCAAACCCCAATCCCTTGGCAATCTAACAAGCAAAACCCGCATTAAAGAGCTAGGATCTAAGACAACATGTGAATCATCTTCCATCCCTAGAATCAATGACCCACAAGGACTCTTATTTCAGTTCAAGATTTCATCTTACGTCCCCATAATCCATAAAACCCCAAAATCAAGTCATGAACGTCCCCATTACATGCAAGCTTTAAGATCGGAAACAAGAATACTAGCAATTGATAGAAAAGGCATATATATAATCAAATCATTCAACAATTACACAAGATTCAAAGGCTACAACTAATCCCAACAAAGATGGGTTTGGTTCTCCATTTCCATGGAGAACCCTAAAGCTTACAAACATGGAAGATGGAAGAAGAAGGAGACCCAAAGGAAGAGGAGGAGATGTTCCCACAAGCTCCTCACGCCCTCCATGAGCTCCAACCGTGAAATCGCACCTCCAAAGAACCAAAGACCGTTTCCCCTTCGCGTTTTAGGGTTAAATAGACGCATCTGCCACATCAGTAAAATTCGCGCCCGGCGCCCTCTGTCAGTCTCGCCCGGGCGCGAGGCTCTCGCAAAAAGTCGAAAACTCGCCAAAAGTCGCGCCCGACGCCCCGTCGCGCCCGACGCCCCGTCGCGCCCGGCGCGGACCATCTGGATAAATTGAAATCTGACGAGCGTCCTCTTCTCTGGCCTGGACGAGCGTCCTAAATCTTGGACGAGCGTTCTGGACGAGCGTCCTCTTATCTCCTGGACGAGCGTCCACTCTCTTTGCTGGACGAGCGTCCTCTCTACTAGCGGGACGAACGTCCACTTCTACTAGCTGGACGAACGTCCAATTCTGCTCTTCGCTGGACGAGCGTCCTGCCTGGCTGGACGAGCGTCCTCTTCTGCCTGGCTTGGACGAGCGTCCATTTCTGCTTCTGGACGAGCGTCCGCTCGTGCTTCCACTTTGGACGAGCGTCCGCTCTTCTGCCTTCTGGACGAGCGTCCGCTCTTCTGGAACGAGCGTTCTTGCACTGCTGATGGTGTTTCTTCGTGCTAACTTCTTGGTCCAGTTCTATACATGGTTGAAGACTCTTCCAAGCTCATTTTTAGCTACAAAATAAGGGATTATTGATAAAAGTACAACAAAGTAGCCAAAAACACAATTATTTAGAAAACAAGACAAAACAAGAGGATTAAGCAAGTCATAAGTAAGAAAGGAGTTGATTTTGCTACTAAAATGATGCTTAAAATATGGTAAAATTTAGCATTATCAAGCACCTAAGGGAAGCAGTACCAATTTTCGAAGAGCTGAGAGGAAGGCTAGGAGGAAGCAACAATCAGAAAGAGAAAGGGAGAAAGAAAAAGGGAAAAAGGGAACCAGAGGAGAAGGGGGATTCCACTGGAGAAGGACCAGAGGTAGAACCTGTGGTGGAAGATGAAGTTCTTGAAGGAAGTCTTCAAGAGGTAAGGGGAGCTAGATTCATTTGTTAGATTGTTAAATTATATTGTATTTGATGCAAATATGGGAATGTGGGGATGAAAACTTGGGGTTTCTGGGTTCTGGAAAACCTGGTGCGATTCTGCAGAATTCTGCAGAATCGCGCGTTCGTCCAAATTCTGGCTCGACCAATTAGTGGTCGGCCAAGTGAGCGTTCGGTTTTCGTGGATTAAATAGCGTTTGGTCCTAAGTTAGTATTATTAGGTTTCAATCTGAGCGTTCGTCCAAAAGGTGTTTACCTATTTCCTCTCGTAGTAATTGATCTAGGTGCGTTCGTCCAGAAGGTATTTACATAGTACTCGACCTGATTGTATTGGATCTCGTAGCGTTCGTCCTAATAATACAGTGTAGGCAGATAGCGAGCGTCCATAGGTATTATGACCGTTCGGTGTTGATGTTGTTAGTCTTCAGTCAGCGAGCGTCCATAGGTATTATGAGCGTTCGGTGTTGATATTGTTGGTCTTTAGTCAGCGAGTGTCCATAGGTATTATGAGCGTTCGGTATTGATGTTGTTGATCTTCAGTTAACGGACGTCCATAGGTATTAGCGAGCGTTCGGTCTTGAATTGTTTAGTACCGTTCGGTTAGACTTTGATTTAATATTGTTCGGTTAAGTGCTGATACTGGTTAGTCATGTGTTAAGCTGTGATCATTCGGTCAGAGTTCTAAACGATCGTTCAGTACTTTAGGTGTTTGGCAAAGTACGCTAGATGTTCAACTAAGACTCAAAACGTTCGTCCTTATAGTGTTAAGTTAAATAGATTTCAAGCTTAACGTTCGTCCTTATAATGTTAGGTTAAATGGATTTCAAGCTTAGCGTTCGTCCTTATAGTGTTCGGTTAAGTGGATTTCGACCTTGGCGTCCGGCCTGATAGTGTTGATGATGTTTAATATTCGTCATAGGCAGCGTTCGGTTTTGATGAGGTTTAATATTTGAACGTTCGTCTAAACAATTAAGCCTAATTGTTCAATCCTAGTGTTCGTTAAAATAGTATTCGGTTTAATAACGTCTAATGGTTTAACGTTCGGCCTAAGTAATTGATCTTAACGTTCGGCTCAGTAGTGTTGAATCCAACATGATATTCGTTCTTGAGCGTTCGGCCTTGGTATGATTGTAATGTGAGCGTTCGGTCAAATAGTGTTCAATATGGTGCTCGGTTTGTAGCGTTCGACCTAAGTACTCGATCTCAGCGTTCGGCCTAAGTACCCGATCATAGCGTTCGGCCCAATAGTGATTAATTGAAAATGGTGTTCGGTTTAACGTTCGGCCAAATAAAGTTGAATCCAATATGACGTTCGGTTTTAGCGTTCGGCCTAATTATATTCAATTCAGGTGTTCAGTTTTAGCGTGCGGTCTGATTGTATTGGATCTCTTAGCGTCCGTTCAAATTGGCATAGTGGCGTTCGGCATATAACGCTCGGTGAATAGTGTTCGTCCATTTAATGGTTGTAAATGGTCTGTAAATGGTGATGGGTTCTAAGTTCCTTTGCTCTTGAGTGGAATTATGTGTTCTAATGTTTGAAATATATGATGTGACGTGATTTATGTGAAAATATGTGAATGTATGAGACATGTTGGATTTGCTGTAATAATAGGGTGGTATCTGGTTATTCATGACTGGGGTTAAGTTTCAAAGTAACAATATGATTCATGAACGTAATTCCATGATCCTCAAGGAGAGGATACATGATGGTGTTTTGGGGTTGTATAGAATGATTACATGGTAGCTCAGTTTTGGGGGTCATCCTGAAACTCCAATGGTCTTTCTTCTCATGTAGAGAGGATTGAACCATGTGGTGAGGAGTAGCAGGAGGTCCTAGTCTTGGGTGCTTCCATATGATCCAAGGTGAGTGATAACGGATTAACCTCGTGACTGTGGCCGGGCGGTAGTGACCAAAGTTCCACCGGGCGGTAGTGCCCAAAGTTCCACAAGGCGGTAGTGCCAGGGCGGTAGTGCCCAAGTTTCATAAAGCCACCACGAGTGCAAAACTCGCCATAGCTCGGTAATCATTCTAGTCCGGACGAGTCAGGGTATAAAGTAACAAGTCTTGTGATGTAGTTTACAATGTTTGAATGACTTTTGCATGTCATGTGAGTGGGTGAAATTTTGATTTAATGAGTATGCTCTAATTGTTCTTTTATACGAATCTAAGTACAATAACATGAATAAATTGTGCTATATGTGTAACATGCTTTTTATATCTAGCTCACCCTTGCATTGTTTTTGTTATGTGCTGTTTGGGTATGTTTCTTTGGCGATGATCATCCACTTGGATGGGAGCAGATGTTGTCGCGGAGTTTTTCCTTGGAGTAAGAGCTGGAGGTTGCTGATGTTGCGGAGTAGTCTTCTTAGAATTTCCTGATTGAACACTTGTAGTGTTTAATCCTTTCAACTGTTCAACTTTAAATTTTCAGTTTCTTTTATTTCTGAATGACTGTAATTTTCACATATAAATTACACGTCATATTCTGACTGTTTTCTATATTTGGATGTTAACGTCTCTATTATGTGATATTGGTTATTATATAATCGGGATATTACACAATATGTGTAAACTATATAATAAAACAATTCACACATGCAATGTATTATATAATCACATGATAAAGTTTTATATTTTATATTTATGTATAATAAACTAAATATATATAAACTTTTGACAAATTCTATCATTGGGAATTATCTTTATTCATTAACTAATTTCATAATTTTTTAATGAAACTTCAAACTACAGATCAACTAAAAATAATTATATAAAATCAATATTATCATTTTAAATTGAAACAGAACAACGATTAAAATAATTTAATATCAACATATAAATGCATATTAAAATAATTTAATATCAACATTCACTTCTTCACGTTGCAACGGGTATTACTTCTAAGGTGCACATATAAACAAATGGTCGAACAATTATTTTCAATGTTCTTCAACATTCTTTTATCTCTAATCCGTTGTTATGTTGTATCTACAGAACTCATATAATGTGGCGAATAAAATATACGAATCCAAAGACGTGGGAAGCGAACCAATTGAATCAGCAAATGCAGTAAGTTCAAAATTATCATAATTTTTTTATCTTTTTAAAAAAAGTGAGAATTATGTTATTTCATTTTTGTTTTAAAAAAGAGTACTTTTTTGGTTTATATTGCTATTTTATATTCTTTTATTAGTTTATTATTAAAATATAGGTACACGATTAGGGATGACAAAAAAACTCGTGTCAGAGGATACTCAGATAAAATTCACAAGGAGTTAGTATCCTTGAAAATTTATTATCTGCAGGTTGCATGTAGCGGGTATTTTAATACTCATTTATAAACGGGTTGCATGCAGATATTATATTACCCAACGTGTGAGTACTCGTTACTTCCCCTGTTTGAAACAAAGGGTGCTTCCGGTTCCGTCGGTGCTTGAAACAATTTTGTCTTCTCCATATTACTATATCTTTAGAGTCAATAATTTTATATGAAGAACTACTGAACTCAATCATTTGTTATCGTTACTCTTCAGTTTTTTGTTGAGGTTTATCGTGTAGAGGTACTCCAATTGGATCAGTGATCGATTTCTAGGTTTCGTCGTAAACTTAGTTGATTACTTCCAATTACGTAAATCAATAGTTTAAAAAATAAAAATGATAATTTAATTTAAATTTTATTTAATTTAATTTAATTTAAATTTAAATTATTTTATATTTTATTAGATTAAATTTAATTAAAATTAAATATTAATTTATATTTAATTTAATTTATATTGAATTTTATATACTTTTTATTATTTTATTTAAATTTTATATTAAAAATATAAAAAGTATATTTTTTTTAATATTTACGAGATTTTAAAATACTAACAAGTTTTTTTAAAATAAATACTCACATAGGTTGCAGATTGAATTTTACTTCAAAGTGTGTATCGTGGACAAAAGAAACTAAGTCATTCATAAATGGAAGGATTTTCCTTTGGATCTTTTACCAATTAGGATGGATGGGATAACAATTTACCAAAAGTATTCTAATAAATATGCTCAGCGATTAACGTCATTTTCAATTCAATTTCACTTATTCTTTCTAGCCCTTATTAAATATCAATAACAATGTATACAAACACTCAAAACTATCATTATATCATTAATTGTTAAAATGTATTTTCAATACCCCAATTAAGTTTCAAATAACATACTCATTATTTGAAATCACACACTATATATATCAAAATTTCCTCATTCAAGTATCTATATACAATTTTAGGACATAGAATATTGTCCAAAACAAAAATCATATATTTAGTTTAAATATAACTATTCTAGATTATAGATTTAAATATAACTTTTATCATTTTTTAAATGTTATATATAATAAATGAAAAGTTACATAAAGTTATTAAATAAATCTAAAATGAAAATAATTAAACATTTTATTAAAATTAGTAGAAACACTTGTTCTGGCGCGTCTGCATAAAAATAATAAAATTATTATTATTATAATTATAAAAATAAGTATAAGTAATTTTTATAATAGTATAAAAAAGTGTTTTCAACTCTTTTATGATAAAAATAAAAAAAATTACTATTATAATTATGAAAGTAAATATAAATAATTTTTATAATGATATATAAATTTTTATTTATTTTATAAATAATACTTTTATTATAGATAATTATTTTAGTTTAAAAAAGTAGTTAAGTTTGAAAAAGACGTTCAAATAAAAATATAGTCAAATTTTAAAAAATAAAATTAGAAAAATAATTAGTTTAATTTAATGAAAAAATCAAGAATATAAAAATAAATATGTAGAGGATCTCCGCGTAAATATTTAATGGAAAGTTATAATGGTAAAGATTAGTTGAAAGATTGAAACAGTGAAATTAATTAACATTATTTCAGAATTGATAGTATTTTTAAAATAATGAAATAAATTTCAAAGTTCGTCTAGAATTCACAGAGTCTCATTAATTTAAAAAAAGATTATTACCACTAAAATATTATTTTTTTTTAGTTACTTAGACTTTCTTTCCATATTTATTGAATAAAATAATTAATGTATTTAATTAACATTGTATTGTAACATCTCATATTTATTGATCCATTTTCTTCTGTCATAAACCACTGTGATAGTTAGATTTTATTAAGAAAGTTATTAATTGTGAGGGAAATTAAATTAAAATATTTGAAATAATTTGAGTAAGCAATTAATGAATTAAATATTTAAAAAAGTCATAAAAAGAGACTTGAGATATTGTCTACAGATACTGACCACATTTGTTTGTATTAAAAGGGATGTTTATATGCTTTCAACATTATCATGTAATCGTTTTCTAGAATTATGAGTTTTCTTCTAATATTGTTCATCAGTTGTTTCTTTTGTCATGGTAAAGGCACAGACTGTGGTGGAAATAATGTTACAGAAACCATCATTGTTGGTAAACAGGAGGACGCAGCATTTAGTACAATTCAAGAGGGCATTGATTCTGTAAAAAATAACAATGATCAATGGATCAAGATTCATATTCAGGCAGGCTTATACATGTAAGTTCAAATCATATATTCTGTTATGAAAATGCAATGAATGTTTCATGCATAGCATAATCCTTTTCTAGCTACATTTAAATTGGTTTTACATTGAATAAATAAGATTAGGACACCATTTTGAAAAAAGAGTGCAAAAATCTCTCCAACAATATACCTCGTACCAATTAACTTACATAAGGTTGACAAAGTAGATCATGACTCAAATTAGATTGTCAAAATTTGGTAGGTTTCACTAAAAAAACGAATTTTACTAGGGATTATTTTTGCTATTATTGATAGTTTTAACTCTTAAAAAATACATTTTCTAATATTACGAAAACTGTCAGAAAAAACATGGGAGTTTCAATCAAAACCGTTGTTATTTCCAAAATATTTAGTCAAAACCACCGCTATTTACATAGGTTTCATAGATCACCGATATTTGCAACGAACCCTCAAAACTTAGTGGAAGAGTTCCAAATTTAGATTAAATTCTTAACTCATAAATTCGTTTTCACTCATAATATGACAAATTTGAGGGTCAAAGCTAAGTCAAAACGGATTGACTTGCTACCCTACCTTTTTAAAAATTAAAAGTGTTTTTGTTGTATTATATTATTTAAAAAATATAAATATTTAATATAATTTAAATTATTCTAACTTATAAATTATTTTTTAAGCATTAATTATAACAAACTAATTTAATAATTATAAACATCAATTAATCATCAAAAGCTTAAAATACAACCAAGCACATTTGACATTTGGTACATGCTTTCATCAAGCATTATTCTTGCATTACACTTAAACTGACTTAAGGATTTTGCATTATGAATACTCAAACTCGTTACATCCAAATTAAAGAACTATCACGGAAGTGTTGAGGTTATGAAAGAAGAGGTTTATTCGAGAAAAATTCACATTATTCTTTATTCAAAATTTTAAAATAATTAATTAATAAGTTTTTACATTTATATAATATTCTACTTTTTCATTTTATCCAATATGAGATTCAGACTTGCATCTAGAATTCTCTTAAATATAAAATTAGATAGGTTCTAACCATAACTCTGATACATATTGAGAAATGGACTTTAAATCTAACTCAACTGACAAAACCGACTTATAAGATGAAGTTTGCATCCACTTATATATTCTTAATTGGTCTTATCTTTAGTCGAGATGAAATTTCTAACATGTTGAAATTACCTTTGTGGAAAAAACATCTTATTGTAACTTCTTTTCTCTCGTTACATTTTTATATTCACATATTGTAATTATGCAGAGAAAGGGTTACTATTCCGAAAGAAAAGCCATGTATAATTTTAGAAGGAGAAGGTAGTTCGACAACAACCATCAGTTACTCAGACCACATATCAATAAACTATAACGCTACGTTTACTTCTTTACCATCCAATGTGGTTGCAAGTGGAATTACTTTCAAGGTTAAGTAACATATAAATAAACTATAGAACAAAAAATTTCATAGCTCTGATATATTGTTATGCATCTGCAGAACTCGTATAATGTGGTAACTAAAAGATACAAATATTACCCTGTGGGAAGCGAAATCGAACCAGCAAATGCAGCAAGACTGCATGGAGATAAATATTTCTTCTATAATTGTAGTTTTTTGGGTTATCAAGACACTTTATATGATCAATATGGACGTCATTACTTCAAAGATTGTTACATTGAAGGTGAAGTGGACTTTATATATGGTAGTGGACAATCTTACTATGAGGTAAATTACATTAATTATTTTTAAATCCCTTTTATATATATGGTTGAGGTAGATAATTTTCAAAACATTCTCTTTTTTTTTGTGTGTGTGTTTTTATAATCTGCAGAACTGTAGGATAAATGTATTGGGAAGATTTTCAGATTCTGCAGGCTTTGTGACAGCTCAGGGACGAAGTTCATCAGATGATCCAGATGGTTTTGTATTTGAAGGAGGCTTCCTTGGTGGGAATGGTAAAGTGAATTTAGGAAGAGCATGGCAACCCTATTCAAGAGTCATATTTCATAAAACATATTTTTCTTCCATTGTAACTCCTCATGGATGGAGTGCTTGGCATTATGCAGGCAATGAGTAAGTTTAAATGGACATTACATCTCTTGTTATTAAAATGAAAAAGTGTTGTTATAAATTTAAAAAAAAAAATGTTTTTGGGTATGTAATGATATTTTATATTTTCAGTATTTCTTCTTCATTTTTTTATTAATTTGTGACTAAATTGTTGTAGGAGTGGAATCACTTATGTTGAAGTTGATTGTGGAGGACCAGGAGCTGATACCTCAAATCGTGTTTCATGGATGAAAAAGCTAAATACTTCAGAAATAGAACAATTTTCTTTAGCATCTTTTATTAATAAGGATGGATGGGTTGACAACTTACCAATACAATCCTCCTAATTTATTTTATTTTTCCAAAATTAGGTTGATGTTCTTGTATGATATACTTAGTTGAGTCATTGTTAATCTTAATGTCATATGAACCATATTTTGTATTTTATATAAATACTCTTAAAATATTAATGATTAAATCAATTAAAAATAAAATGAATTTATAATATATATATATATATATATATATATATAAATACAAATTGTATTTTATAAATTAAATTTATAAGATTGAATTAAATTTAAATTTACTTCTTAATATAATAATACTTAGAAGCAGCAAAAACATCCACACTCTTCCCTTTTTTCCTTCTCATTAGTTTCACTCAAAAAAGATTTAAGAGATTAATGATAATGAGCATATGATCAATTTTCATCATATCTTTCACTATAAAACAAAAAATATTGGAGGAAATATAATCCTTCATATATGAAAGGAATTTAAAACAACTTGTCCTTCAGAAAAAAACATTACATGAAGCATTCCTTTTCCGTATAAATAACGTCACCTTTAAGCAATTCTACGTTAGCTTTATTGTTTTTAGTGAAATACATCTAGGCAAATTTACTCCTGTAGTTTCTACGGTCACACCTTGAAACATTAACTCTTTCTTCTTAGACATGATTCGTTATATATATATAAATCACATGTTATGAAACTTTCGTGTTAACTCGTAAACTCGTACGAGTTTACTTTTTCAAACAACTTTCGAGTTAATTCGGAGGTAAACTCTTTTTTGATACGAGTTTACTTTCCCAAACAACTTCCGAGTTAATTCGGAGGTAAACTCTTTTCTGCATAAACTCGGTAAAATCAACTGTGAAATTGATAGGTTCGTGTAGAATCACGAGTTTAGAGGAATTCTACGAGCTTCAAAGGGGGGAAATAAAAAAAAAGACGAGGTCGTTTGGAGTTTAGGGTTTCGTGACCTGATTGTCATTATTTCTGGCGTCCTTCTATCTCTCTCCATGGTCATGCCATCGCTCCACTTCCTTAATAAAATGCATCAAAATTAATGACAATAATCTAAGTATTTATGTTTTATAATATTTATTTTTATGAACAATATATCTATAAATTTTATTTATTTAAAATTATATAATTTTGTAGACTTATTTGAATTAAGATATTATTTATATAATATATTTTTTCATTTAAAGAAAACTCTTACGAAGCAAGTTTACTCAATTCTCAAAAATTTACCTAAATTTTCGAATTTGATAACCTTAGATCACAATTTCAGTAAGTTCATGACTTAATCTGCAGGTAAATAAAATAGTTTGCTTTTCTTGCAGTAAAATTCATACTAAAAATATAAATAAACTACAATTCTGTATAAAATGAAACGCATCCTTCAAACACTTGTTTTCTGGGAAGGGCGCTGGCCATTTAGATTAATTATGCATGTATATTTCCGATGAATTTAATTCGATGATAAGTTTTGAATTTTGACTATAAGTATCTGTGGAGGATGCATTCCAAAGGTTTTCATCTGCCTGTATTGCAGTGTTTGAGAACTGAAGAGCCTCCAATTTTTCTTCAAGTGCCCATTTAATTGCCATAAGATTGTCTAACTGCAATTGCTTAGTTTACTGAGTATTTTCAATCATAAGAGTTATTCCCAACAATATGCATTTTCCAATATATGCATCGAATTTCGATAGACAAATTAAAAAGAAAGAGAAAAAGTGTGGTGCATTGGTGGTTTTGTAATTTAGTTTCAATTTTAATTCAAAACTAAAATTTTAAATAAAAGAAAACGCATCCTTCAAACACTTGTTCATTGTTCATGTGATTTATGGTTTTCTCTTCCATTTCGATAGACAAACTACAGTTTCGATGCATTTAGTTTGTCATCTTGAATATGCATTTACTAAAGATGGTGCATTGTTCATGTGAAAGAATGGTAAGAAATGAGTCATGATTTGGAGTAAGCAGCAAGGATTGTGGTTCAAAACTCATTTGGTAAATGTTGAGTAAATCAAAATTATAAGTTATATCATCTAACCAACCAATTGAACACTAAACATGAAATAAAACAATAAAAAAAAATTATCAACATATTGAACCTTTAAAAACCGAAATTGTATTTGCGAATGGAATAAGAAAAAGGAAATTAGAATAAAGAAGAAATTTACCGAAATACAATTTTTGATCACATAGAATTGGTGGTCTAAGTCACTCGTATAATAAAATTGTTCAAGAAAGGTAATAATAACTAAAAAACTAGAAAGAAGAGTAAGAGAATATAAAAAGATGAAAAAGATAATTATTTTTAAAAATCAAAAACTCTATAGATTTTTAAAGAGAATACATATTTAAAATTTTAATTTATAGATTTAAATATAACTTGTATCATTTTTTAAATGTTATATACTCTATTATAATAAAAGACATAAATTGAAAATGAAAATAACTAAACATTCTATTAAAACGTAATCAAACAAATTGAAATAGTGCAATTAGCAGCATTTAGACTTTTCCAATAGCCGTTTATTGAATAAAGTAATTAATCTGCTTAGTTAACATTGTATTCTCTTAATTATTGTAACCGCCCAAATCCATTGATCCATGGTCTTCTTTCATATAAATGCACTGTGATAATTAACATTTTATTATGGAAGTTATTAATCGTGAGGGAAATTAAATTAAAATATTTAAATTAATTTAAGAAGTAATTAATGAATTAAATATTCTCTTTAAGTTATAAAAAGTGAAGTGAGAATTACAGTTTGCCACATTTTTTTATTAAAAGGGATGTTATGCTTACAATATTTTATCATGTAGCTGATTTCCTCTTCTGAATTTCATATTTTATATAGTTTTTGTTTCTTTTGAATTTCAATTTCAATGTTTTAAAGAAAACATTCCATTATATTTTTCTTCCAAAATTATAAAACGAGATCCATAACTATTTTATGGATTAAACATATTTTAACTTCATTTTATATTATACTACGTATTCACCATTAATCTAAAAAAAAGGAAAGAAAAATAATAACCAACAGAATAATTAATTAACTAGACAAATAAACGACAGAAACGTACTTTGTCCATCAACATTGTTTTGGACTTCACACATACCTAATATATATTTTCAAAAGGATGAGTTCGAACAACTTACTAAAACATGACAAAATAGATATCTGCAACAAGTTAATTTCTTGATCAAATCGAAACTTTTTAAACTCCAAGATCTGGAAAATCCACATCACGCAGAAATTTGAAGGTTCTAGAATCACCAATTGGAAACGTTTCGTCGCATTCTTTCCCATGTCCTTTCTTATTAACGTAACCAGGATAGTCCTCTTCATTAAAAGGAATCGACCCAAAAAATAGCAATTTTGCTTTGAAAGCCAAACTGAAAAGTTTCATCAATTGAGCTCTTTTTTGTGTCACAAGAACTTCTCCATTTTGGGTGACCATCTTTCTTGCATTCTTGAAAAATCCAGACACCAAAATCCTGTGAAGACTGAGTTGAACATAGATACATCAAAATTTGTAATCATAAATCTTTTTCATTTTTATTATATATAACAGCTTACTGAAATCTCTGGCAGGAGAAAACAAAGCATACAAAGGGGGGTTTTGAGGAACACGAAAGCATATGTTGTAAAATTCAGTACAAATTCATTTTGCTCTATTGTTAAACAAAAACCATAACAAGGTAGATTACTTACTCTTCATTGATAGAAGGAAAAAAAAGACTGAATCTGGTAGATTACTTACTCATGATAAACAATTCCAAAAAGTGGGAAATTGAAGACAATCCGATCAAAATATTTGTCTATAAGAAGATGATGTTCGCTCATAGTACGGGCATCCACCTTGTGAATAATGGTGCAACCAAGGTCCTCCAATTCCTTCAAGTTTGATGAAGCCCTAGAGTATTTCTCTAATAAATACTCTAAATCATTTCAACACAAAAGGGTTAGAATCAGAAACAAAGGTATAACAAGTTTACTGTGTTCTAATTGAATCGTTCAATTAATATACATGCAAATAAAGTAGTACTATTATTTTAATATACTAAAAGTGATACTAAGTGTAAATAATCTATATATATATATATATATATAATGAAATACATCCTTCAATCCCTTGCACGTGTGAGTCGGACACACCTTTGGAATTAAGGGAAGTTGCAACCATGTTTGAACCAGAACCAAATGCCTTGGCCAAAGAAAGAGAAAAAGAGAAATCCCCCTCTCCTACAAGCAATATCTTCTGGTAGCTACTGTAGATCTTTATCGTTTTTTCTTCCATTTTGGTACTATTCGCCAACTTAATTCAATTTAGTACCTTTACGATCTATCGTACTCAAGCATATATATATATATGGAAGATTTACGTTTTCTTTTCTGGGAATGGTCATTTAGAATAATTATGAGATGTATAGGTTTTAAATTTTGACTATGATCAGCATTTGTCAGGGATGCATTTCAAAGGTTTTCATCTGCCTGTATTTAGTGTTTGAGAACTGAAGAGCCTCCAATTTTTGTCCTAGTGCCCATTTAATTGCCATAAGATTGTCTAACTGTAATTGCTTAGTTTACTGAGTATTTTCAATCATGAGAGGTATTCCCAACAATATGCATTTTCCAATAAATGCATCGAATTTCGATAGACAAACAAGAGTCTTGTGCATTAACCCTTTTTCATAAAGAAAAAGAAAAAGTGTGGTGCATTGGTGGTTTTGTAATTTAGTTTTAATTTTAATTCAAACCATATATTGGTAGATTTCAACCATGCAGAGGTAATAAACCGAAGCTATGATTTAATCAAAATGAAATAACACGAATATACCGCTTTCTGGTGAAGCCTGAATTAAAACATAAATACATCAAAATGAGTAATTATAAAAAAGAAAATTATTTAACATTTTTATTATATATATAAAAGCTAACCTAATCTGACAAAATCTACGACCAGTATAGATAAATCCAGCATGTGGAAAATGGAAAATAATTCGGTGAAAACATTTGGTTTTGAGGATCCACTTCATGCAGAATGGTGCAACCTACTGTAGTATCTTCTGGCAGCTACTGTAGTGTTTTATGGTTTTCTCTTCCATTTTGGTAACTAATGGCTAGCTAAGTTGACGTTAGCTTATTTTGCTAAAGATATATATGGCAGATTTACGTTTTCTTTTTGGGAAACGCACTGGCCATTTAGGTCAATTCTGAGATGAATTTTAATTGGATAACTTTTGAATTTGAATTTTACTATAAATATGTATGAGGTGATGCTCCAAAAGTGTTTGAGATGAATTTCATTAGTTGTTTCTTTTGTCTTTGTAAAGACACAGATTGTGGAGGAGTGGTTCGCCATTGCTGGGATAGGGTTGGACAAACAAAAAAGTACAAGGGTAAATCTGTAGTTTTGTCACACCTATAGGGTACAGGAAGAAAAAAGGAAGGTACAGAAAGAAACAGTTACCTTCACCGAAAGAGTTTGGGTGTTGTTCCCTCCTCCACCACACCTTTCTCCCTCCACCTCCCCTTTACTATTTTGTCCCTCAGTAAAATTTTATTTTTATGGTTATTATTTTTTAATTTTACCCATTCACAACCTATTTCACTAATAACCTATTATAGTCTCGTACATGAGTAAAATACTTTTCTTTCATTTTAACATTATATTTCTTCCTCTCTTTCTTTCGTCGTTGTGAGATACTACAAGTTGCAAAGGTTGGTGGTGGTGGAAAGAATTATCAAGCAGTCTCCCTCTCGTGGTGCAGTATCGCTCTCGTGGTGCAGTGCGTGGAGTGGTGTAGTGCGTGGAGTGGTGCAGTGCGTGTTGTGCTTCCTCGTATTCGAATAAACCTTGAAATAAAACCCTAAAATAAAAAATGTAACATTTAAACGGAGGTGACATCCTTCAACGGATGTCAACATCCGTTGAAGATGTCACCTCCGTTTAAAGGTTACTTTTTCTATTTTAGAGCTTGTTTTATTAGGGGACATCCGTTGAAGGATATCACCTCCGTTGATGTATACTTCCTCACGCTGGTTGATGCTCTTGACGCTCCTCGATGTTCCTCCACACCACGACAGCGACGCTCCTTCACACCACGGCGACAATGGAAGCTTTCAAACCAAAAAAAAAACTGGGAAGAAAAAGGAATGGAAGTGCGAGAGGTGGGGAGGTGAAACGAAAATGGAATAAGGGGAAGAGAGTTACGTGAGTGAGTGCTGGAAAAGTAAAATTAAGATTTCAAATTATTTAAAATAAGGTAAAAGTAAAAATCTTTTTAACTTAAAGATATAATTGTATTTAAAACAATGTGAAGAGATGAAGGAAGTATACGGTGATGGTGAAGAGAACAACACCCAAGAGTTTGCGACTATGCCATGACTACAGCGTTGTCAATTATTTAGTCCTCCAAAGAGTTTTTTTTTCTAAATATTTTAATTAACAATTTTAAAATTTCTAATTTAATATAACGAAGTGAATATCATTTTATACCATGTTAATACTATTTGTGTTAAGTAATTGATATGACAATTAATTTATGATACATGTTCGGAATATTTGTTGTACAAATTTGTATGTTGACCTCACCAAACATTATCAAAATCTATATTAATGACAAAATTGCTCTAATGAACAACAAATTGTTAAAAAATGTCATAATATTTTGCCACTTTTTTATGACAAAAAATTGTTAACTAGTTGGAAAATGTAAATTGCAGGGCTAGTGAAAGGGATGAAAAATAGTTGTGCGAAGGAAAGAATCACTTCTATGAACCCTAATCTTCCTTCACTGCTTGCGTCACACCAACTTCCGCTGGGCGAATGACACGATCATAAAGCATGTATCCTGCCTGCAAACACAACCATAAGATAGATAGCTTTTATACTCATCCTTTCAGTTTCCGTAAATAAGCAAACAGCCCAATAAAAAAACAAACCAGACATGCAAACATTAAATTCTGGTTCAAAAATGGAAACTATCATACGACTTTAGCTTTAAAAAACATCAAATTTGCCTTAAAACATCGCCAAAATCAAATCAGACCTTGAAACCCTCTAGTGTACTAGAGCTATTTAATGTAACCAACAGTCAACATGAAATCAATCCAATAATAGAAAGCACGTTAAAAAAGTGTTTCTAGCTCCTCCCGTAACCAAAACGATTATTTGAACAAAAAATACATATATTATGGTAAAATATATTAAATAAATAATCTTATATCTGTAAAAAAATTAAATTTATTCATGCACTGTCACTGGACTTGCGCAGTTCATATTTTTTTTCTAACTCATTTGAAAAGGATTAAAGTAGCTATGCCATACGATTGCAATAGTGAGAAAATGCTTCTCTAGGAAGTGAAGGGTCTGAAATGAGAACATGACATTGATTTCTATCTCAGATTTTTCAAATAGAAAAGATACAAAAACATCACAAATAGAAATGTGGCATAATAATAGAAGTAATAGTATCAAATATGAATGAACAGATATGCCAATAACCTTTTAGTACCCATGCTTCATACATCCAAAATAACACTTCGTACCAACAGTTTTAAGGATCTAAACAGTTATAAGTATCTAAACGAAATTATAAAATAAGAAAAAGAAAATCATAGTCTTTACTATAAATTATGAAAATTACCTTCAGAACAGCTGCAACGGTTCCTGGAGGCTTAGAACCATCAGGGATTTGAAAGACGGCATTATGTCTGTGTGGATCAAAGGGCTCATTCGTAGGATCAAATTTTTCTACGCCAAACTTTTTAAGTACCTGTAAGCACTAGCAGTTAGCTTTACACTAGGCTGAAGCCTGAAGCAATTCGCAGTCCTCAAAGATTTATTATTTCAAACTCATAATAATCTACTGTAAAATACAAGAGGCAAAAACATCTTATAATATTCTTGAAAGTCATAACTTGTGTAAGAAAACTGTTAGATGTTAAGATTTTATTTTTCTGTTAGTTGGGCTTAGCCCATTCTGTATTAAGGGCATTGACCCGTATCTTTCATTATAAATAAAACTACCCTATGTGTATTCAATACACAAGGGATATTTTCTCCCAATCCTCTCCATTTCTCACATGGTATCTAGAGCCTAGGATTAGGTCCAGCCAACTCTAGTTTCCGGCACAACTCATCGCCGCCGCCGTTGCCGGAGTTCCAGAATCGACCGACGACCACACCATCGGCATCGTCTCGCCCGGGCGACCACCGTGGTACAAATATAACAGCCAACGGACCAGCCACGCGCCTCCACGTGCCGCCGCCAGAATCGCCGGAGCCGCCGCTTCTCACCGCGCGTGACGGCGCGTCGCCGGAGAGTTCCGTCGCCGATCTGAACCGCCGTGATCGCCTCCTCGTCCTCTTTCTGGATCTGTGGTCGTTGCGTCAATCGGAGCACTTTGGATTTTTAGGGTTTCTCCTTCTCCATGGCATCTTCCTCGTCTACGAACACTTATGTTGGTGGCTCTTCTTCTGATCCTTCAATATACACCAATTATGTGAATGTACACTTGTCTATTGACAAGTTAGATGGCACAAATCATGCAACATGGGCGTCTGACATTAAACTTTGGTTGAAGAGTCAGGGGTACTTAGATCACCTTACTCAAGATGTGACTACTGCTACCACGGATGACACTTCCCGCTGGATGAAAATTGATGCTCAGTTATGCATTGTCATAAAGTCCACCATTCACTCCTCGTTGAAACAAATGTTTCGATCATATGAAACATGTTCAGAAGTGTGGGCACAGGCGAAGTTGTTATACACAAATGACACTCAACGCCTGTATGGTGTTTGTCAGGACCTATTAACTGTTATTGGTCCACGCAATCATGGTCCCATGGCCGAATATTTGGGTAAAATTCATGCCCTTCTTCATGATTTTAATGATATATTACCTCCTGCTCCCACTCCTGCTGAAGAACTGGAACAACGATCAAAGTTCTTCATGTTGTTGGCTTTATACGGACTCTCTGATGATGTCTCTCATGTCCGTGATCAGATTTTGGGTTCTCCTGTCATACCCAACTTTACTTCTACTTGTTCAGCTCTTCTGCGTATACCGAGCAAACCAGTCACTGAGACATCTCATATTGATGACTCCTCAATTATGGCTATCCAACGTAATGATCGAAGTCGGTCTCGCAGGCAAAATAAAGGACGTGTTACAAAATGTGACCACTGTGGCAAGTTAGGCCACAAAATTGATCAATGTTATGCGCTTCATGGACGACCTCCTCGACCTGTAGCAATGGCCAATTCTGATCCATCTGGAGACCTTCCTACTTCATCTAATACCGTAGAAAAACCTGCAATCTTTAACGAATTTCTCAGATGGTATGAGGATCGTCAGCACTCTAGTTCCACTACATCTGCATCTGTTGCACGTACAGGTACACCTTTTGTTGGTCTGACTCACTTTCACTCCCTCGGATCTTGGGTCCTTGACTCAGGCGCCACCGATCATATCACTGGTAACAAGTCCTTGTTTTCTTCTTTGTCATGTCCGGATAATTTACCCTCGGTAACAATGGTTGATGGGTCTAGAGTCTCATCTCATGGTGTTGGTACTGTTGATATTTTTCCGTCCATATCCATTGATCATGTACTTTATGTTCCAGGGTCTCCCTTCAACTTATTGTCCATAAGTCGTCTAACTCGTACCCTTAATTGTGTTATCTCATTTACTAAAGATTCTGTTTGGTTGCAGGACCGGAGTTCGAAACACATGATTGGCACAGGATGTGAGTCTCATGGCCTATACCATCTCCGCCCTTCTCCACATGTTGGCGTAATCATGGAGTCACCATCCCTTCTTCATGCTCAGTTAGGTCATCCTAGTCTTGCCAAACTACAACAACTTGTCCCGAGGTTGTCCCAATTATCAAGTTTGTCGTGTGAGTCTTGTCAGTTAGGAAAGCATACTCGTAGTTCCTTTCCTCGTAGTGTCTCACAACGGGCATCGTCCCCTTTTTCATTGGTTCATTCTGACATTTGGAGACCTAGTCGTGTTAAGTCCAATTTAGGTTTTCAGTATTTTGTTACTTTTATTGATGACTATTCCAGGTGTACTTGGTTGTTTTTAATGAAGAATCGTTCTGAGTTGTTTCCTATTTTCCAATCATTTTTCAATGAAATAAAAACACAGTTTGGGGTTTCTATTCGAACTTTACGTAGTGATAATGGTCGTGAATACCTTTCTCAATCGTTTACACATTTTATGGCTTCTCATGGCATTCTTCACCAAACCTCATGTGCTTATACCCCTCAACAAAATGGGGTGGCTGAGCGCAAGAATAGACACCTTATTGAGACAACTCGTACTCTTCTAATTCATGGTCAAGTACCCTCACGTTTTTGGGGTGACGCCGTTCTCACGGCATGTTATCTTATAAACCGCATGCCATCTTCCGTCTTAGATAACAAAATCCCTCATTCTATCTTATTTCCTCAAGATCCTCTACATCCTTTACCTCTTAGAATTTTTGGGTCTACTTGTTTTGTTCATGATTTTAGTCCTGGTCTTGATAAGTTATCTCCTAGGTCTCACAAATGTGTCTTCTTAGGATTTCCACGGTCACAAAAGGGCTATAAGTGTTTTTCCCCTTCCCTCAATCGTCATTTTATCTCTGCTGATGTTACTTTTGATGAATCTTCTTTCTACTTTTCACATCTATCTTCAAGTTTTGAACCTCCACCTGTTACTGTTGATATTCCTATTTTCTGTGATTCTCCTGGTGATGCTCCACCCATTTTGTCTCCTCCTTCTTTAGACTCTCATTCACCACAGGATCGTCCTTCACCACCTCCCCTTCAGGTGTATAGTCGTCGCAATCGTCTCCCTCATGACTCACTTCCAGTGCCGTTTCCTGTGTCTCCTCCGGCTCCAGCAAATGAGTCTGACCTGCCCATTGCCCTTCGTAAAGGTATACGCTCTACCCGTAACATTTCTCCCCATTATACTGTTCTTAGTTACCACAGATTATCACCATCTTTTTACACATGTCTCTCATCCATTTCTTCTGTGTCAATTCCCAAATCTGTGGGTGACGCCTTAACTCATCCTGGCTGGCGTCAATCTATGCTAGATGAATTAAGTGCTTTACAGAAAAGTGGAACTTGGGAGCTTGTCCAATTACCATCTGGAAAGTCTGTTGTTGGTTGCAGGTGGGTGTATGCTATCAAGGTTGGTCCTGATGGCACTATTGATCGTCTCAAAGCTCGACTGGTTGTCAAAGGCTACACACAGATTTTTGGTTTGGATTATGGTGATACTTTTTCTCCAGTGGCAAAAATGACCTCTGTTCGCCTATTCATTGCCATGGCCGCTCTTCGCCAATGGCCTCTTCACCAACTTGATGTCAAAAATGCTTTCCTTAATGGTGATTTGCATGAAGAAACTTATATGGAGCAACCGCCTGGCTTTGTTACTCAGGGGGAGTCATCTGGATTGGTATGTCGTCTTCGCAAATCCTTATATGGCCTAAAACAATCTCCTCGGGCCTGGTTTGGTAAATTTAGCAGTGTTGTTCAACAATTTGGTATGTCTCGCAGTGAAGCGGATCATTCAGTGTTCTATCGCCACTCAAATGCTGGATGTATCTACTTAATAGTGTATGTCGATGATATTGTTCTCACAGGAAGTGACTATCTTGGCATCTCTAAGATGAAACAACACCTTTGCCATCATTTTCAAACCAAAGATCTTGGCAAACTCCGGTATTTTTTGGGTATTGAAGTAGCACAATCCAACACCGGTATTGTCATATCTCAGAGGAAGTATGCGTTAGACATCTTGGAGGAAACAGGGTTAATGAACTCTAAATCTGTTGAGACACCTATGGATCCTAACATCAAACTCCTACCAAATCAGGGGGAGCCTTTCTCAGATCCTGAACGGTACAGAAGATTAGTTGGCAAATTAAACTATCTTACTGTTACACGTCCTGACATTTCCTTCGCAGTTAGCGTTGTGAGTCAATTCCTAAACTCCCCATGTGAAGACCATTGGGATGCGGTTGTTCGCATACTGAAGTATATTAAAGGCTCACCTGGAAAAGGTTTGCTATATGGTCCTAACAACGATACAAAAATCGTTTGCTATTCAGATGCTGACTGGGATGGTTCCCCTTCTGATAGGAGATCTACTTCTGGATATTGTGTCTCTGTTGGTGGCAACCTAATATCATGGAAAAGTAAGAAGCAAAGTGTTGTGGCAAGGTCCAGCGCAGAAGCAGAATATAGAGCTATGGCATCAGCTACTTGCGAGCTCGTGTGGCTTAAACAATTACTTAGTGAATTGAAATTAGGAGATGTCACTCAAATGACACTTATATGTGATAATCAAGCTGCTCTCCATATCAGCTCTAACCCTGTCTTTCATGAGAGAACCAAGCACATTGAAGTTGATTGTCACTTTATTCGAGAAAAGATCATATCCAGAGATATCAAGACTGAGTTTGTTAACTCAAGCAACCAGTTGGCAGACATATTCACTAAGTCCTTACGAGGACCTAGAATTGATTATCTTTGTAACAAGCTTGGAACATATGATTTATATACTCCAGCTTGAGGGGGAGTGTTAGATGTTAAGATTTTATTTTTCTGTTAGTTGGGCTTAGCCCATTCTGTATTAAGGGCATTGGCCCGTATCTTTCATTATAAATAAAACTACCCTATGTGTATTCAATACACAAGGGATATTTTCTCCCAATCCTCTCCATTTCTCACAAAAACATTTGGTTAATTCCGGTTAGTCTAGTCTAAAACGCTCTAGACAGACATAGTGGATGATCCATACACTTAAGTGTTTTCACTATAATAAATAATATTAAGTTTTGAATTACTAATAGCTAATTAAAATATGTTTTGAGTAATAAGAAATGCATATCATCATTAAACTAAAACAATAATAGAACTTCAAATAAATTGACTTTCTATGTTCAAGAACAGCAGACTATCTACCATCTATCCGTATAAAATAAGAATTCTCAAACTGTTAGATGAAGTCTGAAATCTATAGGATGCCCCTACATGCAAAAGTGTAACAAATAAATTCAATCAATAAAAATCTTAACCAGACTTATCAACATATTTATCTTATTAAATTTGGCATCCAATGCATTATAATTTGAAAGGACCCATAGTAATTTTAAAAATCTAAAACCAAATCATTAAGAATGTCTTCATATGTTTTAATCTAACATGGTTCATCTACTAAGGGTTCTTTTGCTGGTCCAAATATAATATCTCTTGATGTTTATAACAAATATCGTCAAATCAAAAGATTAGCGAAGCAGAGTATTGGACAACACGAAAAATTAGCAATCAAAGATCGCAATAAGATTTGCATCAATAAACAATCAAATATTGAACAAATTCTTCAACAGATACTTTAAAGAAGCCTATAAAAGACCAAAGACCACAAACACAAAAACTACAAAATTTGCATGCAAAAATAGTCTTCATAAATCCCATAAGAATATAAAGTAGTATCAGCTAGACTGTTAACTAGACCATCTAGTCTTTGAGAAAAACATATTGCCATACCCTTCACCTAGTAAGGTTAGTTCTCTATCAAACAAGTTTGTAAGAGAGTTTTTCCTAGAACCATTATCAAACTTTATTTGTAGCTAGGAGTTGCTGTTTAAAGAATACTTGTGAAAGCTGGAAGTGGTTTAGAGTCAAAATATTCGGTGTTCTTATCATTTTGTTTTCCGAGCATTTGTGAAGCTTTGAACTCTATTCAACCCCACACCATATAGAGTCAACGTGTTATTTCGCACTTGGTTGATTAGATGGCAAGGGAAGGTGATAAAGTTCTTACCCAAATTCTCTAGTTATTAGATACCCATCAACTCAATGAAAATTCAGCAAGTAAACTTAGTATCATATTTCCAATCTAGTGACCGTTAAATGAATTAAGTGCTTCCAGAGTTTTAATACACAGCTAGTTTTTGATACAGTGATTCACAAAATAATTAAAATAAATTTGAATAAGAAAATGATTTCCAACATGATTATGACTTTTGAAATAAAATAGGCCATTCGAAACCAAAACAAAAAACAAGCCCCTAATATCACAGAATTTGAACCAAGTCCGCCAACTGTAGTCTAAAGCCTCCTCACTTAGTCCCACCAAATTACTCTCACCCTCACATCACCCAATTAACCATCATTCCACTATCATCACTAAACAAAAGTATTTAAATGAGGAACTAATGAGACATCTGAAAAGAAACGGGAATAAACCTCAATTATAAAAATGAGAAGAAAGAAAACATTGAATAATAGATTGGCTGTGACTTTTGAATTTAAATAGATAGAGCATAAAATAGAATATTCTACCTCTGATAATTGTTTCTCGGTCATTTCAACACCTTGCAGAAGTGTTTTCAGAAGTTTTACCGCTTCAGCAGAGTCACTAGGTGTATCAATTTTTGAAAAACTTTCCTTTACAACTGAGGAAGCTCTTCCCAAATTGTCCGCAACATCTAGTAAACTCTTTGCAAAGTTCTACATCATATTTAAACCACTCAGCACTCAGTTGAAGAGGAAATTATTTGGGACAAAAGGTTTCAGAAATAAACCTGTACAGCAAACTTTTTCGAATTCTCTGATTCACGTCGTGTCCTTTCCATGATATTCTCCATATCTGCATATGTACGCAAAACTTTATCCTGCATTTGTTCAATCTCCTTGTGCTTTAACTTCAAAAGTTCTTCTTTCTCAGCCACAAGTTTAATCAAATCATCCTTGGATAGATATTCATTCTCTGAATCTGAATCAGAATCAGAACCAGAAAATGCTGTTCGTTTGAAACCTCTCCTCCTTCCTTTTACAGTTTGAGATTGAGAATCCAAAATAGAACTTGATTCCTCTGTTTTATCTGCAGATTTAGCTTGTCCGGCCTGTTCAAAATTATTGGCCTTTTCGTTTGCTTTATCAGGGTTATCATTTGTAGAATCTTCAATATCCATATTCTTCCCTTTTTCCTTGTCATTAGTTTCACTTGAAGCTGATGAAGAAAACCCACATCTTGGAGTTGATGATGAACTTATCTGTAGCAGTGACAAATTGACTTGAACAGGAATCAACTGGAACATTAGAAAGTATATATATGATTTTTAAAATGCCTAACTAGAATTCAATCAATAAAAAATGATAATGACCACATGATCAATTTTCATCATATCTTTCACAAAAAACACAAACAAAAAAATTGAAGGGATTATTTATCCTTCATATATGAAAGGAATTTAAAACAACTGATCCTTCAGAAAAATATTTTAAGAAAACTACAATGATCAAGAATAAGAGGGAAAAATATTATAAGAAAAAAGCTCAAGCAGTGCTTCTACATCAAAAACAAACAATTTACACTTATAAGTTCAATTTCTATGCCTTGCAGGTATAAAAAGGTTCCACTGGTAACCAATAAAAAATCATCATTGGAATGACTATGGAAATAATTTGTGAAAGTCTATGCACTTGCCATATATGACTATTCTATAAGTGGATGAAAATGTAAAAATCAGTCCATACACCTTTACCATGACTTTTTCTTTTTAAATTGACCAAAGAGTGACTTATTAAAAAATTGTCAACCAATAAATTTCCAGAAAAGAGAAAACAATTTTTAAAATCTTCATACTATCAAACCACAACGAAAATTAACAAGCTAAATAAAAGAAGAATGAGATACAACACAACTTAATTAAAACCCTGGCTAAACAGGACAATCAACAGCAACAAATGACACAAGACATTCATCCTATTATTTCTTTCTTTCTAAATGACATTTATAAAAATGTGTTGAACATTGAATTTCAAAGCAACTAGATTACTCTTTATAATGGATAAAAAGGAACTTCTGAAACACAAGCCACCATAACCTTAAAAAAATTTTAAAAAATAACATGAACATCGATTATTTAAAAACCGAGCCAATTAGGATATATGTTGAGACATGGAACCTCCACGAAAGGAATCGAAATGTAAAAAACAGTAGAAGTAACAATAAGCGTTAAAAAGGGTCAAAAATCAAAATTTGAGCAAGACCCTTAAACCCGGGCAAAACCCTAAGAATTAAAAAAGGGGAAATGGAATTGCTTTGGGCAAGTGTGGAAGATTACCTTGTTGGGAGATTGGTGAATGAGGGAATGTAAGTGATTGGAGAAGTGTTGAGGAGTTTTGGAAGCAGAGAGAAAAGAGGTCCGGGAAAAGGTGGTGGACACGCGCGACAAAACCTTATGGACAAACATCTCTTAAGAAGAAGAAGAGATGTAGAAGATGGACTGGAACAAGTGTTAATGGAAAAACAGAGTGTTTCTGGAAACGAAAACAGAGAGATGGGAAAACTGAGAGCTTTCTGGAAAAGAAGACAGTGTTACAGGAAGGAATTCGACAGTATAAAGTGTAAATTTAGTTTAATTATTTTTTTTTTGTGTGTGTATAGATCTTAGGCAAATTTACTGTAATAGCGTTTAACACAACTGCTAATTGGTTTTAGCTTTTACATTTTAAAATTGGGAAACAAAATAACTAAAATTGGACATATATATTATGCATATATGATAAAATAAACAAAAACATAGATACTACATTTTAAAATTATGTAGACAAGAAAGGTAAATTTTCTTTATTAATCACTGGTGTGCTTTTATTTCTATGGTAATAAAAATAATAAATTATTATTGTTGTTGTTCTTATTATTATAATTATAAAATTAAATATGAATAATTTTTATAATTTTATTGTAAAACAATTTTATTTATTTTGTAGGTAGTTTTATAATTACAAGAATAATTAAGTTTTAAAAAACAATCAAATAAAAAATAATTAAATTTAAAAAACTAGTTACTTAAAGCTAAAATTAATAAAATAATTATTTTTATTTTTAAAAAAATTTAAAAAAATTAAATTGAAAAACAAATTGCAACATTCTAAATTAGTATAATTACTCTACTAATTAAAATTATCATAATTGGTATGGAGTATTAAATGCTGCGGTAGCTGATTTCTACCCCCAATTTTATATTTATATATATAGTTTTGTTTCTTTTAAATTTCATTATTTTAAAGAAAATATTCCATCCCATTTTTATTTCAAAATTTTAAAACTAGAGCATTACTATTTTATGAATTACACATACTTTACCTTCACTTTCAACAATTCTACACATTTACCATGAAATTGAGTCTTAGGGTAATCTCCAGATTATGGGTCTTCTCTATCTGATACTATATTTTCAGCAGCATGCGAGCTCGAAGGAAATATTCAACAACCAAATTCAACTGTTAGGTACGAAAATTCAATTTGATACTGAAACGAAATCGTATATGCAGCAATGGAGTGTTTCAATCTTTCAATATTCAATACAGAGTGCACAAAGACCCCGTAAAATTTCTGCTATACACATCAATCTGACAAACCTAATATATCATTGACTCAATTGCTCAGAAATTTAATCATGAGGATTCCTAAAATTCTTCAAGAGGTTAGGAATGTCGTAAGCTAACATGTCATCAACTGCTTGTATCATCTTTGGTTTGAATTTTGCAAACTTATCAATATTGTAACCACTCAATCTCTCTCTAAAATCCTCTACATTTGGGAAATCACCAGGAGGTAAATGGAACTCCCTTTGCACCTGTTTCAAATGTGTCAGTCATTGTGTAAACCATATAAACAAAGTGGATATACAGATAGATCCAAACCTTTCTAAATTCATCTGCCAAATTATCAATGAGTCTTTGCTGAGCTGTAGATTTGCCTATCATAAAAGGCATCTCATTTTTAAGATGACTGATAATATAGGCATGTATCTTGGCTGCTCGGGCTCGTTTTACAAACTCATTGATCTACAATAGTCAATAATACAGATATAATGCAACTACAGAATTTATATATCAGGAAAAGGAGAATATTGTATAAACCTGTGTATGGACATAATGGCACTACAGAACAACCAAATACACCCTAAGTAGCCTAATTTTAGTTGAAAACAACTTTTATGATAAAAAAAATGGTGAAATAACTCACTCTTCGATCACAAGCTGCTTTTGGTATATCTTTCAGATCCGAAAGAAGATCATCCTGTTCCTTTTCAAATAGTTCCTTACCAAGTGGACCAGTGGCAGTATCATTTACAGGCATGTCATTGAAGGAGCTGCAAAAAGAAGGTTGATTATGAGCAAATGAGCCCATGCCAATCTCATAAACAATGAAACAAAAATTCAGCTATTTCATTATGTATATGTTGCATAAAACATGGGGGTGGTTGTGTGAAAAAAAATTTCGAGTGCTAAAATGGCACTGACACAAACAACTTCATGATAATACAAAACAATCTCAAAAACCTTACAATTGTAGTAACAAGTAGTCTCTCCTAACTATCTATAACAAAGACAACATTTGAACATTGAGAGAGAAGTATAAGTATATTATATACATAAATGATGCCACATACCCAATATACACACGCATTACTTCAGGTGTCTTCAGCACCTTTCCAAGTGACCACATTAAGGCGCCATAAACCCTCATCAACTATAAGAAAGAGAGAAATATAGGTTAGATTTCACTGGAGTTGGTTGTGAAAGATTCTAAAGATAAAACAACAGAAGTGTGACCATTCAAGCTCTTACTTGTTGGGTATCAACTTGGTCTGCCTTATTCAAAACTAATCGGATTTTGTCATCATGTCCCCGTAAGGATGATATCACATTACTGAACTCATCACTAATGTCAAGTTTGTAAGGATCAAACAATAGGAGTATCAAATCGCACTTGGCAGCAAACCAAGATGTCACGCCAGTAAAATCATATGCCCGTTGTGTCCTTTGCTTTTCTCCAGACAAAACTCCAGGAGTGTCAACAAATGTGATATGTTCTAGTAGCTTTGGACAATTGAAAGAGTCAAGCACAAATGCTATAAAGAAACCTTGTAAAATGTTTTGAACAAATGTAGATCAACTTACAGCATGAGGCATCTGTGCACACACAAATTTTGACAAAAATGCTGTGCCAAAAGTTTTAAGGCCACTAAATGGCAGGCCTGCTTGGACAGCAACAGTATTTCCAGGAACAGTTTTCTCGTCAGATCCAGACTGTACATTAGTACCATTTCCCAGTTAAAAGATAAAGGATTACTAAGAAAAGTCAAAACTGTGTTTTAAAGGATTACTAAGAAAAGACTGTACATGACTGGCACTCCAACACTGCAAGAAATAGCAGTGTTGTGATTCATAGCATTTGCCAAGATGTTGAATATTGCATTGATTTAGAAGCCAAATTGATGTATATGTTTACAGCTGAGAAAACAATGAACGTAATTACAGAATCATCAGAAAGGAATTGGCTTGGCTTAGACATACCATGACAACAATAAACTTATCAGTTGTTGGCTCAGGTCCAATATGGGCTCCTATGAACATTTATGGGAAAAACATGACAGAGATTAGCAACTATATATTTAAAAAGTAATGATATATCATCCTATTAAACTTCCTAAAGTTTTACAAAGAATATCAAAATAAATAAATGGATTTCATATTTTACAGAGGTTGAAAAGATTCAATACTTTGTTCATATAGTAATCAGAAGGATTGGTAGGACACAGGGAGATACAGAATTATGTATTCATAAAACACATATAAGACACAAGAGATACATAAGGGTATATAGAGAAAGAAGAATCACGTGCCTGGATAACCACTTTTAAGCAGATGTTTGATAAATGTTGTTTTACCAGTTGAGTACTGACCCAAAAGCATAACCATTGGTTTGGCATCAAAGTCACTATCTGTCTACATAATGTAAAAAATTACAACCAACAAAAGAAATTAATTGCATCTTTGTACACATTCAAAACGTAGCAACAACCTAAATAAAATAACTTTCTCACCAGTAATGGTGATACAATATCATTAAAACGGTAAGTGACTTCTAACGGCTTCAACTTCTGACGATAGAGTCTCTTCAAGCCATCAATTATTGACTTGTCAAGGTAGAGGCTCTTCAAGATATCAGTTATTGATGTCACTGAGGAAAGAGGCTCCTATGAACAAATGTATCACAAATACAATAAAAAAGACTTATGAAAGAAATATTTGAAAATTTTAAAAAACTACCAATAGTAAAAAGGTAAAAAATACAGATAAAAGGTCCTATAGAACGTACATGTAGGATGATAACCTTTAGAATGTTAACTTTATTCATAAAATATTAGACACAAAGTTAGCTGTTTAGATTTCTACAAGACAAAATGCACATTTTGTCATGCCAAAAAGAAGAAACAAGATAATAAAATACCATTTCTAAACTGACAACAATATTCACATGTGGGGTATCAGGAACATTACTCTCAGTAGCGCTGTGACAGAGTCAAGTTGAAGCCGCAAAATATCATCTTTTAAATTTAATATTTCGGCAGAGTATGTGACATATGTCATGCAGGCCATTGAAGAGGGGTGTCCGTGCTTCATGTTGGCTAGAATAAGTTAACCTCAAGCATTGAAATCAAATAATAAGATAGGTTTCAGGCTCCTAATCATTACCTAAATATATTTTGTTCATCAGCTTATAGAAGACAGAGAGCACCCAAACCAGTTGTCTCTCAGACATACCTTTCATGATCAAGATGACACTAAACCAAACCAGAAAAAACAAAAAAAAAAAGTAAAATAACATTATGGACATCAATTATTTAAAAGCCGAGCCAATTAGGATATATGTTGAGACACGGAACCGAATCGTGCGAAAATAATAAGGTTAGAAAAGGGTCAAACAATCAAAATTTGAGCATACCCTTTAAATGCTGGCAAAACCCTGAGAATTAAAAAGTAGGAAATATAATTGCTTTGGGTAAGTGGAAGATTACCTTGTTGGGAGATTGCTGAACAAGGGAATGTAAGTGATTGAAGAAGTGTTGGGGCCATTTCGAAGCAGAGATAAAAGAAGTCCGGGAAACGTTGGTGGACACACGGGACAAAACCTTGTGGACTAACATTGCCGAAGAAGAAGATGTGGATGATGGAATGGAAGAAGAGATAATGAAAAACATAAAAAGAAAAGGTTTCTTGTCGGAAAAGAAAACGAAGTTAACGAACAACAGAGGATTTCATGAAAAATTATTATTAAAGTTTCTACAGTTACATTTTTATCCTCTTGTACATAATAAGATATTATCGAATATTTATAAATAATATCGAATGGTACCATAAATGTTTACTCAGGATTTAGAAAGCCTGTAATACAATGTTTATCACAAGGATAATCAATCAAGACAAAGACTAAGTAGTTAATACTTAACACTCGTCATACTTTCTAACATTACTACTAATTCGTTTCAATTTCTATGTTTTAAAATTAAGAAACAAAATAATTAAAATTAGGCACATGTTTATACTATTCTATTTTTTTATACTATTATATAATGAGATCTTTATTTTTTTTGTGAACACATTTTGTTTTAAATTTTATTTTTAAGTATTTTTTAAATCAAAATAATTATTTATTAATTTTACTGTTTAAGTAACTTTTATTTTACATTTGGTCATATTTTTTATTTGATAATTTGTTTCTAAAATTTATCTATTTATAATGAAAAATTTATCTACAAAAAATTAAAAGTTAACTACAATAAAATCATAAAAATTATTTAAATTTACTTTTATAATTATAATAATAATAATTTTATTTTTAATCGTAAAAAAAGTGAATACATGTATCTTCCCTAATGTATATATATAAACGTAAAAGATACATTTTTTAAAATTATTTAAATTATGTACACAAAAAATCGTCTTTATTAATGATATAGATTTACACTAAAAAATTTACAAAAGTTGAACTCAGACTTAAATAATTTTATTTATTAATTGTTTAACCTAAGTTGAACTCACATATATACTTCCTTGTTTTTTATCTTTTACCGTGGCAGCTCTTACTCAAAGTTGTTTAAATGTGATTTTCATTATTATTTGACTTGCTATATATATCTTAGTTTTTCTCTCCAAACTTTGAACATTACTTGTACTTAATCAAGAGATAACTTGGTTTTATGCAGCAGCTACTCGCTCATAGGATTGTTAGTTATAAATGGAAATTCACAAAACTTACACATTCACAACATTTTGTACAATAAAGATTTATGAATTTACCCATAAAAATCTATAGACTTTAGCTAAGTTTAGAACATGCTATATACACATAACACTGTCACACTAAAGTTTTTTGTACAGCCTATGGATAAAAAATTTGGCAAAAGTATTTCATAATCTTTATTAGTTGTGATACTTTTAAAAAAATTATATAAATATACCAAAATTGAGAATGTATACATATTTTCGTGAATAAAGTTAATAAGTTAAAAATTATGATGCAAGTTATTAAATGTTGCGGTAGCTGATTTATTCCCCCAATTTTATATTTAAATATATTGTTTTTGTTTCTTTTAAATTTCATTATTTTAAAGAAAATATTCCTTTCTATTTTTATTTCAAAATTTTAAAACGAGACCATTACTATTTTATGAATTACACATACTTTTACCTTCACTTTCAACTATCTACACATTTACCATGAAATTGAGTCTGAGGGTAATCTCCATGAAATTGAGTCTGAGGGTAATCTCCAGATTATGGATCCTCTCTATCTGATATTATATTTTTAACAGCATGCGAACTCGAAGGAAATATTCAACAACCAAATTCAACTGTTAGGTGCGTAAATTCAATTTGTTACTGAAACGAAATCGTATATGCAGCAATGGAGTGTTTCAATTTTTCAATAGTAAATAGTATGATATAGCCCTCCATGTGAACTTAGTGACACTAACCTGACTTCGAAGGGATTTACCCTCCTGCATTCCATATTAATTAGGAAAATTAAGCACTAATTCAAATTTACCAAAGCTATATATTTCGTAGACAACTACACCAACCTGTTAATCATCATCTTTAGCAACACTAAACACAAAGCTTGATACAAACAAGTAAAATGTTTTTCACCTTTATTTTCTGTCTGGAGACTTTATTGTAATATACTAAAAAAAAAAATAAAACGTAAATTGAATAATATAACTAGGGAGGTAGAAAGAAAGCCATCGGATGGCACATAAAGATCCCATGACGAACATACACAGAGCACAAAGACACCGTACAATTTCTGCTATGAAACGCTACTCTGACTAATCTAATATAGCACTGACTCAATTGCCCAGAAATTTAATCATAGGGATTCCTAAAATTCTTCAAGAGGTTAGGAATGTCGTAAGCTAACATGTCATCAACTGCTTGTATCATCTTCGGTTTCAATTTTTCAAACTTATCAATATTGTAACCAGTCAATCTCTCTCTAAAATACTCTACATTTGGGAAATCACCAGGAGGTAAATGGAACTCCCTTTGCACCTGTTTCAAATGTGTCAGTCATGTGTAAACAATATAAGCAAAGTGGATATACAGATAGATCCATACCTTTCCAAATTCAGCTGCCAAATTATCAATGAGCTTTTGCTGAGCTTTAGATTTGCCTATCATAGCAGGCATCTCCTTTTTTAGATGACTGATAATATACGCATGTATCTTGGCTGCTCGGGCTCGTTTTACAAACTCATTGATCTACAATAGTCAATAATACAGATATAACAAAATTAATTATGCAAAAAAAGGAACTCCAACAAATTAAATATAAACCGGTACTGAAATTGAAAATGACATAACTTACAAGATGCAACTATAGAATGTATATCACAGGAAAAGGAGAATATTGTATAAAACCTGTCTATGGACATAATGCCACTAAAGAACTAGTAAACTACTTTTCTTTTTGTAATTTCAAAAAAGAAAGAACAATCTAATCAAGAGGATGACTTCCTTTAGTTTCACCGTATCTACTGTCCCAGCTATCCTTTAATCTTCATAATTTCTTTGCAAAGCTATCAAAGCATGGGGTGGCCTTCTCAAAAAAAAAATATTGGTTCCTGATGTTTAAAAAATATTTGATTAGGGTAGCTTTTGAAAACTGTTTCCGAAACTAATCTTTCCCCACTCTTAATTCTAAACATTGGATTTTGAAAAATGTTTTAAAAAGAGTTTTAGAAAACTGAAAAAACAACTAAACACACCCTAAGTACCCTAATTTTAGTTGGAAACTACCTTTATGATAAAAATATAACAATTTGGTTAAGTAAACAACTCACTCTTCGATCACAAGCTGCTTTTGGTATATCTTTCAGATCCGAAAGAAGATCATCCTGTTCCTTTTCAAATAGTTCCTTACCAAGTGGACCAGTGGCAGCATCATTTACAGGCATGTCATTGAAGGAGCTGCAAAAAGAAGGTTGATTATGAGAAAATGAGCCCATGTCAATATCATAAACAAGGAAACAAAAATTCAGCTTTTTCATCATGTATATGTTGCATGGAACATGGGGGTGGTGGTGTGGATGAAATCTTCCGGAGCTAAAATGGCACTGACAAACAACTTCATGATAATACAAAACAATCTCAAAAACCTAACAATTGTAGCAACAAGTAGTCTCTCCCCAACTATCTATAACAAAGACCACATTTAAACATTGAGAGAGAAGTATAAATATATTAAATACATAAATGATGCCACATACCCAATATACACACGCATTACTTCAGGTGTCTTCAGCACCTTCCCAAGTGACCACATTAAGGCGCCATAAACCCTCATCAACTGTTAGAAAGGGACAGATATAGGTTAGATTTCACTGGAGTTGGTTGTGAGATTCAGAAGATAAACAACAGAAGTTTGAAGTTTGACCATTCAAGCTCTTACTTGTTGGGTATCGACTTGGTCTGCCTTGTTCAAAACTACTCGGATTTTGTCATCATGTCCTCGTAAGGATGATATCACACGATTGAACTCATCACTAATGTCAAGTTTGTGAGGATCAAACAATAGGAGTATCATATCGCACTTGGCAGCAAACCAAGATGTCACACCCGTAAAATCATATGCCCGTTGCGTCCTTTGCTTTTCTCCAGACAAAACTCCAGGAGTGTCAACAAATGTGATGTGTTCTAGAAGCTTTGGACAATTGAAAGAGTTAAGCACAAATGTTATAAAGGAAAATCTTGTAACTATTTTGAACAAATCTAGATCAACTTACGGGATGAGGCATCTGTGAACACACAAATTTTGACAAAAATGCTGTGCCAAAAGTTGTAAGGCCACTAAATGGCATGTCTGCTTGGACAGCGACAGTATTTCCAGGAACAGTTCTCTCGTCAGATCCAGACTGTACATTAGTACCATTTCCCAGTTAAAAGATAAAGAATTACTATGAAAAGGAAAAACTACGTTTAGTCCCCCAAATTTGGGGCAATTTTCTTTATAGCCTCCAATTAAGACATTTCATTCTTTTAGTCCTACTTTTCGAAACGCCTTTTATAGTTCTGGTGTTAGGTGACATTGGTGGCGTCAAAGATGTGGCAAATGGTGGTTTACTTAACTTTTGTCACGTAGATTTAATTGAATGACGTGGTTTTTTGAATGTTGATTAACTTTTGTTAACTCTTAAGTCATGGAGAAGATAAATTTGTAAACCCAGCCCACTCTGATTGATGTTTCACATATAACCTAACCATGTTCCTCCTAAAGATATTCCTCCTGCAGAATGAAACATTGTTACTCTTTTTTCTCTACTGTTGCTCCCTTTGCTATAGAAAATAAAAAAGTGTTCGCTTCACCCTTCTGAAGAGCATGCAGTAGTTTTCTTAACTTCGTTGATGTCAAAGATAACTTGCGTAAGGTTTTAGTGGTACATGCCACTGTTCTCTTCCGTTTCTTTTCTCATGCTTAGTGTTTACTGAATTCCCAATTTCTCCTTTTAGTATTGCGAATTTCATACTTAAATATGTTTTTCTCTCTCTCTTTTCTCTCAACATAATGGGGGCTTCCGACTGTGATGCAGATTTGTTCCAATCCAATTGTCAAAGAATGGTAATAAAAGAGTCATGATTAGGTGTAGGCAGCAAGGATGTGGGTTCCTTGCACGGAGTTAACAAAAAAAAGTAATAAACTTTCAAAAAAAACATTTTTAAATCCAGTTGGTAAATGTTGAGTAAATCATGACTATAAGGAGTGCTAGTGTTGGAAGCATGACTGGCACTCTAACAAGATGTTCAATATTCCCATGATTTACAAGCCAAATTGATGTATATGTTTAAAACTAAGAAAACATTGAACTTAACAACACAATCATCAGAAAGGAATTGACTTGGCTTAGACGTACCATGACAACAACAAACCTATCAGTTGTTGGCTCAGGTCCAATATGGGCTCCTAACAACATTTATGGGAAAAACATGACAGAGATTAGCAACTATATATTTAAAAAGTAATGATATATAATCCTACTAAATTTCCTAAATTTTACAAAGAATATCAAAATAAATAAATGTGTTTCATATTTTACAGACGTTGAAAGGATTCAACACTTTGTTCAAATAGTAATCTGTTAGGAAATTAAATGTTTTATATAAGGAGAAGGAAAATAAATAGTTAGTTGGGCAGTTAGGAGGTTGGCTGTTATAGTCTCCTTAGTGGTAAGACTATGTATAGTTGTGGTTGGGTCTTTTGGAGGGTTATCTTTTTTGAAGTTTTGAGAGGCTGGATAGGATTAGTATCATCCTGTGTGAAGGAAACATTTTCCCTTGATTGTTTTTGTGTATTTAGGTTGTGGTGAAATAAAAGAGACATATTAAGTGTTGGGTGTGGGTGTCACTTGTGTTTTTGGGTGTGTAAAGTGCAAGTTTTGGTTTCTTTCAATGAAGAAACCTAACATAATCAGAAGGATTGGTAGGAAATTGTTGCAGGGAGATATAGAATTATTTATTCATAAAACAGATATAAGAGACGCAAGAGATACATATGGGCATATAGAGAAAGAAGAATCACTTGCCTGGATAACTACTTTTAAGCAGATGTTTGATAAATGTTGTTTTACCAGTTGAGTACTGACCCAAAAGCATAACCATTGGTTTGGCATCAAAGTCACTATTTGTCTACATAATGTAAAAAATTACAATCAACAAAAAAAAAACTAAATGTATATCTTTGTATATATTCAAAACGTAGCAACAACCTAAACAAAACAACTTACTCACCAGTAACGGTGATACAAAATCATTAAAACGGTAAGTGGCTTCTAACGGCTTCAACTTGTTAAGGTAGAGTCTCTTCAAGCCATCAATTATTGATGTCACTGAGGAAAGAGGCACCTATGAACAAATGTATCACAAATACAAGAAAAATGACTTATGAAAGAAATATTTGACAATTTTGAAAAACTGCCAATAGTAAAGGGGTAACATATACAGATAAAAGGTCCTATAGAACATACATGTAGGAAGATGACCTTTAGGATAATGTTAACGTGATTCATAAACTATTAGAGACAAAGTTAGTTGTTTAGATTTCCACAAGATAAAACACACATCGCGTCATGCCAAAAAGAAGAATCAAGATAATATAATACCATTTCTAAACTGACAACAATATTCACATGTGGGGTATCAGGCACATTATTCTCATTAGCGCTGTGATAGAGTCATGTTGGAGCCACAAAATATCATCTTTTAAATTTGATACTTTGGCAGAGTATTTGACACATGTTATAGATAGGGGTGTTGGTATCGGACACAAGGACAGGCCAATGAAGAAGGGTGTCCGTGCTTCATATTGGCTAAAATAAGTTAACCACATGCATTGAAATCAAATAATAAGGTAGGTTTCAGGCTCCTAATCATTACCTAAATATATTTTGTTCATCAGCTTATAGAAGACAGAGAGCAACCAAACCAGTTGTCTCTCACAAATACTTTTCAAGAACAAGAATGACACTCAAGTTGGCAATTATTTGAAAACTTGAAATGAATATTCAGTGTTTTCTAGTGGACTGGAGGGTAAGGATAATGCACAAAGAGTCCATCAAATTAACAGTAACAGAATGCTTGCCTTTTTAGTTGATTTTGAAGAAAACCAATTTTTCGATGGTGATGGCTGCAATTGAGAACTACCTGTAATTACTGAACTTAGACTAGATCTTCAAAAGGAAAGAACATAAAAAGAAAATAAAACCAATATGAAGGTCCAAATTTGGTAAAACGAGAAAAACATTACCATTTGTTTCAACTTCTTTATGTTTATGCTTTTTCTTCTGGGTAAACAAATTTGAGTGGTCAGAACTTTCACAAAAATAAACATAAAATGTTGACACTGTAAAAAAATACATTAGAAAGACATACTTACAGCTAGTAATGCATCCAAACCATCCATTACAGGAGGTTCCAGATTTGTAAAATCAACTGAAATAAAAGTAAACTTTCATTAGGTTAAACTGCAAGAAGACACTCAAAATAAACATATGCAGATCAGCATTAATGTGCATTACAAACCAATACAATGATAAAACGTTATTCAAACAGAGTATAAGACAAACCTAAACATACATAACTTACCATCACTAGTCGGCAAATCGGGTGTTATTGAGTGCCCAGATTGAGCCAAAGAAACTAGCTACATTTCAAAGTTAGTAAGATTTTGGAAATTTATCTGCATTGAAGTTCACAAAAATGTATAACATTTTTACCTGCATAGCAATGATAAATTCAGAGAAACCAAGATATCCTTGCCGCTTTGTATCTGCAATAGCCCACACCTTATTTTGGTAACAGAAGCAAACAAGTAAAGTCTTTAGTTAGGAAGAAAGAAAAAAAAAGGGCAAAATATATAGCAATCAGCAAGTACAAGTTATTACATAAACAACACAACCATTAACTGCCTTAACCACTAGTTGTTAGAGATACAACTATACCAAAGCAGATTTCTACATGAGATAAATTGTAAGAGTTCAAACATTATCAGTATAAAATAAATATTACCATGAAATAATAAAATGTCACGTCATATGCATAATTAAATTATTTCACTCATAAAAAAGATTCAAAAAATAATTTAAATAGTTGCCAATATTTGGTAATACATTTCAATAACAGGATAAAATTCTCTATACCAACAATGCATCAGTCTTGAATTGGAATTGCAAAAATCAAAACCAACGTAGGAACTGGATAATATGAGTTATTCCACAAATTAGAGGACTGGTTCGAGACCAACAACTAAGTCTGCCTAAATTGAAAATGAAGACGTCTTTAAGATATGAAGTGCAGGCGAAGTTCAAAGTTCACCTGTGCATGCTTGATAGCAAAGGCAGAAGAGAGCAAATAAAAATGAAACTGAACAACATTTTGTTACTTATTGTTTAAAATGAATATAAGTGAACATTAAATTGGCCTACTTGTAAAAGCAAATAATCCCAGTTTTATCTTTTCTCTACCATTGCATGCACACTGAAATACCAAACATTGTTTAATTTTTATTTTTTTTGTAGTCACTGACTACTGGCATCCTTCATGAGAGGCAGTTTTACTCGAGTCAAATAAAACTACTACAGCTGACAAAATTTAAAGTGGGAGAGTATTCAACACAGTCAATGTCGATTGATTCCGCTACCGGTGGTGCGCCTCGCTTTATTTCATTAATGAGTAGAGAATAAAGGGAGTAGGGCATGTTAATAACGCTAAACTTTTATCACTTTTCACTTTATCCACTAAGCAAGCAATCATATAGTACCTTACAGTTTTGATTAAAGATTTCGATGACTTCCAACTCTCACCTATATTCCTTCATGTTTCAATACAAAACAAGGACAACAAAGAGTAACGGGAAAACAGAAAACCTGCTTAAGATCTTGGCGAGACAAGTTGGACATGGAGAAAAATTTGGTGGCATCACTCCCCGTAATGCGGCCATCGCTATCTAAAAAAGGAAGTGTACGGTGAAATTTCTGAAGAAAAAATAAGGAAAACAAAAATCATTGAAAAATGTGTTGTGCTGTAGTGTACTGTACCTGAATCAGCGTAATTGAACCAGTCCTTGTAGATCGCCTGGTGTTCTTTGGAGCACGAACCGATTGGGATCGGGTCGAACTCCATTGATCGTAGAAAAAGCTTCGAAACCGCGGGTTTGAGATCTCGCAGCGTTCGAGATGCTGCGTTTTAACGCTTTTTTATCTTTCTCGTTGAACTGAAAACGAGAGCGTTAAACGACGACGAGGACTTGCATTAGCAGTGTCGTATTGGCGTGGAAACTACCCAGAGTCGGCGTAAAGACGGTGCTTTAACGAACCTCGTTTTTGATAATTACCAAATACAAGTGCCAAATTAGCACTCACTTTGCTTGCTGATTCAGATTCTAATATTAACTTCACGTTCAATTGGAAGTTCCTGTCATCCTTTATCACTCCTTTTCAATTTAATCAATTGGGTAGGGATTATATATTAATTTTACTATTTTGAGGATAATTTTTTATGATTAACATTTCTCCATTCATACTCCCTACTTCTAACTTTAACTCAAAACAAGGCTTTTTTAAAAATATTATATTATCCAAATAAAATAATTAACTTTATTAAATTTAAAACAAATCACTCATCTATCAAATCATCTATATTTGACTAGAATAAGTATTAAATAAATTTACGACATTAAAATTGTTTTTTCAGTGTACGATTTGGATTTGATAATTGTGACAGAAAATATCAGCCTTGTTTTTTATAAACTTGTCATGAAAAAATTAATAATATTTCACACATTGAAAAAGTTTGCTTTCAAGTACCAATTGTATTTCCACAAATATATTCTTTACCCGTAACCTATACAAAGGAACTACTAATATATGGATTAACATTTAATACATATAGAGAGTCTTTAAAATCTCCCTGATAATAAAATTCAAAATCTAATATATATATATATATATATATATATATATATATATATATATATATAAGAATTTAACAAAAGGTAATATTTAAAAACGAATATTGCAATAACTTATATACATATAAGTTTAACTACAGTTCACATCCTTTTCTACCACACAATCCGCTTATAATATATATCTTATGATTACAGTAGGTGAACAAAATCATATCTCAACGTCAACAAAAAAATAAAAAATAAGTTTAGATCATTCATATTCCATTAAGAAGGATATATTCATTTTCTTAATTAAACATAATTAAATGATAACATACAATTTAAAATTCAATTAATCACATGTATTTTAAGTAGATTGAGAGATATCATACTCATAACAATTCAAGCCCACAAAAAGATTACAATAATACTATCAGGTTTAATGGAAAATCTAACTCAAATATATCAGTAAGAACATGTAGATTACCAAAATATTTAGTTGATTATAAATTGTGAAGAGTGGGATTGTTTGGAAAGGGAATATTTTGTTATGAGGTGTCAGTTTGTTAGTGGATCTGTTGAGAGTTTGTTATTATTATATCTATGTTATATTTGCCCGAGTAATGAAAGAATAAGGGAGATGAGTTTTTCCCTTTTCTATATTCCTCTCTTTATTTTGTTGCAGGAGACTCCTTTACCTCGAATCAAGGCATTTTCTTCTATCAAATTGGTGCTCTCATTGAGAGACATGATGCGAACATGAAAGACCACAATACCCGTTCCAAATCTATCACCAATTTGGAAGAAGCCATCTTGAAGCTCACCGTCAACCAAAGTGAAATCACCAACCGTTTGGATGCCATTGCATCCCAACTTACCTTACACGACCCTCTCTCTCCAAAACCCGAAGATCGTCGTTTACCTTTTATGAAATTAGACGTTCCCCGGTTTGATGGAACCGATCCTATGGGCTCGATCTTTAAGATCTCCCAGTTCTTCGAGTATCATCAGACACCAGAGGTTGACCGACTTCAAATAGCTTATTTTTACATGGAGGGCCCAGCCCTTAGCTGGTTTCAGTGGTTGCATCGGAACAACATGCTTCCTTCTTGGCATGAGTTTCTACAAGCCTTGGAGGTTCGTTTCGCCCCTTCGTATTATGATGACCCACGCGACTCTCTCTTCAAATTAACACAAAAAGGTACGGCTCAAGATTACCTAAATGAATTTGAACGGCTTGCAAATCGTATAGTTGGTCTCCCTGCCACTTTTCTACTGAGCAATTTTATTTCTGGGTTAAACTCAGATATTCGTCGTGAGGTTCAAGCGTTGCAACCGCAATCATTAACACAGGCGACAGCTCTGGCCAAATTACAGGAGGATAAGCTTAACGACCAACACCGACATTTGCGTCAACGTCCCCATATTATGTCTTCTTCTGGTCCTCCATCGTTACCTACCCCACTGTCACGATCGTCGGCAACGCTACCCACACCGCCTAAAACACATTATAAGAAATTGACTCATGAGGAGATGTTGGATCGTCGTGAGAAAGAACTATGCTACAATTGTGATGAAAAATTCAGCCCCGAGCACAAGTGCAAGGGTCGTTTCTTTTTATTGGTTGCCATAAATGAGGATGACTACATACAGGGGAGTCATCGGCCCTTGAGTTGGACCCTAATTCCCTTATTTCAAAAGAAAGAAGTTTGACCCACAATGAAGCCCAAATTAGCTTTAATGCTCTAGCTGGTTTACTTGCCCCAAAAGAACTAAGGATTGTGGGCCACATTAAAAAATAGCCCATCACTATTTTAATTGATGGGGAAAGTACTCATAACTTTATTCAGGACAGAGTTGTTAAATTCTTGAATTTGGCAACCCAACCCACTAACATATTGAGGGTCATGGTGGGCAATGGAAGTGAACATGAATGCCATAATATTTATCCAAAAGTCAATTTGATGATTCAGAGCCATATGTTCACAGTGGACCTTTACGTTCTTCCTATTAGTGGTGCAGATGTTGTTCTCGGCATCCAGTGGCTAAAGGAATTAGGTCCCATATGCACTAATTATTCTCAACTCACTATGAAATTTGTTAAGAATGGAAAATTTGTTGAATTCACCGCCAATGCACCCCATAAGCCCAGTGACATTTCAGTCCACCAAGTCAAACGCATAGTACAAACACATGGGGCCGCAGGTTTCTTCCACATCAGAATACTTCCTACTACACCTTCACAATCTCAACCAAATATTCTTACTCATCCCCTTCCTGACATCTCTGCCCTCTTACACAAATACTGTAAACTTTTTCAGAAACCTCCTTCACTTCCCCCATCACGCCCTAATGATCACAAAATCCACCTCCTCCCCAATTATGCTCCCGTCTTGGTGCGGCCTTACAGATACCCTCATTTCCAGAAGGCTGAAATTGAGAAACAGGTAGAGGAAATGTTAACCAATGGTATGATTCAGCCAAGCCATAGTCTGTTTTCCTCTCCGGTACTGCTTGTGAAAAAGAAAGATGGTAGTTAGCGGTTCTGTGTTGATTTTTGTGCTCTTAATGTTATTACCATTAAGGAAAAATTTCCAATTCCAACTATTGATGAACTTTTAGATGAGTTGGGTGGAGCTTCATGGTTTTCAAAATTGGATTTACGCCAAGGCTATCATCAGATCCGAATGAATACTGCAAACATTCAAAAAACCGCATTTCGAACTCATCATGGACACTATGAGTCCACGGTCATGCCATTCGGGCTTTGTAATGCCCCCTCTACCTTTCAAGCCATAATGAACGAATTGCTAAAGTCGTTCATGCGAAAATTTGTGATCGTTTTTTTTTACGATATCTTGGTTTATAGTCGCTCATTGGAAGACCACCTTCATCACTTAGAACAAACATTCCTACAATTATTACAAGGGGAGTTCTTTCTAAGGGACTCTAAATGCTTGTTTGCCCAAACACAGTTGAAGTATCTAGGGCATGTAGTTTCTTCTGTGGGAGTTGCACCTGAACATTCAAAAATCCAGGCATGGTGGATTGGCCAACACCAACCATTATTAAAGCTCTTCGTGGTTTCTTGGGTTTAACAGGATTTTTTAGGCGATTCATAAAGGGATATGTTGTTATCGCTTCGCCCCTTACAACTCTCCTTAAGAAAGACGCATTTAGGTGGTTCACAGAAGCTCAAACTGCCTTTGATACTTTGAAGAAGGCCATGACAGAGGCATCAGTTTTAGTCCTCCCAAATTTTGACTTGCCCTTTCTTTTGGAGACGGATGCATCAGGTGTGGCCAAAGGTGCAGTTCTTATGCAGGAAGGACATCCTATAGCATTTCACAGTAAACCATTTTGTCCCAAACTCATGCGATCTTCAACATATGTGTGTGAACTTCATGCAATCACTTATGCTATCAAGAAGTGGCGACAATATCTTCTTGGACACTCTTTCACAATCCTCATAGATCAACGCAGCCTCAAGGAGTTAATGTCACAAATTATTCAAACTCCTGAGTAACAAATTTATTTGTCAAAGTTGCTAGGATTTGATTATTCCATTCAATATAAGGCAGGAAAAACGAATGTCGTGGCTGATGCCCTCTCACGACCCCAAGACCTTGCTAACAGCCAATTTTTAGTTCTATCCATGCCTCATTTTTTGTTCCTAGAGGAGCTCCGCAAAGCTCTACACACGAGTTCAGAATTTGCTCAATTATTCAAGGTAGTACAAATGGATCCTGATGGTCATGAGAATTATAGTATTCACCAAGAATTGTTGATGTATAAAGGAAAGATTTGGATTAATAATGAAAATCCTTTCATTCCATTGTTGTTGGAAGAATTTCACACGACACCATTAAGTGGTCACACAGGCATTGCAAAGACTTTATCGCGGCTCCAACAAAATTTTTATTGGCAGGTGTTAAACGAGTCGCACCGCACACAAAAGTTGATTGCACGAAAATTTATGCAGTATATTTTACTAGGAAGTGACTCCTAAGTCGTCTCTCAAGGACCAATTTATGCGTTTCAGTTTTAGATTTTTTTACGAAAGAGGGGGGTTGTTTTGAAGGTTGTTTTTAGATAGAAAATTACATTACGAAAATAATTTTAAAATGGTAAAAATGGAATTAAAATAGTAAACGTAAAAACGATAAACGTAAATTTTAAACAGTAAAAACGTAGTTAAAGCAGTAAAAACGAAAATTCAAAAACATCAGCATTAAAATTAACAGATAGTAAAAACGAAAATACAGAAAAATATAAAATACAGAAAACAGTAAACAGTAAACAGTAAAAATAGTAAAACATTAAATAAAAAAAAATAAAATTACATGCAGTAAATAATAACAGTAAAATCAGCAATTACAGAATTACAAAATCAGAAAAACAGTAATAGCAAAATACAGAAAATGAAAATACAGAAAATAGTAAAAATAGAAAACAGTAAAAATAGTAAGACATTAAAAACAGAATCAAAATTACTGTAGTAAAATAAAGAGAATAAATTTACAATGAAAAATGATTAATAACAAAGTAAAAACAACAGAAATTTAATTGCACAAAAATAACACAGAGAATTAAATTACAGCAGAATTTAATTACAGCAGCAGAAATGTAATTACAGAAGTAAAATAAAAACAGTAAAACAGTTCTGGAAATTTAACAACAGGAAATTAAATTAGTGCATTAGATTTAAATTGTGCATGAATTTATTACAACAAAGAAAAAGAGGAAAACTAAATTGAAAATTAAACATTACAGCAAAGAAGATGAATATGAGAGTTCAACCGTAATCCTCCATTCTCCTATGTCCCGTGCACTTTTCCCAGCTCTCTGTCCAGCCCTCTGTCCAGCACTCTCTGCTGGACTTAATCCCCCTCCTTCTACTCCTCACGGCTCTCTCCTTTATATCCACCCAGAGCCGTTTCTCCTTTTCTTCATAGCTTATGCACACAAGAAAAATTTGTCTTTTAGTGAGAAATTATTTTTTAGTGCACCACTTTCTTCTTTAGTAGAAAGAAATCACGGGTCCTCATGCACACTTGAACGTCTCTTTCTTGCCATCCACCATCACTTCTTCATAGCTTTGTCTTTTAGCAACTTTCTTCATCAATCTATTCTCCACCTTTGTTCTCTCTTACGTACCAAAATTAAGCAAGCTCCATTAAGCCAACAGGCACCTTGTTCTTCTTTCCGTGAATAATCATGTACTGGTGGACCATTACCGTGCTGCACTTCACCATGCTGCTGGGTGCGTGTTCATTCCATGGATATGTGAATCAGTACCTGCACCGTGTCCAGCCCATTGCCTCGTGTACACACTTCCCAGACGCTGTTATTCTTGTGTTCTCTGCGTGAATCCAAGCCTGTAACAGCTGCTGGCTGTAAATCCTTGGACAGGTGTTGCTGGAAGGTGATGAGCTGCTGCCCAAGTGAAGGCTTGCTGCTGGATGGAAACCGAGAGTCCTCTTGAAGCCAAACCCGTGTGCTTGCTTCCATGTGGCCTCTCTTCAATAAGTGTGGTTCCAGCAACTACCTTTTAAAAATTTCTTCAATCAACACTATCAAGAGGGCCCTCAACTAAATCATGTTTCAGCCGTGACATGCACCGTGAATGTACAAGCTAAAATGAAATTTAGTTGTTGGATGTGATTATGTGTTTCTCCACTAGACGTAAGCTTTCAACAAGTGGCCCCCTCTTTTGTTCCCAACCGTGTGACTTGGTGCTCTTCCATGTCAACATAGCAGCCCCCACATCTACTCTTGCACGTTCCCACATCCATGATGCCAATTCTAATTTCAACATTCAATTGTAGCATGGATAAGGCTCTGGACAGCCACGGGAATCACCTCCATCACCATGCAGCACCTTGCTTCTTTCTTCCAGCGTCTTTTCATTCTACTAGATGTCACCATTTTCTAATAATAAAGCACCCCTTACAAAGAGTAAAATGACCATAATGTCCTCTTTATTGTAAATACTTCTTTAACGGAGAGTCTTTAATTTTGTGGCAGCCTTCCAAATGTCCTAATTTGTAATTCCAAAATTTTCCTTGCAAAATAATTAGCTCAGATAATTCAAATTAGTTAAAATAAGAATTTCCGATTAAATTAAGCACAATTAGGAAAAATAGGATAATACTGAACATTAAAGCACAATTCCTTGATTAAATCCTGTACAATAAGCTAAGTGAAGTCAATAAAATATTGACTCATCAGCAGGGCATGCGTGACGATGTCCAGAAGTTTGTGGCTCAATGTGTAACCTGTCTGCAGACCAAATATGAAACCAAAAGACCCGCTGGCCTACTCCAACCTTTATCTATTCCTTTGGAGTCCTTGGTTGATTTGTCCTTGGACTTCATTACAGGTTTACCTCTCTTTCAAGGAAATACATACATTTTGGTGGGGGTTGATCCTTTCTCCAAAGGTGCTCACTTTGGCATATTACCCACTCAGTTTACTTCATTTAAGGTTGCCCAACTCTTCTTGGACATAGTTTGTAAGCATCACGGGTTTCCCTATAGTCTGGTTTCTGACCGGGATTCTGTTTTCATTAGCAAATTCTAGCGAGAATTATTTCGGTTGTGTGGCACCAAACTTCGGATGAGTACATTCTTCCATCCAAAAACTGACGGACAGACAGAAGTTCTCAATAGGATCTTTGAGCAATATCTTCGTTCCATGGTGCACAACAAACCTACAGAATGGGGAAAATACTTAGGGGTCGTTGAATGGTGTTACAACACTACTGTTCATTCAGGTACTAGGATGTCTCATTTTCAAGTCATATACGGGAAGGAACCTCCCTCCATTTCGCATTACTTAGGTGGCACTTCTATTGTTGAAGCGGTGGATTCTTTATTATCAAGTCGCCAAGACATGATAGATGCTCTTCGAAGGAAGCTTCAAAAGGTGCAAGATCAAATGAAGATAATTGCTGATAACAAGAGATATTTGGTTGTATACCATGTGGATGATTGGGTGTATGTTCGCCTTCGACCATACCGACAAAAATCTGTAAGGGGAACCGCTTATCAAAAATTGGGTAAGCGCTTCTATGGTCCATTTCGCATATTGGAGCGGATAGGACCTGTAGCATACCGACTAGAGTTGCCTTCAACTTCCAAAATCCACCTAGTTTTTCATTGCTCTGTGCTCAAGGCCCATCATGGTCCCCTTCCTCTTCAACAAGTTGATCTACCGATTGCCACACATGGAAACAACCCATTAATTAGTCCTATGGCTATACTGTACTTCAAATGGGACAACTCTACATCACCCCAACGGAATTGGTTTTAGTACAATGGATGGGATTAACTCCGGAGGACACTACTTGGGAAATTTGGAATGAGTTACGTGAGACATATCACCTTGAGGACAAGATGATTCTCCCAGGGAGCAGTAATGATAACAATTCAAGCCCACAAGAAGATTACAATAATACCATCAAGCCCAATGGGAAATCTAACTCAAATATATCAGCAATAACTCGTAGATTACCAAAATACTTAGTTGATTATAAATTGTGAAGAGTGGGGTTGTTTGGGGGGAGGGAATATTTTGTTATGATTTGTCAGTTTGTTAGTGGATCTGTTGAGAGTTTGTTATTTCCATATCTCTATTATATTTGACTGAGTAATGAAAGAATAAGGGAGATGAGTTTTCCCCTTTTCTATATTCCTCTCTTTATTATGCTGCAGGAGGCTCCTTGACCTCGAATCAAGGCATTTTCTTCTATCACATACACATGTCATCTCTCTCATCTGCCTCATAGAAGCAATAAGTATATATCTTGAAGTCGGACAATTCATCTTTCACAAAACATTACAGGATAAATTTTATATTTGCAAATTTTATCAACTACCAAATTCTCAATTACAAAACCTCCTTCAATTTAAATCATCAAATTAATAGTTGTGTGTTCCTAAATACAAAAATTTTCTTTACTTCAAAAGAAGAGTATTGCTCTTAAAAGACTTCACACAATACACAAATCCTTCAGTAACTTTAACTACATAAAAAAAATCATATTAATAATCTGATTATATCTACAAAAGAATTGAGAATCATTTATAACTACTCAAATACTTGCAACCTCTTTTAATAGGGCACATACAGCAATTGGGTATAGAAAATAGCAAAACAAAAACTTACTTTATTATTGGCAAATCTATTCGGGCAATCTTATTACTATGTATACCATTATTTCTAAGATGTCTTCGAATCTTCAAATAGGTGAAAAGAAAGTTAAATATTTTAAAGAGTAAATAGAAAAATTTTATATAAATATATTTATAGAGAGATAGAGATTTTTATAGAATGAAAGTCGTTTAAAAATTTTATTTATAGTTAACTTTTTAATAATAAAATATATTAGTATGATTATAAAACCTTTTTTATTATCAATGTATTTTTCAAGACTTCGTGATGTCAACATAAAGACCTTGATTGGTCATAACACAAATGTATAAATGCAGCAGAATGATCAGTATCAATTTTATGGTATTGTTTTTGTTTTGGTAGATTTAAATTTAATTATTGATATAATTCTTATCATTTTAATATTAATATGTGTATCAATTTTATTTAAAATGACAACAGCCATTTAAAATCTAACAACATGCTAATCAATTTCTTGAAAGGTTGAAAATAAGCCTTTACTTGGAGGCTAAACTTATATATTCCTTAATTTCTAACTTCAAAGAAACGATTACCTTAATTAGTGTTAGACAGCTCTAATTTTTTACCCTTTTACTCTTTAAATAATACTTTTAAATTAAATAACTATTTATAAAAAAACTATCTCCAACAAAATTATAAAAGTTATTGATATTTATTTTTGTAAAATAAATTATAATTTAATATTTTTATTTTAATAATTATAATCATGATTATTTTGAAAAGGGAACACTATTGTGTGTTTACAATTGTAACCTTAATTAAAAAAATTGTTGTAATATTTAATAATATCAAACTGTAATAACAAGTACAGGTAATAAACATAAAACAATGAAACACGTTATATCTGATTTTGAAGAAAAAAAAATTAATTCACGCATTTTTTACAATATATATAATAAATTTTACATTTGAATATTATTATATGATTTCATTTAATAATTATTTTTAATATTAATTAGTATTATACTTAAATTTATTTTTGTCTTTATATTTTTTATTCAATTAAGTTGTAATAATTTTTAAATGAAAATAATTTGTTTTTTTATGTTAAATTAATATTTATGCAATTTTAAATATATAGTATATTAAAATCCAAAAGATGATGTGTATTAAATCAGAAGATAAAAAAAATTTAAATTCTAAAATATAACATATTTTAATCAATGTAAAAGGCGAATTTCACAAAATGATCAAATTATTCAAATGGAGTAAAAGAAAAGTATGAAAACTAAAATAAATTGTAAATCTAAATATAAATTAACATAACATTTAATTTTTTTTCTGAAAGTTTCACTTATGACTATTACGTGGTAGGGTAATACTAGAGTAACCTATATTTATATTCATTTTCATTTGAGTAAAACAGTCATATAAAAACAATAATTTTTTGTATTTTTTGAAAAAATAACAAAAAAAAATATTAAAAGAATATGAAAAGTTTCTATGTATCAAATTATCTTATCTGTATTATGTATCCGTTGCCATTCTCACACTATCATTAAATAAACCGCGTGTAAAAGATGGAGGGAATGTAAAATGTAAACCAAAGGACAAATTGCACATGTGAAACTGCCATGCGAATCAATACTTTTTTACCTTGGTAATGATTATTCTCATCTGTATACAGCTCAAACTTGGTATGCATTAGATATGAGCAATGCTTTAAAAAGCAACACCATGAAGAATTATTTTCACCATTTCCCAGTGCAAGCTATAGCTGTTCTTGGTTGAAACTCCACAAAATGAATTGTTCAACACTATGTTCCTTGTTGGTGACTCTTTGTTTGATCCTCATTTTTCAATCTCCTTTGCCAACAAAGGCTGGTAGATCTCACGTTCATCACAGACTACTCGGTGCTGGTGCTAGTCCTGATCTCATTGACATAGTCTGCAACGAAACCATAGAAGACTATGGTTTGTGCCAGGAAGTCCTGAGAAGAGATCCTGAAATCGTGAAAGCCAAAAACTTCACCGAACTTGCACAGGCAATTCTGAAACTGGGGGCGAAGGAGGCAGTGGAAGGGCAAAATTTTCTTAAGGGTTTGGCGAAGGAGAAACATGTTCCGGTCATTGAAGACTGTGCGGCTGACTATGATGGGGTGATCAGAGCCCTCAGATCTTCCCTTGGTGAGATGAAATATGATATGCCTGCTGCAAACTATGATGCTAGAATTGCTGGCGATGGAGCTGATTACTGTAGCACAGCTTTGGTTGCTGCAGACATTGATAACCCTAAGATTTTTGCTCTTAACCGTCGAGTATCCATGATTGGCTTTATGGCATTCAATGCTATGGATAAAATTGGTCCAGAGTAGTTTCTGGGGTTAACTTGCAGTGTACATGCATGTGTAACAATGACGTTAGTAAGATGAATAAATTGAATGTTTTTTTTTTTTTTTGTTTGTGTTCAAAGTGTTCTTTTTGCATTATAAAGGTGTACTAGGCAACTGTTTTATAAGATTTGGTCCTTAAGGTTCTAATTAGGTTCTTTAAGGCTAAAAGCTTTAGAAATTCATAATTTAACAATGGAAGAAAAAGAAAGGAAATGAAAGAGAAGATCATTCAATCTATGAATAACAAAGTCAAACTCTGACATATCAGAAGCATTCAATCTAAGATTATAAAAACAAAGACTTTCTTTGTATTGGTATTAAGATGAATTATCAATTCTGACACTGGTTAAATTTAATGAGAAAGAGATTTATTGGGAAGATACGAGTCAGTCATCAAAACGAATCATCTGATATCATTATTTGGTTTATCAAGGAGGCTCACTCAAAAAACACGATTATTAAGACGAACCATTCGCTCTGATATCAGTGTTGGATTTATCGTGGAGAAGGTTTACTGAGAAGACACAATATCAATGAGATCTGAGTTCAACCACATAAGGAATTGACATCACTCTCTATCTAAAAGTCATGGATTAATGGTCTTTCACTTATATATAATATTTTACTTTATCATTTCTATCTAACGTAAGATTTGGACTTACTCTTGAATTCTCAACAATCTCATAATCAATTTCTTCTTTGAATTTATCTACATTTTTCATGCACAGGTCGGCATGGATCAATTAGTAAATCGTTCATGCTTATCAAAGTAACGAATTTACAACAAAGTTTCATTCTGAATGAACATTTTCTGTCTTTTTATCATCCATGACCTTGTACTCCATGAATACAGATAAAATATTTATAGAACTAAATAGACACTGCCAGCTTTAGGAAATTATGAAAGAAAGAGAATGTGTTTTATCTAAATTCCTTTATTGCGTAACCTTAGTCACTGCTTATAGCATTGTTCTGCTTCCACATAAATTATTGTAGAATATTTTGTTGTTGTTATAGTTGTCATAAAATATACCGGAAATTGGAGTTTGTTAGTTATTTTCTCCAGAATAGAATCTAAATAGTAGGGACATGAAGGATTGAAGCATTGATCCATTATGCCGTGTGTTTCTGTAACAGCTGACTCCATCATGAATACGGTAGATGGAAGATGCTCTGCACAGAGCCATGACAGAGGAAGAAGAAAAACAGACTAAAAATAGGTACAATTTTGTTTTACGCATACTTTAACAAAGAAGGAAACCTATCTTAAATAGGTTTCGTTGATAACTCTGTGACATTTAATTAAACTTGAATTAAAATTTATAAGACGATAATAAATTTTACTATAATAAGATTTCTTAAATTTACTTCGCGATTCACGATTTATCTACTTATAAATAGTTGGTTAAAATGATTTTTTTAATAATAATTTAGGGAAAAAAACATATTTAATTTCACAAGTATTTAATTTGAACATAGAGATATTTTAGCTTTGATATAATCATTGTCTCTGTGTCTATGAAAAGAAGCATCACCTTTGAACATTGAGTTAGACTTTTAATTAGATTATCAATTATTTCTCTTTCAGTTCTTAAAAATATATATAAAAAATTTAAAAGTAAAATTAAAAAAATATTACGTAATAGGAAAAAATATATTTCATAAGAAAAGTTACTGTGCATTGTTTTACCTACTCCATGAGGGTGATCTCTGTCCGCACTGGAAAGATAGATTATAAAGTAGAATCATAATATTTCAACAACTTTTTTAACAATTTTTTTAAAATAGCTTATGTGTTACTATTTTATTGAAACATATATTTGAAACAAATTAATCATAAACTATCTGTGGTAAAAAAATTATCAAAAAAAATTGTTAAAAAACATTTTTTTATAAAATATGCACGTCTTTCTTTCTGAAGAATATATTATTATAAAAACAATGAAATCTCACATATTTTAAGATTTTAATACATGGACATAGTTAAAAGATAATAAAATTACATACAAAACCAATTTATATATTAAATTTTATTATACATTTAAAATCAATTGATAAATTATGATGTAGCTAAACCTAAATAATTTATATATAACTATGCAATTAAGAATAATTCGTGTCTTATTATATGCTCTCACAAAAAACTTGTTCGTACTAATAAAAATATAAGTCCCGCGTTAGATGTAAACAGAGTCTAAAAGTAATAAATAGAGTCTAAAAAATACGAGTGGGAAAAATCCTAACCTTAGGAACTAGTCTATTTTTGCGCGATTAAATTAAATTTAAGCTCACTTTTTGAAAGGCTTGTTCTCGATTTATTAAAAAGTCGTCACCATATTATTTATACACCGTGTGTGGTCAAACAGAAGAGTCTTATTTTAATGGGGGAAATTGTAACTGGTTCTTTCTTTATTTAAAAAAAATGTTAATATATTCTCAATCATTGAAAAAAATGGTAGAGTTTGTTCATTGAAATGAAAAACAACACCTGGTGTTTTTAAATAATTTCAACGATGTAATGAGTAATGATAATGATAACAAAAACTTTTTGAAATAAGAAAAACTATGAATTGCCACACAAACACGGCTATGCATGGAACATATGTTCAAATAGAATAAGGTTTCTTGAAACTATATAACATTAGATACCATGGAACAACCTTTCTTGCCTAAACAAGCTACGCATGCATGAACAAGATGACTAAAGAATATATTATGAGTTGTATAAGTTCCGACATGAAACATGTAAACACGGGAATAGAAAAGGAGTAAAATTGAACAAGGTTTTGTCTGTCGTGTAAATCTTGTTCACATTCATGAAGTTTTTTGATGAGTGTGAGTAATTTTATTTTGTGAGGTGGACTTAACATTGAGTGTTGGAGAATGTGACGGGCTTGAAAATGGTTAGTGGGAGAAGTATATCGGCCCACTTAGTTGTTTTTTTAAGCAAGAGCATATAATGTTGGAAATGGAGGGTATGTGTGTGTGTGTGATTGTGGACCACAATTCCTTCTTCTTTCTTCTACACACTTAATTCCCCACTTTCCCTCTCCCCAAATTTGAAGGTAAGACAATAGTGGAGGAAACAAACCACTCACATAGTTGTTCAACCTTCACAAAAATGCACCCAACCAAGACGTGGTCCACCTCTAAAACACTTCCTATTAACAATTTCATATACCTACCCTTAACATCACTTCAATCACCAAATCCATTTTTTTCATATCAATAATCAATAATTCTTTCTTGCTTATCGTGATTAAGGTGTAACAAAATTTCTTTCGGCTCGATTTAAGAAAAACACACAAAAATCACAGTAATAATTTTCTTAATTTCCAAATGAAAGGTGGTGATGTATGAAATGATGAGGGTAAGGTGAAGGGCAGCGAGGATGGGTGACCTCACACGGTGAGTGCGTGTTTAAGCTGGCATCGGTTGATGCGTTGACTTTTCATAAACCTTTATTTTCTCCTAACATTGCATCTTATGATCCTAGCGTATCCCTATGTAATGAAAACAAAAACAAAAACACCTACCATCTCCGTGCCTTCTAGACGTGTCACGTTCATTTCAGTGAGTGGGGTAGGACTCTGTAACAATACCCCATTTTTTCTTTCTTCCTAAACACCTTCCAACACCACCTTTCCATCACCATGGTTCCATCACGCCACCCTTCCCCATTCAAACTTCTAACAACCTATTTCACTGTCCTTATTTTCAGACCAGGAAAATTTGTACAAAAACACAAAAATGGAAAAAAATAAAACCTTTTTTTTTATTTCTTATCCTACCCGTAACGATATGCTGAAATTTAGCAATATGCTGAAATTTAGCGATATGCTGTGGCTTGACTAAAACAAAATCGTTAATCCACGCATTGATTCTTTTCTTACACAACCGAAAATACGACGTTACAACATCAGGGTTTGCTAGAAAGGCCAGCGGCACAGAAGAAAACCATATTTCTCCCTCTTGATCTAATCATTCACACCTAGATCCAAACAGCTTGAGTGTCATCGGAGGCAAAATCATAGTTATTTTCCCTTTTGCAATTCCTCCCAAAACAAGAAAAGGTAAAACAACAAATTATCACTCTCCCAACGAACTTTCTTTCAAGCCTCATAAAGGTAATAAGGAAGAAAATAAAAAAAAAAAAACATAACATAGCCCTACGCTACTCCAAAGGCCACCATACAAAATTTAATTCAAATGGGTGCCTTTCATGATTGCTAACACTGGAAATCCATCAAAACAAAGGACGAAAAAATAACTAAGGAAACTAGAACGAACTAAATATAAGTTAGAGCGACACTGAATCTATGAAGTAGTACTACAATACACACCGTTGAGACAGAGAGAAAGAGATTCTGGGAACAATGCATACACACCGGCATTAATCTTTCAACAACAAAGATATCATAATTCATAATTACCTTTTTTCTCTCATTCAATATTTCCTCCTAAATAAAATTTTAGAAAGAGAAAATACACCCAATCACGGAATCTCCCTCTCACAGAACTAAGATCATATTGCCACAATCTTACATCTGATCATCATTATAATTTGTTCCGCGCAACAATAACAAAAAATCAAGGGTGGAAAAAATCAGAAATTTAAAACCATCACAGCACGTTCAGAGGCAGAGCGCGGTGCAGCGGAGATCGTCATCGGCAGCGGCATCGTCGAACGGCGGCGCGTTGAGATCAAAGGGCAGGGGAGGGCGGAACGACGAGGAGACGATGTTGTCACCGTCGTCGACGACAGAGGAGGAAGAGTCGCAGTCGCTGTGGCAGTCTTCGGGGACGAGAGGGGGAGTGCGCGGGTATCTCCGCGTGGTGGTCAAAAACGGCGTCGCGGAAGCGCCGGCGGCTGTGGGAGGGCGTGGCCCGCTGAAAGACTCGACGGTGCTACTCATGCCACTTGAGGTGGGTCTCTGAGGGTTGTTAAGGTTGCTGATGTGGTTGTTGTTGTCGTTGAAACCCGCGTAGAAGAGAGGACTGGTGGTGGGGTGCGGATAGCAGAAAGGGTGTGAAAGAGGGAAATTTGTTTTGGCCTTGGGACCCCGGAGAGTCCGTGCGGCGGCGTCGTAGGCTCGAGCAGCTTCCTCGGCAGAATCGAAGGTTCCCAACCAAACCCTGGCTTTCTTCAACGGGTCTCTGATCTCCGCCGCGAACCTCCCCCACGGTCTCTTTCTCACGCCCCGGTACCGAGGCTCCTTTAAAAGGGATCCGTTGGCTGCGGCAGCCGCCGCCGTGACCACCGACGCCGCCCCTCCTCTTCCCTTCCGCATCTCTTCGGAGAAATTAATAAAAAAATAAGAAAAAAGACAGACACCCAAGTTCGTCCTACACAACAAGGTTCGATCTTGGACTGTGTCTCAGAGAAACATGTAAGGATGTGTTTATGTGTGTGTGTGATGTTAATGGGTTTTTCCCAAGTGGTGAATGAGTGTTATGGAGGAGGAAGGAGAGGTATAAGATGATGATGAGGACCAGAATAGGAGAGAGAAAGAAGAGAGAGAATTGAAGGCGGTACCACCTTCTCTTCTTCTTCTTCTCCTTCAACTACACACTAATACAAAATATAATATTAATATTAATATTAATACTAATATTAAGCGTGTTTCTCTTCGCGTTTTTCTTCCCTCTTTTCGTATTACCTTTTTTTTTATTATTATTATTATTATTATTTTCTCCTCGAACTGACCTCTTGTCTTGCTTTCTTTATCTCCTCCTTTATTTATTTTTTCAAATTACGAAGAGTGAGTTAAGGGATCTTGTGGAAAGACGAGAATACCCCTTGGGGTTTCTTGGAGGTAAAATTTGCCTTGCTTTGGTTGGTGTACTTTTGATTTGGTGAGGTCCCTTTCATGACATATCTTTTTTTTTTTTTTCAGTGGGCACACACAGAGGGGTAAATGCAATGCAACAGATGTTCTTCTCTGTATCTTAAATATTAATTGATAAATATTTTAATATGTCATAATAGTAATAATAGTAATTATAATAATTGATTTCAATCCATTTTCAAGAAAGAAACGGGTTTTTGTTCTTTTCATTCCCTTCAAATATTTCGGCTGAGGAGGAAAGACCAAATTATGACATGCGTAAGTGCAGTTTATAGCCGGCTAAATATTTCTCTTTTATTTTTTCTATATTTTTAAAGTTAACTCTCTTCTCAAAAAGAAATCAAGAGCGTAATTATTGGTGTGTGTACTGTATCTATTTTTTTTTTACACTCTCTATTTTATTTTTTTAACAATAATAAACTTATATTATACTATAAAAGTAAAAAGTGGAAGGAAAAACAATTAAGACTTCTCAATTAAGCCATACAAATCTTCAAGGATTTTTTCTTTCACTGTTTTAAAGATTGAAACTTTGCTTTCTTGGATCCGTAATTGCCAACTCGGGTAAGTAACTCGTTTACTTGAAAAAACAAATTCTACATAGTTAATTATAGATTTTGTTGTTTTAATTTTCTAAAAAAGTAGAAACAATGTGTATTACTAATCAATAGATTTTGTTATTGGAGACAATATGAACCTGTTTCTGATAATCATTCATAAATTTATTCTCTTAGAAGGAAATGAAATTGGCTTGAATGGGTTTAGTTTATCTTTATCTTACATTGTAATTAATGGAAGAAAAGATATTTGAAATGAAGAGGGAGAAAGAGAGAAGAATGCATGCACCTTCATATGCTCACTGGTTTCACATGACCCCATTGATTTATTTTTCTTTGCATCATTTATTCCTTTCACCATATGCTTCAACCTTAGGATAAAGAATCATTCATCCCTCAAAATTATTTATTATGTCTTCAGATTCAACAGAAAAAAACAATATAGGATGTTTTTATACAAAATATTATACTTTTCTTTAAAAGGAAAATGAATTTAACTTTGAAAAGATTGAAAATTTAAAACATTGGATACACGTATAAAGAGAAATGCAATATATATAATTCGAGATTATTGAAACATTTTAAGTTATTTGATATTGTCGTGCCAAACATACGTCTAAAACAAGACAGGAAAGATAATATTCGAAATAAAATAAGGTGAAAGTATGACTGGTTGATTATTTATTTTAATTTATGACATAAAAATATGTCACGAATTTTTACACGCGAAGGAACACGAATTCAAAGTATTGAAAAAGTTTATTTGAATGCAACAAGTTTTTATAGTTTATTTTTATTCCTAACTCTTCATGTTTGGTAAATAAAAATAAAAATAGAAAGATGAGGCTTAGGTTAAATTATCTAATTGAAATTTAAATAAAAAAAATGAATAAATCTCTTAAGAAGTGTATATAAATAACCTCAAAACAGTTTATTTGTTATTTATTTTAATATTTTATCTGTTCAGACATGTATTTTTCCACCCTTTTTGAAGTTAGAGACTAATTTTCTTTTATGATTAAGATAGGTAAATTAAAATCTTACGTAAGTTATTTGTTTTTTTAGTTGATTATATTTATTTTCTCTCCTTGCATATGAGAAATTAATGAGTAGAATTTTTGTAGTGACCAAGATAAGTTGAAGCATTAAAATCTTTATATTAAAGTTTTTCAGAGTTTATAAATTGAGTTGAAGTTTTTTTTATTATTATTGCAGAGTTGATTTTTTTTAGATAAGAAAAACTATCTATATATTAATCATTACATTCATGATGAATTATTGGTAATTAGATATGAAAGATAACTTGATTGTATGATGGGAAAAGAAATAATCTTGTTTGGAATAAGTATAAATTGTGATGAATCCTATAAATAATTTCCAGATGTGTGAAATATTTTTGTTTTATTATGAAGATTTTATGCACATACTTTTTTGCTATGAAGTTATTACTTGAGTTACCCTTAATGATCACATTTATATATCATATATTGTTATTTTCTTAATGATAAAGCATTTATTTGTTTTCATTGCTTAAACTTCAATTGGTATAATATTTGAGATAAAATTTATAGTTAATGGATTGTTATATTAGGTCATATCACTTGATAGGGTAACTCTTGAATGAAAGAATTAGTGGTAATACTCTTTTTGGTGATAGTTTAAGGATGAAAATGTGAAGGACGAATGTAAGTTTTGACTATGTAGGTTTTTACTATGTGACATATTTTTATCCTTAAAATAAAAATTGAATTTTATTTCCATTTCCATAATTAATAAGTATAAAATTGTTATATTATCCTCATCTTCAGTGAAAACCAGCATACTCGTACTCATGCATGTACTTATCTTTCTATTATTTTAAATATTAATTATTATTTTTTATAAAACATAAAAATTATAACAAAGATCACACACCATATTCAATATTAAAAAATGCTCATTTTCTTTTCTTTTATATATATATATATATATATATATATATATATATATATATATATATATATATATATATATATATATATATATATATATATATATATATATATATATATATCAAGAAATAAATTATAATTGTATAGATATCAAATAACAAGTAGATAATAATAAAATAATTACAAAAAAGATTAAACATGGTCAACTTTTCTTCTTCTTAAAAATAAGTTATTAAATTAAAGACCAGAGAAAAAGTAATATAAGTTGTTTAAATTATCTAATAAATTAAAAGTATTTTAGGACTTAAAACAAAGACTAGTATAAGGACAGATATGGGTATGTAGATTGTTGGAATTAGACGAATATTTATATACTAATTGTTTCAGTTATGGAATTGAAGTTATCTGTCTATTAAGTATTGTGTGTCTTAATGTTCGTATTCGTCATCATTCGTCCTTTAAATCGTTTGGTCAAACTGGGAGATTACTTACAAAAGATACTTTGATGCCAAAATTAGTAAAGGTTCAGCGAGTTCAATAGTTAATACGTAATAAATGCAATCATCTACTTTCTTACCTTAAACTTGTATCTATAAATTTTAGGGTGGACTTTGGATTATTGACGATCTAATCATGTTTTGCCATAAGCTAATCTCCATCAAGTCTAATTGTTGCTTAAGGATAACATTCGGTTTGTCTGGCACAACCACTCGGTTCTTGGGTGATTTCCTTTGACATTCTCGTTTGTGTGGGTCGTTCGATTGTATGTTAACCAAATGGTCATGTTGTGCATTAATATTTGTCCCTATGTCTAATTTGAAAAGGTATAGCCTACCCACATCAAATCAATGTAGGATTTTCATATTGAAGTCGACACATGTTCAAATAATATTCACGATAACAAACTCATTTGTGTATCCTAAGAAACTGAATCAAGTATCTCTTCTTTTAAGTTGTTATTGCTTAAGTTATACATGATCACTTCAACAATGAGTTTGCATCCTAAGAAAAAAAATTCTATGTTTTTTAAACATAGAAAATTAAAACAATAATGTCTCGCTCAACTATTAATAAATTTAGGTATTAACATTGCGATAATTTTAACTGATATATAAAGTGTATTGTTTATAGAAATGAGACAATATAATGTGAGGTTTTAGCATCAAGATTAATTATGTGACTTACTTGATAATAATGTAATACAAATACCTGACACTAAAGAATAATGGTTAAACTTATATGAATAATCAATTCATTAACATATAATAGAAAAACTTTAAGATAATAACAATGTGATATTTTTACATTAAAATTCTTAACATTTTTCTTTCTTCTTTCATTAAGTATAAGTCTCGTTAATATTTTTCATGACAACTCTTATTCCTACCATAACAATACATACTTATCTAAATTCGTGGATTCTTCAACAAAAACATCCCAAAATATCTGACATCAGTGAACTATGAACAAGAAAACAAAACACTATTTTTAATAAAAGCCTTAAGATATTAGGTTTTTGACTTTTTCTCTTGTAAATTTATGGATAAATACACAAACGTTCACATGTTTCTTCTTAGCATAACAAGAAAATAAATAATAGTTTTAATAACAAAAAATAAATCTATTAATTTTTATTTTTATTTTGTTAAAGATTCTATACATTAAATACGAATATGTTCGATTACCTCAACAATTAGTATATTTCAAATAAAAGTAGCAAAGTTAAAAAAAATTACTAATTGTTTTTTTTTTGTTATTAAAAAACAAACATATCAATATTTATTATGCTTAATTGATTATTTAACTTAAATTTATTTAATTTTTAATATTTTAATCTACTAAATATTATAGATATTTGAGAAATATAATAGATAATTTTCAAAACCTAATAATTTTTACTATAATACCATGTGTACATATATATTTTGAGAAGGAACAAATATTGTTTCATCACCATCGTTGTATTAAATAACCACTTGAAAAATATTAAGACTTGAGTCTAAATCTTATTTTAGATCAAGCAAAAATATAATAAATAATAACTTTATTCTTGGTCACGTATTTTTTTTTTTTGAGAAAAATTAACACTATAACTCAACCACTGAATTTGTCCCATCGAGCATATTTTTCTTAAACGAGTCAATCTTCGCTCAAACTAAATTTTTGTTTCTTCTAATTCTTTAAGTGATTCACTATACATGTTTTTATAAATGCAATATATATATATATATATATATATATATATATATATATATATATATATATATATATATATATATATATATATATATATATATATATATATATATATATATATATTGTTTATTTGTAATTTTGTTTGAAAAAAATTATACTGCATGACAATAGTTTTTCAAATTGATGAATTTGTGTGAATATTGGATTATATATGTGGGATAATATGTTAATCACACAATCTAATTATTAGGGTGTTTTGAGTTAAAGGAAGAGTTCTTAAGCAACACAACATGTGTAAATGTGTAACATAAGTTATAATGAAGTTACTCTAATCAACAATTCATGGGTTCGCTTAAAAATCCAAGTTTCATATTGAATCAATAGTTAGTATTGAATAAAATATATTTGATACAAAAAATCTTCCAAAGACGTTAGTTAAAATTTAATTTATTGAATATTCTTTTATATGATCGTTTGATGTATAAATCCATGTATGATACACATAATTATTATTATCATGTGTTTGATTGAAAATGAATGTTTATAGATTACTAATGGGTTTTCTTATCTTAAAATTTATTTAAAATATTTTATTTTTATGTGTTATTTGTCTAATAATCTTTACAACTGTATTGTGTTTACAAATAAATACAAAATGACATGTATACGAACCACATTTAAAGAACTATAAAAACTATTTTATTTTTTCTTTTGTAGATATTATATGTATATATACTTTTTTACATATTTAAATATTTTTTAAAATACTTTATGCCTTATACAAACTCTTTATTAAGTTTATAGTATACCATGTAATTTATTTTTAATAGTATCCTTGTAGAGTTTTGAATAAATGTTAGGATTGCATTTTGAATTTTATCTATGTAGAAAATTTAATCGCCCGCAAATTATCTTTTCAAAATTAATTTAATTTCATTTTACATCATAATTGATCATAATAAAATTATCAATCAGCTTTTTTTTTTTCAGAAAAAGTTCTCCAATGGTGATGATGTTTTACCCTTTGCTTACGTATGAAGTAAGAATTTACCGAAGCATTGGTACGCTTAGCATTTCTTCACGTTTTTCAGCTTTCTTTTTAAAGTAAACAGCAATTAAGGATTGTATGGTTTGTGCAGGGTTAAAACATACAACAGTTTGGAAACACAGTAACGTGGCTCCAATTTTCAAAAATACCTTTTCTTGTCACGTGCATCAGTAAACGGGTCACATGACCCTAAAATGCAATTTAAAAGTGGTTTTAATAAGTTAAAAGTATTATTAATTATTTCATATAAGTTTTAATTTAATAAACATTCGAATTAGTTAAAATTATTATTAATTATTTCTTATAAGTTGGTGTTTCAGGATATAAGTTTCATGTCATTGATCTAAATGCTCATAAATCCTCTAAAGTTTGTCTTCAAATTCAAGTTATTCTTTAACTGTTCGAAGTATATCTCAAAACTAAACTTAACATGCTGGTTTAGATACTAATAACACAGTAAATATATATTATTTATTTTTTTATTTAAAACTGTTATTTATAAATTTATAAATGATTTTTTTATTAATATCGATATAATCACGATCTATGAATAACTATATTTATCTTTAAGTTTGTTAACATTAAAGTAAATTATCTTGAATCATGGTCGTCGATCATATAATATAATACTGTTGATATAAATGAAATAAATTATAGAAATTAATTTTCACATAACGATTACTTGTTAGTTAAAAAAAGTTTATATTATTTAGTCTTAAATAAAATATGTAGTCTCTTTTAGCTTACTCTATCAATATGTTTATGTGACAGACGGATAATATGTTGCTTTTATTTTTATTACCCTTTTCGAACTTCGTGTTGAAAAGAAAATGAGTTACAACTTTATTCAGTAGTGTAATCTACAATTGTGAAATGAATAGAAGTCGATTAGGAGAGAAATAATAATATTATTTTGAATCTAACATAAAAATAGTGCGTTTGTGGAAATTTTTATATTTTGTTTAATTTTCTATTTATTTTTAAATCGCAACATAATATTAAAGTTTACATTTCTTGAGACGTATATTTAAAATGTTTAATACTAATAAGTGTGTAATTATATAAAGTTATGATATTATTTATAATTTAAATTTTAAAAAATATACTTTAAAATTATTTTTGTATATTACTCACATTTTCATTATTATTTGTAACATTCAATTTTAGTAGAGTAAAATTATCAAAATAAAACATTACATAGATGATAATTTATCAGATTCAAAAGAGGAGATCCTATATGTGGAGAATACATTTTATATATGTTGTTGTTTCACTCTACTCTTCAAATTGAGACTTCGAGAGAAAACCACTCCCAAAGCTCACACCATTTAAGGTGATCATTGCAAAAGAAAAAAGTACATAGACAACCAAAGACAAAAACAAGGGTAAGCTAGTAGAAAAATAATTTATCATAATATAACAACATTGCAACATGTTTTACACCTCACACGACATAACCATCCATCCTAAACATGCAACAAACCTAGACTCGACTATCCGGATATACAATGAATGTCGAGCTAAAACATGTTCTACCCTTTATGTGGTGGAACAACTGACAACCATCAAAGCTACCACACAAGGTTAGTCTGTACCGCGTCTTAGGCCATATTGGAAGCACCTAAACTAAGACCTCCTGCTACTCTCATCGCATGACTCATCACTCTCTACTTGAGCCTGAATGATCATTAGAGTGTCAAGATAACCCATCAGAACTGAGCTTCTTACATTTATACTTATAATACTTGAAACCACCACCAAGAAGTTCCACCTTGGAACTAACCTTCGTAACTTTGAAACCATTGATATCACTTCACATTCACATTGTACACCAATACATGAGACTGCTGATTATACATTAAACAAATAGAAACAACCATACAAGTCATTAGAAATCACCTAATAACACATTTATTCATGGCATATTGATACTCATATTTAGGTAAGGAAAACAACTCTAAAACCCTCACCAACAGCTTCGAAAGGATCCAAACCCCAAAAACGATCTAAAGAACGTAAAAAACCGATAACCGGAACCTCAAATTTGAGATCCCAAAAACTAAAAAAAAAAACACAAAATCTGTTGAGTTGTGCCCAGCGCCAAAAAGGGGCACTTGGGCGCTAGACCCCTAGAACATAGGTGCTAAGGGGGCGCCCAAGCGAATTCTTCTCACAAAAACACCCAAGGGCCCCTTTGAGGGCGCCCAACACTGCACTATGTTTTAAAATTCACCTATTTTGACTTTGGTGACCCTCTATAGAAGTTTAAATGATTCATAAACACTCTTATGTGCTGAGAAACATCTAAGAACATACCTCTCACTTGAATTGACCACTCCAAACCCAAATTGACCTATGAAAACCCAAATTCACTCCGATAAGCTACCCAAACTCAAATCTACCTCTTATACCACCTATGTTGCTGATTTTGCTATGCAACCAAATTTATATTGACTCAATAATGGACTCTAATCCAACTCTCACTCCACAAAATTTCCCATTTTTAAATTCACTACCCAACACCCTCCTAATAGACTTAAATCCACTTCAATCAAGCCTCACCAACACTTTTTTGCATAATAAACCAGATTTTACTAGTTTAATCACTCTCACAAGTCCAAATGGACTTCAAAACAACCCCTAAAGGTCCCATTTTTCCAACCAATGCTTACTCAAAACTCCACCTACCAAAACCCCAAATTTTCACTCCAAAATAGGTAAGATTTGAACTCATTTTATCTTCCTCCCTTAACCCTCTAAACTTTAACCATCTAATGATGATAACAACCATAAATCACTCTAAAACTAATTACAAACTACAGATTCCATAATGTACACATGTGATCATTATTTCAAAAACTGACATACCCACTTCATCAATTTAAGCTACAAAACTATATTGTAGTTTTCACACCTTTCCCAACCATCATTATCAATACCCACTTTATCTCAACAACACATTAAGTTCATCATATCATAACTCATAACCGCAACCAAAACTTCATAATTCTAAAACACATCATAGTGTACTCGCATTCAACATTTTCCAGAAATTTAACATAATAAATTACCATATGATCAAATACACACAATTCACATATTTCAAACATCTTTCAATCCTATAAAAAGAAAATTAGTTTCCCCTTCCCTTACAAGAAAGGGCCTCAACCCACGAAAACGTCCTATCGGTAGCTTGCAAGAAATTCCTAAACAGACCTACGAGGCACCAAAATTGAAACGGACAGAGTTCTTAGAACTCTAAATTCACCAAGAGCAAGAAAAGAGAACTAAATGATACATGCATAACAATTTTGTACATGATTATTGACCGAAGCAAAAAGGATAGAAAAATGACTAGAAACTTACTTGCTCTAAAACAGAAATTGATCGGTTGAATTTGTAGACCTTGACATCGTGGTCGTCTAAATACTTTCTTATCATCGAAGAGATGATTCAGGAGTTAAAACTCTTAGAGAGAAAATAGAGAATTCTAGAAACATAAGTTTATAAAGAGATAATACTTTTTAAAATAATAAAACTTTTATAACAAAAATTATTTATAATAAAATCATTCAACATTAAAATAATCGAGTCTCAACGGTTACCAGTTTTAAAATAAATGGAGTTTTACATTACTTGTTATAAGATTTTAAATTTCTAAAAATAATAAGAGAATAAGGAAGGTTTTATTTATCTACGGGGAATGGGGATGTTTTTGTTTGATTGTTATTATTATGAAATTGAATTTAGAAAAGAAAGAAAAGGTTGGGCAGTTGCAGCAGGTGGTGGCTCGGGAAACGAATAGATGGAAGGATGGGAAGTGAAGTCGAATCCCTGTTTTGTCTTTTATTAGGCTCCATTCGTGGTTGGTGCGCGGGAAAATTATCCACCCGCGCTTTTCCTTACGTTTCCTTCTTATCTATTCACACCTTCCTTGGTGGGTGTGGTCGGTTACGCTTTTATTATTCTCTCTTCCAACGCACCACCACACCAACCCCTCTCTTTTCCTTCTCTAACTTATTTTTACTTTATTTCTTCAACCACTATTCCTCTTAACATCCTTAACCAACAACCTTTTTTCCAATATCATTAATACCAAACTTTATTACTTTACTACATTTCTTTTTCTTTTTTCCTTCTAATCTAATTACTTCGCTATAAAATAAATTCGATTATATAATGATTATCGAAAACAGAGAACAAAAATACAACGATAGCCAAAGAAGAAGGCAACAAGGGGAAATACTTACTAAATTTAGAGGTGTGCATAGCAAAAAACCTTATTATTTAAATTTAATGGCTGTTTCACCCTGTATTTTTAATCATTTCATGCACTTTTAATTTCGAAAATAGTTTTAGAAGTTATATTTTTCTTTATCGAATTTCATGATAAATAATTCTTTTATTGAATTCCGAAATTTATGTAGGATTTCATTCAATTTCAAACAATTTTCAAAAATTTCAAATGAATCTAAAAATCTAATAAAAGAAATGAAATTACTTTTATCGGATTTTGAAATCCAATAAAGCTTTTGGGAAATCTTTTATTAGACTTTGAAATTCGGTAAAACACAAATAGAATGTAAGATTTTTTGAATGATAGAGAACATTTTAAAATTTAAAAAATTTGGAGATGTGAGATAAAATGATTGGAGATGGAAGATGAAACAGTCTAATTTAATATGCAAAAAGATGAGATATAATATTGGGCTTTGGATCATTTGGGCTAAAAGCCCGTCCCTATACTTTTTGTCCAAATCGCAGGCCGTTGAAAGACCTAAATAAATTTGAGCTTGGAGACATGCTATCTTTTCTACACATATTTTCGATCCACTTGAAATTTATATTTCTTTTATGAAATTTACGACACTATAATATTTAGATTTTTTATTTTTTAACTTTTTGTTTTGAAAAGTACATATTTCTAAAATTAAAATTACGTGAAATGTTTTTTGAATAATATTTCAGAAACAAAAAAACGTGATTAATATTTTTAAATAGTATAATTTTTTTATTCACAATTTATTTAAAAATAAAAGATTATGTGTGATTATTTTATTTGTAAAATATAAAAATTATTTAAAAGTAATCTAACAAATTTAATTGATATTTTACATTATTTTACTAAATTAGTTATAGTTAATGATGAGCTGTAAACGAAAACAATGACCAACGATTGAATAATAAGAATTTTTTTAAGAGAGGTTGTAATAAAAGACAAAAAAATTTACAGGGACAACATAAAAAATATTTAATTCATTATATTATAATTAAAAATGTAAGACACTTTATTATTTTATTTCGAGTTAAAATTCATTTTTATGATATATGCATTTCACAACGATTCAATATTTTAATATTAAATTTAACATGTATAGAATAAATTATACTTATATTTAGTAAAAATATTACGTTAAAATAAATTGTTGCGCCAAAAAAATAAGATTATATAGTATGACTTGGGCCTCACTAGGAGGTTTAGGGTCATTTTAGATTTTGTATACCTTACAGAAGGCCGAGAGAAGTGGGCCCTCATAAACTTAGCCCATTATTGATTACCTTGGATCAAAAGATGGACTCAAAATTCACGTATCCTTAATATGCTGAGACGAGGCCGAAATTTCGTTCATTATTTTAATCAATGTGTTTTTATATATTAACTTAAAATATATATGGATTGGTGTTGGCATGAAAAAAATAAAATAATTGAGCTAAAATATGTTAACATGAATATTCACTAAATTTTTATATAATAAACAAGTGTTTGAAAGAGAGCATGAGATATAAGTCGTGAAAATATTAATATATTTTTCTACATTAAAAATAAAAAGATATAATTACAAATAAATAGGTGAAAGAAATCAGTGACCAGAAAGTAATAATAAATACAAAACTTTATTAGTAGGTAAGACAGGTTAATCAAAACCTGTTTACATGTAATGAATGGAAGAATACAAGAAAAAACTGCCAAATGAAAAAGGCTTCACCCACTCCATCTCTCTTCATTCAGTATCCAGTGGGAAATTCGCAGCTCCCATACTCTGCAACACAAATTCACCAAACACGGTTTCAACAAAAATTCATGCATCAAAAAATATTTTCCTAAAAACCTTTTTTTCTTAAGATTCTTCAAACTGAAAAAATGACAGTTGATGATAGAAATACTTACTAGGAGGCTGTGTGACAACATAGGCGGTTCCACCAAAATCGCAGGTGCCAGCGGCACGTGCTTTCTTCTGATAGTAACTGTTGAAAGCGTAAGAAGCATGGGCTTCCAACGTGTTAGGATTATAACACGTGGCATTTGGTTGAATGGGAGTGCAATCAGCTCCACCCTCTCCACAAGCGTAGTTAAGACCGTTCTGAAGCTTCTTCTCGGAAGAACCGCCATTCGCCACGCACCAGGTCTGACCCTGATGCGACGTCGTCGATACGTCCCCACTCGCCGGAACCTGGTTCTTCCCCACGCCTGACGACGGCACGTTCTTTACACCCTCCGCCGTCAGTGGAATATCGTAAACCTTCTTCTCGTTTGGGTAAAACAATCCGTAATTTTTTTCGGACGTAGGCCCTGTTTTCTGATTCTCGTTGAAAAGCGCGAAGAGAAAAACGTCGACGGACTCACTGGGCTTCAAGGGGGTCCCGTTCTGGCCCAACACGCGCCGAACCAAGTTCCCGTTATACGCAGCCGCATTCTCTGGACCCGCTCCAATTTCATTCGAGTCTCCCGCCGAAGGCCAACCCGTCTCGGAAACTGTGATCTTAACGTCGTTGTATTGAAGCGCTGACATGGCAGCGAAAACAGCGTCGATTTGGGCGTCGAAAAGGTTGGTGTATTTTAAACCGTTACCAGAATCAACCACGCCGGCGTTCTCCTTGAAAAGCGCGTAGTCCAAGGAAATTTTATCAGCGTTTGCTGAGTACGCGAAAAAGGGGTAGGCGTTCACCATGAGAGGGGAACCGGTTTGGCGGAGGAGGTCGAGCATGGGTTTAATAACCGGTTCGACCAGTTCGGCTTTGAAGGAACCGGATGATGCGGGGAAGGAGCTTTGGAGAGCGGAGAGTGCGATGGGAGAGGAGATTTTGATGTTGGTGTTGAGGTTGTACTTGGTTAAGGAAGCTAACACGTTCTTCATTGCCTCTACGAGAAACTTGGTCGTGTTATTGGGGTCAACAAACACTTCGTTGCCCACAGCGACGGCTTCGATTTGCGTGGCGGGGTAGTATTTGGAGATGTTATCATTCACCCATGCATCGGTGAAGGACTGATCCGCCGCGGCGTTCGAGAGAAGCTCGTTTGGCATGGCAACCGTCACCTTGATTCCCGAGTTAGCAAACGCCGTTAACACGGTGGCGTCGGTGTCGTACAGCTTCACACGGCTCAACCCCTGACTCTTTAGAAGCTCCACCACCTTCGCCGGTGTAGGAAGGTCGTTCGCCAACCTTCCATAGTTTACTCCTACGGACCCCGCTTCTGAGAATGGGAGTAACGGTAAAAAAAATATAGCCATGCCCATAAATCAGTCAACGAACAAAAACTTAAGAAGCACTTTTTTTTTTTACTTGTTTCATTTTTTAGTATCGTTATTGAATCATCGTCTCTGATATATACAAAAGTTTCTGATATACTAAAATTCGGAAAAAAAAAAGTAGCTGTAAAAATAAGTGTGCAATTAAATGTAAATTTTGTAAACGAACAGACTGAGACTGCAGAGAGATCATGAAGAAAAGGTGTGAGAGATGTTGTTACCTGATGATGAAGAAAAGAATGAGATGAGAAGGAAGAAGAAGGAAAATGCAAGAGTAGCCATGCTCTGATTCTGAGAGAAGCAGAGCTTGTAGATGATGATATTGAAAGAAAAAAGTTGCAGTTATTTTGGTTGAGAAGGGAGTGTATGGATTTTATAGTGGAGTGGTGGAGTTGTTGATGGGTTGAGGGAAAAGAGCTCTCACTTTTAAACCGTGTGGGACCCGTGTTGGAGACCCACCCACCAATTCACAATCTCGCAACCGCTCATGTTAGGTTAGAAAATTTTACCAGCACTAAGACCGAAGATTAGAAAATGTTAGTTCAGGTGTCCGTTGGATCTTGTAGTGGCCTATGTTGTCGCCACGTGTACGGGACAATGTTGTCGCCACGTGTATGGGACAACGTTGTCGACAGGAACACGTCACGAATGAAAAACGAAACGGGAGAGTGGAGGTACATGTTTTGATTGGGTTATTTAGAGACAATAATGAATTTACGGAAGCAGGGCCAGTTTCAATCATTCTGCTCAAATTTGAACGTTTGAATCTGCCATCCAGCGATGCTTGATTTGGTGACTTGTGCTTGGTTTGTTTCTTCTGGGAAAACTGCAAAAACAGGAGTTGGAATCCATTAATTCATTACTGTGTAAATAAGATTTCATCCGTTCGTGGTCATGAATAGTAGGCATCATCATCGCAGTGTCGTACTATTCTTTTAACCACTTGAGTTTTCCATTTTCTATTTTCTATTTTCTATTTTCTTTTTTCTGGTGTTGCAACCAATGTCAGGGTTATCAGGAACAGTGCATGTTTTTTGTTTTGTTTTGTTTTTTTTTTAATTATGGTCGCTAGTTTACCACACCAAAAAATCTGAAGCTCCATGATAATTTCTTTTGAAATTAGGTAGCCAAACGTCGACTACTAAATTTAGGTTTTCTTTCAAATACCGTTTCTCTGTTCACAACTATCCCCACATATCTAAATGCTTTAAGATAGCGCCTGAAAGAAACTGAGGTAAATGAGAATGGATAGATACAATTTGTATTCAAGTTTCTTTTCTCTTGGGCGAGAGTCTTAGATACGAAGTTTCACGTCAACTTTAGAATAAAATTAATTTATAATAAAATACAAATCTTTTCTTAAATAAGATTAAATTAACTTTAAGGTTTATTTTTTAATATAGTAAAAAATTATAAAATAAAATATATCTTTTACCATATTTTTACGATGATCAATCATTAATCAAAATCAAATAGTCTAACTCAAATACTAATTATATTCAACCAAATTAGGTCAATTACAGACTATTTTAAGTCGAACATATAAGTTGATCATTTGTCGATTATATTTGATCTTATATCTTTTGATCAACTCACATCTAATTGACTACTCTTAACCAATTACATTTGACCGACTATCCTAATTGAACGGCATGATAAACCAGTTACAAAATGTCAAACTAGTAAAATGATAATCACAAAAATCAACATGTTAATATTAACAATGTATGATTAAATTGATATTATACTAACAAAAAAATAAAAACCCATAACTACTATAAATAAAATTTCAAAATATGTCTTTTAGATATACGTATTAAACATACAAACACATGCATCACTATATAAATATTGTACCAATTGCTCATTTATTGATTTTAACATGTTCCACCCGTGTTAAAAATTCTTACCAAACAAAACTTAAACTTGTAAAAAAATGGAACAGGTAACCTTGATTCTATGCCCTAACCCACACCCAAAAATATTATAATTAAATTTATTATTTGTTCACTGACGTTGTTGTGTGTGTGAAGAAAAAGAAACTGAATTATGAAAGAAAGGGTACCATAGTTGTAGTCAAAAGACTTGAAGAGGAGAATGGAAAATTCCCTGGGAATTGTCAAAGGTGGACTTGTGTGTCAATGTGTGTTTTCTTTCTCATTTCATGCATCAAACTATGAAATCTTACAACAATTACTTCCAAAATCAAATTATGTTTCTTTCACTCAAATCTAAATTATTAATTCCATTATTTTGACCTGTAGGTCTTTTAGAAACTTCACTTCACCTTACTTTAAGCATAGTTAATTCCATGTGCAAAGCAATGAAAATAATGTTCCGATAATTACTATTTGAATTATTTAAAGTTAATATACATTTATTATTTAATATAAATAAGATAATTACATTTTTATGATTTCATTTAATAGTTTAAGTTTAATGTTATAATTTTTTATATTAAAAACGACTCAAATTTAGTTAGACGCTTATAGTTTATTTTCTAGTATTAATTTGAAATTATAATTTTGAATGTTGTCAATTTTTTATTTTTAATATATCACAAACAAAAAACTTAAAATATATTTATATGCTTAGAATAGATAATTACAACATATTAAAAATTTAATAAATTTAATATTAACAAATATTTTAATGCCTTAAAAATTTAAATAATTTTTTATACAAAAGACTCTCGCCAAAGTTATTTTCTCCTATCGATTAGGACATCTATTTCAGAATTAATTAAGTTTAATTTGGGGCTATAAAAAATAAAATTGAGATTAAATTTCAAGCTAATCCTCTTTTAAATAGATAGTGACCCATAAATTAACTCTAAGTATGACTTTTCTGCTGCCAAAAATAACGACTTTTGGGTAAGCGTGTAATTGCAATCAGTTCAATTTGGGCCATGTAATTATTTTTACATATTTTAGTGTTAAAAAATATCTTAGATCACTAAATTATGGGAATGATCATATGAAAATAGATTATTATTTTCAAAAGGTTAAATAAATATGTTTTTATTTCTTAAAACATTTAAATAAAATTAATTTTTATTTTGAATTTTGGTATAGTTTATTTCATATGTAAAGATAAACAGATATAATTCTTTAAACTAATTTAGTTAAACTTTTTTAATATGTTAAAAGATACTTTAAATTAACGGATGAATTTTAAATTGTTTATATTATTTGATATTTGAAATGTTATTTAATATGTAAAAAATGTAACACCACCAATTTTAAATAATTTTATTTATTTATTTTTAAAATTAAAGCTAAAATATATAAAATTATAGATAAAAATAAATTTCAATATTATTATGTTAAATGTAATTACTACAAACATATTTTCCTTTGTTCAAAATTATTAAAATAATAGAGATCGATGTAATCGTTATCCATATCCTAAGATAGTGATACATAGCTCGAAATTCAAGTTGCTCCTTTCTTTATAATTTAATAAATAATTGGTCTGTTTTAAATAGAGTGTTTACATAAGGGTCTTCATCTAACATTATTTTAGTCCAAAATAACGGAAACTGCCAAAAAGAACAATGCAAGGATATAATTATACGCAAACATATTTTATATCTGTGCAATTTTTTATTATCTTAATTTCTTTTCTTATACTACGGTATGTACAAATGACAAAAAGGAAAAAAAAAATGACGTACCATTATCAACAAAATAAAATAAATGAATGATGCTTGATATTGTTATACACAATAATCATTGGCCTCTAATTAAGTCGGTGAAATGCAGCATTCTTCTTCTGTTCTACACAAAAAGCCAAGTGACTTTGGCGTTATAAATGCAACCAAATGTGTATGGGACCATTTAATAATTACAAATACTTACGGACGAAGGAATAAATTAACACTTTCATCACAATAAAATATATATTTGACCTAACACAAGTGTTAATTTAAGTTTTAAACATAAATTATGATTCCATATTAGATAATTTTACGTTAAGATAACCAAATGTATTACCAACATACGAAATTCAATTTGCTCTTACTCAACAGTTTTACGGAGATGAGATTTAAAGTAATTTAAATATATTTTTTCTCATAGATGTTTTTTTAAAAGATAAAACCGGTTTTAAAGCAATATTTTCAATGAGAGATGATTGAGGTGTATTTAGGATTAGAATATTAAAGGCCATACGTGGTTGGATAACAAAGTTTTAAGACGTTCATTGTGACTTGATAATAATGTTTTAAGATGAATTATCAGTTTTTTAAATTCTCAATTCAGAATGAACAAACATTCTTCTTATATCTCAATTGGAGGACTTATGTTTCTACCACGTTAAATAGTTTCACATTACATAAGAATCTAGACCTAAGACAATTTAAATATTTCTTCCTCCTTCCTCCTTCATTCTAAGTCAAAACATTCTTATCGACCTCAAGTTAGTAAGAGAGTTTGAATATTTTGAATAAAAGAGAATGAGTATGAGTGGTGAAATACTATGTGTATTTATAGAATTTTTGGGTTAATGTATGAATATTTATACCAACAAATATATATCAAAATATTCTTTAACCACTTTAGGTTAGCAAAGTTTGGCTAAACTGACAAAACAAAACAAAGTTTTGTCTAAGTCAGTAACACAAAACAAAGTTTGCCTCAGTCCACAACACAAAGATTAATAAGCAACATCAAATATCACCAAAGTCAACAATTCAAAGTGCACAAGATAACGTCTATGGTCAAAGAAGACCACTTACAGCTCGACCTAATAGTCAACCCACCTACAAAACCCATGAGGGTCCGTCATAATTACAACAAGTACTTCTCAACAATAACCAAACTCCTGAGAATAAGGGTCTTATGTACACACCCAGTCCAATAGATATGTTGAATAATAGGATATAACAAGGTCCTGTATAGTTCATTAACCTAACACGATTATAAGATATTAGGAGATATATTTATTGTTGTAAATATTCATATATTAACAATATATATGATCAAATATCGATAGTTTGATTACATATTCTTTAATACCATATATTTATATAATATTTGGTAAATTAAGAAAGACCTCACATTATCGCTATTAATTTTCTAATTATCATGTATAAGGTAAGTAGTTATATTTGTAAATATTACTTTATATTCTCTTAATATTATTAGTTTTATTATATAAGTTACCATGCCCATAAATACACAAATGATATCACCAAAAAAATACACACTCATTCTCTCTTAAAAGATTAAAACTTTTTTTACTTACTTAGTGTTATAGCTATTTTCTAGGTGGATATCTCCTTAAGTTTTAGTTCTTAAGAACACACATAAAAAATTTTCAATTCACTCAAGTTTTGTCACTTGTTCGACTGTAGTAAGAATAGTTCTAATATTATTTGTTGGATCAAACATAAATCACTTAAATTAGAAATTATATTTGATAACCAAAATGTTATAAATCATTAAGTTAGAAATTATATTTAATAACCAAAATGTTATTCTTTTTACTTGAAAACGTAAAATTTAAAGGGTCACCGTTTAATTGTGACTCAATTAATCTATTATATGTCACACTATAATTGATATTACCTACAATAATATTTATTTTAATAATTATCCTATCTAGAATTAAACTTTTAAATTGTGACTCAATTTATCTAATTTAGGTCACGAGACGTATGCAATCCAAAACACATTAGAGATAAAATTATACTGAACTATGATAATTTTTATATGTGAATTTGAAAAAATATTTAAGAAGAAATATTGTGTTAATAACTCAATAATTCTTTAATAAAAGAGAGGTGGTTGGAGTTGGAGGGTGTGTTTTTTTTTGCTTTCTTTCGGTTCAACACTCAACATGGGTTTTAGGTGCACAAAATGGAGAATTCAAGAACTCAAAGTAGTCGGCAGAGTCGTGTTCATGTTAGCCAAATTAAGTAAAAGGGACATATTGTTAAGAAAACTGTACTTGAGTGTTTTCTCAAGCAAGAGCCACACAAATATTTATTATATGAAACATACATTTATATTTGGCACACATACGTGTATTCAATTAATTTAATTAATATTTTGTACATCGAATGGAACTTTTTTTTCTTAATAAGTCAAAACTGTTTGTCAACTTGCATCCCCCAATTTTGACACTAAACTTTAAAAGTCTTACACAATAATAAGGTTAGATGCTTCTACACTTAAAATCTGGATTGGTCCTATCTTAGGTCGGTATAAGTTCCACTTATATATACTGTTCAATTTCTTAATAATAACTGCAACTATACATTTCATTTCATATCATTGAATATATGCTACACGAAAACTAGTGAAAATAAAATCACAAAAGTTTCATAAATTTATTTTCTTAAAAGTGTCAATATTTTTTTTATAACATCTAATATTGTCAAGGTTTGTGAATAGTTTTTGTTTACATTTAAATAGGGTTCAAGGTCTCCATTCCACGTGCTTCTTTTTTATCAAAGTGCGCAACGAATGACTCAACTTTCCTTTTCTGATCGGTTTAACAAGAGGTGACCTGCAAGAAAACACTCTGACGCTCAAGTCAGTGAGGTGTTCTCCAAGGTTTTTATATATCTCAGAAAATCAGACTTTACCTGGTCACTAGTTATGTATTTACAGGCTTTGTAATTGTCCAGCCCATTGAATGTCATTTAATGCAATATATTTTGTGCCTCACCATTTGCTAATTTCCTTATATCTAGCATAATCTGCCTAATATCACTTGTTGATTAGCCACAAATGCAATACGCTTATTACCCATTAATGCCACTGAATATCTGCCGATCCGTTCCTTCCTATTGAAGGTGTTGACCACTTCCGATCAGTAAAGTGTTTTTAATTAAAATCCTGAGATTTTAGAATAATGATCATACACTTATAATAATATGTTAGAAAGAATCCCATAATAATGGAAAATGTATAAAGAGCATCAGTACAAAAGGTAACGTTTACGTTGGTGACCGTTTAACCGAACACGTTCCTCGAGTTACTAATTTTCAAAAGGGTGTTGCTCCCTCCACCACCCCAAGTGCTTCTACACCTCCCCACAATTTTCTTTTATTCCAAAAATACTCTAAACCTTCCCATTATTTTCTTTTATTCTAAAAATACCTTACACCTCCCCACTATCCTCAACAATCTTTCTTTTTCTCTCTCTCTGCATTAATGGAGCATTCATATGGCTTAGATTTAAACTTGTGATATATTGCGAAATATATAAAATTCAGAGGAAACTTCAATATTAGTGTTTCTACCACTCTCATTTTATAAACTTAAAAGTTAGATGCAAATATAAAATAATAAACATAATAATATTAATAGTAAATAATACGTTATTATTATTATTATATACTAACTTTATAATGACGAAAGAACTAAATAAATTCCAAATCTTTAACAAATAACTTTTCTTTTATATTTGAAGTATTTAATAATATTTTTATATTATTTATCTAATAAATTAAATATTTTATTCAAGTTATTTGAGTCAAACATGTCAGTAAGTTAAAACATAATATAATGTTAAAAATTATAGATATTAAATGTAAAAAAAAAACACATATATATAAACATTTTTCTAGAAATTTAGAACAAAATTTTACCATTTATTAAGTAATTTGAAGAAGAAAAAAAATATTGAGCAATGAAAATAAGATTGAATCAAATTTATTTAAGGGAAAATGTAAATAAAATTTTGCAATATATCACAAGTTTAAATCTGAGTAATGTGAATGCTTCATTAATGTAGAGAGAAAGAGGAGTAGAGTATTTTTGGAATAAAAGAAAATAGTGGGGAGGTGTAGGAGCACTTGGGGTGGTGGAGGGAGCAACACCCAAAAAACTAATAGTTTGGGCCCAATATGAGAAATGTTCGCAGGCTGAAGTGGTGGATGAGCCCATTGAGCCAGAAACACATATGCTTATCGGCCCATAAATTTGGCCCATTTTCATCAATAAACCGCTAACCTCTTATGCTTAACAATGTATCCTGGAATAACACTAGGCTGAAAGCTTGCATATTGTGCTCTAAAAATTAAAATGAATCTGTAATTATTGCTAAAAGAAAATTTTGAATGAAAATTTTCATGTTATTTTTTTTAATTACCTTTTCACACACTTCCAGTTTACTGTTTTATTTATCATTGGTCTTTTGGATTTCTTTTATTACATGGTTTCCTAAATGCTCTCAAAGGTACTGTACTCGTTACTATGGTTTTTATATATATAAAACAAGAATAAAAGTTATCTACAGTACTATAAATATTAATTTTTATTAATAATTAGAGTTTAATATAATTTTTTGTTTTAAAACTTGCATTTCAGCAATGTGAAATACTAATTCTAATTACAGAACCCAAACAACAATAATATATAATTTTAGTAAAAAAAAACTTTATAATACTCTATACGTTTATACGTTTATACTCATGCTTGAATCTCTTTACCAGGTTATAAAATTGATTAAAAATAACTAAAATCATACCGTTTCATTAATTTTAGTCAAAGAACCAAATTTATATCATTACAAAATGCAGTTAAATTAAATACCATAAAATAATCTTAATTATTTCTTAAAACTTTTTATATCAGTAACAGTTACAACAAGTGATATTAATATATACTATATAGTAAACGGATAAAAACACGTGAAAGAAAAGAGGGAAAGTTTGAAGAATGGGAAGAATAATCATTGAACAGGAATTTTTAGTGTACATATAATTTCATGTTTAAGATTTTTAATTATAGGTTGGATTAAATAAAAAAAGAAAACGTTTTATGGCTGTTGAAAGAAAATAATTTGAATGACAAAATTAGTTTCCCTACTGTTGAAAACATTAAATTGCGGAAAAATTAACCCTAACATGTTTTTCACGCGCCACGTTTCAGAGTACAATGGTTGACAAACAAAAGGAGAGACAAAAGAGAATACAGAAAAACTATGAAAACGACATGGTAAAATTGTAAACCCAACACTGAGCAAACCATATATAAAGAGAAAGAAAGGTACAATGGAAGGAGAGAAAGATTGAAAAGAGGGAGAAATGAAGAAAGAGAAGGTTCACATACGGTATTTGGCACCTTGTATTTGGTTACTACTCTCTCTCACTACAATCTTCCTCCCTTTATGTGAGTCCTTCAATTATGGCCACGCCCTGTCCCAGAGCCTACTCTATTTCGAGTCACAGCGTTCAGGACGCTTACCCTACAACCAAAGGGTCACCTGGCGTCACCATTCTGCCCTCACCGATGGCCTAGAACAAGGGGTACCTGCTCCATTGCTTCCTATAACATCCAAACCTTAAACCGTGTTTTGTTCTATGTTCGTTTTTTTGGGTTTTCTTTTCACTGTTCCAACATTATGGTTCTTGTTTTTGGGGATTTTTAGGTGGACTTGGTGGGAGGGTACTATGATGCAGGGGACAATGTGAAATTTGGTTTGCCCATGGCCTTCACCGTCACACTCCTCTCCTGGGCTGCTATAGAGTACGGCCAACAAATCGCGGCTGCCGGCGAGTACGCTCACACGCTCGAGGCCATCAAGTGGGGAACTGACTATTTCATTAAGGCACACACACACCCCAATGTTCTTTGGGTTGAGGTATGTAATTCAATTCACTCCATGCAATTCCAGATATTTTTCATTTTTTTTTAAATTAATCATCCCACGCGCCGCCGTTGAGAATTCAATGGTTCTTCCAAATTAACAGGAGGAATCGAGGAATCGATCCTAATGTCGGAAGAGTAACGGATTCTCCTTGTTTTCCTGCCATGAACATGGAGTTTTATAACATTTGTTTAAAATTTATGAACGAGATTGTTAATGTGTTTAATGTTGGATAAACATGGATTTTACAGTCTTAGTGAAATTTCATATGGTTAATTTTTTTTTTATTAAATTAAGAGTATGATTAGACTTGCACGTGAAATAAAGATTAGTCAAGATCACATTGTCTGAAATTATTTTGTATGACATACAAAAATTTTACTCATTTAGAAAATAATGTTTGAATCCTTCTGTAACAATGTGTGTAGCCTAATTATGAATGAATATGTTTAGGTGGGTGACGGCCACACTGATCACTACTGTTGGCAGCGGCCGGAGGACATGACGACATCGCGGCGAGCTTACAAGGTGGATGCGGAGAACCCTGGTTCGGATGTGGCCGGTGAGACTGCGGCGGCATTGGCGGCGGCATCCATGGTGTTTAGGAGAACAAAGCCACATTACTCTCAACTACTTTTGCATCATGCAGAACAGGTATTTGTTTTATTGACATCATTAACTAGTTAGATTAATTTGAATTTGATGGTGAATTTGTTGTTGGTTGTAGTTGTTTGAGTTTGGTGACAAGTACAAGGGGAAGTATGATGAGAGTGTTGGAGTGGCTAAAGAGTATTATGCTTCGGTTAGTGGCTACATGGACGAGTTGCTATGGGCAGCTATTTGGCTTTATAGGGCCACACAAAAGGACCAATATTTAAACTATTTTCTGGAGAATGCTCATGACTTTGGTGGGACCACCTGGGCCATCAATGAATTCAGCTGGGATGTTAAATATGCTGGTGTTCAAGCCATTGCTTCCATGGTAACACACTTCCCAATTCCATGGTAAAAATTATTTTTAAAAAATTAAAATTTTCTCCATAGACTATAATTTAAATATATTATTTAACTCTTTAAAATAATGTAATGTGATTATCAATATCAACAATTACTTGTAACCAGTTTATAATTGAGAGTGATTTAAGCATCTATGTTAATTTTATTATGAAATAATGAAAATTGCTTACCGACATTTTCCTTACGACAGTTATCGATGGAAGAAAAGAAACACAAGCAGCACGAAGTCGTACTCAAACAGTATCGTTCAAAAGCCGAGCACTATCTCTGCGCGTGCCTCAACCTCAACAACGTGAGTAACGTGGAGCGCACCCCAGGAGGGTTACTGTACACCCGCCAATGGAACAACATGCAGTACGTGGCAACGGCGTCGTTTCTTCTCACACTGTATTCTGATCACCTCCGAGCCACACATCAGAATCTGCATTGCGAAAAGGGCGAGGTGGGTCCAGATGAGATGTTTGCCTTTGCGAAATCACAGGTTGATTACATCTTAGGTTCTAATCCAATGGGTATGAGTTACATGGTAGGATACGGTCCCGATTTCCCTCAGAGGGTGCACCATAGGGGCGCATCCATTGAATCATCAAAGGAAAACAAGGGTTTTATCGGGTGCATCCAGGGTTATGATAGCTGGTATGGACGCGTTGAACCCAATCCAAATGTACTAACTGGGGCCCTCGTTGGTGGGCCCGATATGAATGACGAATTTAAAGATGAGAGATCAAATTACATCCAAACAGAGGCATGCACCTACAATACTGCAGCTTTAGTAGGGGTTTTTGCTAGATTGCATCAATCACATGGTGATGTTTATTTATCATCTCCTTTGATAGCTTCTAGCTAATTAACGAGAAAATTTTGCTGCCCTATCAGAGAATTCTTTTCATGGCTTTTTTGCTGCCATCGTGATTTTACTATACAGTAAGATAATACAAACTATAGAATCAATAGGTGGAATAGGAAAGTGTACCCCTTCTTCTACTGGCAATTGGAATTAGTTGTTTAAGTAATGAAAGTGGGTTATGTTATGTTCCTTTGACTTGGACAATTCACAAACGTGCTTTTTTCTTTTTGTCATATTTATTATAGTTTCATTCAAAGTTTAGAATTTGAATTTATCATTTGGAATACAAAATAACGTCAAAAAGAACAGGTGAGTCTAATGGTAGTATAGTCACTTGCAGCCACCGACACAAAAGAGTAAGTGTAATAATAATATGCCATACTTGGAGTATGAAAGAATGGAGACAGAGATAGAAGATCCCACAAATCTGAAAAGACTGTGTTTTAAAAGATTCACGAGATTCTTGGGTTTCCTTTGTCTGCATAACTCTGCTGGTTGTCTGAATTTTTTTTCCCTTTAATTACGGTTACAAGGGCATGAGTTAAAGCCCAAAACTCTCTTTTCTGTTGTAACAGAATTTGCGGAAGGAATGGTCACATAGAAAAGCAACCTAAAACGAAAATCAAGCAGGAATTGGTGCCATGATGTTTCGGTTTTTTCAAGTCCTCAAAATTCATGCATTGGTCACTATCACAACGTTCAAAATGTGAAAACCCAGCGTAGATCATGTTCCCATTTAACGGTTTTTTTCTTCATTCCTATTTGCTTCACGCGCAATACGAGTGCGTGGTGTGTCAACTCTTCGCACTTTTACTTTGGAAAATTGTAAAGAAAGTGTCGCAAAATTAATTTTGAAACTATAATGTCATTTTTTTTAATGTTTGGTTGAGATGATAATGGGAGGATGAAGAAAAAAAATGTAATAGCTTAAATTAAGAGGATGAGAATGAAAAGTAAAAAAAGTTAATTTGATTGATATAATAAAATAAATTATAAATTAAAATATTTTTATACAAAAGATACAATTAAATATTAAATTAAAATTATTATATACCTTTTAATACAAAATTATACTCATAACAACAAATTGCAATTATTATATAAAATACTAAAGTTTATATTGTTTCATTTTATTTATTTAATCATAATATAAAAGTTAGATAGTAATAATTAATAAAATATCAATAAATAATTATTAATTACATTATATATTATAACAATTAATTATGGTATATAAGGAAAATAGCAATTGTTATATCACGTAAAATAACTGTTTATGATATATAACATAACTCTTATTATTAATTGATAATATAACTCTTGTCATTCATTAACTGACATAATTTATTATAATAAGGAAAGATGGGCAAGATTTCTGCTATTAATAATTTTTAAGGCTAATTCATCTGCTTGTTAAAAGGAGTATTATATATATTTATCCCTTTTTTTTTAAACGAATAACCAATTTATTGATATAAACAATAAAAATAGTAGCTTTTCAATCTTAGTAGGAGCTGAAGGGGACTTTGCCCCAATTTTTTTTTATGTATAAAAATAAATGAATTATTTGAAACACTTTTTTAATTTTAATATATTTTATCTACTTGAAATTTGAAAAAAAAAATGTTATATATCTATGTAAATTTTTGAAAATTTTAAAATATTTGTAGAAGATTCGTGCCTGTCATCATCTACATTAAATAAGATGAAATAAATGTTCTGAAAATTTTATCAAAATATAAATGCGAAAGTAATTATAGTAGAAGAACATTTCACAAATACTAAAAATAAATTATTGGAATATTGTGTTAACACTGAAAATTTATATTTTGTATTTTAGTGAAATGGAAATTAATATAGATTTTTTTTTTCTATCAATACAAAGGGATAGGTAATATTTCACAATATCAAATCATCAAATATCGCTATTACAAAACTAAAAAATTGAAAATAAAAGGAAATAAGTTAATTTAGTATATAATAATTGGAAATTTTAGGAGCGCAAATTTGGCCATTTAATTTGTTCTGTCTGATAAGACATAATTATTTTATGATATACAAAATTATTGATCTAATTTTTATATGCAAAAAATACTTAACAAGCAAATTACTAATTTGTAAAAATTTGTCAGTTTAATTTTGTTATAGTTAATTTTGTAAGTGAAATTTTGTTTGTGAAAATTAGATCAAAAATAAGGAATTTAAATAATTTTTTCAAGCAAAAGCAAAATAATAAATATTTTTTTATAAAATTAAAATTACATTTTAATAAAATAAAATTAGGTAGGTGGGTTAGTGGGTCAACCCGGCCCACCACGGGTTCAACCCGCATAAGTCAGGTTGAAATCTGATCCGCATAAAAAAAATATAATTTTTTCAAACTCAACTCGGCTCAAACCCATGATAAACCATATTGACTCGCGAATTGACCTATTTTGACAGCTCTATTATTTAGTTTAATCTTATTTATAAGAGCATAACTAGTAATATTACATTTACGTGTACAAGAAAAAAAAATAGGTCGTCTTTACAGGAATAAGAATTAATTAATAAAACTTATTTATATCTATACCAAAATGATTATATATATATATATATATATATATATATATATATATATATATATATATATATATATATATATATATATATATAATGAATTAAATTATATCTATAACTTTCATTTTTCCGTTAAAATCTATATTTGTCTTGGGAGAAGTTAAAATAAAGCCCATAAACTTAACCAATCAAACATCTTCCTCTTGGAGGCCCAATAGATACAACTTGGAGGCCCTACGACTCCAACAGATACACATAATAGTACATGAAATAGTATTTTGTACACATAATTTCAATTTTTAAATTTTTTATAAAAGTCTGTATTCTCTACTAACGAACTTTTCCCATTCTATTTTCATTTATTTCTTTTTATAAATATAATTACACGCACACATATTTTAGCTTTTAAAAGTTATACTTATTAGTAAAAATTACATTTAAAAAAAATAAAGAATTGAAATCTTATGAATAAAACATAACTTTTATAAAAGAAAGAAAAATTAAAAGCCATGATTTCAAAACACAACTTTATCCTTTTCATAATTTGAATTTGTGTTTGAAAACCTACCACTTTTTGTTTTGAAGTTATATGATTTAAGTGTTATAACCCAATTAATAGAAGTTATCTCATAACTCAAAGGACTCTCCCTTTTTGGTATTAAGCATAAATTACACATTAATTGTAAGAGTATGAAAAAATATGAGTTTTAGAAATAAAGGTTTGTTAAAACTTGAGTTTGTCATCTTTCTTTAAGGATTGATATGTCTGGTAAAGTGTACGTGTGAATATATTGTTAAAACATGATTATGTTAATTATTTGATGTTATTTTAATTAAATAAAACACATGATTGATGTGTTATTGATTTTGGATTTGTATGTATATGGTATTACCAATGTGATGTATTGTCTTGTTCATAGAACGTTGATTTAGGATTAAATGGTGTGACTTTAATTCTAGGGAGAAAGGGAGTTAAAGAAAACCTTAGTTTTATCTGTATTTTTTGTTTAGGGGCAAAATAGTTTTTTACCTTTATTTAACTGGTGAAAAAATTAAATAAGGAAGGTATAAGAAGTAAAAGTGTGTAAATAAAATAAAAGATAGTTGATGGTCATAAGATAGAAGATAGAATGATAATAGAGATTTAGTTTTTAAAATATATTATTATAAGGGAGGAGATATTAAAGATAGAGTTACGTTGTTTTAAAAATATTAAGATATAAATAGAAGGGTGGGTGACATTTTATGTATTTTAGAAACTTTAAAAACTCTAAACAAAAGAAAGAGAAGAAAGTGACTTTTTTTTTTTAGAAAAAAAGAGAGAACAATAGAAACTCTTAGTGCAAAGAAAGATTTGATGATATTTGGAGATGTAGATAAAACCCTAGTGTATATCATATATTATATAAAATTAAGAAAGTCAAACAATGTTTTTGAAATATAGTTTTGGATTAAAATTATTGATCATTATTCATATAAATTAAATTTATTTATAGTTGATTTACTTAATAAATATGTCATTTTCTGAGTAAGAGAATTGGTTTATTCTCAAGTGATTATGTAAAATGATATATTTATTAACTCTTATTACATAATCTTACTTATTTATAAGTCAAAAACAAAGCCAAACATAAAAAAATATCTTAAATAAAGAATAATATATTGTATTTATAGAAAAAAAATTATATTGATGAGATACAACATTAATTAAACTGAAATCTAATCATATAAAAAATTAACATTATTTTTAATAAAAACCTTAAGATGATAGAATAATAAGTTTTTACTACATTATTCTTAATGTAAAACTTTAAAATAATAGATTAATAAATTTTTACTTTTATATAACACTCAATTTTCTCATTTTTATTACTTGCACTCCCAACCTAAAAAAATATGTTTTTGAATTATGTATTTGAATATATGAACCTGCCGAACTTTCTCATGGGCTTGTGGCCACATGTACTGAGAGTTGGTTTACTATATTTCATTCTATTTTCACCTAACAAACTCGTGTCATCTTCTATCTTACATTCTACAAAGGGTTGGAGGAACAAGATGAAGTGAAGCAAGTAAACTCTTCAGTAAAAACAAAGCCTTTTATTTTATATTCTCTCTCTCTCTCTTGCTTTAAGAATATATGTGCAGAATTACTTTAACAAAAAAAAAAATACAATAAATGTAATGGTTTTCATCATCCTCTCTTTGAAATTGAGTGCCAAAGTTTGACTTGGCCCACTGCTTTAATTTTTCATCGCATGATATCTATTCATCCAATGCACGAAAAGATTTTATCATCATTATTACATTATTAATATTCAGTATTTTTGTGTGGGAGTTAAATATTGGAAAGTGAAAAAAATATGTGATGCAGATGAATAGAATTAAAAAAAGAAAAAAGGGGTGATCAAAATAAAAAATAAACAGTATTAAAAAGTATTCCGTTTGCTACATTATTTTTGCTTTAATATGAAACTATTATATTTTACATGCTATTAAAATGATATAATTTTACAAATAAATAAACAGAACACTCCCGTACTCTCATCCAATTCAGAACCCAAGATTCTTATTCTCTATTTTTCTTTCTTAAATAAATACTAAAAAATAAAATATATTTCCTTTCCCTATTTCTTTTTGTCGTTGATTTTAAAATTCCAAATAAAGTTAGGAGTGTAGAATAAGTAAATAATTTACCAAGAACGCTACAGTTTATATGAATTTAAAACATCAATAAAACGGATAAATGTGTTAAGAAAATGGAAATGAAAGTGAAAATGACTAGAGCAAAATCTTGAATTTGAATAAAGTGACAACCGAGATTCTTATAAGTAAGATTTTGAGTTTGAATATCGTGGCTGATGAAAAGAATGTAATTATGAAGAAGAGATTACACTAATGATGATTACTCACGTTCTTCCAAAAATAAATAATTAAAAATTTGAAAAATATATATGAGAAATAATGAAATACATTACACTATTTTCTTTTTTTTCCAACCAACTACACTATACTATTCAATCTTGTGTTATCTTTTCAATCATAAATAATAGAAGGTATGCTTGTTAAAACGGGACCGACATGTTCAATCACCAATCCACCAAGTCTCATGTCCAAATTTTTTTGTTAAAAATAAATAAATTATGATTTGGAAAAAGTAATAAATTGAAGGATTAAATCAGTAGTAACTTTAAATTTTTTTTTCTTATAGTAGTGTTTTTTTTTAAGATTTGATTTAACAATGGATTTTATTTTGTGGTTATTAAACTTAAATATGATATTTTAAATTTATTTACTTTCATCGTGTTCTATTTAAGTCAAATCCATTTACCATGCTCACTTCATGCAATGAAATAGTATTCCATACAAACTAAGACACGTTGTGCAAGTAATTTTGTGTTCACACATGCATTACAGATATAATTCTTCAAAAAACATATTTATAATACTTTCACATTTTTGAAAAAATATATTACGTATACGCATATAGTTTAAATCCACAAAAAGATAACTCAAACAAGACAATATCAGAATGAACAAGCTTGTTAAGATAAGATCATATTACACTAAATGATAAGCTTGAACTGGTTAAGGATAAGAATAGAATTAACAAATACGTAAATTATGTTCTTTTCTTAATACAATGCAATAAATAAAGCTAACAATAACATAATTAAAGTATACTTTTTAAATGGGAATAAAGAGTATTAAAAAGAGTTTCCCATCTAATAATTCAAGATTCAAGTTTCATCTATTTTAAACACACTAGTTTGTTGTGAATTGTTTTATTGAATTTTTTTTAAACATACAACAATAAATATAAATATTTTATATATAAAAATTTATATTCTTAAACTATGAGACAATTAAACTTTATAAAAAAAGTAACTTTTGACCTAAAATCTAATAATAATAAATATGTGATTTCTTTTGTATATAGTATTTTCTTTATATTTATCTATATTTAATTTGAGAGGAAACAAAATAATGGTAAATGGCATCCAAGTACTAAAGTTTGGTGATGTTACCTCTCATACCAATGTATATGATAGTGGATGATACCTCCCAACCACAAAAAATAAGTTAGGACAAAACATGGTCATAATGGAGGGACCATCAACTCTTTTCTTTCACTGAAAAGACACATTTTACCTTTCGAACACCACTGTAAGACAAAAATAAGTGTTTAGGTATCACATTTTACTTCTTTTGACACCTAAGAAAAAGGCTAGCCACATTATACACACAATTGTTTATTTTGCTCTGTCATACAACACATTAGACGTATCAAACTAATCTTGTTAAAAACAATAAATTTCCAATTATTGGTATCATATAAACAAAATCCTTTATAAGATAAAACAAGATATGTGAGTTTATATATACATATTTTCATTGCTAAGAGATTTCAAATTGGTAAGAAACATTTTGACCTGATACAAAAAATAAATTCATAAAAATTTAATTTAAAACAGACAATACCACAGTAGAGAGGTATATATGTATTAAACCTTCTACAACCATGTCTCTTTGTTCATTACAAAACAATATATATAAGCAAATTCGATATTATAAAGTTTTAAATAAAAGATAATATCAAAGTCTTTTACATGAATTAGTTAATCCTTTCATTAGTGCTTAATCTCTCTTACCTATTTCTGTGAGATGATCCAAACATAATGTAATTTATTTTTAAAGTACAAACCAACTTGTTTAGTGCTATTGTTCCCATGCATTTTTGTTTAATATATACAATAGATTTAAAATTTTCAACCTACTTGTTCTTTTATGAGAAAATATTTTTATTAATAATTATAAAATTACTGTTTGATAAAAAAAATAATCTTATAGATAATATATCTATCCAAAAGAGATACTGCTGTCTGAAATATTTGTTCAAAATAGCTGAAACATCTATTTAGATATCTCATAAATGTATTTACTGTTTATCATAATTAAAAAATAAGTTCATATACATAAATAAAGGTACATTAACTGTTTTTAGATTTATGTTTGCAATTATCTCAACCATATTCATGTTTTGACATAAATACCTTTGACATATACTCTGATAAAATAAGAAGAGTCTCATTTCAAGGATGTCGAAGGTTTTCCCCAGATTTTTTGTTATTCCAAAGTTAGAAACCCAGAACTTCAAGTTTTTTTAGATTCACAATGCTAGTATATGTTACAAGAGGGTTAAACCGATCTCTCTTTCCATGGTTTTAAATCTATCAAATCAATCTTATTATATTTTCTAGATGTTACATGAAGGATGAACACATATGGGCCCATAATGGTTGATAATATCTCTGTAAAAGACTGAAACCTTAAATTATTTTTCTTCTGCTGCTGCTGCTGCTGCAGAAAACACTTACAATTAAGCTCATGGAAAATAACATAATCTTATTATAGTTGCACATAACAGATAGAAATCTGATAGTTCAGATAAAAGGTTTCTAAATTATAATCTCAGTTCTTGACAGATCCAATCTTGGAGTCACCAATTTGTGCACCATCACATAACTTGTCAACATTCTGAGTTGCTACCCCTTCCTTCGTCTCCCTGGCTTTTTCCTCAGCAACTCTTTGGAATTCTTCAGCTGTGGAGGGTGCCCTCTCTTCCATCAAACGGCTACGGTTTCCATTGCTTGCTTGTCCATAATTCTGATACAAATTCTTAATTCCTTAGTTCAATAACCAAAAACCAGTACACCACTTTCAGCAGCACAGTAAAACTCATTAGTTTTCACTACTCCTATAGCAAACCCCTCTGAGTTGCTTGCACTTTCAGCATTCCTTTTAGGGTTTTAATCCAACCCTACGTCAAGATTTTCACTTTCAAGAACTGGGTTATGCAGAAAACTGAAAACCTTCCTTCAAATTGCAGAATTTTTCCATCTCAAACACACAAAAAAGTTAACTAAAACTTGCTTCCAACCAAAAGCAAAATGAATCTGAATATGATGAACATAAGATTCCACTTTTCATATGTGTAATTTAATTTCCTGGAGGGGTTATTCTTACAAAGGAATACAATTTTTCACAGAAAGTGGGTAACACAATTACAAAGAGTAGTACACTGCATGAAAGAGGGAAATTGAAGTGGAAGGAGTGAAAGGAGAAATTAAAATTCTCAGATACCTTGATTGTGTTGTTGAAGAATGGCTTACTGGTAGTGGACTTTAGCAAGGATGATCTTGAAGTGGCATGGAGAATGGTGTGGAAGTGACCACCAACCATGATTTCTCTCTCCCCTGTGTATGTTTGAGAGTGAGTAGTTGGTAAAAATATTGTAATGGGAATTCAGGTCTTTCTAGCACTGTGGTGTCTAATGTCTGCTTGTATAGAAAACAAAAAGACAAGATTACACCTGAACATACTGCAGATATTCACGTCTTTGCCATTGCTTAAAAGACCTTTTGAAGTTAGATAAGTTTTTATTTTTTTATAGTAAGAAGGAAGAGTGTTAACGATGGTTATTTTTCTTATTTTTAAGAAGTACTTTAGATTTTTTTTATTCAGTCAAATTTTTGTTTATTTATTTAAAAGATTTATTGTTTAATCAATAGTAAGAGAGTTCTTCTTAATTATTCTCTATTTGCAATTGTAAACTTGGAAGGGGAGTGTAGTAGTATATGTCAATTACTGACAATTTTGTGCAAGCTATTTCTTGTTTTGATGGTCAAAGTATGTTGATGGATAATTTTTTTGAGATTTAAGAAATTTTGGCAAGTAATTGAATATGGTGTGCCTAAAACTAGCATGACCACTCATACACAATAAAAGGAGTTAGAGGCCATGAAGTTGAAAGATTTAAAAGCTAATAACTATCTATTTCAAGTCATTGATAGATATACTATTCTCATCAAAGAGACTTTCAAAAATAGTTGAAAGTCAATGAAGAAGAAATATCAAGGGTATGCTAGAGCAAAGAGGCAGCAACTCCAAGCTTTACATGTAAAATTTGAAACAACTCGAATGAAATCAATCTGATATTACTTCTCTCGTGTGATGACAATTGCGAATAAGATGAACATCAATGGAGAGAAAACACTCTTGTTGAAAAGATGCTTTGGTCTTTGTAAATTTTTTTTAACTTTGTTGTAAGTGCTATCAAAGAGTTTAAAGACATTCATGAGCTCTCACTTGACGAACTGCAGAACTTATTACTAGTGTATGAGGAGAAGCTCAAACAAACAGACACTGAAGAACAAACTTTAGAGGAAGAGGTAGATGTAGAGACAAAGGATGAAAAGGAAACATAAATTAGTTGTACAATAAGAGAATAAGTATTATTAGAAATCAAAAAAGGTTTAATATTAATAAAAGATTTAGTACCTCTTTTGGTCCCTTGAAAGATGATGGGTTGTGTTCAAAATGATCCTACCTTTTTTAAAAAGTAACAAATGATCCTACCTTTTGAAAAAACGGGTCAAGTTAATCATTTTTGCTAACGGCGTAAAAAATTAAACGGTGCAGTTGCCACCTTGGACAAAACTTAATGACGTGTCCAGTTTATCTTATTGCGTGGCAGTTGCGTGGCAGTGAGGTTAAAATTGTGACAAAAAACCGACACAGTTGTATAAACCATAATTAACTAACGCTCAGTCTTTGCTAAATTTGAGTTTGGGTCTGCACTTGATCAACACGGTTGTTCAGTCGAAACAGTAAAACTCCATTTGTTGTTTTTCTACAACCCTAAATGCTTTCTTCTTCTTTTCATTAGTGTCAAAGGGCTTTCCTTTGCTCTTGAGATTCTCACTGGGTGAACCAAATGGCTTAACCTTATTAGATTTGCTTCTATTCTCAGCTTCAGCTTCCGTTTGGAAACCAAATAGCTTAGCCTAGACGAAATCAAAATTGACATCTTTTAACCAAGAAAAAAAGAACAATCTTGTGTATGTCTTGTTCGTCCTCCAAATGGGACAAAACAAATATTAATGGCTGCTAAAACCCTTTAGAGGAAACCTTCAAATCTGATACAGATAAGAACGAGAAAACCTTCACCTTCAATGAGATAAACACTGACCCCAATTTCAACACAGCTTTCACCACAATGTTTAATGCGATTTTCATTCTAACCCTAACCCTCTTTTTTTTAACCTCTCTCACAGTACATTGTCATGTACTCAATTTATTTTCTCCCAATTTTAATTTTACACGTCAATAAACCTAACACTTCCACGCAATCACATAAAATTGACACGTCATTAAGTTTTGTCCAGGGGCAACTGCACCGTTTAGTTTTTGACGCCGTAACCATACAGGATTAACTTAACCCATTTTTTCAAAAGTTGGGATCATTTGTTATTTTTTAAAAAAGGTATGACCATTTTAAACACAATCCCTCTTTCGAGGAACCAAAAAAGGTATTAAACCTTAATAAAATAATCATGCCTCGAATAATACTAAATTCTAAATTCTATAATTTTTTTAAAAATTATCTTATTTACATACAATCAATAAAGGATATATTATTTTTTAAAATTTATGTATCAATGAAAAAAATATACATATAAATTTAAATGAGATGTTGTTAAAAAGCAATTTGGAAAATGTGATATTATATAACCGATTAATTTGTTTAAAATTAAACATAAACAAATTTGAGTTTTAAAAGTAAGTTTGTCATGTTTTTTTACTAGTGTTATTGCATCACTAGATTACTTGTCATTTCATAAATCTTAACATCACAATCAATAATTACATATATTTAGACACTCATAAGAAAATTCACTTTTGATACCTTAAAATGTTAACATTTTACTTTTAATTTTTTTTATTAAAAATATAATCGTATACTAAATATTATATTGAGATACTTATAGAATATTTTATATTCCAACTCACTTTAGCTTCCAATTTGCTAGGGAAAATATTAGGAGCAACCAACGAGTAGTTTTTTTTTTACAATGTTGAACAGTGTTATCGTATTAATTTTTTTTAAAAGTATATTTTGTAAAACAACATATTAATTTAATTTATCTTTTTAAATATAAAACATTTTACTTATTTTATCTTGAAATGATTAGAAATGAAAAAAAAATTGTAATTCTTGAATATGTATTATTTAATATTTATATATTTTATTTATAATCTCTTTTAGCCCCTATTTAAAAAATTTAGAAGGACTAAAAAATTAAAATAGTGAATATGAAAACTAAATAAATTGACTTACAAACATATAAGTAAAAAATGTATTCATATTAAAAATCAGATTTGTAATTAAATATTGACTATAATTAATTATTAAAACATACATCACCAAACTTATTTTGAATAGTAAAATTTGGGGTAGAAAAACCCTGGTTTGGTTTTGGTGAGTGTGGCGCTGGAACAGGGGAGTGCAAAGTCACAGGTTGAGTCTGCGGTGTTGCCATGTCGGCGTCGGAGATTCTCCGGGAACTAGATTCACTCAAGGATGCAAAGGCAAAAATTGAGCATAAAATCTCTGCGCTGGAAGCTCAACTCAGAGAGATTAATCTCCGAAACGACGCCGCACCGTCCAATGGCTCTTCTTATCCTTCTTCGTATCCCAGCAACGGGTTGACGCAGGACATGATCCACAGATACAGTCGTCATCTTATGCTTCCTTCCTTTGGTGTTGAAGGTCTTCTCTTCAATATTTTATATCCTTGCTTATCATGCTACATTAGCTTAACTATATTTTACTTAACGAAGGAATAATCGTATTCATTGCATATGTATGCTCAAGTATTAAATATAGTACAGTTTCATGTTGCAATTGCTTTATGGTAACCATAACAATTGGTATTCTTGATGTGTTGCTTTTTGCCATGTGTTGGGAAAAATAGACATCAGACATAGAACTCTGTTTGCTAATCTGTTTTATTTTTGTGGAAAATGTTCACAACTTTTTGCGTTTGTCGGGAGCAGGGCAGGCAAATCTGTTGAAGTCATCGATTTTGGTTGTGGGAGCTGGTGGATTGGGTGCGCCTGCATTGTTATACTTTGCAGCTGCTGGTGTTGGTAAATATCACTTTTTTAAGTATCGTTCTTGTTTTAGTCTATACAATTTTGAAGCTTACTTTTTAAAATTTACACTCAGGGCGCTTGGGTATTGTTGATCATGACGTGGTTGAGCTGAATAATATGCATAGGCAGGTACAGTATTGTCTGTTTTTCCCTCTCACCCCTTTTAGGCATAGCAGCTGCAACATGTACCTTGTGTATTTTTCATATGTTTGTGTCTGGCATCAGCTTTTGGGTGTTTACACTTTTACGAGTACATATGTTAGTGTGTCTTGCTTCTGTGTTTGTGTTCATTCACTGTTTTTCTTTTAACTTCACTACGAGATTATTAGTTTTGACAAGTTCTTACTTTGTTTCAGGTTATCCACACAGAAGCATATGTTGGTAAGCCAAAAGTGAAATCTGCCGCTGCTGCTTGTCTCTCGTATGTTGCTCTCTGACCTACTACTATTCATCACATCAATTTTTTGTGGACAAACCGAAAATGAACCCTCATTAGAATTTTTTTTTTCAAATTATTGAATCATCATTGTCCTTGGAACTAAGATGTTTTGAATGTTAGGGTCAACTCCACTATTGAAGTTGTGGAACATGAAGAAGCTTTGCGGACTTCTAACGCTTTGGAAATTCTTAGCAAGTATAATTTCTATAATCTTATTAATCTTTGTTTTTGCTTTAGGCCTCTTCCTTCTATGCTTGCATTTAACTTTCAATGTTATGACTAACTCTGTTTTTCTTTGTTTTGATTATGCGAATTTGGTAGATATGATATAATTGTAGATGCAACAGATAATGCTCCTACCAGGTACCTGATCAGTGATTGCTGCGTGCTACTAGGAAAGGTAAGTGTCAATGTTTTGATGTATGAGCAAATTTAATTGATACCACATGGGCCTTTTCAATTGTTATTCTAAGATTTTGGCCTCCCTGAATGCAACTCCGAAGTCAGCATTATTTTGTATGATGTTGACATTCATTAAAAAAAAAGGAAGTTATGCTTGCTCCTACGCTGTTGCCTACTAATAATTTCAAAGTGTACCTGTCATGAGTTATTATCTTTAAAATATTTGTAATCACTAGGCATCAATTTTTTTATAAATTTGAAAAATTGCAATTATCTGGTTTTATTTTATAGCTATGTGGATAATGTGATTTAAGGGACAACTTATTAATTATTTTCATATGATGCAGCCTCTTGTCTCAGGTGCTGCGTTGGGAATGGAGGGGCAGGTACATGTCTAAATTCTTTTTTTATTCGAGTATTTAAGTTGCATAATGCTTTATGCAGGACAAATCATCATGTATGCTTGATTATGTCGCATAATTTAAGTTTTAACAATGGAAACTTATGCTTCAGCTTACTGTCTACAATTACAAAGGTGGTCCGTGCTATAGATGCCTCTTTCCGTTGCCACCACCTAGAACGGCATGCCAAAGTTGTGCTGAGGGTGGAGTTCTTGGAGTAGGTAAATTTACTAGTGCTTTTGTGAACTGAATCAATTTTACTTTTCATTGCCAATCTAGGAGATGTTTACATAAGAAACAATGCCAACCAAAAGACAATTCTTCTGATCTCCTGTGTTCATTGCAAAGTTGAGTCATTGATTTGAGGTAATGTATACTTAAATTATCGGTGACAACTAGGTATTTAGTCTGATTGTGATTCCTTTCTGCCAAATCTGTCTCTATAAATGGGGAAGTATCTTTATGTTTTAAGCCATCAAGTTTAACTGAAGAAGGGACGGTTTTTTGTAGATTCACTGGTTCACAACCAGCTTAAGAGTTTTTCTAATATTTTAAATGGTACTATACTATACAAGGAAGGAAATTTAAAATGGGGAATCAAAGGGTCAAGAGGTTTAATAAGAATGGCAAGCCAGAAGGGTGATGTAAGGCATATTGCGATTTATTCTTTGTTTAGCATGAAGGTGCCCTTTAGTGAGACTTATTGGCTAAGATTCAATTTGTTTTGAATGTTTAAGTTGTTTCATTTATATTTCATTTTGCTAAACTATGATCCATAGATACTGGACTTTTTATCATCTATGTCAATAATGGTGAATATTTATCATTCAACTTGCTTTACTTCTCATTAGTACCTTTTTATTTTTTGTCTGGCTACTCTTCTGTTTTTTTTGACATTTGCCTCTTATCATTTTCAGTTCCTGGTATAATCGGCTGTCTACAGGCTCTTGAGGCTATTAAGATTGCGGCTGCTGTTGGTGAACCACTCTCAGGAAGGATGCTTCTCTTGGATGCATTGTCTGGAAGGATTCGTATTGTATGTTAGGAACTCCAATGTCTATTAACACAATCTTGCTAACACCCTCTATTTTTTATTAAAATTTATTGGAAAGAGCAATTTTTGGTAGGCTCCACTTATTCTCTCACCCGATTTAAAAGGGAAACCCAAGTTATGATTTGTAATAAATTCAACCCATAAAGAACAGGGGAGGGGGGTGGGGTTGGGGTGGTACCTGATGAGTGATTTTAGTATTCATACTAATTTTTCTGTCATCTATTAAATTGAGACTTGTAATATTTACAGTTCTAAACCGTGTTGTAACTATGCTATCGCAAAGTAAAGATATAATTGATGAAATCTCATTATTTGTTTGAATGTTTTTCCTCTAATAGTACACTGAATATACATGAGTCAAAACAATTTGTAATATGGTTTCTCCATAGCAAGATCATATTTATTTGTTACTGATTATGTTTTCATTGCACAGGTCAAAATTAGAGGAAGGTCTATGCATTGTGAAGCATGTGGAGAAAATGCAACATTTACAAAGCAGAAATTCCAAGAATTTGATTATGAGAAGTTCACTGAGACTCCCTTGCGTGTGGTATTTTTTTTCTTCTTGCCTTTCACCTCCCTTGTATTTAGATAAACTTGCTTCTGGTTAAGTTGGGTGTACTTTATTTTGGCCATTGTGTTGGATGAGACTGCTGTTAATAATATTGCCTTCGATGAAATTATTTTGATATTTTCAATGTCATTACTTGCCTATGCAGCCTCCTTTGAAGTTACATCTACTTCCGAGTGAATCTAGAATCAGCAGCAAGGAATACAGTGAAATAATTCTTAAGAAGGAACCACATGTGCTGGTTGATGTTAGACCAGCTCACCATTTCAAGATTGTATCTCTACCGAAGTCCCTGAACATTCCACTCTCAACGTTAGAGTCTCGGCTACCTGAAATATCAGCAGCTTTGAAGAAAGAGGAGGACAGTGGTCTAGTTTCTGGATCAGGTGCACAATTATATGTAGTGTGCAGAAGGGGAAATGATTCTCAAAGGGCTGTTCAGTGTCTTCACAAAATGGGTTTCACATCTGCCAAGGACATTGTTGGGGGCTTAGAGTCTTGGGCATACAACGTGGATCCCAAGTTCCCTACATATTAGCTGACACCTTTAGCTGTGTAAGAAAATACTTTCAAGTTATACTCCTGCTTGAAGTTATTGTATTTTATCAGTGATGCTGCTTCCGTTTTCTATTTTAAGTTATTCACGATACCTTTTTGAAGTCTAGGATGGTACTCTTGGCCATGCATTGTTGTAGAAAACTGTAGCCTATTACCTTTTACCTGATTCTTTTTGTTGGGTACAATTTAAAATTCACGCTGTAATAGTTACTTTTTGTATGTTTGCTGTGGTAACATCATATTACAAATATGGAAGTATCTAATGTTAAGTTATCTTAAGTTACGATACAAGTGTAGGCTTTCATTTTTTTAGAAGAGAAATGGTTTGGGTGGATCTCATGTATAAAAAAGGGAAATGTATGTTCATATTTTCTCTCTATTTATGTTTTTTGAAAATTAAAATAAATTTCCAACATAAAATAATAAAATATTTTGTTCAAAATACTAAAGTAGAAGTTTAAATTTTGAAGTTACTTATTATTATAACGAGTATAAAACCTATATTTACAATAGACGAACGAAGGTGGAGAACCTACATTCTAAAGTTACTATTTTAAGTTATTTAAAACCCATAATTTTATTAAAAGATACACTAAAATAGGGGAGAGATACACAAGCCAAATGCCATTCTAATAATAGTAGCAATGAAGTTAATTGATGTAATCGTTCGATGGGAATTTTCTACCCCACTTGTTAATTGATGTAATCGTTATGATGTTAGCGTAGCAACGCGTCAATGATTAATAATTTCAAAGAAAAAAAGATTGTACATCCATTTTTAAACTAAGCTCGCACTTTATACACCAATTAATCATATCATTTAGGTTGGTGACTGCATATGAAGGAAATTTCCACTCACAAAGAAGATTTTAATTGTCACTTTTTTTCTGAATCCTAGAGATAGAAAAAAAAACTGTGTTTGGAAACACAGTAGTTTAGATACATGAGTAACCACGTCCATTTACTTATAGACGCAGATGTAATACCTCCCAACATCGATCTAAATGTGAGAAATGATGTCAACATGATAGAAAAACAAGCTAAAATCCAAGAAAAGGAAATGAAGAAAACCCTTAGATAACTCCATTCACTTTGAAAAGTGAATGAAATCCTTACCAACCAAGAAGCAATACCTTTAAGAGTGCCATCCGAATATATAAACCATTCTTTGCCTGCCTAAAGTATGCAGCTCTTGGATCACTATCAACATCCACTGTGATCTGCATGAAATTATGGGAAGAATTTAGTTTATTGAATCTCAAAGCTTGTGTTCATAACAAGAATACATGATACAATGCCATGTCAATAATTCCTAGGTGTTTTACCTCGTCAAGTCTTGGAAGAGGGTGCATAACCACAGCATGTTTTTGCATCACCCTCAGGACATCTTTGTTCACAATGTACTTGCCTCGTGCCTCCTCATAAAGATCAATGTTCTCTCCGAATCTTTCTTTCTGAATGCGAGTTTGATAAACCACGTCACACTTAGAAGCCACTTCCATCAAATCAGCACTTTCTTCCCACTCCACTCCCTTTGATGTCAGATACTCTTTTATATCATCCTATGATAAAACAAAAAACATTTTAGAACAACTTGTGTCGTGTACTTGGCATGGCATAACCAGAATTTGCAGCAGCAGTTACCTTCATTTTAACCACGTTAGGAGAGACAAAATAAATTTTCACATTCTCATACTTGGCTAGTAAGTATGCAAGTGAGCGAACAGTCCTCCCATTAGCAAGGTCTCCCACAAGCCCAACTCTAATTCCATCCAGTTTTCCTATCTCTCTTTCAATGGTATAAACATCTAGCAGTGCCTGTGCAGTTTAATGAAGAAAAGAGTTTTGAGGCTCAAAAATCAAATCAAGCATTTACCACTCAAATTATTAAACTTTAGAAGAATGCAGGGCAAACAATAAAGTCATAAAAATTTCCCCTTGACTGCATTTTCTTGCTCTACATGAAAAACACTAAAGAATAGACAAACATTGACTCATCTTGTAAAGTGTAAATAAAGTACATAAGAAGTTATTGAAGGAACTTTTAGGTGGAAAAATCCATAATGTTCTAGATAACAAGCATTTCACCAAAAAAATGTAAACATTTTAAGATTTGTACTTCAATCAGTTTTCGGCTTCTAATCAGGCTTTTTGTACATCCAGCACTTTTTTGGTTTACTGAATAAATTTGTTATCCCCCAGGTGAAAAGAATGTGCAATATCTTGAACAAAGTCTTAAGGTAGAACTCGATTAATTAAGTTTACACTAGTAGCATTGGTAATTATAGACCAGTTCTACCCAATCAACTTCTCAGGAATTGTAAGGAAAAGATATGAACCTTTCTGTTTCAAATACCATGTGACAGCATCAGCAGAGTTAAGGGGTTTGTTTTAAAGTTTCTGTCACAACGTAATACACTTTACATACAAAAAATGCAACCTCCTTTCCTTAAGAAGAGTAACAATTCTCGGAAACAAACGATCCAATGCAATGCTGAAAATGGCTATAACAAAAAGGTGCATAGCAAACGCCAAACTATGCAATTTTTGCAGTAAAAAAGTACTCTATCCATGTAGGCCGTAGCTCAAGATTATTTTGAAAAGTAAATCATACCATGAAAATATCTACTTGACATTCTCTGTGCAATGGTTTCTAAACTCTACTAATTTCGGCAAATTCTTCATACCTGGGTGGGATGCTGTCCAGGGCCATCCCCTGCATTGATTACAGGAATGCTAGCAGTTGCTGCTGCTCTTTTTGCAGCACCACTTTCAAAGTGTCTCATCACAATTATATCAGAGTAACCTTCAATAGTTCTTATAGTATCTGCAAGAAGTAAAGTTCCACAAAACTCCAATTTTAGATAGAACAACAATGAAATGCACCCACTAAAAAAACATTGCACCGTTAATTGACAGGACATACCTTCGAGCGTTTCTCCTTTAGCAGCAGATGAAAACTCCCTTGCATTCTCAGTTGTGAGAACGTCCCCACCTAATCTTTTCATGGCGGATTCAAATGAAAGCCTGGTTCTAGTGGATGGCTCATAAAACAAGGTAGCCATGAGGTAACCATTAAGCATTTGGCTCCCAGATGAATTGCTTTCAATGCTCTCCATGCTCCTCGCAACTTCAAAAATGGCATTGAGAGTCTCTCTGTCAAATTGCTGGGCCTCAATGACATCATCAAACTGAAAATTTTGCCCCACAGAGGAGGGAGCACTTTCAACTTGAAGAGCCCCTGCCCTCCACATAATCTCATCACCTTTACGTGAAAGTTTAGATTTTTCAGAGATCCCAGAATGCCCAAATGATGTTTTTGGCTTCAAATAATTCCAGGGCTGATTGTGAAAACAACAAACAGAGGATTTTGCAGCCAGCTTGGGATGAAACACACCCACATGCATAGAGCAGGAGAACAACAAAGACGCAGCACTCATTGTGTTCTATTAGAGCGACTACACAAGACAGAATACTTATATATTATCACAAAAGCACACAAAAAACCATAAATTGCACACTCAAATCTCAAATCCTTCAACTCTGAAGATGGGAAGCAAAAGGGCACAAAAAGTAAGTTGAAATGAAATTTAAAGAAGTGGTATAGGTGGAATCACTCTTTTAATGCCAACAAACAAGAGGAGCATAAAGGTATATGCTTAAAAACCACGCTTGAAAAAAGACGGCAACGGAATCCGGGCGAAAAAAACAACTACGAAAAATCACGAGAGAAAAAAAAGTAATAATAGTGGAAGCATGACCAATCCAATACTTTATTGAAATCAGAATGAAAAGTTATGATGATGAAATAGAATACCGTGAAGATCGTTTGTAGGAAATGAGTAATTTATTTATTTATTTTATTTGAAGGCAGACAACGGCTACAAAACTGTGTTTCGACTCTGCAAGAAGGAACAATATGTGTTGCCTTCGCAGGCTTCAAGAGGAGACGACCTGCTTTCAAAATCAAAAAGTAAACCTTTCTTTTCAATAATGGGCCAACATTTGTGATGTCCAAGCTGCATTTGGGGCCGCTTGATGGTTATTTTCAACCTTTTTTTCTTTTACTTCTCATTTATTCCAAAATATATTTTTGAAATTTAGAAAAAAAGGTAAAAGGAATACTCCGGATCAATGCAGAACAATTTATTAGGAGTGCAGAAAACAGTTTTCTTCATTCATCCATTTGTTTTTGCTAAATGGTGTTTTTTTTACTATAGACCATAGATAACTTACAAAGTATATATATATATACACACACACAAGTAAATTTATTATAATACATAGGTCAACTATATTTTGGCTATTTATTTTACTTTTAAAATGAGTTTAATTTAATTTAATTGTCATCATAAATTGATAATTGATCTCTTAAACTACATGATGATGCTAGCTAAATATGATTTTTTGATAAAAAAAAGTGAATTTACTTTACCTTACTTTCTAAAAAGAATCATTCCAACTCATTTATTTTTTTCAAAACCACTATTCTTTAGAAGTTTTTAATATGATTTTAAATAAATTTTTTTATCTTATTCAAGATGTAAAACATGTTCTTTTAATTTTATTCATATGAAAATTATGGATTTAAACTAAGTTTGGACCGTAAATGGTGTGAAAAATGAGTCCAACCATCAACACAAAATACACTATATCAATTTTCAAAATAAATTTAAAAATAAGAAATTTGTTCAAAGTAAAGATCACAATATAAGATAAGTTACGTCCACTACAGAAAAAGTGAGTTGGTTGGATATTTAATTCTCTTAAGTTGTATATGTCTATCTCGTAAAATAGACCAAAATAAACTGTCGCTTAGCCTATTTATTATTAAAATCAATAAACTTACCTTAGTGACGTGATTAAATGACATTTTAGAAGATAAACATAACATTAATTATTTTGAAATACAAAAGACCAAATTAAAAATCTTATTATAAATTATTTTTAACGAATCGATAAGATAAAAACTCTCTAATAATTTGGTCATTAGAATTGTCAAGCACAAGACCAGAAACTGCAGAAACGTTCAACTACTTTTGCAGAGCACACATGAAAAAAAAACAATTTTTATTCTATTGGCCATATCAAAAGCATTAAAAACAGAATGCATTATTAAGATAACAATTTCAAATAAAGAAGACTATAATATAGAGATTAAGATCCTTGGCATGCATGAAATGAAGCAACTAAAAAAATCTATAACTATCTTGAACAAGAAAACATGAACTAAACCAATTTCCGAAGGTCTCATGCATTATTATTGCAGTGGTGATCGCCAGTAGTATTACTGGTGCCACTGGTGTTTGAATGTGAACTTCCCATGACAGATGTTATGGCTGCCACAAGTGCAGCAGTGAAATTGGGGTCTGCAGTGATAGCAGCAGTTGCTGCATTCAGTGAGTTAGAAAACGATGGAGCTGCAGCGTCCATTCCCTGAGATTCATGTAAGCCAGCAAGCTTAGTTTGATCACACAGTGAGTGTCCGAATAATTTTGGAACTGACATGAACTTCTGAGCCAAAAGGGGAGAAAGGAGGCTAAGTTGGTTGTGTGGATCCCTTTGGTGGTGTGAGGAATTGGTAGGATTTTGAGTGAGATCGAGAGTGATGGTGGGAAATGGAGCTGAGGCAGAGAGAGTTGCCATGTTTTGAGAGCATGGAAGTGAAGCATTTTCCAAAATGGTTGGATTGATTAGGCCATCTGAGCTTGGCATTGATCCAGAAAGAAGCATTGAAGCAGCTGCAGATGTGGTTGAGGCCATTGCCTGAGCTGTGGGAGGAAGTGGATGGTTATGCTGTCCTTCATATGTAGTGATCAACACACTTCGATCTTCTGCACACCTTTGTACCTGTCAACAAACATAACATGTCTTGTTCGTGTACGACGTTGTTTCTTTATAATGTGCTCATGTTAGAGATAAAAGTGTGTTTTTTTTTTTATGATTTTAGTGCAAAAGTAAGTCAGTTTTGAAGCATGCATACTTGTTTACGCACTGGGCAGCCTGTACTCATTGTGCAACGATAATAGGCCCTTGGACATGGATTCCCTTTTGCCATCTTCTGCCCATACTTTCGCCATTGGCATCCATCTGCAATCTGTTATAATAATGAAATTTCTCTTGAATCAATAATTTCTACATATATGATTCATTTGTTAATCAACTTTTAAAATTCTTATATGAATTTTCATGCTATAATCTCATAAAATTTATAACAATTTATAACAGTTAGAATTTCAAGTGTAAGTCTAACTTTCATATTAGTTAAAGATGGATGTTATATTTTTATTCTTAGTGATCATTGTATCGAAAGTCTTTTAGCTAAATATGTTTTGGATCATCAAATTTGCTTTCTATTATATTTTACACATACAACTCAACATTACTCCTAATTTCTCATAATCCATAGTGGTCTTTCATAGAACACATTAATTAGATATACTGAATTTTTGTGAAATAATTAACTTGGTGCTAATACATGCACAATATTATACATAGTTGCATTTGCCAATTTCATTTCTGCTTATTATTTAGTTTACTAACCATTGTGGAGTCTGATCTTGCTCGAACTGACACACGGGCTTTCTTGATCATTGACAAGGTTTCTGAATTTTGATCCAATTTAGGAACTTTGTTAGAAAGTTCTTGGTCACCTTCCATTCTAGCTTTTGAGCTTTCCCTTCCACAATCCAACTTATCTTCAACATCTTTCTCATTACCCTTACACCGATGCATCAAATCAACCACGCTTTTGCTCTCTCTGAGTTTTTCCTCTGAGGGTTGCTGCGAAGCCTCATCCTTTTCAGCCACACCAATGTCTAAAAATGACCTCGGAACCATCTCTTCTTTCTCTCCATCCACTCCATTCTTCTACACAAAACCAAGCAAAAAACAATACGTATGTTCTACACCGTATATATTCTTTGATAATCGACGAGTTGTAGAAATACATAAATAAATAAACAAATAAATTACCCGTAGGTTATGCTGCTTCTGCGTTATCTTGATAAGTTGCATGCGTACGGCGTTGCTGTTATTGTTCATCTGATCGATCAACTCTCTTAATCTTTGATTTTCAGCATTCACTTGATGCAATTCAGTTACCAAAGCTACAAACTGTACCCATAAGAATAAATAAACTAATTACATATTATAAAATTTGCCTATTTTGTATGCTGAAATTGCATTAATATACAACACTGACACAAATATTCCCTTACCCTCTTTTCATCCATAGTTTCCAAAGCATCATTTTCTTCAACTGGTCTGTTGCCACCTGTGTTCTTGGTAAGGAGATCCAAACTGGTCTATAGATGAACAACATTACAAAAACATAAGATTTTCACATAGCGAACTAGGGTTAGGTTTAAAAATGTGAAGAAATATATGAGTTTGCATGGATGGATGTAAAAAGCACATACATCTACATGAAAGTCGAGGGTTTGATGATGATGAATGTCATTATCATTATCATCATCTTCATCATCATCATCTTGGGTTTCTTTACTCTTGTGAGGGAAGAAATCGAGGGCATCCATGAGGAATGGTGTCCTGTGAAGGACATGAATGGATGTGAAGAAGGGTGAGCAGTGTCATGATTGGAAGAGGGTTCCATGTTGATTAAATATATAATGTATGTGTCTGTTGAAGAAGTCTTACATAAGTGTGTGCTTGGTTAGAAAGAAAGTTGTTGAATGAGTATCAAAGAAGAGTCATGCAGTTGTGCCCACAAGTTTTCCAAAGGGAGAGAAAATGGAGAGAGAAAGTGGTAGAGAGATGCAATGGAGTCGGCAACAAAAAATGGGGTTTTGTTTTGACTAAGACCAAAGATTTGGGAAGTGTGGGAAGTGATGCACACGTGTCACTTTTCTGAAGAGCCATTGGAGAAAGGACAGGAACCAGAACATTAGAGCGACTCTGACTTACACTATTTGCTATTAACTAATGTCTGACTGCGCAATTTACTATTTTAAGATTGTATTCATCAGTTTCGTGTCTTGAATCTCTTATTTAAATTCAACGCTTTTCTGCATGTCATTCTATTTTTCAAGTAAATATATTTTCATAATTAACTTATCTGAGAATTATACTGTGTGTTTAAGAATAGAAATATGAATAAGTGGTTTATAAAAAAAACTACTGTATGAGTTAATTTGATAGATTTTTATTATCAAATCTGAATTTCGATTAAATTCAATAATAATATCCCAAACGTATTTTTTTAATTTAGATTTACTGAATATGTATAAGTGAAAATATCACAATAGTTCAAAAACAAGTTAAACTTGAATTAATACTAAAATTCTTTTCTGAAAATTCTCATAGATACCATTTAACAGATTCCCACAACTGCTAACTACTAAATATTTCATTTCAAAATTCGCACTAGCACATAATTATACTTAATAAAACATCACCAAACAGGAGCTTCCTTATGTTAGGAATTATATCAAGATTCGGTTATTTCCCACGTAGTTGAAATTTTTAAGTGTCTAGGCAAAAATTTAAAGAGTCTAAGTGAGTTTTTAAATTATATAACTAAAGATATCAATTGGATAACAAAAATTCTCGTTCAAACTATTGAAATTTGTAACTATGATTGGATATAGGTTCTCAAAAGGAATTATGTGTAAGATTTCATGACTTACTCTTTATAAGATGTGATATACCATGTGAAAGATTTGATAAAATTTCAATAAAATGTTTAAATTGTTCGAACAATATTGAAAGACATGTGAAAAAGGCTCATGAAGTAATTTATGACGATAATATAATTTATAATTTATTTATTTTAGTAATATCCCAAACGTATTTTTTTAATTTAAATTTACTGAATTGTAATTATATATATTGAATTTTATACTATTCCCAAAAATATATATGTTACATCTTATATATATATATATATATATATATATATATATATATATATATATATATATATATATATATACACACACACACACATGTGTATTAGTGAAAATATCACAATAGTTAAAAACAAGTTAAACTTAAATTAATACTAAAATTCTTATAAATATCGTTTAACAGAATCATACGAGTGCCAACACTTAAATATTTCTTTTTAAATTCTTGATAAAACATCACTAAACCGGGCAACATTCTCCTATCATCAGAAAAATGGTCAGTTTAAGTAGTCTATGCGACTTTATATATAAGTTTTGTCCATAGTTTTATTGCTGTGTCAATTTGGTTACTATATAAAAAAAAAACTATCAACTTCAACAACATTAACCATTCCGTTAATTTGATAGATTTTTAAAGTAAGCAACTATACCTTATATATATATATATATATATATATATATATATATATATATATATATATATATATATATATATATATATATATATATATATATATATATATATATAAATTTACATTATTCCAGAGTTGATTTGAAATTAATTTGATGGGTTTTTAAAATCAAATTCAGCTTTTAGTTTATTTAATTCCTTTATCTTTAATTTTAAAATTATATTTCATAATTTAACTAATTCGTTTATAACTTACGTAAGTGTTACAACAATATAGATCATGCTATTATTTTTAATTATTTAAATACTATATAAAACTTTTATGTAAATATATTTTATTAATTGATTCAATCAAATTTAAATTTGACGAACTTTATATGTTACATAGAACAATCAAAGATGGTTCTCCCTCCCTTCAATTTCTTACACGGTTTAATCTTTGATGCCCTACATGTTCTATATCTCTGCTAAGACTAATACTAATCCTAAATATATATAATACTACCAACATATTTGCATACTTGTATTAGGAATACAATTCTCAATGCACTCTACTCTCTGTCCTGCATAAATAACCATTCCTCCAATTTACTGGGTGGGGTAACCCTCTTCCTGATTAACATTTCAATAGTAGGACATTCTCTCTTCCTCCCTCCCCTCGGCCTTGACCTGAATTCTGCATCAGCTTCTTCAAAATCACCCTGCATAAAAAAAAACTTTAGTATGACAATTCAAAAGCAAAACTTTCACACACCATCTCTTGTCAGATAACTTTTGGCACAACCGGATACCAAAACGAAAAAGAACTTACGAGGGTAAAAACATGTTTAGCAGTTTTTTCGTGATTATCCCGCACATGTTTGTAAGCAAATCTCATGCCACAATCAGGAAACCCACACCGAAAAGGTTTTTCTTTAAGGTGCACAGCCTTCTTATGCTTATCAAGATTAGATTTCTGTTGACACAATGAAGAACAGATTAATATAAAGTTCACTCGAAACTAAATTGAGAATTCAATAATATAATGCACAACCAGAAGATTTAACATGTATTACTTTAGAGAATGTGCAGCTACAACCCTTAAACTCGCATTGAAAGGTCTTCGAGGAACTGCTGTCAGCTTCATGTGAACGAAGGTGACGCTTAATATTCTTCTTCAGTTGCTTAGACCCACAAATGTCACAGGTCATATATTGATGGGAGGTATTTACATGAGCTCTAAGGCCCTGGACATTAGCAAAATGCTTCATGCAACCAGGTTCTAAGCACACCACCTCTATTGATTCCAGCTTAACTGCATGATAAAGGCTTTCTTCAAAATTGTAACCAACAGGATTCACTAATTCGTAAATAAAACCTAAAAAAAAAAGCCTACCATGAGAATCTTCATGCTTTTTTAGCTGTGAAGCAAATCTGAAACCCTTTCCACAGCCAATCTCTGGACACACATGTTGTTTGTGACTTTTGTCAGCGGCGGCAGTGGAACTGCCATCGTGAATCTCCTCAACGTGTCTTTGCATATTGCCTTGCAAAGAGAACTCAATGTTGCAGTTCACAACAGGGCACTTGAATGTCTTCCCTTCATGTAGTAGAAGGTGCCTAGTCAGGTGGTCCTTCCTTCGGTAACTCGCATGACAATCATCAACAGTACACACAAACGGCCTCTGGAAACATCACAAAATTGGTTAACGACAAAAAACCCAAACATAAACATCATCATACCCCGAGAAGAACAAGAAACAAATGAACAGACTGCCAACCTCAAATTCAAAGAGCGTGACTGAGGCATCCTTGATGGAGCTTCACAGGAGGTCTCCCTACCTGATACTGATCCATCAAGTCTAAACTCGTTGCCTCGTGCATTTTGGAGTTCGTTGTCTGGGATCCAATGCTTCACACTATTAATCCATAATTTTCCAATGATTTTAGAATCTTATAGATTATATTCCTGCAAAATTTGTCTCTTCAGCCTAATGCAACAATACTATTAAGTCACAACAAGAGCTACATCTCCCACAAACAAAATATGTTTCAAATAACACAACAGTAAATAAAACATTACACAAGAATATGTTTCTGTTAGAGCACTATTATTCTTTGCTGATAAAAAAGTATACGTTTGTCATGTGCTTTCAGAATTTTCCATCTATAAATTGTCTTATATTTAAGAATGTAAAAGATACCTCAGGCGAGTGACTTTGCATGTGCTGCAACAAATATGCGTGTTTCTTGAAAGTGACACCACATTCCTCGCAGGTGTTGGATTTTGAAGACTCCGTTTCAGGATCTGTTTCTTTTCTAGCCTTCTCATCCTCTTCCTAAAAAGACACCAAAATTAACGAAGTTTTACATGACCGTATACATCCACCAAATCGTAATAATTTAAATAAGGATGATTGTGAAGGGTTTAATTTTTCAAAAGAACAAACAAAAATACAGAAAATAAAACTACCTTGTGTTGCGAATTGATGTGAGAGGTAATTAGGGTTTTCTTGGATCTGCAGATACCGCAGTACTGGCAGAAATAACGTCTAATATCTCTGGACTTTGGCCTTTCTTCAATTGTTACGGCTTCAACCATTGTTTTGGTGATGAGATACAGAGAACAAATCGAAGAGTGCAGAAATTCAATGTAAATATGAGGATGGTGTTATGTGCGGCGATTTTGTGAAGCTGAAGAGTGTGTGAGCTGCTAGGTTTTACGGCAACTAGGAATATATATATATATATATATATAGAAGACCTACACGATGTCGTTTGGGTGGTTTAACTAAAATTATGATAAAATTAAATATTTTATCCATCAAATTTGGTTATTTTTTCTTTTAGTTATTTTTTTCATGATAACTATTAACTAAATTTCCAACAATATTTCTTTTTTTAGCTTTACGCCTTCAGAGTTCCGACTCGTTACCAGTATGACTAGAGCTATCTGGTTCAGACACGTGTCAGAAGTATAATATGTAAATATTTATTATGAAAATTTTATCTAAAACATTTTTTAACCCTTAAATTTGGATCGATTTTTTAATTTTTAATTTTAAATTAATTTTTAGTTTCTCAATATAAAATTAATATTTAAAGTTTTTTAAATTTGAAAGTATTTTTTTTTAATTCTTCAAATTTAAAAATATTGTTTTAGTCTCCAAGTATAAAATCATGAATATGTTATTTGAAATTTAAAAGTGATAAATTATATCTTTAAAATTATTAGAAATATATTTTTTATTATTTAAACTTAATCATGTAAAAATACGAAGGTTAGCATTATGTTTTCTATCCTTCATTTTTGTTATGTAAAGGAGCTAAATGAGAAAAACAAAAATTAAAATATATTAAATTTCTAAATTAAAAATAACATTTCATTCAAATTAAAAGAATTAAAAGTACTATAATTAAAGATTTGAAGTGGTTAATTTCGTATTATAACAAATATTTGTTCTAAATTTTAGAAACTAAAAGCAATTTGATTTGAAGACTAATTGAACGAATTTAAGAGACTAAACACAGGGGTCACAGGAAAATCTGTATATCTGAATATTTGTGATATTAAATGAATATTTTTAATATGTGAGTAATAAATATGCATATTTAATTATTTATTTGGTGATTATGATAGATATTAAATGAATTTGTAATCAATATTAAATAGATATTATTAACAAATATTTACAGATAAAATTAAATAAATATTTTCAATAAATATATGTAGATAATAAAATATTATGATATTTGATCGGTTGATATTCATTATCCAACAATAATATTAGTTAATTTTATTTAAGTATTTTTTTAACATTCAAATATTCAAAATAAAATTATTAATATAATTATTTAAAATTTAATTTCATATCTTTATACTTTTTTATTTAGACTTAGTAAATTGAAATTATATTACACATAGATTGATTTTTTAAAATTTATATTTTGATATAACCGATTTAAATTTATTTTTTGCAATACAATTTTTATTTATATTAATATTTTTTAATAATTTAATTTAAATTGTAGTTTAAAAATTAATTTTTTATTTGAATTTATATTTAAAAATAAATAAAAAAATATCTGCAAGTATTTTACGAGTATTTATACATATATAAAATCCATTAATTCTTTTTACCGATAACAAACATGTAAAAAATATATTTTCTCAATACGGAATAAATATTATTTATGCTGGATCTGACCCTCGTAACATCAAATTATTAAAACACTTGGCATCAACGAGTAAAAGAGTCATTGTTTAATCTTTTTTAAAAGGAAATTTAGTGCAGAAATAAATAAAAATTACATAACTACATTTTTATTATTAAATTTGGAGGATTATTTTATCATAAACTTATAATTCATAGAAATTAATTTAGTGCTAAATTATAAATTTTACTAACCAACTTAATATTAATATGTATTAGTTATTAAATAAATTATACAAAATATAATTATTATATAATTATTATATATATATATATATATATTTCTATTTTTAAATGTATGTAGCATGTACTAACCATTTTGTATTAAATAATGAAATATATATATTTATACAAAAATCAAATTCAAACTTTGTACTCATTTACAACAATAATCCACCACACTATTACACTACTAAAAAAAATCTTAGTATAATTTTTTTAGTGTTTGTTTTCCAATTTTATCCTTTAAATATTTTTTTATCAAATATAGCGTTTTTGTCTTGACTTTATTTTAAAATTTAATTATCTTTTCAAAGGAAAAATTACCTATAAAATAAATAAAAATAAATTTATAAAAGTTATTTATATAATAAATTTTATAATATAACAATATCAATAATAATTTTTTTAATTTTTATTATCATAAAATAAATATTTTAAATTCTATTAAGTCTATATAGTTTCTTATTTATTTATAAAATAAAGAAAGAATGCTTAAACAATACAAGTTTTGTTATATCTTTATTGACACAATATAAATTATATTTTTCTATGAAATTATATATTTTTATGAGTTACATATACTTTCAATCTATTAACTTTTATTAAAAATTAAAATTAATTTTTCTTTTAAATAGACTAATTTAATTTCTTATCTTTAATATATGTATAAATTTAATTATTTTGAAACAACTTAACAAATTTTATCAAATTAAAACACTAAAAATATATTTAACATTTTTTTATAAACCAAATTAGTATAAAAATTAAGTAGATGTAAAATTGAAAATAAGCATAAATATTTATTAAAACTTATAAAAAGATATTACTTAATTTGAATTCAAAGTTGATAACATTAGCGTCTTTTCAATTATAATAATCAACATAACTTCATCTAAATTTAAAACAATTATTTTTATAACCATTATTTTCAAAACTTTTGTAGATGCACATATAATTATTTTTAATTCTGAATCTAATTATTTTATTTTACAATTTAACTTACTAATTAAAAATAAATAAATAATCATATATCCAGTTAAGAAACTTGTTTAAGTACTAAGTTGATTTTGTTAATTTAGTTTGGGAAAAGTTAGGTAACAATAGCTACGTGGTGAGGAAAAAGAGTAAGTAAATACAATCTACAGATGTTTTACAAGTTAGCCATTAACATGGCTCGAATTTTGGCTCTGAGCTCATCAGGAACATCAGTTATTTCAGGTGATTGAGATGAAGCCCTTGCATTGGATAATCCAGCAGATGCCTCCCTGCTACCACGTCCAACTGCCGACTTTTCCAATTTCATAATTATTTCTCCCTCCTCCAGCTCTGTTTCTCTGTCACCACGGGATCTGCTCCCACTCTTTACACTTCTGCTTCGGTGCCTGTGCACACCATCAGACGAACTATAATGTTTATTAGAACGGCGAGAATGTCTACGTTTATGGTGTTCGTCGTCAGAGGAACTATCGTAGTTATGACGACGCCTTGAACGTTGATGTTCATCATCAGAGGAACTGTCATGCTCGACCCCCCTGTAAGAATGCCCGTCTTTGGAAGAGGATTGTTTTCTCTTGTGCTTATGTCTGTCTCGACTGTGGTGTGAAGACCGATGTCTTTTTCCTGATCGTTTGTGTCGTCTTTTATCTTCTTGGTCTTCTTTCTTCTCGTCTTCCTCCTCCTCTTCATGTTTACTATGTCTTGAACGGTACTTTCTTTTTGAACGGCGTTCGTTATCACCACTAACTTTCTCCTCATTCTTCTGACTTTTATCTGAATTATCAACAGAAAGCTTCTCAGAATTTTGACTTTTATCTGAATGTTCGACGTCAAATGGAACAGAACTTCCTTCCCTTTCTTTACCCACAAGATTCACAGTCTCAGCATCTGAACCGGAAAGGCCAGAGCCAAGTGGTTCCACTGACAAAGCTCGTGGCAATTCACTTGCTCCAACACAGCTTTTTAGCATGGCTGCAAACATCTTTGCTCGTTTCAATCTCTCTGCTTTAATCTTTTGCTCTTTAGTCATATGTGCTTCGGAGGAGTCCGCTTCACCTGCTGTTGCAATAGCTATCTTTTCCGCAATAGCCTTCGCAACAGGAGCAGAAGCCCCAGGCTTTGCAATTAAGTTTGGATTTTCAACAAGAGCTTGTGGTTGGGATGAATACAGACTCCCAGTCCCAGAGCTAGATAAATACCCACCATCACTTCCAAGACCCTGACCACTACCACTTGATGTCTTGTTAAAAAGTTCTAATTTAGGGTTTTTCATACCCCTAGTGGCAGCCTGAAGAATAGCTGCTGTCGCAGCTGCATCCATGCTAACTGTGTTTTGAGCTTGGTCTTTGGGAATTGGATCTTGACCATCCTTCTTTGACTTGCCAATAGTCATCTTAAACTTTTCTTTTCGGTCCTTATCATGTGGTAGATCAGAAGCCATAGATTCATGTAAATGATTGTCACTTTCATCATGTACACCAGAATTATTGTCCACCACTCGACCTACTGGATTGTGCTTCTGGTGGCCCTTGCCTCGTAACTTGGACTGAACAAAATTAGGAAGATCAGCCGTAAGTAGTAGATCAAAGTCAAAATTAACAATACCTAAATCAAATTTGCAAATAATTCATGGAACACTAGTGCACAAAATGTCTCCAGAACCCAAATAAAATAATTACTAGAAATTGAAGGCACTATTTAGCAGATGTCAATGTCTGGCAATTAAAATGTGTTTTTTCTTAGAGGGAGGGGTAGGGTAGAAGGCATTCAATCTTAGAGTGACAAGGATCATGTCCTACAAGCGAGTAAAGTGCAGGTGCAATTAATTGCTCGCTTATCAGGAAACAATTTGAACATACACTAAAAATAAGTTCACTTTTATTATTCCGTGAAACTCACCTGTTCTACAGACTGAAGAACTTTTAGATAGTAAGTATGATATCGATTTGATGGCAGAAGAAAGGGGAACCTTCCATGAGGACGATCCTGTTCTGCAAGAACAGCCTCAAATTGTTTTCCGTTTTTTAGGATGAACTCAACGATCTTCTCTATAGCTCTCTTTAATTCAGACGGAGGTTCAATAACAGGCAGTTCAATCTTAGCTGCAGTACTGGGGAAAGAAGTCTGCGACTTGTTCTGTGTGTTATTAGACGTTGAATCCAAGCCAGCACCTGTTTTTGCTTTAACTATGGTTGCAGTCTTAACAGTACTGATAGAATGATTCCGCTTTATGACTGGAACTTTTTCTTTCAAAGGTACTGCGTTTTTAGAAACGTTTCCATCCTTCTTGGCCACATCTGAACAAGATTCTGCCGGCTCTACTCCAGGAGAAGTATAAGTACTAACAGCATCAATAGCTCCCCCACATTCCTTTTTCCCAAAGTCAAAAGTGTTCTCAGATGTACCATCCTCATCCTCTCCGGATCCATAGACAGATCCAAGCAAAGACAATGCACCACCTATTTGATCAAGCCCCCGAGTCTTATTGATGTCCTCGGTTGAGCTGCCATCATCTTTGTCAGCTTTCAGAAGTTCTTTGTGATTAATAAGAAATCTAAAATATGCATGAAGATGATGATCAGGCATCAGGAATCCAAAGGTTGGATTATCTCCTTGTTTAACCCTAAGAAGGATTTCTGACTGACTTCCATGTTTGCAGACAAATATTGCAGTCCTTGAAATAATCTGATGTATTTTCTCATTTGGAGGCTGGAAAAGAACAACAAACAACAAATGTTTCTCAATCAATAAATTCAAATTTCAAAATTAGCATAAGTATAAACTTAGAAAGGGCCTTGCCAAGCAGAATATTAAGATAATTGTATCTTACTAAACAAACACGTGACAACTTCAAATATACTTGGATAATGATAAAGATCAAGAAACAGAACTTTATGTAGACAAGTATCATCCCATTTGCTCTCAAGAGATAAGGAATCAACAAATTTCTATCATCCTAATCCCACCTGCACGGCCCCTTCTCATGACATCAAAAGGAAAAAAAGGTGCCTGTGAATGGCTACCTTGAGTCACAAGAACTCCATTCATGCTCCGAGCATCTGAAACTTAGACATCATAAGCCTTAGAATAACATATGTACCCTAGACAATTATCACCTAATGACATTGGTTAAACAATGAAAGGTCAATTAAGTCAGTAACATTCAAAAACCACACAATTAAAGTATGTATTAAGACATGTTACTCACCAGATTATGGAGTAGACTCTCTGGTACTGGGAAGTTCGGACGAAAACTAGACTCAGCATCATCGTCCTTTGTCTCCATGGAAGCATTAGTATTTCCATATGAAAAGGCAACAGCATGAAAGCCAGCCGAACTTACTGGACCTGAACCATTATCTAAACAAACATAAAGGTGACATCCGACATCAGAATCCAATATAATTTTCAAAGGCAACAATATCATCCAACTAAAACAGTAATTGGAACACAGAAGAAGCCGAAGGTAAATTGAAGCCAGGTGAAAACATCCTTACTTGTATTCTGACACAGGAACCGTAGCAAATTACATTCCATCCTGCAAATGTGACATTGTGGTTGCACAAAAAATAAAAACACTCTACAGTCTAAGGTGGAAGCTGGAAAAGTAAAATATTGTTCCAAGTTTCTAACATCAACTGAAAAACACTTGAGTTGTAGCCAACAAAACACCATCACTTAGTTGCCTCAACTAAATGCTATGTCCAACCAAATATATCAACGTGTCTGAAAGACGATAACAGATTGAACAAGCTTGATACCTTATCTGTTTAAAAACAGATTTCATCTTTCAACACATTGATATATTTGGTTGGACATGACATTTAATTGAGGCAACTAGGTGATGGTGCATTGTTGGCTACTATTATATTAAAGCTGTAAAGTTAGCAAATTTGTATATAAAATGTGAATTATATAAATCTTAATTGTAAATTGAGAATTTTGCCATGTTGTTTAATATATTGATCCCCAAAGATATAAGCAATGTCAACGTTGAAGTTGGCGGCCATATCCATGTTGAAGTCAAATTCAGTATTTCATAGATCTCATTCCTTTTATATAGAAAAACTTATGTTTTTGATAACATTTTTTGTATGTTTGTATATTACTGTACTTTCATATAGCTGTCGTGGATTTTCATAAAATGTTTTAAAAATTATACAAATCCACTAAGTATCCCAAAGCATAAGCATCTATGGAAAAAAACGAATTATTGACATTTCATAGGTTGGATACTTCAGCGATACCTATCAGATTAAATATCCAAGAATATCGGTATTTGAGAAAGCAAATTGAAGTATGGTACTCCATAGCTTACAATCCAATATATCACTGATAAGTGTGAAAAAGAATTGTTTTTACACTTATAAATTATCTAAATCTTATAATTATTCATGTTATTACTCAGTAGATTGTTATGTAAATTATTGTACAGAAAATGATGTATAATTTGGAGTTTGTCAGTCAATTCTCACATAACGCAAGCCAAAATTCGCACAACCAGAAAAAGGAAATTCGTGTAGCGCACTGTGCGCTGAGTGAATAACATCAGTTGAAGTGCAGCACTTAACGGAAATTCGCACCGCGCACACACGATCTTCTGACACACGAACAAAGCCAGAAAAATACTGGAGAACTCAGGAGATGATCAAGAGACCTTTCAAGACATCACTTTCTGCAAGGAATTGCTGTAAAGAGTACGTTTGAGATGTCTAGGATAGGCTAAATTTTCTGTTCATTCCTGTGCAATATATGTTTTTGTTCTGGTTCTTTTCTTGACTTGTTTTTGATTATATGGAAGTATAATTCTCTTTAAAAGTTCTTTTCTTGACTTGTTTTTGATTATATGGAAGTATAATTCTCTTTAAAAGTTCTTTTGTACTGGGAAGTATTTTTAGAACCCGTAAGAAAAGAAACTACTTTTGGTCATTCTCAATGTCTGAATTTAATGCAAAATTATCCGTTGAATTAATTAAGGAATTAATAATTTAATGAATAATTTTAGAACTTGTTTTTAATGTGAATGCTTGTTGTTCAGAGGATTTTATTGTAATGTTAGTCAAAGACCAATTCCAGTGATTTTTTATTGTATTTTTCAATCTTAAAATTTTAAGTATTTAATTTCATGCTAATTTCCAAATTGAAAAATCACAAATGTTATCATTAGTAATCAGTGATTGATGTTGATAAATAATTTTAATTGAATAACGTAACTCAAATTTCAAATTTCCTTGGTGAACGATAATTTTAACTTAGTTCAGAAAGATATCAAACACAAACTTTAAAAACTTCGGTTCTACAATAAAAAGTAGAAAGCTATGCATGCAAGCAAAAATCCTAGCTAAAGCCAACAAATATCTTAAAGCTTGAGTTCTATGAAAAACTAAAATTTCAATCCAAGGGTTTCTAAGGACTGCCACCAACTTGCATTTGATTGACTTTTGCTCTGACTATAGCTTCTAACGAATGGGAATGAACCTTGGAAAGCAAACAAAACTCCGCAATTTCTCTCCATCAAAAGAACATAAAGTAAGCTCGAAGAAAACATCATCAAAATAAAACTACCAGTCATACTTTTGAGAGCTTCTCGTTGAGAAAAAAAAAACTCAACAACTAACACAGTACCAATAAAAAACGAAATCATATTTAGATGATATCAAATAGAAGGAACTAGAAAGGGAAACGAAGAGTATAATTATACATTAGGTTTACCTTGTGGTTCTTCCTCGAAAGAAGAAGAAGGGAGATCGAGATAGCGTAGGTGATCGAGGTCGGGTTCGGGCTGAGGAGGGCGGCGCTTGAGGCGCGGAGGAAGGGGAGCAGAGAGAAGGTGGCGGACATCGTAGCGATCGATGGAGAGGGAGTTCCACTCCACCAGAGCTTCCGCTGAATTCACGAACGCCGCCATGCCGTCGTCGTCGAACAGCATCGCGTGACGCCCAACCACCTCCAGATCCATCGCGTCTGCACCTTGATTCTCAAATTCAACTTCGCGGATCGCACTACTCTCTTTCTCTCTCAAATTTAAAAAAGATGAGAGTACACGCTACGATGGATGTAAAGTTATGGATGAACGAATTTTGGGATGTCGTTTTAGAATTGATACCTGGGGACGTGCCCTATCTGTAATGACAGGGCCCGAATTTTGGTTGGATTTTGGGCCTTTGGCCTGTTAGTTATTTTATTTTATTTATTGTCGACTTTTATTAAATACTATAATCTATTTTTGTATGATAAAAACAAAACTATTTTTCATGTATTCATATTTTTTATACATTTTTTATATAATAAGACAATAAAATTATAATTATAAAAATAAATATAAATAATTTTTATAATTTTATTATAGATAATTTTTTTTATTAATTTTATAGTAATTTTTTTACTACAAATAATTAATGTAGTTTAAAAAACCAGTTAAGTCTAACAAAATATCAAATTAAAAAATATTTAATTTTTTAAAAATAACTATTTAAAGATAAAATTAATAAAATAATTATTTTAATTTAGAAAATGATTACATATTAAAAGATAAAATTAGAAAATTAATATAAACATTGAAAAGGTAAATTCCTTTGTATAATATCATTGATGATAGATATTATAGATGTGAAGTAAAAGTTCCATGTTACTTATATGCACTTTCTTTTGTTTTAATTCAAGACTTTTTTAAAGTTAAAACCGAACTTTTATTTTGAAAACTGGTTCTTTATATGTTTCATTTGAAATTATTGCTTTGTGGATTAATGGAGATGAGACCTATTCTCCCATTTCTGCGGACATTATAAGGACTTATTTTTCTTTACGCCTTAATAACATTTTTTGGAACATTTTTAAAATATATTCTAAAAAGTTCATTAAGAAAATATAAAAATTAAGTCTCCCTAAATATTTTATCTAGAACGCCCTTTTAGTAAAGTTATTTCAACCTTTTTTAATTATTCTATATTATTTCATTAAATACAATGCAACTCTGATTTGCAGATGAACTTTCTTTGAGATAGTTTATTTTATCAGCAAAATTTTAACCTCCGACTAGAAAAGTTGAGAATTGAACTAACACATACCCGACCCACTGCATCAAAAATGAGAAAATGGAAGGATATCGAAATATAGCTACAAACACTTTCTTCTACCTAATAGGTATTATTGGAAGATGAACAAAAAAAAGAATGAATATTTGAAATAATGTACTAAAAGAGTGTTCTAAAAGGCTAAGAAACAGCACAAACTTAGTATTTTTTTCCCCAAAAATAAAATCTGGAAGAAAAAACTTTTCAAATAACACAGTCAAAATATTTTACATTTCATATTATCGAAACAATTATTTGAAAAAACATTTTAAGTTATTTAAAAAACGATATTATATACTAAAAATGTTTATTATATTGTGTTCTGAATAATCAATCCAAAATAATTATGAATTACACAATTTCAAATACTTATTTCAAAATATATTTAATAGAACACTTCCTGGTTTTTGATGCACCCGTAAGCATTTTAGGAAAAGTACAGGAATTTTAACATAAATTTTCGTCAATACCCTGGTGAGGTGGTAAAAAAAAAGTATAAAGGTACAAAAACCAGTTAGTGATTCATTAACAAATTGGAGTCAGAATAAAAGAAAGTCCCTTCCATATTCATCCTTTCATTCTCAGGTGAGAACTATGATAAGAATTTCAATATCAAATCATATAATAAATACAAATTTATCTGATAGAACCAAAGAAACTCTGAATTCTCTTGACGAAAAAGTCTGATACATTATTGGATTATTTACTCGATCTTTACCTTGAATGTTTCTTACATATTTTTGTTTAGTGCATCGAAAATACAACCAGAACAGTATGCTTTCAAATGGGGATCGGGATCAATAACTGGATAATTCTGAGTTAAAGGCACTTATGGAACAAATTGGAGAATCAATGACAAGAACTCAATCGTTAATAATTTTGTTAGATGCATTAGCTAACCAAAATTAGTTAAATATTCAGTTAGGAAAAGTATATAATAGAGACAATTGAAAACATGTAAAATTTAATATGGAGCCTGTTTTTATTTGGTTCTCCAAATTTAGAAACAATATATTTGATTCCTATAAAAACGAAATGACAATCATCTCCTTCAAAAGAAAGAAAAATAATGAAAAGGGAGAGAAGGGCAAGAGCGCAAATCATACAGAAGTGGATACCATTGTCCCTAGAGAGTTGGGCATTGTTTGTTTAAGAGTTGAATGGTTGACTGAAGGTATTTGTCTTGGGCACTCAAACATGACTTGGCAGTTTCTATCAGTGTAAGGCAAACAGGTGATAATTCACTGTTTAGCTGCCATTAATCAAGAAAGAAACCGTTATCAGAAGGCTGTGGTAGACTCTGGGCATGATTTAGATACTACTCCGCAAAACATATAGACACGCTACAAACCCAGTTAATGGGTTAACTTCATTTTGATTTAGATACCCATTGGTCTGGGTAGTATTCCTAAACCGGAAATAGTTTTGTAATGTTTTTCAAGAATTTATAAATTGAAATTTGAATCCTCCTTTTTCCCACGTCAATGATAATGAGAAGAAAGTTCAAACAACTAAAGAACAGCTTACCATAAAAGATGATGCAATGCAATTGCAAGCTTCAAGTGCCATAATTCCTCGAGCAGCCTATATTTTAGCACAATAAACCAGTATTTATAATTGGTTAAATAAATCAAACAACAAATTTAGATAAAATGATGATACCTGGGAAGGTTCCTGTTGAACAGCACTAAGCAGGTTCTCAAGAACGAGCTTAGACAAAGAAACAAGTTCTTGGTTGTAAGATGAATCCCCATAGTATAACATGTCATTGCCTGGAGTCTGGAAAGAAAAAATATATATTACTCTGACGCTTTAGATACATAAACCATAAACCACTACTTGTCAGGAACCGTGATTTACAAAACTAGTGTAAGTAAGATAAAACAGGTGGAAACTAAAGAAAATCTTGGAAAAACTGATTATAAGAACTAACATCTGAAACTAGGGATTATGACTTCTACAGACTATCTTAATTTCAATGATGAGTGGATATAATACTATAGTCTCACCTCTCCACCTCTAAGTTCCTGCAGGCTGTGCCTAAAGGAAAAGAAATGCTCCCAAGTGGTAAGATGTGATTAAGTATATATTAATTAACTGGGGAAGATGAATTCATAGGCAGACAAGGGCAATACTGATCTTTGCTGATAAGACAGCAAGCACTGCAAGGTTGATTCACTAACCGGCTGAGAATATCATACTGCATAAGCTTAAACCTTAGACCTATACTCGTACTGGAGCTATGTATGACCACCAAATGACACTTAAATCCATCACTTTGGACACAAAACAGAAGTAAGACTTCTCTAAATACTCTTTTAACTTCAATTTGTTTTATCCATCTTGGAATGAAAGAGCAAATGATATGTTATCTTTATTCCATAAATGGAATTGAAAATTTCCTTTTAATAGCAAAGACAAAATAAGGAGATGCAAAGCTTTACACCTATACCTGTGTATTTGCATGATATGGCAATCTCTTTTGTGATTGAGTTGTCAGTAATAATATGATAGCTGAAAAAATCTGCGTCCTCATTTTTGGTTCAAACCTGCAAGGGTTTTCAATTTCAATTCATTCATCAAACAAGACACAGAAAGGGAAAAGAGAGGTATAAATAATAAGGGAAGTATTCTCAAAGGAGGGTGGCAAGAAGCTTCAATCATTATATATCCCAAAGAAAACTTACCAAGATCGGGAGCTGATTAATGTAAACAAGTTATTTGGGAAATAGGTGACTGGTAGACTTAATGTACCTTCAGTAAAGTATAAGAAATTCATAGTAAATACATGCATACAAAGAAGAGGAAAAAAGGAACTAGATCTCTAACCCAGTACATTTACTTTTGTATTACAAATTTTAATGGCGGTGACATCCCAAAAGAGAGATTTTAAAGTGTCTATTATGAATGTGAAAAACTTAAATAATTTTTACAACCTGGAACCATGATTAAGAAGCCACATAACTTTCTAATAGATGAAACTAGTCCTTCAACATCAGTTGGAGTTCGGAAGCCTACAAAATCAAGCAAATCAACAGTCAATCAGATTTAGATTCTAAGAATGTCATAGAGACAGACAAAAAATCAGTCTTAGATAGAAGCCATGGTGGCACAATTAATGTATTCTTTTAACTGTTATTGGAGACTCATCTGTATAATATATAAATTTCCACATTAGCTTCTAAGCTATATGTTATAAGAAGCCTTGGTCAGATTTTGGGCCTTTGAAAGATTTACAAAATTCATAAATGCATTAAAATCATTAGATATACAACAAAGGGATAAAATAGAGAAATAAAAAGCTGTTTACATTATTGCCTTCAAATCATTAGATATTTGACAAAAGGGACAAAAGAGGACATTTTAGAAAGTTCATAAATGGCCACAAATAATCAGATATTCAACAAAGGGGATAAAAGGGGAAAAAATAGGCCAAAATTATTGGGCTTTCTTCTCCAACACAATTGACTGAATTGAGTTATCAAATGTAGAATAAATTATAGTTTGGAATTCAGATACTTGTTCTGAAAATTTTAAGCACCACTGTTTCATCATTGAACACAAAATTAGCATTGAATAAATTCCACAAAATAGACATGCCACAGATAACAAATTACATGCATTCAATTTTGAAGTATTGTTCTTAATACTTCCACAATGAGTGAGCAACTAATATAGAGTTTACATATCAACTAACCATCAATTATGTCTAAGGTATGCAAACATGTGATCGCTGAATCAATTAACCCATCTGAATGAGAAACCAATCCCCCTAAGAATGCAACCTGAAAAATTCAAATTATGAATCCTTGAAAATATAAAAGTAGCAAGTATACAAGAAATTTTGATGTGCCAAAAACTGGCATACCTACCTCTGCAGTTTCTAGAAAAAGATCAAATTGCCTGTGAGCAGAGACAGAAGGTATTGTGACTTCACTAAATGTAACACATGCCTTGAAAAAACTCAGATGTTTCTTGGCACATTTCAAAGCTTGAATTGCTAAAGAATTGCCAGAGTGAACAAGAGTTTCCTGCAAGAAAGTATGATAACTTTATCACTGTGTTACGAGGTTTTTTTCGCCAACAACGCAAGGAGAAACAAGGACAAACCTTAAGTTCATTGAATCTACCAAACGCTCCTCGACAATTAACCAAAAAAGCTAAATGCTGTTCCATCTCTGCTCCATAATCTACCTAGTAAATAGAGGCAGTTAAGAGTCAACTAATCAATCATGAAAATAATAATTATCACAACTAAAGAAAGAGATCATAGACCCAAATAATATCAAAAGGATCGTGTTACCATGAGCACAAAGCGAGATATTGAACGTGCCATTTGGCCATCATCATCTTTCACATTCATAAACTCTATATTATCATGTAGTGTCTGAGCAATTTCAAAAAGCAACTGTATGCTTGTCGGATCACTAATGTGATCATTCCTGTTTGACAAATTATAACAGATTGTCAAATACTTGCATAAAACTGTTCATTTCACTTCACCTAATAGCAGAAATTTTTGGTATAGTTGGTTGATCACATAATATCAAACCCTCCAACCAAGACGTCTACAATTTGATTCTTGGCACACCAATTCTTCTAATAAAACAAAATGCTTGTTATAAATGGTACCTTGTCACCATATTAAGGATGTGCAGAAAGACAACATCCTGTGACTTGCCATACATTACATCTAAGATTTCAGGAAACTGAACCTACAAAATAATAACAACAAAAAACCAAATCATAACTAGTACTTATATCACATGTAATGAAGAATGAATGACGGAGACAAATACACAGAAAGATGATTAGGTACAAGATATTATTGGAACCTACCAGAGAAAAAACATCTTCCAGATGCTTAAAATGAGACAGAAGCTTCAAAATGAGAGATTGCAAGCTTAATATTTCATCCTCTGTAACTCTTTTATTCAAAGCTCGATTTGAAATGCCTTCCAAAATGGCATTCAAATGGTTATTCTGGAATAATGGGTTGCATTTAGAGGAAAGATCACAGAAGTATAAAATAATAGTCATTTGAAAGTGATAGGTACATATATATAATCATACAAACCTTTGTAATTGGATAGCACTTAATCCATCAAGGAATAGAGTTTAAATCTCAATGTTTTCTATGGATTTTCTTTAAATTATAATATAGATGTTTGGCTCACGATTGTCCACTTAAAGAACATACTAAGACATATCAATAGATAGAAAGAAAGAATGCAAATAAAGGGGAATAGTATATCGTCCTTGCACAAAGGAGTTGCAAACTTAGCTCCAGAATTTAGAAATTGATCTTTTGTTACTTCTGGGGAATTGTTTGCATTCTTAGCTTGCTTATCAATTCAGCTCATAGGAAATGAAGACAATTACTATTGGTAATTCAATAAGACCTTTGAGATTCTTATCTTGTCTCATCATTCTCTCGTAATTTCCACCTCCTTTCAACGGCTAAATTTCATTCAGCACTAAAAAATCAAATTTAGTAACTGACAACATCCATCTCCATTTTGAAGGACCATGTTCAATCTCAGAGATAGGCATTAAGAAAGTTGTATATTAAAAACTATGAAGCCCCAGATTGACCAAACTGGAACTACTGGGAAGGAGACATTGACATTAAGCAAGACCCTTTGAGAGAATCATGTAAAGCAATTGATTGTTGAGGCTTGACAAAGTAAATAATGACAAATGGTATCTTAAAAAATTTATTATAAGAACAAGGAATATGATATATAACAATAGTTCTTTCCTTCAATTCTTCTTTTCAGTTCATATTCCTGTATCAAATTTACATTATAAAAAAATGATAACTAAATATCTAAACCTTCAAAATTTAATATTTTAAAACAGTCATAGGAAAAAAAAGTGATTACTAAGCTTGCCTAAATAAGCCCAAATCATCTATGCTCTATAAAATAGTCAACATATTAGTGCATCCAAAAAAAGGAAGAAACATAATCTCAAAATAAACTTTTTAATTAGAAGTTTTACTCAGAAGACATAGAGAACTAGTAAATGTCTGATTGTACTCACTCACTTGAACTTACCATCCGATTCTGAAGAATAAGATCAGTATAAGCATCTACAACCTTCAGATATTCATCAAGGCTATCATACAGACCAATAACCTAGAGTTGCAGCCAAATTAGAGAACAAATGAAATACTAGGAGAAAAAAAATGACAGTTGAAAATATGCTCATAAAAGTAGTTCAGGCTAAATCTCAGAAAGTAAACATTTTTTTACTCAGGTAAAAATTACCATATACTCAAATTGACCATATGTGGTAAGCTTAGATGTTCAATGAACTACAAAAACAAATCCTTTTTGTTTTAAAATAAGGGGGAGTGCTGGTATCATAGGTTAAATATAGATGTATGTATACGTACAAGTATTAGAAACAAGTGGATGTTTACATTATTTATAAAATACTAAGGAAAAGAAAGATTATATGATTACTTAGCTTTCAATTAATTACATACAAGGCAGAATCAACCTCCACTCCCTTGATTTTTGGGTCTATCCTCCTTAACTCGTTAGACTTTCCTTAAAAGTCAATATCTAATAATAATTACATCTGACCAAACAATTTTCAACAGCTAGGAAACGGATGTTAATGACTTACCCTAAGCCTCCTATTCTCATGTATAGTTACCTAACCAATAAGGAAACACATACCAAGAATACAGAGCAGAGAAATAGATGTAGAATATAATGTGGCTCAACCAAAAGTTTATACATGCTTTTACATTTCATGTGTCATTTGATGGAGACACATCTCCAAGACCTTCAATTTGAAATGTTTATTCCAGAAGAGGGTAGTGTACCAAATGGCAATTATGCCCTGCAGTATGTGATTTGGTCAAAGTGAGTGGGTAGTACGATTTGAGGTTAATAGCAGTTATGGCATATAGCATTTTTACTTTGTAATGCTTAATTTAGTATTATGGAATGGGAACATTTATGGTGGTGTTGTATTCGTAAGTTCCAGAACAGAGATGTTCTCTTTAGAAGTCTCTTGGACGATAATAACATTGCAGTAGTATGGAGTTCAAGTGTCTTTGTGTTTCAATAAATATTTCAACTAGTCCTGCTGTTCTGTAGTTATTTTACAAGAAAAGGTCAAGGATTATCTTCATTAAACATGCAAAGATTAGATAGTAGATACACATACGTAATTTTTCTGGGTTTTTATAAAAAAAGAGTTTTTTTTCTTCTTTCATCGTTTATATTTTGCACATTTAAGACAATTCTATATCTTCAGCATATACTTCCTCCTTCTATACTTGTTTTGGTTACATTGCACTCAAGAATTATTGGAGAAGAGAATATGTTGAAGAAAAGAGTGCAAGACCTAGCAATAATACATTCTCGTAGAAGAAGCAAGCAATAAAAAACAACAAATACAAAGACACACCAAGTGTGGCCCATCTCTTACCTTTTTCTATTCTTTCCTTGCACTCTAAAGTCTATAATATTTGACATAATAAGAGATGACACACCTTTGATACCATATAAAGTCTACTCAACCAAACAACAGTTATAAAATCTATTTGAGATGTTTACTCTCTGATTTGTTTATCATTTATGTTTTTCTGTTTTGAGGAGATTCCCTATCATAAGATATACACTTCCTCCTCCTATATCTGTTTGGTAAAATTAAGAGGAAGAGGGATGGAGAAGATAATGTATTAATGAAAGAAACTAAAATAATAAAGTTTCCCTCTCAAGGTGTAATAGACCAAGGGTGGAGATTAAAAGGAATATACACCATTGAGAATGTAACTCTGAAATGATGCAAGGTGGATTATAATTCTATATATACCTGGATAACTTTATCTAACACAGTATTGACAATATGAACAGGGGATTTTCTTTCATACAGCCTGAATCCAAGCAGTCTGTAATTCAAATGCTGTATCACCAAAAAGAAAACAATAAAACTGCAAATTGGAAAAACGAAAACAAAGATACTGTTAAATTCAAGGGATCATAGAAGTTGCAAAAAACTTACCTGACCAAAGGAATTATCCTTGCTAAATTCAATGAGATGAAGGATCTGCACAACGTTGGTACTAACTACTTCAATAGGGAGCTCCTTCAGTAAATGATGAAGAATGATTGAAACACATGAAACACTACCCAAATCCTGCTGATTCTTCATCAATCCAAGCTCTGACAGAACTTCATTGGCTTGTCTCTTCAGCAAAGACATACTTAGATCAGCATAAAACACAGGATATAGAAGGAAGACAAGCAGAAAAGAAATATCTGACTTTCTTTTTTCTACTGTCTGATGCAGTATATAGATGACATAATAAAACTTGACTTTTCAATATTATAATCACAAAACCCACAACCATTTAGCTTACTATATGTGCTTACCCAACCTTTATTTCCACTCACTTGAAATGTTCATGTAAAAATCACAATAGAAGAGCAAAGATACCAACCAAATCAATGAAATTTCAATTATATACTTTCACATAACCAAGATATGTGGAAACATGATCATATTATATATAATATCGCCCATAACAAGTATACTTGTGAAGAGAAACTTCATTACGTACCTGAGTCAACCCATTAAATACACACTTCATAATATACTCAATGGTTGGTTCCATCAAACTCACTTGCAATTTTTTGTTGACTTCAACATTTTTATGAGATCTTTCATTGGCTGACAAGATTTGCATTAAAATAACTCTGATGTCATTCATACATGTAATAAGATAGCCTGTTTCAGTTGCACAACGTTCGAAATAAGTTTTATGAAAATAAACACAAGAAAGAAGTATGTTGCAGGAATCAGATACATTAAATTCAGAACGAGCAAACTCAGCGTCCTTTTCATCCAATTTGGGAGAAAGAACAAGAGAAATTTATTAGAGGCAAATAAGCACTGCTATAGAGCACAAAATTTCATATAAGAGAGAGTATGTGAAGCAGTCATCTAGATTAATTGTTTCTGTTTTATCTGAATAACTGGTAAATAATGTCTTTCTCAGCTGACTTTTCAAATTCTCTATAGCTTTCTAAATTTGGAAATTTTTGAAAGAAATACAAAAAACTCTAAACCAAAGTATTAGTAACTGTACTGGCACTAAAGAGTATATAATATTTCACACCTAGGTCTTGGATTGCCGTTTGTAGGGGTGTTAGAGCATTATGATGAACCTGTGATGCACTGATACATTGATCAGGCCTGCGCATCCCTATGTAGGACATATCTAACACAAATACTTTTGGATACGTAAGTGTCAGTCAGCTGTTAAAAATGATAAGAAAAAGTGCTATGAAGCTAACACTATTGCTTATTGGTGTACAGCTAACAATCATGTTTTATGAATTTGCATTGTCCTTTGGGTAAGACTTTATTATCCATGTTGTATAAGACAACACAACCCTACCCGATTTTCCTAAACTAGAGTTCGATATAACATTCAACTAATATATATAACAGTCACAATTTTTTCCTATAGCCATTTTTTTCTTTTTAGTGTTTAACTATCATTGTTTTTATTTTTTATATTATTCCAAACATTAAACAAACATAAAATATATAATTTTTATGATTTATTCCATGAAACCATTTTCAGGATTTGATCTGAGTTACACATAAATAAAAAAAGAAAACACTGTGACAACAAATATGGATAAAAACAATTCTCGCTCACTATTTATGTATACATTTAGAAAATATTTAATAATAATTTTTTCATATGGTTTTAAAAAAAGCTATAGTAATATTTGTTTTATTTTGTGAACTGTATATATGCATATATCTTTAAGCATATCTCAACATTTCATCTCCTATATTTTTAAGGGTTAGATGAATCGGTGTATGGAATACATGTCGATGTGAATCATAGTGATGAACAATTGCATATGCAAATATGCATTCGTAAAGGTTAGACCAAAACATGTTTGGAAACATACAGATTTATTTTATCAGTTAAATAAAAGGGCCCCTCTGTTTCAGTGTACATGTTTTACACATCCTAAGGATACACATATAATATCAGAAAAAAAAATACCTATATCATGTGAAGGTAACTTCTGAGCACAGTGAGCCATATAAAGACGGCAATACGCAGATGCCACTGGATCTCCTAATCCTCTGGTCATCATTACCAATCGCCGGAGGCTGTCTAAAGGTTGGTCAAGCAGAAAGCACCAGCAAGGCAAAATTGCCAGCTCCAAGTAACTAGTACAATTTCAGAAAACACCGTCAGAGAGACATTCTTCCAGGCAACAGCCTTTCAAATGTTATTAGAAAAACCTTTCAAACTTTTCAGAAGAAAGGTCTATTCCGTGGCAAATTTTCAAGCAATATTGACAGACAAAGTGTTTGACAGTTGTCACATTAAACCTAATCTTCACTGTATTAACAGTATATAAAAGGTTCCAACTAAAGTCACCCCACAACAAGGCAAATATCTGCAAACTAGTGGTAACTCCATATTACTAGTAACCCATAAATATTCTACACATAGCCTGTCTAACTTTTTACTATTAAAACTCATGTATTTTAAAACTATTTACCTTCTGTAGTCTCAATTTCGAACTGAAACCTAATCATAACAAAAGCTTAAGCTGCTATTTAATGGGCTTGATTGCTTTTCTTTCTGACACACTACAACACCCCAACTAAAGTCCTATCTGTATAGAATCATGGATGAACCACCGCCACCAGTCAGCCTACTAAAATCATATGCTGAAATTATAATTTAATTAGGAGTGGAAGAGAAATGATTAAAGGGCAGAGTACTGAGCACCTGATCAAAGACATATAATAGCATATCAAGAACCAAATTATCTTAAAAGCATAAGCAGTCAGGCACCTAGGCCAAGGCCCATGGACGAATGGTTTTTACATATAACAAGGCTGTGCTTCATCCAAAAATATAATTTTTGTAGCCTAGTTGTAACAAGGTGATTTTCTTTGTTGAAGTGGATTTAGGCTTAGCTTTGAGATTATGGAAATATAATTATAGATGGCTGTGAATTTAGAGAGATCACAGCAATGTGTCTTTCAAAGTGAATTCGTAGAAAATTATAACTGTGATTATGAAGAAACTAAAGGTAAACATGGCATCAGAAAGTTTCAAACCAACATAAGCTGAAAGAGAAGACAAATAACTTTAGTGGAAAAACGTAAGGAATAATTAAATACAGGACAAAGATAAGGTCTTCACATGCGTGGAAGAAGCTCTTGCACAGCACCAATTTTGCTAAACCAGTTATAGCAAGTTTCTTTGGCATCAGCACAAATATCCCTTGCTTGAAAGTTTTCTACAAGATTCAAATAAATCATTTAAGAAAAATAATGTGACTTTTATGAGATCCATCAATCTCATGCAGATCATCAAGCTTGTATGACATGTACAAATTAGTTCCAATAAACAAGATTCAGAAAGAAAATATTCAGCGAGTCTGATATTAGAGATGGTGAGAACCCTTTTGCAGTTAGGATATCCCAGTGAACATATTTTCAATCATTCATCTTATATCTGTGAGGCTATAATAAATTACTAATTATGATGTCCCTCTAATGGATAAACCTTTCAATGATGGAAGGATACTCCCACATGTTGGCATATATAATGACATACTTATCTGATGTAGATAACAATACTCTAATAGAATGGCATTCACATTTGTGGTATATCTTTCTTTCTTTGTCCACTATGGTAAAAGTGTGGGCCAATCTCAAAATAATTACCCAGGAACATGTAGGGGAAGTGCCAATGGAACTTGTGATGGGATAAGATTCGTACAACAATAAATTTCATTTTAATTTCTTAACAAGTATAACATCCAAATTTTGTTTAATATAAATTGGCATACCCATTGCTTCATTTAAAAAAAAAACATTACATTTGTGTATTGCTTCAGATACCTGTATCCAATCCCATGCAATATTGGTACTTCTGCCATTTTAGAAACAATTAGGCCTTGCATCAAAAGAAGTTCTTCATAAATTATAATAGGCTTCATTAAGTTTCTAGTCTTTCACAAATTGGATATTTTCAATTGAGTCTATTAATTGTATTTTGTCTATTATTGATTACTCAAAATTTCTAAATTTTTCAATCGAGTCTTTGTCGTTAATTTTTTGTTAATTGAGTGATGTGGATAACAATTTGCCCCGTCATTTTGCTTGCTTGTCTCTATGTGTCAAGAAATGTGAGCTTTTATATTAAGATATCACTGTTAATGTAAAAATGACAAGTGACTTTTATTGCTTTTATTGAAAATATGTTAGATAACAAGGGACTATTGTCTCATCTACATTATGGTAGAGATGACAATCAACCCTTGGTCAATGTAGGTAATGATGATGTAGAAGAATACAGGAGCATGACGATCTTGTTATCCAACACATTCTCAATAAAAACAACAAAAAGTCACTTATAGTTTTACATTAAGAGCAATATCCTTTTATATTAAACACAAACGTTACATTTCTTAACACATGGATACAAACGAGCAAGATGACGGACAAGATAACAGTTACGCGCCACTCAGGTAACGAAAAAATTAAATTGAAGGGACTCAATTCAAAAATCTAAAATTGAGTACTCAATATAAAAAAAAATATTTAATAGGGATCAATTAAAAATATCCAAACTTATAAGGGACTTAAAACTTAATTAAGTTATTATAATAATATTTGTAAATATTTATATTACAAGAGCCTGGTCAAAGTAGTTCAATTAAATGGTTTTCTGGTTAGTCTGGTTAAGTATCATGACAGTAACAGTTCTGTTGAACCAGATGCAACATGGCTGGAAGCATCTCACTCAAACAAAAACTCAGTGATTGACTGTGACCTTAAACCAAATATCTGACCACCCATTATTAACATGAGCTGAGAAAGTAGTACTTATAGTTTAACATGCACAAAGTATTGTATGTTATTTGTTATATATTCTTCTTCCTAAATGTACAAATTTATTAGGATTAAATATTTAGATGTATTTCAGGGCAAGCATTGGCACAACAGGATGTTGTGTAGTAACACTTTCTCCTGAAATCACCTTGCAATCCTTACAATCCCTATTATCAGACTTTTAAGGAACTAACATGCATTAATAAATTAAAACACAGAATCCTTAGTTTTCAAAACATTAGCATGAAAAAAATGCCACGTCAAACCATTATTAGCATAAGAGCCATGGTGAATGAGCTTCAAATTAACAAAAGACCTGCTAAGCTGCAGCGCAAAGTTCCATCTTCAGAAAACTCAGCTTTTCGCTTTATGCGTTGCCAAACCAGGTTTCCAAGCATATCCATGGTATCTGTGACAAGAACAAAAAGCGTAGGATAAAACTCAAGTACTGACGTATCCATCAGAAGCTTAGCAACCTGCAAACAGTATAATCTGTTTTAGACCTTCATAATCAATCAAAATCAAGATAAACTTAGACAATAAATGAAAATAAATCAGTATGTTTTCACTCCTACTTCAAAACTAAGTATAAATTGATTTATATTTCAAATGGGTAGAGCCCTCTCTCAAAGTCCCTTATATTTTAAATTATTTTTAAACAAAATTAAACAACATTTGTACTCTTTTTGGCATATAAAATATTTCTATGAGTGAAGAAAGTACAGGAAGAAAAGAAAATACAAATTGATTAATCCCTAAACTATCTAATAAAGGGAAAACCATGGGCATAAACCTACAAGGCTACAATAAAAAAACAAAAATGGTAAATGAGAAACCTGCACAAATCCCAAAGACATATTTGAACACTTAATATGACCACTTTTTACTCCTCTAGATCAAGCATGAGGTTCTCTTGAATGATGGCAGAGACAACTCACCAGAAGAATATAAGTTAGTACGTCATTCAATATCTTGCCAAAACCTTTCTTGGTAAGAATCATAAAAATCAAACACAGCACCTTTCAAAATATAATTTTGCAACAAAACTCCATGCTTCAAGTAACATGATCAACAACCTCGTCAATAATAAAAGCAGCATCTATCCTAGATTCTAATACAGCACCTAAAGAAACTAAATATCACTCAACAAAACCAAACATCAATCAACGAATGAGACAAAACCTTCAAGACAATCAATTAAACAACAATCATACATAAAATCATATCTAGCAGAAAGAACTAACTATAAAACAAAAATGTATTTTTCATGATTTCATAACCAAAAAGGTTATTTCAGAGTACAAACTATAATGTTAAAAATAAATTAGTAAATACATTGAAGTTTACCTTTATTGATAACTTTAAGGATGTCACCCGGTCTTCAGCTTGCCAAGAACGAGTAATCTCATCTTTGAGCTCATGTAGCCGAGAAACATACTCCTGCCAAGTAATAGTCTTGACACCCTCATCTGCAAATTTTTGTGGATCGTCCAATTCCTCCAAATGCATTGCTGTTGAAGATTTCTCATGTACTGAAAATTGGGATGTCACATAACTAAGTGAAGATAAATAAAGGATATTACAAAAGTAAAAACAATGTAAAGGTATAGACATACATTTTCCACTTCTCATTAAAACATCGGGCATCTGTAATTTAAAGAAAAAATAATTAGATAATTATAACGAAAAACTAAAAGGGTTAAAATAAAGGATCAAAACTGGTTTTAGAATGTAAAGGATTATTTGCCAATGCTCACATTAAGACCTACCCTCTAACAATACTATATTTGCCAATTGCACAATAAAAATTATAGATGTTAACAGTAATTAACTGCTATATCCTACAATTTATAAGAGCATTTCAAAGTTTGTGAAAATTTTCCAACATAGCATCTGCTAGATGGCTCATAAGCAGTGTTATCTGGCAACTTGCATAGTGCCCTTCAAATGAAAAATCACAGCAATGCCCATACCCAGGCTCAATTATAGCTGAAGGCGAAAAAAACAACTAAGGGTACTAACAAATATATTAAGGGTACTACCAAATAGTTGAATAATTAGTAATATCATGGTCAAGATTTCTACTCCAGCCGGATACACCTCTTCATTAAAAGTATATAATAATTAATATCCACCAATGCAGACAATTAGACAATGTCTTAATAGCAAGGAAACCAATAAAACAGTATCATGCAGTTCTACAGTTTTCCAAACAGAAAATGTCCAGCTTTTCCGCTAGCTAGCCACAACAAAGTATCTAAATTGTCAAATCTCACATCTATTGTCTAAACTGATATACTCCTAATGACAATTAAGAACATTCAAAGCCAATAAGAACTGTCTGCAGTCTCATACTGACATGCTTCTAAATGCTCCATACTTTATTTTCTCTCAGCCATCTTAGATACCACAAAATATGTAGTACAGTTTCTTATTTAAACAAGAAATAGGAAAATACTGTAGCACTTACTGAAGAAACTGAAACCATTTTGGAGACAGGAAACCTCTGCATTAGTAATCTCCTGAAAGAGGTCCACTCCTTCGTTGGTTGAAGATCAGAAGATTCATTCAGGTTGTCATGATCAGGAGCAGCAGCATTTGCATCATTATCAGTTCCTCTCAGTGGATCAAAAAAATCACTGTTCCCACGATCTACAACATCAACCTAAATTGAGAATATTAACAAAGAAATGAATATTGTCGAAAGTGAAATATATGTAAAATTTTGCGGTCACAAACCAACTTAAAAAACATAACCACGGAGCTTTTGAACACTTTCACTTCAAGCAAGTCAACAAATATTTTCATTAAGCAAATCAACAGAAATTACTAAGTCTTAAATTGTAGTAACTAAATCAAATCCTTACCGGTCCCGCCCTCACCCTCTTTCCCCCGCTTTTAGTGCATTATTTTAGTACTATGCATGCTAATAACTTGCAATTCATGACAAAGATCATTTAAATCTTTATCCAGATTACATCATATTTTAGTCATATGATCATATCACTCGGCTCAACAACATCGATTTCGAACCATTGTACGACATTGAATTGAATAAAGGCTTCTAAACGAGGAAGGAACAATAGAAATTAATTTAACTGAAGGATTCAAATCCTAGGCATGTTCTTATTTCAGGTAGATAGAACTAAATCTTATATTTTTTTATGCATTCGGAACAGTGAAAGCGGCACTGATTTTGCATAGTCACGATCACTTTTTTCCTCGGTCAAGGTACCGTAACTGTTAATAGAAGAAAAAACATTGCGAAAGAAGTTGTGATATGAGCAGGACCTGGGCGAGAGGTGGAGACGGAGGTGAAGCAGACAAAGGATGAGCAGCGGCGGTTACGCGAGGGAGGGCGTGAGATTCAAGCTCGGCACTGTAATTGCGAGGTCTGAACTCCATGGAAGCATTCAACAACGAGAGAGGGAAGAGCTGTTCGGGTTTTGTCTTTGCTTTTCGCAGTTACTTTAGACAAGGAAAATGCAAGATCAATGTGACTAGGTGAACAAATTAACTAAGTCTGAATTTTACTTAATTACCCTTTTGAATTGTATTATTTATGTATATGTATATTATTTAATTTAATTTACTCTGATTACAAAATCTTCTATTTTCAAATAGGGAACGTAGCAGTTTTTTACTCAATTAACTGCAAAATTAACCAACACAATTTATAATCTACCAGTGAAATATACCCCATGTAACCGTATATTCATTTTTTTATGATAATAAAAGATATAAAAATAATTATATAATAATGGTTTTAAAATTATAAAAACATGTTAAGGGAAAATAGTTGTAAAAACAAATTAATCTTGTTAATTTTTTTATAATTTTATATTGGATAAATTTTATAAGTACTAATGTTAATAGTCAAAATAATTCAGTTAAAAATAAAATAAAATGTACATAAAAAACAATTGCAAAATATAAAAGTGAAAATTGTAAGAAATTATGTGTATAAAAGAGGGGTTCAATTATTTTTTTTTCAGATGGCAAATTATAAGATGAATGACATTAAATTCAATAGACAAATATTAGATTGATGTATTTTTATTTATTTTTTAATTCAGATAATTGATTCGACCTTAAAATATTTTAACCCTTAAATAGCTTCCCAGGGAACCTTAAAATGCTTGTTCTTAGATTATCTTACATCAAAGTGACCCTTTTTCAGTTTTCACTAAACCTTGTTCTAGGACCTTCCTAAAACTCCTTCATTGGCAAGCTTGCATTCAGAAACCAACATCTCCCACAAGGAGAACCAATTGGTCTCAAAACCTATCGCCTTTTGTTCAATTCACAGCATATGCTAATTTCCCCTTGTTTGTGACGCGTACTGTCAAGAGGTTTTTCTCTTCTTCATTCGGGTAAGGTATTTTATTAACATTATTTGTTAAGTCGCATTTTGTTATTGTGCGGATTTTTGTTTTGAATTGTAAGACATAGTCGTAGAGCCTGTGGCGACGATTTATTTCGGAATACCTTACTTTTTTCTTCTTGTGCCTGTCAAGTGTTCGAAGGTATGCATGATAGAAATTGAAAACTGATTTGTTTGCTGAAGCCTGACTTTTTTTCTCTCCTTATTGAGACAATTTCCATTCGGACAATTTCATTTCCTTGCAAAACCTTAACAGGAGTAGAATTTGAACACGGACATGCTTCGTGCATGCTTATGTGCTGAAAAGAGTGATTTTTTTTCTCGAGCATGATATGCATATGTTTTTGTTCTATGTGTGATTAGATTTCATACAGAGTTAAATGTCATTGTTACTTTGGCTTAATATACTTTTTAGAGTTTAATTCGGATTCTGTGGTAATGGATATAGATATAACACAAGCCAGAAGGAGTGCACTTGTTTTGTAACTCTAGAGAATCCTGGTCCAATGGTACATTATTCTAAACAGAGTAGTATTTCGCTTTTTTATTTATAATTGGCATGAGGTCAAAAACAATTTACGCATTGTTTGACCACGTTTCATCAGTTTTGGAACAATCTAAACAGTCCAAATGATTACTTTATTACTTGTTGGTTAAACAAATACAGATAGATACCCATTAATTAGTAGGTTCCATGGTTAAAGAAATAAGGCATGTTGTCTATAAATATAAGGGGAGATAGAGAGAGAAGATCTAGTCATTTTTTGATAGAATTGGGGCATTGGGAGGTACTGACCCAAGCTGTACAAGTTAGGCGTGGTATTTGATACCAGATACTATTCGTGTGCTTGTAGTAGCCACAGTATTTGTAGCTTCTTTCACTGCTCCATTTGGGCCCTTTCGTTAGATAAAAGAGAAACTTACCAATTTGTTGTCTTGCTGTCCATGTTGCGTGTTTTTTTTTTATCTTTCTATTAGTGCTTATATTTATAGGTGATTTGAATTTGAAGTTTAATGTCCTAAATTTACCCTTTAACTAAGCTTTTTTCTGCTATTGATTTCAAACTGCTTTAGGAGAGAGCATGACATCGAAAAGGGAAAGGGAAGTTGATCATAGAGTAAATGATCAAGGGCTTGATAATGAATCGAAAAGGCAGAAGCTGGATGAGGATTCTTCTCCCTCTCCTCCTCCAGTCTCCATTGCGAATCCACTTTCTGGGTTAGCTAATAATTATGCTGACATTGATGAGGAGGAAGAATATGTTCGAAGGGAAAGGGATTCTGTTAATGACAGTAGGAATGATGGGTCCCAGCACAATGGGCATAGATATAGAGAAGCCGATGATAGTGATGAAGAAGATGATTCACATGAACAATTATTTAGTGGAAGAAACAGTCGCCATGTTGAGGTTCGGAAGGACTGTCCTTATCTTGATACTGTTAATAGACAGGTATTTGTCTTATCTTGTCCATCGTTGACAGTAATTTTACTGGTTTTCATGCATATCTGAATTTTTATGACATTTATGCACGCAGGTTTTGGATTTTGACTTTGAAAAATTCTGTTCTGTCTCCCTATCGAATTTGAATGTGTATGCATGTTTGGTTTGCGGGAAGTATTACCAAGGGAGAGGGAAGAAGTCTCATGCATATACACATAGTCTGGAAGCAGGGCACCATGTTTATATCAATCTCCGCACTGAAAAAGTCTACTGTCTTCCTGATGGTTATGAAATTAATGATCCTTCATTAGATGACATTCGGCATGTCTTAAATCCAAGGTTAGTCTAATTTTTTTATTTGGCTGTGCTTGCTGCAGAAAACATTTTAGCAATATCTTTCTGTTTCTATGGTCATCCGCTGTTAGCTGGTGACTATATTGATACTATAATCTTCTGTACAATTTATGTCACTTGTTGTTAGCTGGTTGGAGTATTTATTTACCATTTGTCCCCCAGAAAAGTGATTTTTATTCACTCTGATAGCTCAAAATTTATGCTATGGACCTTCGAAGTCTATTATTAACTTAACACCAAGGATTGTGGTTGAAGTTGTCATCTGCTAACACAGTTTGTGAGGTTCTAAGATTTAAGCCTTAGCTTGGACACTTTATGAATAGATAGGAGTTGGATCTCCCTGGTTTTAAATGTATCCCCATCCACTCTATGGTAGGGCCAACAGCAAGCTCTCAACTAGAACAATCCCTGTACGAAACATCTAACTGGTAGGTAGGGGTTTTGCTCTACTGTTCAGGCCGACCTTGCAATCCCTTCTATGTATCAATTAACAAAATATTTATTTCGCATGGTGGTATGAAGAATAATTCCTTTACCCTTATTTATTTCCCTGATGTTACATCTTTCTCTTCATAATAAACTAATTAAACAAGGGCTTTTGTTTTTATAAGCAATTGGTTTGGGCTTTGTATTATGTGTCATGAGTTTTTTCTCAATAAATTCAGTTTTCTTCTTAGCATCTTCATGATTTTCCTGTTGTCATAATTTATCTTCCTTGTTCTGCCTGTGGATGTGCCAAATTGCTTGTATGATGTTTATCAGCAATTTGCTGTCACCTTAAAAGATCAAGCTTCAATTTTTCTCTAATTAAGAATGACAGAAATATTTATTCACCCATAGTAAAGTTGTCATCATCATTATCGTATATGATTTTGTGCTATTTTATTTTTTCATTACCTTCAATTCTTTTAACTAATCCCCATTGTCTATTAAAATGCATGATCTAGGGGCATTCATACTGTTCTCTCTATATGCAGATTCACTGGAAAAGAAGTTGAACAACTTGACAAAAATAAGCAGTGGTCTAGGGCACTTGATGGTTCTAGTTACCTTCCTGGAATGGTATATTTTTCATGCATATAAAAATGAAATTTTTAATATTATAAAAAGGTTGTTAGGTGTTTTATGGCCTACATTTATATATTATACTGACTTTTCAGGTGGGACTTAATAATATCAAGGAGACTGATTTTGTGAATGTAACGATTCAATCGTTAATGAGAGTTACCCCCTTGAGGAATTTTTTCCTCATCCCTGAAAATTATCAACACTGTAAATCTCCACTTGTTCATCGATTTGGTGAACTCACTAGGAAAATATGGCATGCACGGAACTTTAAAGGACAGGTTTGTTTCTTATAAATTCATTGTATACTATATTATTTTAATTCGGTAGTGACTTGTCTATCAAGATGCATGCCAACAGGTCAGCCCTCACGAGTTTCTACAAGCAGTGATGAAAGCCAGCAAGAAAAGGTTTAGGATAGGTGCACAATCTGACCCAGTTGAGTTCATGTCATGGCTGCTTAATACTCTACATGCAGATCTTAAGACATCAAAAAAGAATACCAGCATAATCTATGAGTGTTTTCAGGTTCTTTTTTATCCACTCCAATTTTCCTTTCTTTTGGTTGACATGCTGTTACTGGCTGCAGCTATTCACAAGTTGTATGTTGTTTTTACTGTGCTGCAGGGTGAACTTGAGGTTGTGAAAGAGATTCCTAACAAAGGTACCATTGATAAGAAAGAAAACAACGAAGACCAAAACAATGCCGAGAAACTTTTGGATGGGGTAAATGAGCGATACGCATTTGTCAAAGAAACTTCAAAAATGCCATTTCTAATGTTGGGGTTGGACTTGCCACCACCTCCTCTTTTCAAGGATGTGATGGAAAAAAATATAATACCACAGGTACTACTCCACCAATGCTAGTGTCCTTGTTGCATGAAGTGTTATAGTTGATAATGATACAATCTACCTCAAGGTGATCAAGTTTGAAGTTTAAATCTTGTTATTTTTCTGTGACTGTTATACCCGAGAGACTTGTAAAAGTAAAGAAATTGTGGATATTAATGTACGGAAGGATATTTTAACATCAATGCTGGTAACTTATTCTAACTTTTAAAACATTATTTAAGAGCTAAATTATGTGCTATGGACTACATCTTGGCTGCCAATACGCTATTTACTATCTAACTTATACACACATACATTTTGTTTCATATAATGCATGTTTTAATTTAGAAGACTTGAATGAATAATCCAAATTATTGATTTACAATGATTATTTTTCTCATGTTTTCGGCATTACGCATACATGCATTGATTTTGACAAAATAATTGGATAGAAGAAAATTCATAGTTCAAACAAAACATCTGAACTTGACCAATGACTCTTTGTGGTCCATGATACAAGTAATAACCTTCAAGTTCCGCTTGCATCTAAACTATACAAACTTAATATTGTCCCTGAGTTTTATGAGGGAGTGTGTTGAATAATCATATGAGCAGCATGATCCACACATTTTTATGGAATTAGAACCAAGACTCTAGAGTCTAGTGTAATAAATGCTCTTTTTTCATTTTTTTCAGCACATTTTGTTATAGCCAGTATAAAATGATTATTCAGATTCCTCATTACATTCCCACCGTGTGAAATGTTAGTAAGAACTGTATTCTTTGTTTCTTTTAATGTAATTCAGATTCATCATTACATTCCCATCAGTAAACATGCTCCTAGTTGTATTTAGTGTCAGTTCCAATAAAATCCCTTGCCATGAGAAGACCCTGTTCGGTTGATCTACACTTGTTCTGATTCTTGTCGTGAGCTTTCAACTTCCCATACAACTCATCTTTAAAGCCTATATACAAATATTAGAGTCATTCTCCTTGTGGAAAAACTCCCAAGAATTTGTGTAAACACTAAAAATGACTGGGGAGACAAATTTTGAATATCATTTCTGTTCACAAATGTATCTAATTTAAACCACCAGTGCACCCGTTTGTATTTTGTAGTTGAAATCCCATCTTCTTGTAAGGTAAGTTGATGCATTCATTTCAAAATATCTGCAAATACCATTGGGCTAATGACTCTCCTCCCCACGAACCAGTGATATCTTTTGTGTACAATGAACACCTGAAATTATTTTGCATACCCCCTAACGATTATAGTCCAGGTGGCATGATGTAAAGCTTTAAAGGAAAAATGGTAGAGTTCCCTTTAAATTTAGGATAATTAGTTCAATTTGCAATTCCACATTTCCACTTGTTAACTTGAGTTTTGGTTTTTATGTTTATAGCTTTTTATTTTGAAGTTCTATCTGTCTTTTATTTCCTACTTGCCTGCTAATAAGGCTTGATTTTTAGGTTCCACTCTTTAACATTCTGAAGAAGTTTGATGGTGAAACTATCACAGAGGTGGTCCGTCCTCATATAGCAAGGATGAAATATCGAGTTACCAGATTGCCCAAGTATATGATTCTTCACATGCGGAGGTTTACTAAGAACAATTTTTTTGTGGAAAAGAATCCCACATTAGGTAAGAATTTATGTCTCAATGTGCTGTAATTTGTTCAAGTTAACACCCGCATACTTCTAACTTCACCCTATACGTGCTTCAGTAAACTTTCCTGTGAAGAACCTGGAGTTGAAGGATTACATTCCCTTGCCAACACCAAAAGAAAATGAGAAATTGCGATCTAAATATGATTTAATTGCTAATGTTGTTCATGATGGCAAACCTGGTGAGGGTTTGTATAGGGTATTTGTACAACGCAAATCAGAAGAACTATGGTAAGTTCTATTTCTCGATAATATAAAAAATCTCCATAAATTTGAACGGATTTATGGATGTACAACAAAGATGAGGACTAAGATCTTGTTTCTTTAGGTATGAGATGCAGGATTTGCATGTCTCCGAAACGCTTCCTCATTTGGTTGCACTATCAGAAACTTATATGCAGATTTATGAACAGCAAGGCTGAGTTCGGATCATTTTCTTTGTGCACCTCAACCTGATACACATTGTGTGCTGAATGGTTGACTAACACTTAGTTCATCTGGGAAGCTCACAAACTGTAGTGACGAGCTTCAGTAGCAACTTCTCTCAAGGAGAACCCATTGATCGCAAACCCTATCGTCTTCTATTTCAATTCACAGCATATGCTAATTTTCCCTTGTTGACGCATGGCAAAACTCTATTGACGAGGGTTTTTTTCTTCTCTATTCGGGTAAGGAATTTTATAAACATTATTTTGTTTAGTTGCATTTTGTTATTGAGCTGATTTTGTTTTGGACTATAGTGTGGATTATTATCACTCGTAGTTATTGTAAGACAGATTCGTAGAGCCTGTGAGAATGATTTATTTTGGAACACCAAACTTTTTTTCTTGTGGCTATCAAGTGTTCGAAGTATGCATGAAAGAAATTAAAAACTGATTTATTTGCTGAAGCTTGACTTCTTTTTTTTTTCTCCTCATTGAGACATTTCACATTCAAACAGTTTCATTTCCTTGCAAAACCTTAACAGAAGATTTTGAACATGGACATGCGTCGTGTATGCTTATGTGCTGAAAAGATTGATATTTTTTTTATCTTGAGCATGATATGCATATGTTCTTGTTATACGTGTAATTAGATTTCATACAGAGTTGAATATCTTTGCCATTAAACAATGGATATACGTTGGCTTAGTGTATTTCAGTTTACTTCGGATTCTGTGGTAATGGATATAGATATAAAATACAAGCCATAAGGAGTGCGGTTGTTTGGTAACCCTAGAGGATCTTGATGGAATGGTACATTATTCTAAAGTGTGTTGTTTTGATTTTTTATTTATAATTGGCATGAGGGCAGAAACAATATGCGAATCATGTGAAAACATTTCATCAGTTTTGAAATAACCCAAATGGTTACAATATTACTTGTTGGCTAAACAAACATTAAGTAGTTGGAGAGAGGATCAAGTCATTTTCTATAGAATTGGGGAAGTGGCACGTACCGATCTCCAAAGTTCTACAAGTTACGGAAAAGAATAATAGTTCTGGAAATGGTGATTTGAATAGAGCTAAATACCTGTTGAAGATTCGGCTGTTTCTTCTTAGAACTCTTCCTTTTTCATGAATTTTGAATCATGTAATCCAAAAAGTATTTTCAGATCTGAAAACATGGATGGAAATGTCTTACGGAATGCGTTCAAAAAATATATTTTGAAATGTATATTTGGAAAGTATATTTTGGAAAGCATTTCTAATGTGAAAATACTTTTCAGGTTATACATCTCAAATGTTTTTAAAAATAATTACATTCTGAAATGCATACTCTATAATATATTTTTGAATTTGAAAATATCATTTTAAATTGTATAATTTAAAATGTATTTAAAAAATATATTTTAAAATGCATATTTTGAAAGATATTTCTAGATATAGAAATCTGGTTTGAATTATAAGTACTCATTATTAAGATAATTATTTTTTTATAAATATCATTTACGAACTAAAGGACGTACCAGAATAATTTTGTCAAATTCTTATTCCATGACGAAAATTTACGAAATATTTCTCATTTAAGAAAAAATAGAAGACATACTTTGTATGAGTAACTAGTCATTTTTTTCATCATTTTTTTTTCAAATAACTTTACCCTATGTCAAAGTTCGCAAGTTATTATTTTTTGAAAAAAATAAATAAACTCAATCTACGAATGTCAATAAATAGTTATACTATTATTACACAGATTTATGAAGCATTTTCTTTTGTAAATAATTAAAGAATATGTTAATATAAATGTTATTTGTAAGAATGATAACAACAATTAAACTCGTAAGATGTGCAAAGATAATAGACAAAAGACTATTTACATTTTAAAATCTAAAACACAATAAATAAGGATAATATAGTATTGAATTCAGAATTAAAATATGAAGACAAACTCAAATAAATTTAAAATAAAGATATTTGTGTAAGAGAAAGAAATAATGTCGAGTGAAAATATAAAAACATAAATTAGAAAAAAAAAATGAAAATTCTCTCAAAATACATAATCCAATGCATTCAAGAAATTCTTCAGTTGTAGTAAAAATGTTAAGATAAATTTCCATTTTTATAATAGATTCTTACTGTTTCCTTTTGAATATTACTAAATATGAAACTGTGATAAATATTTATTCGAATATCTACTTGGAAAAGAATAAAAGAGACTGAATTCAGACAAATAAAATATGCTATGTTAACAATAAGTGATTATTAGTGATTATAATGGCATGAATGACAAATTTGTCAAATTTGCTTTAAATAACATTCCAAGATATAAAATATTTCATATTTTGTATTAAAATGTATCATTTATTTAAAAAATAAAAATAACAATCTTGTAACGCATGGAATCAAGTATCGATGTGGCTTCCTTCAAAATGATTAAGTTGTTCTTACATTCTTCGAATTCGTAGATTATATTTGACTTAAATGTAAGTTAATAAAAAAGTAAAAAAAATCAAGGATTGGAGAAATAAAGGCTACCCCATAAAAGTATTTACATCCAAGAACAAATCTTTTCATAAAAGTATGTTTATTATAACACTCCCAATTTTACACATTAAAATTTTTTAATCTGCTTTTAATTTTGTAAATAAGGTGTATTTTATTTATTTTTGTTGAGTTTATTTTTCATAAATTATAAATTTATCCCTATTATTATTAGTGATAACTAGATATGTATATAGTAGATATGTCATATGTCATGTCTTCGTTAAAGAGTAACATATATATTCTTTAAAAATACATAAATTCAAGAGGACTGAAACCATATATATATATATATATATATATATATATATATTTTTTTTTTTTTTTTTTTTTTGAAGACAACTAAAATTCGTTATATTTATAAAACATTAAACGCATTTAATAACGTTAGAGTGACAATTGAATTACAAAAAATACCATAACTAATTTATCCAAATCTAGGTATGTACACTCTATAGTCTTTTACATTGTAATCAATGATCGTGTTACATTTTATTTACATCTTAGCCGTCTTTCTATAATTAGTTAGTATGATGATATACAAATAGCATATTTTTCACTCTACACCTATTTGACACTAATAAAAAATATTCTATTTCAAAATATAAAATAAATTAAGATAAATCAAATTGAAAAATTAAAATATTAATATTTTAAAGTGCCATTGAAAGGTGAATGTTATATAGAGAACTTGATGAAAAAAAATGGTTGATGACGATAATGTGCTAATGAGACTAATAAATGGATTGCTTTTTTTGTGCATCGCAGCGCAAACTTTCGACGGAAGCATGAAACAAAATGTTAGAGACTGAGTCATAAGTAACGAATATAAGAATAAGAAAGGAAGTAAACAACAACTGGAGTGTCATAACTCCACAGAATTTACCTGAAAAAGCAGAAAGTGATCGAAGAGAATTTCCTACAGATCACGTAAGCATAATATGTTTCAACTTTTGTGTTAATTATGTTTATCCTATTTTTTAAAGCAATGATGTTGCACAATACACGAGTTGTCGAGCTCATGGCTTTTAGGATCTTATTGCAGACTCACTTTAGTTAAAGGTCACCAAGTTATGTCAAACTGTCTACACAATTATAGGCAAGTCTATGATATATCTATATGCATAAGGAGAAGATTACATAATATATAATTACATAGTATAAAATGGAGAAGAAAATAAAAATGGGAAATTGTTAAGGTCAATTATCTTCAAAGAGTATTATTTTTCTAAGGATAGAAAAAATATTTAAATTGTCTTTTAAATTAAAACAGAGGCTATTGAGATATCAGTGTCCCATGTTGTTAAATTAAGGAGACAATTTCTGAAGAAATGGTGGGAGGAAAAGACGCACTTGAGGCGTGAAAAGTGACTTTGAAGGTTGTAAATTCTTATCCTCTTTGGGAAGTATGCCAGGACTGGCTGATCCTTCTAAAGACTAAAATGACCAAAAAAGACTCCACACAAGTAGAAGTCATGTCGAAACCAGATATACTAGATACTCTTTATATATATATATATGGCTCATATAAAAAGACCACCAACAAAAAAAGAAGATGAAAACCCAACAACAAAGCATGCCTTCTTCACCCTTATTGCCATTAACGATCTTGACACTGACCCTTCTCTCCCTTACCATCGGTGCAAATGCTCAACACTGCAGTGAAGCATTCTTCAAACTTGCAGAACAAAAGAACATCTCAGACTGCAAGAGATTACGCACTCTGGGGGCCGAGTTTGCATGGAAACTCCACGGCAACGGTTCTCACAACTCCACCGTCGTTGACATCTTGTTCGGCGCCACACTCAATGCCCCACAGGGGTGGATAGGCTGGGGTGTCAACCCCGGAAGAAGACCAGAGATGGTTGGGACCAAAGCCATCGTAGCCGTTAAACGCTCCGATGGAACGTGGCTTTTGGACACATACAACATCACCAAAGAGATCAGAAACGGGTGCAATCTTCTGCCATCGAAAATCGGAATCGTTTTGGATATGTCGGCTGAGCGAGATCTGGACAACTTGCACACCATGCATGTGAGATTGAACCTTTCTTCTCAAGCCTATAACGTTACGAGGTTGAACCATGTCTGGCAAGTTGGCTATGATATTGAAGGTGACCGTCCCCTTGGACACCCCAAAACTCTCCGCAACGTCGACAGCACAGAGGTCATCGACTTGACCGACAGCAACGGTCGTAGCACCGGACAGTACCGGAGTTATCTTAGAACGGTGAGAACTATATATTGTTACACAGATGAACAGGAATAGTGTCATGTTTATGTTTAATATTTACAATGGTTGATTATGCTTGAAATTTAGATACATGGAGTCCTAAACATTATAGGATGGGGAACACTGTTGCCGATTGGAATTATAATTGCAAGGTACTTTCGGGTGTTTCCTTTCAAATGCGACCCACTGTGGTTTAACCTGCACATCGGTTGCCAATTAACTGGTTTTCTGGTTGGCACCACCGGATGGGCTATTGGACTGAGCCTCGGCCATTCTTCCAGATACTACACCTTCCACGATCATCGAACCTATGGCATTCTCATATTCACCTTTAGCACAATCCAGGTAATGTATTCTCATTTCATATATATGCATTGTTTAAAGAGTAGAATTGAGACATGGTGATGGTGAGAGAAGTTTGGTTAATTGATTTTCAGATGTTGGCGTTTCGGTTGAAGCCAAAGGTGACGGATGATTACCGGAAATATTGGAACATGTACCATCATTTTCTTGGTTATGGGCTGCTGGCTATCATATTCATAAACATATTCAAAGGAATTCGGATATTGGAAGGAGGTGATGCATGGAAGTGGGGGTACGTTGCAGATCTTGCTTTTCTGGGTGCCATCGCTTTTGGTTTGGAGGTTTACACGTGGATTCACTTCTTTGTGTTGAAGCAGAAACAAAATGCGAAGAAAAACGATAACGAAAAGAAAAAAAGTGAGAACCAGCAGCCACCAAAAGTGCCTGCCTAGTATCTTCCCATGTATCCATCTCTATCTATGCATCACCATTACAAGCTGTTCAATATTGCCTCAACTAATAATGTCTATTTTTTGTGTGTTTTTTTTCTTAGATATTTGATTCATTTTTATTTAAATTGAAATATCAATGTACAATATCCATTTCTGACATTCAATATTGATCCTTTATTGTATTTAACAGAGAAATTCCCTTTCTTTACCCTGAAAAAAAAGAGACGCTGTAAGAATGGAGTGAAATGTCTCCCTTGAGGAGAAAATTAAGTTTACAGTTAAATTGACTTGGTGTTAAGCTCAATATACGTTCAGTTAAAATTTGATCAATCGATGAATCAATAAAAAAAATGGTTGAGCCTAATTAAGTCGATTAAGTTCATTTGGACGAAAGGACCAAGTTTTCATTTATAAATCCATCTTTTGGTTTAGGTTAACTCAATTTAACCTTCAATTTAAATAAGTTTGACTTGTAAGATCGGATTGATTTTACACTTTGATCTAGTTTAACTTGTCTTAATTTTTCGCCGTTCTTCTACTCAGGTTAGTTTAACTTGTCTTTGAACTCAAACCAATTCGATTAGTGTTTCGGTAGATATTTTGCGGGATCGAGAGACTAATCTGCTGATGTGTCTGAACCGCTCGCTCGCTTCCAAACTCCTGCTATTGGCCGATCGGTGTTGGCACAAACCGATCGGTCCCCTTCTTGACGAGGGAGGATGTACCTGCAAAAGATACTCCGACGCTCAAGTTAGGCATGTGATTTGAAGAGCCTCGGCTCTTAGTTGAATATTTAGTGAATGGTTATCACTATTGAGTATTTGAGAGTAGCCTAGAGTGAATAATGCATAAATGGAACCTACCTGGCTTTCGGCCCTAGCTTTGTATTTATAATTTACCTCGTGGATCCTGAGCTGATGTAAGCTCAATTGAATATAAACAGAATACCTGAAAATCCGGTTGGTTGTTTATAACCACTCCTGAAAATCCAGTTGGTTGTTTATAACCACTCGGTCAATATTTTATACTGTACATTATGCCCCCCAAGTCCGAGTTAAGCGTTTGGCTTTAGCCGTGGTTAACTATAGGACTTATGAGTTTCAGGGAGGCTGTGTTTGCGGAACTGATAGCGTTTTACCTCTCGACCTTCAACATTTAGCCGAGAGGGTTTTACCTCTCGACCTTCGGCATTAACCGAGCGGGATTTACCGCTCGTCCTTCAACAGGAACCGAGAGGAATTTACCTCTCGGTTTTCAACATTAACCAAGAGGGTTTTTACCTCTCGACCTTCAACATTAACCGAGCGGGATTTACCGCTCGTCCTTCAACAGGAACCGAAAGGAATTTACCTCTCGGCCTTCAACATTAACCGAGAGGGTTTTACCTCTCGACCTTCGACATTAACCGAGCAGGATTTACCGCTCATCCTTCAACAGGAACCGAGAGGAATTTACCTCTCGGTCTTCAACATTAACCGAGAGGGTTTTACCTCTCAACCTTCGACATTAACCGAGCGGGATTTACCGCTCGTCCTTCAACAGGAACCGAAAGGAATTTACCTCTCGATCTTCAACATTAACCGAGAGGGTTTTACCTCTCGACCTTCGACATTAACCGAGCGGGATTTACCGTTCGTCCTTCAACAGGAACCGAGAGGAATTTACCTCTCGGTCTTCAACTTTGACCTAGGACTTCTTCCTAGTAAACGGACTTTACCGTTTGGTCTTTGAGAGGGCTTTACCTCTCTGCTTTGATCTAGGAGTGCTTCCTAGTGAACGGGCTTTACCGTTCGACTTTGAGAGGGCTTTACCTCTCTTCTGAGAGGGATTTACCGCTCGGTCTTTGACCTAGGAGTGTTTCCTAGGGAACGGGCTTTACCGTTCAGCTTTGAGAGGGCTTTACCTCTCTGCTTTGAGCCAGGAGTGCTTCCTAGTGAACAGGCTTTACCGTTCGGCTTTGGGTGGGCTTTAGTGTTGACTATGAAATTCTTGATCGAAATTGGTAACCGATGATCGAGCGTGAAATGCTCGGTTTTATTTATTTCAAAATGAAAGTTTAAGAAAATAACAAAAGTCTAAATCAAGAATTTAAACATGACATTAAATAGAGATTTGGATTCCTCTCTTCAGTTTATAACTCCGCGAACCGATCGTTCACGATGACGAGTAGGACTACGACTATAGTCTCGCCTCCGTGCGTTATTCCGATACGTTCGTTCAGGACTTCTTCTTTTTTCCTGTATGTACTTACGGAGATGTCCTGCCCGAATGAGACTTTCTATTTCATTTTTCAGCGTAATGCATTCTTCTGTAGTATGTCCATGATTCTGATGGAAATGACAGCTCTTCCTTTCATCTGCATTTCTTGGAGATGGTTTCGTTTGGAGTGTGAGAAGTTCAGCATTTAGTGCTTCTTCAAGAACTTTTGCCCTAGGTGCGTTGAGGGTTGTATAATGATTAAATTTAAATGTTCGGGAAAACTCCCCGCTTTTACCATTATTGCCGAACGGTCGTTTACCGTCCTTTCTACCTCCACTTGCCTCAGCTTCTTGTTGTCGCTTTCTTTGTGAGATTCGCATATCCTCCATGCGGATGAATTCAGCTACTCGTTCTTGGAGCTCATCCATAGTTTTTGGCGGTCGTGCATACAATTTTTCAGCAAAATACCCTGGTTTTAGACAGGAAGGCAAATTGGTGATGATAAAAGATTGACTTACTTCTTTAACTCGTCGTGCAGTTTCCATATACCTTTTCATAAAGGCCTTCAAAGTTTCTCCCTTTTCCTGTTTAGTATTTACCAATTCCGCTGGTGTCACTTCCTGATTACGATTGGAGGCGTATTGCCTTTTAAAAAGGTTTTCCACAGTGGCGAAGCAATCCACTGTGTTTGGAGGAAGAGTGTTATACCACTCTAATGCTTCGTCCTTGAGTGATAAGGAGAAGGCTCTGCACATAACCGGATCACTGTCCGTGTAGAACACCATTGCATTGGTGAAAATCCTGAGATGATTGTCGGGATCTGTCGAGCCATCATACTTACCCAATACAGGAGGGTTCTTCTCTGGCATTGGAGTTTGCATGATGACCCTCGTAAAAGGGAGTAGACTTGAGGGCCGATTGGTTTGCCGGGGTGACGATTCTCTCCTTCCCCGACCGTTCGGGTCAATATGCTGAGATGATTGCCGATTACGACTTCCATCGTTATCATTCTGATGGTTGTTATCCCGATCGGCAGTGGACTCTGAGTGCTGAGCTGATCGTTCGGCACGGCCTCGCTCTGCTCTCAATGTTGCAATCTCCTTAGCGTGTCTTTGCTGCATCTCTTGTTGCGCTTGCGTCTGTGCATGTATGGTTCTTGCTTGTGCTTGTATCTGCGCTATCAAATCTCTGGTGTTCTGTTCTTCCTCCATGCTCCTCGTGGTCACCATTGGGTTTGACGCTCGGCCCCACGGTGGACGCCAAAATGTTTCGGTAGATATTTTGCGGGACCGAGAGACTAACCTGCTGATGTGTCTGAACCGCTCGCTCGCTTCCAAACTCCTGCTATTGGCCGATCGGTGTTGGCACAAACCGATCAGTCTCCTTTTTGACGAGGAAGGATGTACCTGCAAAAGATACTCCGACGCTCAAGTTAGGCGTGTGATTTGAAAAGCCTCGGCTCTTAGTTGAATATTTAGTGAATGGTTATCACTATTGAGTATTTGAGAGTAGCCTAGAGTGAATAATGCGTAAATGGAACCTACCTGGCTTTCGGCCCTGGCTTTGTATTTATAATTTACCTCATGGATCCTGAGCTGATGTAAGCCCAATTGAATATAAACAGAATACCTGAAAATCCGGTTGGTTGTTTATAACTACTCGGTCAATATTTTATACTGTACAATTAGTTTTTAGTTTAGACAACTTGAACTATCTTTAAACCTAAATTGGTTCGACTCGTTTTTAGATCTAGGTCAACTCAATTTCTTCTTTAACATGAAATTATTCGTCTTGATTTTTTAATCCAAATTATTTCGACTTGAGCAGTCTAACTTATCTTAATTTAATTCTTCAATTAATTAGCTATGTTTCACCGTCAACTCGAGCTTGATATTTGATCTAAATTAATTCGAATAAAATTTTATCAACATTGATTCACCTAGAGACAATTTTACTTGAATCCAATTTGAGTAACCTACTTAATTTTATCTATCTCATGAAAAACTTTCCTTAAACTTTCATTTATATTTTAGTCTTAACTTTTTCCAACGTAGGCTTTTATGTGAACATTTTTCATATCCTGTGGTCAAAATCAAACCAAATTAAGATTCGATATAACTTTCTTAAAATGTTGAACACATTATTCCAATTTATTTTAATTTTACACAATGTATACTCATGATTTCTCAACCATCCATACTTTATACTGCAATAATTAAAAAGCATGTAAATAAAAAAAATTGTAGACATATTTGAAATATTAACAGTTAATTTTTTTTTAAAAGCCTACATTAATAATCAAATAAATTTTAGTTAAAACAGTGTCTAAATAATTTCTTTTTACTATTTTTAAGTAATATCATATTGTCTAAATAATTTCTTTTTACTATTTTTAAGTAATATCATATTATTATTAGTGCAATGTGACATCCCAATTATATAGAAAGCATATATAATAAAGACGTCATCATGCATAATATAGGAAAACAATTAAGAGTAAATAGGATTACAGTCATCCTCAAAGTAATTTCAGAAACTAAACTTCAACTCCACAGGGGTCTAACTGTAAACTTTAAGTGAAACAGTATTTCAAAATACAGACAATAACTAATAACACCCTAGGAGACTAGGCGGCAGTATTGTCCTCAACTTCCAAAGCCGTCTCCAATGGAACCTCCTCGTCATCTGCTCCCATCCAAGTGGATGATCATCGCAAGAAGAAACATACACAAGCAATACAAACAAGCAAGGGTGAGCTAGATATAAAAAGCATGTTATTCAATCACACACGGCATGCAAAATTTACTCAAACATGGTAACATGACATCACAAAACTTGTTGCTTATAAACCGACTCGTCCGGACTAGAATGATTACCGAGCTATGGCAGGTTATGCACTCGTGGTGGCCTCTATTGCTTTGCAAAGCCGTTGTCAATGGGTTCCACCCTACCACACTCACGAGGTTAGTCCGTTCTGCGCCCTAGAGCATACTGGAAGCCTCCAAGACTAGGACCTCCTGCTACTCCTCACCACATGGATCAATCCTCTCTACTTGAGAATGAAAGACCATTGGAGCGTTAGGAAAACCCCCAAGACTGAGCTTTCATGCAATCATTCTAAACACTAGGGTACCACCATGAATCTTCTCCTTGAAGACCATGGAATTACATCTATCCACCGATACTTTTGAACCACATCCACTTTCCTCTTAACCATGCACAACATGTTTCATCACATACTTGCAATATACCATATTTCCACATCATACCATGCATTCCACGCAATTGATCCAATCAAAGATATCAAAAGAAGAGACTTGACCCAACAGGAGTCGCACAGCGCACCCCACTCGCAAGGCGAGACTAGTGAGTCTCGCATAGCGCACCCAGTTAATTCGCTATGCGAATTAACTCACTGAGGCTACAGGCCTCAGGTCCACTCGCATAGCGCACCCAAGTCGCTATGCGAGAGCTCAAACAGAGAGCTCACCCCCAAACCTTCTCGCTATGCGCCCACCTCGCCTTTCGAATTAAACTAGGGATTTTTCCAGACCCTCACCAGTCGCACAGCAACAGGATTCGCCATGGTGAGTCCATAAACAGAGAGCATCACCCTCTGGTAATTCGCACAGCGCACCAGCTCGCATAGTGAATTTCCCAGACAGTGAGCACCCTCTACAGGGTCTCGCTATGCGAGACAACTCGCATAGCGATTCTGCATAATAAGTAGAACGAAATTTCTGCATAATTATCTACTCAACCATTCCTTACCACTTCTAGACCTTTCTTCCAACTTCTAATGCCCCTAACTCATATTTCATACCTAGTTAAACTTGTCTAGGCGCTTCTAAAGTGACATTAACATGATTCTAAAGTAATCACTACCAAACTTTTCATTAAAACACTAATGTTATTAAACTAAGGACCCAATTTCAATTCTACCTTGTTGTTAATGACCTTACTCAGTTTTCTGACCCTAACCAGTTCTAATTTGCTCATCTAGACTAGCCCAACTTGCCCAATTGGTCATCGGAGAAGAACTCAATGTCTGAACGCATCAAACTCACCTTCGACGCCACATATGACTAGTCACAACTGACTGGATCAGACCAGGGCTGCTCTATGATCAGGGATGTGCCAACTCAAGTTTTTAAGGTTCCTTTATCCTACCAACAAAGTGCTCTCAACAAGTCACAATTAGTTTATCTAAGTCATTTTAACTGTCCTATGGTGTTCTAGACTCCAGTTGCCCAATTTCACTACCTCACTACCTCAATTCCCCTAAAGTGACTTAGACCTCTACCAATTTACTCAAACAGTGTATACTTACCTTACCTTCCATTAGATCACCCATTTAACAGAATACATACATCAAACATGCCCAATTTCAGATATCCACTTCATACAAACAACTACACAGTCATTACTTCAAACATCACATGTTATACAGTTAGGTTCACATAACTCATCATACCCAAGCAAGTGAAATATCACTCCAAACAGCATACCAAGTCAGAGTATAGCCTACATATGTCTCATACAAGCAATGAAAAATATTTCTAGCTCCCCTTACCTAGGTTTCTCCAAGCACAACTACTGAAACTGCCCTAGCAGTACCCTTGACAGCACAAGAACTCAACCTGCTCCTACAAACCACCAAAGTGGTGACAGCAGCAACTTTTAGAGTTTGATTTGGCGGAATGTACGAAAACGAAATCTACTAGTAACATGCAACAGTAACGTTGCATGCCCTAGGTTCAAGGACAGTGAAGGAGAAGGGGATATATGACTTACCGATCGGAACAGAGATAACATTTGGTAAAAAGGAAGCCCTCTACTCCGCGAACGCTTGGGTAGCTCCTGAATCGAATTCCTACGGTTCAAGGAGCTGGGAATCTAGAGAGAAGTCAGAGAAAACCTTTAGGGCAAGGGTTTTAGAGAGAGAAAGGAAAAGAGTTCAGGAAAGTGAAAAAGAACTCTGAGAAGCCATTTCTAAGGTTAAGCTGACCTTAGGCTGATGGGCTTAGCTGCCCCACATAAGGCCCAATGACCCCTTGTTCATTTACTGCCCTTACAAAAAACATGACGTAATTTCCTCCCATTTAATTACATCCACAGTTTCATAATTATTGTAAAGTTTCATAATTATTGTAATAAAAAACAGATGATATTTTTGGAAATAACTATGTTACGTACTATATTCCCGGTTATTCAAAATGATATATTATCTAACTATTATATTTGTAGGCTTTTCATTTTCTGAAATTTCCCATAGGATGATATTATTCACAAACTTCCTTTCCCACAACTCCATATGTAATATTTCCTCCCCATTAAGAAAATCAGCTTTTTCTTGCAATAATACCCAATTCGCCAAGTTACCATTTTCTAAAATTATTCAATAAAAATTTATCATGTATAATAAAACTGTTAATTTAATTATATAAAAGAAGTTTAAAGGTTTATATTATCAAACTGCTTATATTCTCAATAGACAATAAACTATATTTTAGTTTTTTTTCTTTCAAAAAATAGAATCATTTATTGCTATTAAAGGTAGAAATTAAAAGCATATTGAACTGAAGTCCAATTTTGTTGGCATAAAATATATTTTAGTTAAATAAAAATGATAAAAAAAATTGATTGTAATATGGAAGTGTCAGAATAATGTATTCGAGGGGGGCACGCACGAAGGAAGAGAAACAGGCGTTAGCATTCTCCAGCATGCAAAACATGTGTCCCTGGCTCCTTCCATTACGCACCATTGCTTCGAATACGCACATAAATAACAAGAGGAAGTTGGCATCAGAGGAAGAAAACGTCGCACTCGCATCATTCGCACACAGAATATCAGAACATTGCACACACTCAGAGTTAGTCAATGGCGAATTTGCCACAATCAATCTCAATTAGTGGTGCGTCCTTTGGAGCTTCTTCTGTCTCTGCAACGAAGGATCGAAGAATGGCGTCTGTGGAACATCTCGTCCTCGAACTCAGCAATCCTGATCTCCGAGAAAACGCACTCCATGAACTCTCCAAGGTATGCTCTATCGATTTTCCTCTTTCGATTTCATATGTCCTTTCAGTGGAACTGTTCCAACCACTCCAAACGCCGCGCTCCCTGGCGTGTCGAAAATGAAACCTCTCGCTAGGGATTTTGTTTTCTCTGGTTCTAAACATGATCTTCCGTTATATTCATATACTAAGCATGTGTAATGTACAGATTATACTGTAGTTATCTGTCTCTATCTCTATCTCATGCATGTATTCATGTGACGTCGTTTCAGGACTTTTACGGTTTAACTGATAATTTTATTTTTTTCTTCTTCTTGTGTATATTAGAAGAGAGAGTTGTTTCAGGATCTTGCTCCATTACTGTGGAATTCTTTTGGTACTATGGCAGCACTTTTGCAGGTATGCCCTGAGTGAGTTGCATCAGCATTACGTATTCCTTATCACTTGGCTTTCTTTTGCTTTATTCTTTCACGTATTTTATATTTTATAGCATTGGAGTTTGTTAGACCTTATTACTTGTAACTTTGGAGTTTTGAGAATGAGGTTATAAATGGTGAACGGCCAAAATTCCATCACATAAGCATGTCTCTGTTGCCTGTGACACGGTCCTAGAGGACCTCGCTTCACAAATTGCCTGCGACGGAGAGAACCAAAAACTCCTTATAGTATAACCGTTTTTTGACAGCATTGAATCATCATTATTCTCGAGTATGTTCGAATAGTTTTCTGCTTTCTAAAATTTGTTTCATACTGTTCATCTTGGGATTTCTTTATTGTTAAGATTGCTTTATAAAATGATCCTGTCAATATTTTGTGTTAAGGGTCATTACTACATGAAAGCTGTAAAGTTAAACAAATATGCTTTTAGAATGTGAATTATATAAATCTTAATTCTCAATTATGATTGAAGCTAACATATTTTGGTTGATGAATTGCTGTTGAGTAGTGTATAATTGTTTTAAAAAACGTTTTTTAAAACAAAGTGAGAAGAGCATCAAAATGTTCTTATTTTTTACTTTTTTTTTCTGAATGAAATAATGCTCTTTATCGCTCACCACTAACTAGGATTTTTGTTATATTTTTATTCTCTTATTTTCTTCCAGGAAATAGTTTCAATATACCCTGTTATTTCCCCGCCAAACCTTACTCCAGCACAATCAAACCGAGTCTGCAATGCTCTTGCCCTTCTTCAGGTAAGAATTGAGATTATCATGTCCTATCAAATTTTATATCTGAAATTCAACAGATAGACACATTTAATAAGCCCCAAATATTTTTCTTAGCTCTGAAAAGTTATTGGTTTGGAAATGTGTCCAGCCACATATAATATACTCTGTCTGGTCTTTAGCTCCTTTTCTTCAAAGCATTCTCACGAACGCATCTCTTTTACCCCAATGGATTTCTTACAGTGTGTGGCGTCTCACCTTGATACAAGGATGCAATTCCTCAACGGTAATGATGTATATTTTAATTCGTCTGAAGGACTGGGAATTTCTGTCTGCTATTCTGATTATCATTTTAGCATTATTTTAGTGATGGAACAAGTAGTATGTTTTTATTTTACCATTTGTTTAGTATGAGGATAATTTTTTTTGTGAAAGTTATCTTAAAGAGTTTTTTAAAGTGAGCTGGTTTGAACCCAAAAGAAGAGTTTTTTGGCCAAGTACCAAGGGGAAAGAGTACTCGAGTCTAGAACCAGTAGGAACAGAGCATGGGAGGAGGGTTAGAATCCAAGTTCATGAGCTCAGTCGTTGCCACACTTGATATTAACTACATCACCCAAATGGATAAGAAATGTGAATTTCTCACGTCTAGGCTAGAGAAGACATGTACAATGAAGTGGCTGCTAGAGTGAGGATTCCTAGAGATGGGACTAAAAACTTTCTTATAGGGATAGGGTTAGTTAAGACTCAGCCTAAATTCCTTACTTATGATTTAAAATCATGTTAAACATCATTATGAAACATTGACATCCCCACTATCCCAACTATGTTAACATCTTATAGTCTCACTAACCACGTGCTACCACCTGAAAAATCTATACAAGAAAGAAAAAAAAAAGAATACAAAGAGCATGAGGGGACCAAACTATACGCATGCAAAGAATAAACAGCCTCCAAGTAGCTATCAAATCCCAGAGGCTTAAACGATTTCTATAAAAGTAAAATCGAACACTGGAAGTTAAAGAATCAAACCAAAGAAAATACAATCTATTAACAAGACCAATGTTAGCAAAACCATCAACTCATCTGTTACCCTCATGAATGATGTGAGAGACTTTAAAATACATATTTTTGCAGGTGTTAAGAGCTTTCTACTAGCAAGCTTCCAACCTCTATGACAAACCAAAGAGGAGTTACATTCAAGCCAGACAAATCTGTGATTGTTAGCTTTAGAAATCTCTATTGCAACAATGCAGCCATCAACTCAGCCTAAATAGAAAGCTTGATGCCCAGATAGGCAGTAAATCCTCCAATCCAACAAACTCTCCTCTACTGCCTTTGAAAACACCGCCATTTGCAGCATGACCCGGAATAGCCCCTGGAAGCACCGTCAACATTAACCTTTAACTAGCTAAAATCATGCATAAACCAATCAACTTGTTTAATTCTATTACCTTTGGAATTTCAAATCTGAACATTGAAAAGCTTCAAAATGTAAATGCTGCTATATAATTATGCATAGATTTAGAAGATTTTTTACCTGCCATCTGAACATTCCATTCAACCAAATGAAGCACCGACTGAAAGTGGATAGGTTTTCTAAGTCTCATGATTTCTAACTTTCTAAATGATCCAAATAACAAAGGTGATTGTAGCAAGCCTAATTCACAAATGATAGGGCTAGCTCTTTCAGACATATTATCATTACTAACATAGGAGCAAGAGAAATTAGGAAAAAAAAAATTTAACCAGGCCCCAAGATTCTGAGCAAAAATGCACTCGAAGAAAAGATGAATCAGACTTTCCTCATGAAGGTTGCATAAATACAACTGGAACATAAGCTAATGCCTCTTATCTAACAATGCTTATCAAACAATAAAAAATTATGCAACAACTTCCAAATAACTAAAGATTTAGCTGATGGAATGATATTGGACTAGATAATATTCCACCAAGAATGGTAAAGAGAACTGGTGCCAATAAAGGCATGAGTTGTCTTCATATTAAGTAAACCAGACCTGTCCATCGTCCAAACAGGTTCATCAATCTTATCAATAATACATGCAGCATTGATGTTACCAATATCTCCAATATTGCTTAAAGAAATTGGAATGTATCAAGCAATGCCATTCCAAGCATCACAAACCTTACAGAAATCCTTGTTAATCTAAATTCTTATGTGCATACAAGCAAAAAGAATTATCCCTAGCTGTATACTCTTTTTACAGATCATATAATAATGATTGAAAAACCATGGGAAGGAATTAAACTGTAAGCCCGAGCGTTAAAGAAAGACTTTGGAAACAAAAACTTTCACTTAAGTAAGAGTAAGACAAAGTATATGCATCACAATTTTAGTAAGAGAATTGGAATTAAATATGGGAAAACATGTCACACCACAAGCTTTTAAAATTAAATATTTGGAATTCATAATACAAAATTATGGAGAAATTAGGGAGGATGTTTGCTAGAAAATTGGGTATTATGATGTCCTTGATTTGCACATCAAGTAGTATGGAATGCCCAATGAAATTTTTAAGTGCTGGTTCAGCACCTTGACATGAGATGGGAGGGTTTTCAAGTTTTTGAGTATTCCTCAGTTATTATAGTTTGCCATTGATGTCTCAAAAGTTGTGAAGTGTTAGTCACCAAGGCATAAGCTCTACCATAGTATATTGGCTATTATGGATCCTATATATAGAGGATTAAATGTTTTCTGGATTATTTAACTGTTTTGTTTACCTTCAACAATAAGTTTTAAGGGAGGGTCCTCCCAGTAATTTTGTGCCTATCACTGTCACACCTTTGGTATAGGTGTGTTGACTAAAACAGAGAAAGTCATTGGGGTCATCTGTAATTGCAAAGTACCTAGCATGTAGACGACTTCAGCGAATAATAAGGCTTTCGTTTGTATTGATGTCATTCCCGGACCTTTTGCTTTCGTTTGTATTGATGTCATTCCCGGACCTTTTGCTTTCGTACAGTATATGTTCAATAAATGCTAAATGATTGATGATATCTTATCATCTCCAAGTCATATTTTCCCCTTTTTTTTCTCTCTAATTAAATTTATATTTTTTATTTAAAACTGTCATAGGATGTTGTAAAAACAACCAATTACTAAACAATTAAAATTTCATAAATAATGTTGAACTATAAAATTTATTGAATGATGGTTAGACAATATATATTCTGAAAAGTTAGGTATAAAACAGAATCATGTGGTTAAATTTTAAATTCAACTAGCTCTCTCTTAATATTGCCCATCTTGTCATAGGACTTTTACTTTTTCTTGCTAGAAAATGAAGCTTCTCTGTCACGCAGTTTATAGGTCATACCACTTGCTCTTAGTAGTCAGTCATCCTTCTTTTACTGCCAATATACTGTCACATAAATCTACGGACAGAAACTTTTGGGGTGAGTCGGAAGACATGTAGGATTTTTTATTTTATTTTTGTTCATTTACATGTGAAGAGATTGCATCGACATCATATCTATTCAGCAGGGTTTTTGCCCATTAAAAGTAACACTTGAAGAAAAAATATATTAGTCTGTTCACTCTTTACACTTACCTTGTCTCGCCTGCAGCTCATATACCTCTTTATCTGTATCCCTTCCTTAATACAACAAGTAAGTCCAGGCCATTTGAGTATTTGAGGCTTACCAGTCTAGGAGTCATTGGTGCCTTGGTAAAGGTACTGCCGTACTACCTCCTTGTTGATTTTGTTGTTGGATACGCTATATGGGAAGAATTTATACAACATTCATGCTGAAAAGAAAACAATTGCAATCAGTAAAAGTATTGCCACAAAAAACCCTGCCATATAAAAGTATCAACTGCAATCACCTCAATTAATGCCTTCTCTGGAAACAGTATTAACTAATTATTGATTATTGTAAATTTGTGACAAACAGCTAGACGTGTATATAGTTTAGTTGCCACAAATAGTTAGTTGCTTTAGTCTTATAATGGTCATGTCTATTTTCAGTTATTTCTGTTAACTTTCCTGTGAACACACAAACCCACTCGTTAGGATGTGTTTATCACTACTTTCTGAGAATAAAATATTCCAACTATTTTAAGGCCTTCGCAATATTGTTGATAATTTATCTCTTGTGAGATGAAAATATTGCTTTTTTTGGTTACCACATGTACATTTGTACTCTTTTGTCATGTATTTGATTTCCTTTCCGTTGATATTTCATCAGGTTGATGATACAGAAGTTATAAGTTTTCTTCTTTCAACAGAGATTATTCCGCTGTGCTTGCGCAGTATGGAAATGGGCAGTGAATTATCAAAAACGGTTAAGTTTACTGATCTTGTTTTTAACCAGTGTGGTCTGCCAAAATATTTTGTTTGGATGAATTGAAATTGACTTCTTTTTCCTTATTTATTTTTCTGAGCTATTTGGTTGTGTGATGAACACGTGAGTCTGTGAGGTCTGTTCCAATACGTGCTACATAGGAAGTGAACTATAGGCCCTTTATTCTTGGTTGTCACGGGAAGGTTGATACTCTTTTTGACATATTTGATTGTATCAAAATGCATCCAGTATTTGCATGGGTTGAAATACCGTTCTTTATACTCGAGATTTTCACCCTTGTATTTACTTGATCGTGTTCGGTAAATGCTAAGTCACATGTTTGTTTTTGCCCTTATCTCGTGATCCTCTTCTACGCCTATCAAACAATTGTATATTGGAAAATTTGTGTATAATGAAATCTCCTTTACTACAGGTTGCAACCTTTATAGTCCAAAAAATTCTGCTGGACGAAATTGGTTTGAAATATATTTGCACTACAGCAGAACGCTTTTATGCAGTAGGTCGAGTTTTGGGAAACATGGTGGCAACTCTTGTTGAGCAACCGTCATGCCGTCTTTTGAAGCATATCATTCGTTGCTATCTTCGCCTGTCAGATAATCAGAGGTTTTAAATAATACTCCAGTTTTCTAAGTGCTCCTCCTGCCTTGCCCCTTTTCGTTCTCTTCCCAAGTTTCTAATAAAGCTTTGGTCATTTCAAAACAGTGCTTGCGAAGCTTTAAGAACCTGTCTCCCAGACATGTTAAGAGACGCTACATTCAGTAGTTGCCTTCGTGTAAGTGATAGTAGAAAAGTTTTACTTAATCAACATGATTAGAGTGATTTGATTTAGTAAATTGAAGATTAAAAGGATGATATTTAAAAACTAAAGCTTGCTTTCTTCTTCAAATTTCTTAGATAGAGATTTCTCTCATCCTTATGAAGAGATTATGATTCATAGTTTTAGATGGGTTGTATTTTATATTGGTTTTGTTTCATGTATGCAGGAGGACCCAACAGCAAGGCGGTGGCTACAGCAGTTGCTTCACAATATCGGAGTCAATCGAGTTCCTACACTTCAAGGTGGAGGAGGATTTGATCATATGATGGTGTCGTGAGAACAGAGACCTTGACTTGTTGCTTTACTATCATTCTGAAATTTTCTAACTTGCTGTGAGCGAACATTAAATGGCATTTTCAGATGAGCATGCACTAAGAATGGAAATTGATACGGAAGGATCTACCTTTTCCGCTTGATGTAAACAGGTCAGCATCTAATCTGACAATTACATGGGTAGATCACATGAGAGCAAGGACATGGACAAATTAATCATTAATTTTTCTTGTATTTTTAATAACATAGTACGTACTAATTCTCTCATTAAAATTACTTTTTGTTTATCTTATAATATTAATTTAAGAGTTTGAATATATATAATGAATATTCGATCAACTATAAATTTTAAAATCTTAATAAATTCAGTATTATATTCTTTTATTAAATATTTATAAAATTCTTTAACAAATTTCCTTAAGATAATATTTATACTAAAGCATTTAAAAGTTTTGGTTAAAAAATTAGAGTTCAAATCATAAAAATAGTTTAGATTTTGGCAAATTATTTTTCAATTTCAGTAACATTTTTCACTATTCAGTTCAACATTTCTTAATACTCTTTTCTTAGTGATTCTAAAATATTTTATCAATTTTCTTTTTGTAAAATTATTTATTTGGTCACTATAGTTGAATAAATTTACCATTCAGATCCTACACAAGAAAACTTTATCTTTTAGTTTCTATGACTTTGAATAGTATGGACTGAAGAGAGACCAAAAGTGGTATCCACAAAAATTATGAAGGTATTTGCCAGAACTAAATATTCAGATTCATGATTCATTGCGAACGTCCAATTATAAAAAAGATGACCAAACTGAAATTCCAAACGAATTGCTAAGCATCAAACAGGCCGTTTTTAAATGATTAAACAATAACATATTGCAATAGGAGATGACGCTAAACAATAACAGATTACAAAAGGAGATGACGCTGAGAAAATGCAATAGGAGATGGGAGTCACCCCCAAAAAAATTACAACACCGCTCCTCTCAGATTACACCTCAAATAAGGCCATAAGCATCATTGAAGCAGCAGAGTTTTGTGAATCCTTCACTCTAGATTTTTCACAACCAGATATTTGAAGAATCCGATCTTCTATAGTTATCTGCACAGAACAAATAAATCTTTTTTCATGAGAGGGACCCGAATCCTTTTCAATCCTGTAAACCATTGAGAATAAATAACTAAATTAGTAAAAGTTTCACACATAAAAGTTAATATTACCCTTTTAATAATCCATCTTAAAAAAATACCTGTATATTGGTTTAGACCATTTTTTACTCTCACAATATTCGTGTAGTCTATGTTTAGCTGCATCAACAGTTATCTTCCCATCTTCGTCAGTACAAAAATTTAATTGTATCTCACGGTTGGAAGATTTTATACTTGTGGGAGGAGTAACCAGTGATGTTAATGTATCCAAAGCAATCTTGGCAGCTTCAAGTTTGGCGAGATCCTTTTGGGCGGACGAAGCAGACGCTATAAACTTTCCATCAACAAAAACATTAGCTATACTAGCTGTTTTGGTTCGCACATGTTTAAACTCAACACGCTTCCCCCTTTTCTGGCATATTTCAAATAATGTCGACACTGGTTGAGGTTGTTGCTCCAAATCACCAGGTGTCACTATGGGCTCCAAAATTCTTCTAAAATACTGTCAAAATCATAATCACAATCCACAAATAAGCTTTTCATCATCTTGAATTTTACAAAACATCTAAAATACTGCAATAGTTACTGATTTTAAATGCAACTTGAAAGAATTTGAAATCACCATCCCTGCATTGCTGTCTTGAGCAAAAGGAAAATCTCATCCAAAAATAATTCTTTCTCAATTTTTCATCACCATGAATTGATTCAAAACAGCAAAAATAATGCAAAACCTCATCATATATAATCACCTTCGAAACCTCAGATTGCAATTTCAAAACTCAAAAGAAATTGCCATCATTCACTATCATCTAAGAAAAATCAATGCAAAGCCCCGATAGAACCTTAACACAAAGACCGCGAAACATAAAACCTTAGCAAAAGACCGTCAAACATAAAACCTTAATACGAACCTTCCATAGTTTCTCCAGGTCGCATCCCACGTCAACGTATATAGCTCCTGCGATCGACTCGACGATATCAGCGAGGATCTTAGGCGCCTTAACAGATCCACCGTGCGACACAACGGAAGGATTCTCCAGGGAAACTGCCTCCGCAAAACGCTCGACCTGGTCCATGAGGGGCTGAGCGTGGTGGCGGACGAAGACGTGGAGACCGTAGCGAACGGCAACGCGTGCCAGCTTCTCGGTACTGATGTTGGCGGCACGGAGGATAGACAGACGGCCAGGATCGAGCTTGGGGTAGGCGAGAAAGAGGTAGTTGCTGATTGCGAGACTGATAATGGGGTCTCCGATGAACTCAAGACGCTCGTAAGAAACACCTTCGGTGAAAGATGAATGAGTGAGAGCTTCCTCTAGAAGCTTCCCATTTTTGAATCTGTAGCATAAGATTCTCTCTACCTCTGCCACTGATGCTTCCATCTCTCTCTGATTTCTTTCAACCCTTTTTCACTTTTCAGGTGAACTCAGAATCTTATGCTTTCTCACTGCATGTGTCTCTCTCCGTTTAAACTCGGCCCTGTCAATCACTTTTATAACGGTATTAAAGGACATGCATGTTCCTTTTAAATAAACGAATATTATAAAAAAAATATTTTACATATCTTATAAAACATTTAGGAAGAGCAATTGAGGAGATCGGAAAAGAATTTAAAGATAATTTTTTTTTGTTGTTTATTTGAGTAATTTTGAAGGTAAGTATTCAGTTGATTTGGAAGTAAATTTTTTTAATTTGTTACATCAATTAAATTCTACACTAATTCTTATAAATTTTAAATTCACTCTCACTTACTTTCAAATCCACTCAAATAAACAATAATAAAATTTATTTTTAAATTCTCTCAAATTCTCTCAATCGTTCTCTTCCAAATTCATAAAAATGAACAAAGTCTTAGTTCATTAAGATTTAAAATTATATTTATTGTATTATAAATTTATTTATTTTGCATGTTATGAAACCTTTTATTTGATTAAGATTTATAAAAAATATATTCTTTTGATACACCTAAATTTTTATATTTCATTTGATACAATTTTTCTCTACTTTTTACTCTTTTCTGTCTTTCTTTAAAAAAATATAAAATAATACACTTTTTATAATCACTTTTTCTCTACTTTTTATTCTCTTATGTCTTTCTTGAAAAATATGAAATAATACGATAATCATTTTATCTTTATATTATGTGTAAAATGAATGTAAAAAAAAATGTAATCTCTTAAAAAAATAGTTTATAAAATATATTTTGGTAAGAATCCAAAACTGTATATAAACATATATATAAAAATAATGGTAAACATGTACATTAAATTGAAATAATAGAAATATAAATTTAATGTTATTAAAATAATATTAATATAACAGTTCATATTATTAAAGTGGTATTAATATAATATTTAATAAAGTACATATTTCATTGATATTATATGATAGTTATATAATATATGTATTACATTATCTTTTTTTCAAGATATTGATGAGGGTGTTCAGGAGTGCTGGGAGATGCAATAAATATAATTTATTCAATTTAAATCAAATACTTTCAAAGTCACAATAGGATAGACTGAGGATTGAAGATAATTCAACTCATTCATCATATACTATTTTTTATTTTAATTTATTGTTTTTTACATTTATAAAAGATAAAATTTAAGAAAATTTACATATATTAAATATTTTTACTGTCCTATCTTTTTTATCAAATATTTCTTAGAATAAATATTTTACTAAAATGGTGCAGAATCATATTACAAATAACAACAGTCACACAATAAGTTATAAAAAAAATTGTTGGTGCATAGAAAGATTGAAAATAAAGTTAAAAAAAGAACACTATTACCACAATTATATTTAACTGAAACTTTTTAGAAAAAATAAAAAATTATATAATTGTTGTAACAATTAATTTTAACTACCTAAAGATATTATAATATTGATAAACAAAGTAGATTATTCAACCTATAAAATATAATATTAATTCAGTTATTAAAAGAATAACCATAATAATAAAATATATTTAAAGTAATTATGAAAAACTATCGTAACAGAAGATACTTCACAATATTATCATCTTCTATTATAAATATTTTAACAGGTCTCATTTGTTTATACAAGATGATTTTTATAAAAGAAACAAACATACAAAGAATATCAAAAAAAACAAAGACTGGTGTATAAAAGAGTTTTCATAAAACAAATATAAAGATATTATCATACATCACTCATTCATAAAAACAATCATATCACATATAAATACTCATATTAGACTCAATTATACATATGTATTAATTTCAGGCTCTGGTGTGTTATATACTTGTAGGGCATCTATTGCTCTACAAAGTCATGGTCAATGAGTTTCATCCTAACTCACACAAAATTAGTTCGTTAACATCTTTAGACAAGATAAAGCCCCTAGATCAAGACATCTTTCATCTCTCACCACATATTCCACCCTTTTTTACTTGAGATTGAATAGTTATTAGAACGACATGATAACTCTCATTACTAAATCCACATATCAATAAATACATTAAAGAAATGTCACTATAATCTTCCCACAAGATCCCTAAAATTACATCAAATACATACAATGCTCATATTCATCATCATCACAATTTCATACATCATTATTCGCATGCAGATTTATCCATAAATCTATCAACCATTTTCACATAAACATCATAAACCAATTGTCATTTTAACATCACATGGTCCTAGTTTAAACATACCAAAAGAGTACCTATAAACTAGTATTAACTCTATTAATTTCATTCAACAAGAACATCTACTTGTTTAACGAGTAATGCTAAAGACCCACTCGTCCAATGACTAGATACACCCAATGAAATTATCACTAGAACTCACAAACTTAATTTTCTCCAAAAGTCACCCAGCGAGAGTTGTCTTCCAACTACTACCATGTTAGTGAACTCTTTGACTTTGGCTTCATTCAACGAGTATATCCTCGCTCAACAACAACTAAGTTAGAAGCTCTCTGACTTTAGCTTCTCTCAACGAGTATATTCTTGTTCAACGAGTTACATAATTCTCCAAAACATAATTATGCATATTTATGTCATTTTAGCTCTATAAATTCGGTTCAACAACAATCACAAATGCCAAAACTTACTAAATTTCATATTATACAATCTTCACTAACTCAACAATTTCATGTGCAACACTAATAAGAGAACAATTTTACATTTCAACATACAATCAATTCAGGTAATTCAAGAACCTAACCACAATTCAACTAGTCACACTTATTATACAGATAAATCATTCAATTAATTCACCACACAATCATAAAATTATAGAAATTTCAAATATCTATAACTTAAAAATAGTGCAATTAAATTCTCTTACTTGATCTATAGCTCACAAGATCCTAATAAGTGAAACTCATTCCAAACTGCAGGATGTTATATCTATAAATAGAAACATCACATAAACGATAAGGACATTCAGTTATTATCACTGATAAGTAGAAATTCATATAAATGACTAAAAAGACGTGTGCAAGTAGAAGAAGACTCACATGTAACATATAACAGAAAAACTAAGAAAAATGACTGAAACTCAACTTACACAATTAACTGATAGATACAAATTGAATAATTCGCAATAAGAATTTGATATATTCTTCTATGAGATGAACAAAGAGAAAGAACTCTCACATAACTCTATAAACGTGGTTTTTAAGGAAATTGTGTTCTAAAATAATGAAAATCATTTTTAACAAAACTATATTTATATTAAAATAATCGAATCTCATTATTTTTAAATCATTATCGTGTAATGTAATTTTTATGTTTGCAAGCTTTTTAAAGAATTTATTGAAAATAAAAATAATGTAAAATTAAAAACATTTTATTAACTAAATCAAATATAAGAACAAATAATAAATTGTCACCTTGTGGACCTCTCCTAAAAAAACCCTATTAATAAATAACTATTAAATTCCAAACAATTCAGAAACAGAAACTTAATGCTGTGCAAAATCACATTTCCCAAAGAATACATTAATTGGGTAGAGAATTCCTCCCATATCTCTCTCTATATTGATTGACTTTTATTGAAGGTTCTTCGTCTCTTACCAAAGGCAAGAACTTTTTCTATTTCTGTTAGCCCACACTTTATGTTGTTACCTCGTGATACTAAAAATCTCATATAAGTATTGGGACATTTTAGGATATGAATTGGTTCAAATATCCAAAACAAATACCACTCCAACATATAAACTCATCAATACTACTGTAAAGAAACCTGATTTTTAGTCATGCTACTATAATTAAAAATGAAACATTAAATAAATCACTCATCTTGAATTTTTAAGAGTTAATTCATAATTTTCTCATGTATTTCAAATTTACAAAGTGTTTCATGTAAAAGTAAATAAATTAAAAAAAATAATAAGCAATAAAAAAATGTAGATGGGGATTTATACCAATTTGAATAAAGTTGATTTGTACACAGAATATTAATATACTCAACCTTATATATATTGCAATTATATTACACAAACTAAAATATAATATGAATCGGAACCGATTTAATAATTCTCAAAAGATATTATCCTTATATAACAACTTAATCCACATAATATGTTTTACATGATGTAAACAAAAATCACACAAAAAAGTTATAAAAAAATATCTTTTTATTTTGTGCACCAAAATATTGAAATTAAAGCAAAGAATAGTAACAGTACCACATATATAGTCTTTATCCAAAACTTTCTAAAAAGATATAAGTTTTTTTAAGTGTTTCTTCATACTATAAAAGAATTAAAATCATGAAACATTTCATGAGAGAAAAATTGAAATATATATTTATCAAAATCATTTTAAAAATAAAATAATCTAATATGTTTATAGATTTCTTTTATCAGCAAAAACAAATATAATTAAATGAGATAATTGAGTTATTCATGCTCTTACATAACAAATATAAAAAAATAATTATCACATCATAGACAAAAAGAATTGGAACGTTCAATAATCAGACTTATCAATACTGGACAACATATACTGTTTCGATTCGCCACAAAACCGAGAGAGTGTAGGTCAGGATCTGAAAAGGTGTCAAGCAGAAAGTCAATTTTGCATTAAATTTTTCAGAGTACTAGACATCGATTAATATTTTAACCGAGGTAGTAGGCTAGGATCTGAAAAGGTGTCAGGCAAAAAAGTCGGTTCTACAAGAAGGTGGTTGGATTTTTTAGAGTGTTATACACCGGTTGATATTTTAACCGATGTAATATAGTTTATAAGTTTGATTAAACTACAATAATGTCACCGTATTCTAATAAATTTTGATTTCTCTTAAACTGAGTTCTTTCGTGTGAGTTTAAATATTGTTTTTTTTATTAGTGAAGACTATACTATATTTTTTTTTTCTTGTCACTTAGGGTTCTTATCCCATTCCTAGTCTCCGCACTTTTTATGACTACCTTCTACCTCTCAGGCTAAAGATAAACTGTGTATATATATATTCACGTCATTCACCATTCATGGTAGATATTTTCATAATTAATTTCTAATTTGTATTTAGAAAGAGTTTCTTGTAAACATAAATAAATTGAAAAAACAGAAAGAAGTAAAAAAAAAAAAGAATGTAGTAATTATACCAATTTGAATCTAGTTGATTTTGTACACACAATATTAATATAACCTTATAAATATTTTACTATTTACAAATTTTAATCATACTACAGATACCAAAATATAATATATGAATACAAATCCCTTTAATAATTCTCAAAAGATATATTATCCATGTGTAACAACTTAATTCACATAATACATTTTACATTATGTATACAAAAATCACACAAAATGATATAAAAAAAATATCATTTTTTTCACTGAAAGATTGAAATCAAAGCAAAGAATCAATATTACCACATTTAAAACAATAAAACAACTTAGGATTGGACAAAAACACATTTTCAAGGAAATTATTAATTGACCAGAGAATTATTTCACCAATATATCCCGATGAAGGGTCATTTAATTTACGAATATATTGTGGCCACTTAATTTAGACGCACACTTATATATATATATATATATATATATATATATATATATATATATATATATATGAGTTTAGAATATTATTTTCAATTTCAAAAGATAATAAAGTTATGAATTTTTTTTTACTTATATGTTAATTATTTATTTATTTTTATTCAATATCACTTTTTGAATTTCTCACAACTTGAAAATAAAGTTGATCAAATAAAATTAGTACAATAAATATAATTTATAGTTGTGATTAATTGCCTAATTGGTAAACAAACTGTATAAGGCAATCAAATCCAATTCCCAACCAATTAAAATAATAAATAGTATGAAACTTGGTTATCAGAAAGACAATACATCATAAAACCTAAAAGATAACATCTTATAGACAAAGGAATTTGGAAGCAACATTCCAAAGTAAAAAGACCCCACAGAAATTCCAATGTCTTAACTTTTATAGTGCAGAGAAGACAAAAAAACTTATACTATTATTAGCTGTCAAAGATTATAAATTATTAAATCCTTTCAAAGGGCCACCCAAAAATAACTCACTGCCCACCAAGCTCTTGGTTGTCACCAACTTCACCATCCCTACATCAAATGCAACATGTCTTTCCACTGTAACATAGTTTTGTGTTTTTTTCTGTTATAGTTATTTAATTATGGGCTAGATTATAAATAGAATTAAAATGTAATGGATGTAGAAAACATTATATCATATTTATCTTATTTTATACCAGTGTTAGGACTGCTTTAAAGTTATTTTCTTTATCTTTTGATAGCGTTTATTACATTTTGTTTAGCTTAATTAGTTTAGTTTTTAATGCAAAACTATGTTCTTTGATTCTTAAAAGGTTTTTATCATATATAACAATATTAAAAAAATGGTTAAATTTGTATATTATAATCAAAATGATTAAATTCTTACAACCATATATAAATATGAGTTGTAATTTACACACTAAAATTGATCATGCTCGTTTTCAACCGATAAAATTTCATAAAAATTGTTCAAAATTGTAGAATATGATAACTTGAATAAATAAAAACTTATAATATTTATTTTTCATTTAGATAGTTAAATATTAGTATCCCAAAAGTAAAATAATGTTCTCTTTATTGAACCCTAAACTCACCACTTTATAACTCCAAAAACTAACCACAATTATAATGACAATACAGCAAAAGAATTTAGTGCTATACTATCATATATGTGCTGTTCTTTTTGTTCCTTTTTGCACGATAATTAAAAGGCCATAATATTGTGATAATAAAACATGAACAGATATTCTACTCAATATTCCTATCTAGAAGGATACGCATCTACCAACTAATGACAGACAAACCATTTTACAAGAGATCCTTTGTTTGATGTATTAGAAAGTTGATTTCCATTTATTATTTTTTCTGTACTGATTTAGATTATGCTACCTGCAGAATCATGACAGATGTATAATCAAACATTACCTGCCACTAATTTTGGGTATGAACTATAACACAATGTTTTGAAAATTAAACAAATTTTCAAACGTGCTTTTTTCAACAAGATAATCACAACTTGGTCATTTCATCAGTAATTACATCACATCAGAAGAACAGGAAACAGACTCAAGTACAGCTAAAAGAACTAATATTTTTGTGTGTTTTTTACTAGGGCACCCTAATTAGTAGACCAACTTTGTGTTTAATTAACTAAAAGCTACTCTATTTTTTCAACATGCAAATAGTAAGCAGTTGATGCAAATCATAAGTGGTTCATCAGAATAAATTTCCAATAAGTTAAAACATGTAAAATTCTCTCAACAGAAATATCAGATGATAATCGACAAACATTCCTTGATTCTAGCCTAAAATTTGTACAAACCCATGACAGAAAAATATCACAGAAGCAGAACCAGAACCACTGTTTATACAATTTAGCAACTTAGAAATGATTTATTCTTGAAAACAAAGAAAAAAAAAAGTGATGCATTAATCCTAAAAGGCTTCCTGATAGATCTCTTTCTGCATCTTTAACTGTTTGTAGAAGTTCCCAATGAAGGCCTCAGCTTTGTCAAACAACTCTTGCTCATTAGCTATTTCAATCTGTTCATTTTCTCCACCTCCAATGATCAAAAGATTTGGCATTGAACTAGGGTTTTTCACCTCATCCACTTCACTGACAGCAACAATCTTCTCATCAGAAGCAAGCACATCAACAACCTTAGCCTTCCTTTCACTGTGGTCTGAGGCACCACTTCCACCTGTTATGTTGAATGCTTCTTCCTTTTCCTCTTGAGGTTCATACACTTCTGGGGGAGTTACAGGTTTCTGGGTGACAGAAAGATGTTGCTTTGTGTCTTCTAAAGGGTTGGAAAAAACTGAGAGAAGACCAGCTTCTGCTCCTAGTGCAACGATGAGAACGTTGAAGATGAAGTAAAGGAAGGTTGGCCTCAGAGAAGAAGGTAACAAGGGTGTGATCCCAAGCAGAAGAGCAAGAACAAAGAGCATTACAACTTCAAATTTGTTGAATGTTTTCATGGCTTTGATGAATGCAAGGAAATAATAGAGAGAATGGAGAGACTATATATAAGGTGTGAGATTCTGAAGATGTAAATAGAAGAATGGCGAAAAAAGACAAACAGTGAAAGTGGCTTGCATCAGTGTGTAAGAGTTGTTGCCAGTTTTTTAGTCAACAAAAGTACAAACATATTTGTAGGGGCTAAAGTTCGAAGAAAATTCTCACCAATTATATAGGCAGCAAAATATAATTGGCAAAAAAGAAAAGGAGAATTATCATGATAGAAAATTTTAATGAATGTGATTTGTTTTATTTTAACTAATTAAAATTTTCAATTCTTTTTAGTAATTTGCGTTGTCTTGTTTAAGTAAATAAGGTCAATTACCATCAACTGAAAAAATATTAATTACAAAAATTAGTATTTCAACTTTGTAGAGATATTCACTGACAATTCACACTATAAAGTGCAATAACAAAAGTTTGGTTGATATAGTTTCACCAACATTAATTAAGAAAATAATTTATGTCAATGATAATTACAAATCCTTACATGAGTTGGAAAATGATTATTAATAAAAAAAATTTGATTGTTGTTAATTGAAAATTTTAAATGACTAAGAAATGGAAACTAATATCTGCTGATTTTCATTAACATTAGTTTATATAAAAAAATGAAAATAATGATAAAAAATAATTGTAATTGACTTTAATAAAAAAAAATCTTTCTGGCACTATTCAAAAATTAAAGTAAAGTTGACAGGACTAGATAAAAGAGACGATATGGTGATAAAATATATATAAAAACTTTTTTAAAGTTTATTTGGAGTTGAGCTCTTATAATATATATTTAAAAAGTCTAAACTAATTAAGTTTATCTTATCCTTTTTAATTTGAATGAAGATGAGTCTTTTAAATCAATGGAGAATGTTAATTTTTGTAAAAGAAAAAAAAAACAAATTAGTTGACATATTCACTTACCTTAGTAAAATTAAAAGTATCACTCAGTTTACCGTTCAATCTGATTGAAATTTTTTACAACAAATTCGTAGTTAGTTAAAACTTATGATAAAGTTACTATATTTCTGAGTTTTGTTCAACTACACGTTAGATGTTTAGAAAAGTAAGATAATACAATATTTTATCCCATTGATTAAAAATAAAACTATTAAAGAAAAATAAAAACATATAGATTTAGTTATGTAATACTTGCAGACCAATTTTATCCACTTGGAACCCTTTTTTTTTTCCTTGTCTTTACTTTGTAGTGTAACTATTAAGTAGTTCATATAAAATATCTATTGATTTATTGATGTTATAAAAAAATAAAATTGAAATATATTTTATTATTTTCAACAATTAGAAAAAAGAATCGCTTGAGTTTGAGAAAGTAACTCCAGAAACAGTTCCACCAAGTGCTTTTTCAAAATGGTCCTGGTTAGTAGGCTTTGTTTATCTTTTTTTTAGAAAAAAAAGAAAGGAAAAAGTGAGTTTTGGACTGTAATGAATAAGAGAGCCTTAACATACAATTTAAAAAATAACTGTTAATAAGGTAATTTTCTGTACATAACAAAAAAAAGAAAGGAGAGTGAGTTTAGCAAGTAAAGGTAATGAAAATAGCAAAAGCCTTCTTTTTTGTTTGTGAGAACTAAAATTTGGGTGAAGCCCTAATGAGCCTTGTCTAATGGATTGGTGGGTCACGACAAAGTTTCTGCTTCCTGCACCCGAATGTTTCTCGCAACACTCCCATAGTTTCTAAAATAGGAATTATATTTCCAATGAAAAAAATAAAAATTATATTTTTTGTTTTCTTAATTTAAGTTATTATTTTAAATAAATGCAAAATTATGTGTAATATCTTATTTAATAAAGTAAAATTATTAAACATTATATGTATAATAATCAATAAGCAAATAAGACTAGCATATAACTATTATATTATAATTGTCCATAAAAAGTGGAGTATAAATCGCCATAATAACTATATTAATAGAAATTAGATTTTTTCAAAAAAGAAAAAAACTATACAAAATAGGACTATCTTAAAATTATGTCGTTGCATCATTCTCGTCCTATATTGGATCAACTGTAACATCTTCATTTGTTCACATCGTTAAGATGATTATTGCAAACAAACAGAACCCATAGAAAAACAAACACAGAAGAAATGATAAGCTAATTTGAAAAAGACAAACATAAAATAAGTATAAAGACGTTATCACGTATGAATCAATCATAACAACAAACATGTGACATACAAAAACTCATTGATGATCAAGATACATTGTGGTAGCCTTTATTGTTCCGCAGATCCATTATCAATGAGTTTCACCCTACCACACATAAGGTTAGTCCGTTAACATCTTTGACCAAGGTAAAGTTCTTAAACTAAGACTTTTTTATCTTGTCACCATATACCCTACCCTTTTATACTTGAGATTAGATGGTTATTAGAGCGACATGCTAACTTTCAATACAAAATCCATACACACATTATTTTAACCAGCAATAATCCTTCGTGGATTACTACTAACCATTCTCATATTACATTACAAGCCAACCATCATTTTAACATCCACAAAAGCACACACATTAAACATACGATAAGAGAAATATGAAATTCGAGTTAAACTCCGATATTTTCTCTCAATGAGAGAATATCTACTCACTCAGTAAATAGTTCCTGAGAACACTCTCGTCCAGAGACTAGATAACTCGCCTTACGAGAATATCATTGAAACTTAAAGACTTAAATTCTCACAAAAGTCATTCAACGAGACTTGTCTCGTCCAACGACTGTCAAGTTAGTAAACTCTCTGACTTTAGTCTTGCCTAGAGTGATTGTATTCTCACACAATGAATATCAAGTCAGTAGATCTCTGGTTTTTCGCCCAACAAATATACTCTCGCCTAACGATTGCCAAGTCGATGAGCTATCTACCTTTGGTCTCGTCCAACGGCTACTAGGTCAGTAGTTCTCTAACTTTGACTTTGCCCAACGAGTCTACATAATTATGTGAAAAAAAATTATGTTATTCAAGCCCTACAAATCAGTCTAACAACAACCACATATGTCAAAACATACCAACTATCAAATTATACACAACTCAATTACTCAATTCCAATATCAACCATACAACATACTAAATTTCAACACATCAATCACTAGATAGAAATCAAAACCGTAACTCAACTCCACATGTCATATTTCATCAAACAGCTCAATTACACAAACCAACTATTGTACAAACATACCATCAATAATTACAAGTTATCTATTAGTTAAAAACAATGCAATTAGCTTCCCTTAACTGAAAGACGAATCAAACACTCAAGGAATCCTAAGAACATCTCCAAACACTCAGAAAACCCTATCTGGCCCTATTAACAACACAAACACGATCAGGAAACATCATTTAGAATCATTGATCAACATGGACTCTTGTAGAAGACTCATACACTACATGCAAACTAAGATGGTCAACAACACAAAAAGAACTAAGGATGACAACATGTCAAGTTGGGCGCAGATAGTGCCTACTCGTTACCCGACTTGCATGAAAAAATTGTACATATTACCCGGTAGATACTCACACAAAAAAAATTTGTGGATTTTTTTCAATTTGCAAGTGCTTGTTAGATACACGCAAATATTTAAAAGGGAAAAAAACTTATGAATTTTTAAATGAGAAGATAAAACTCATTTCTATTTGCTTTTGAAGGAATTTTTTTTTTGTTTGAAAAGAGGTTCATTTAATTAAACCCAACCATAATATGGTAGGTTTTTCCTTCTCTCACCCTAGGAGAGTGTGAGGAAGTGTTGGTGCAAAGTAGAGAAGATGGTTGTGGTGACCAATTCTGCAAGAAAAACCCTATAATGAGATTTCTATGCTTCTAGAACCTTTTTCTCTTGTCAATCTTCACACCAATTAAGCTCAATGAACTTCCCTCTTCTCTCCACAAACGCTCCCTCTTGTTTTCTCGATAAATTTCATTTTTTTCAGTGCATCATTTCATTGCATGTGTCCCTCGTGAGGTATCCACAGTAACAAAATTTTGTACGTATGAACTCAGTAGTTGTTATGGTTGTTGTTTAGGCTTCTAATGCACTGGCATAACACGATGGTGACGATAGAAAACAAAAAAAAATAAAAACCTTAGCAACAACTTAAATCTTAAACCTAAGGATAAAAATGTAATATTATTTTCTTAATGGATAGTACATTACCCAAACCCAACTCGTTAATGAGTGGGTACTAAATTACCTGCTACCACTATCTGTGGGTATCAACTATCCGCAACAAATTTTATCCATAATACGTGCAACATGAATATTTTTGTTATACCTATAAAGAATATACTAACTAAGAAAAGGACATAAAACTAACTCAATTTATTTGAAAAATCTTTTGAATATAAGTAAAAAGCTTGTTTGGAAGATCATCCTAACGATTTCCGCTCTTCAAATAGATGCACAGATTGTAAAAAAATCTAAAGAGATGAGATAAAACTCTAAAAAAATATATTTTTAAAATGATAAAACTCATTTAAGAAAACTCTACTAATATTTTACACTTTTATTATTAAAATAATTGAACATAATTATTCTAAAGCATTATCAATTATAAATCATAATCTTCTAAACTTTTATCCTATATTAAAAAAAAAAAGCAAAATACGAGAAACAGAACACCCGAATTTATATTTATTAATCGTTATGATCAATAACAAGTAAGAGCTAGTTTTTTTAATACAATGCAATTAATGATTGAGATATATATTTCTTAATACATATTATTATTAGGCTTTAACAGTTCAGGTAATGATCCAAATTAAAAAAACAAAAATTATTATAATGGGTGTGATTTTTTTTACTGTACCAAGCTTCTAGTTTTTTATAATGGCTATTATTAATAAAGAAATTATTATGCTAATAAATTAATTTGTTAGTTTCGGGACTTATAATTAATTTGCTCAAGTGGTTTAATTCTTTTTTATAATGATAATTAGTTTTTATAATGATAATTAGTTTTTATAATAGGTATTAACTCTCTTTTTTCGATTGATAGCTTCTTTTTTAGCAAATTTACTTTGTATTTTTTTAAGTATGATTTTGGTTTGATATTTTATGTTTTCATACATATTTTTTCTGCCTATGTTCTATGCAATGTCAAATAAGAAATGAACTCTCCGAAACATTAATCTAAATAAAATGTTAAAGTTTATAATTGCTCGAAATTTAAGTATAAATATTAAATGGAGATAAAATGAAGTTAAATATCCTATAAAAGAAACTTCATATATTATGCATGAAAATTTTATTAAAAAAATAGTTTTTTACTACCACGATATTGTTTAACAAGAAAATATCCTCATTTTAATAAGTGGTGTTGAAGAAATTAGGATTTCTCAAAGATTTAAATGTTTTGAGAAAGTTTCCATGGGCCTCACAAATATTTATTTTGGTTGCAGCAGAATCGTTGAATTTTAATAACGAAAGCCACAATTGTTTGGCCTTTTTCTATTAAGAAAACAAAAAGAGTTGTCACCTTTTTAAGTAAGAAAAATGTAAATTCTAGAATTCCAGCAATAAAGTGATCAATGTCGATGGTGATAGTGATAAGACATGCTAACGCCAAAAACTTATCAAACAACCTAAACCACTATGATAAGAAACATAGATCAAAATTTGGATGATATTAAAAACCATTGTTATCTAAAAATGTCCGTAGTTTACAATCACATACGTAAAAATTATATATACATATAAAGTTATTTTCTAATATAATGTTAGAATATATCTTTGACCATAAATATGTGGTGACAATTTTTATTTTACTCATTTATATTGTAAAAACATATGAAATATATCTTTGACCATAAATTATATTATTTCTAATTATTATTAGTAATATTATTGTAAATATACACACATATTACACAATATAATTTATATTATTATATAAAAAATATTCAGTTTTTTGTTTACACATTTTTTTTTTAATTTTATCATTTAATAAGTATTTATTCCTTAATCTTATATTTTAAGTGATTTTTTAAAATTAAACCATTTTCTATTTTTTCAATTTAATCCCTTTTAATAAAATATTATTTACAAAATAAATGAAACTTACTATAAGAAAATTATAATTCTACATTTATTTTATAATTATAATTTTATTATTTTTATTATATAAAAAAGGTTAATATACATATTTTACTAGTTTAAATAAAGAAGATTAGATTTTTCATGTCAATATGTAGCTTAAATGTAAATTAAGTGATGTTTATTTTGATTTTTATTTTCAATTATATTTTTATTATTTCGATTATGGGATCAAAGATATCTGTTTACTATATTATAGTATTTGAGCATTTGTCTTTGATTCTAGAATCTCCTTCACTCAAATTAAAAGGTTACCTACAAAAAGTTATTTGAGTAAAAATCCAATAATTATAGTAAGTGATATGTATTAAATGTCATCATCATGTTCCGTTCATAAATTACAATAGTTTAATCTTGAAATAGTCAATGTAGTTATGTATGCAAGGTGGTTGGTCATTTAAACCTAAGTTTAGTCTTAGGTTGACAGGACGATACATTTATTAAAGAAAATAATGAAATAATATAGATACAATTTTTTTTTATAAGTAATTACAAGTTATTAAATTACAAATAAATTTCGTTGTTTCAAAAATTAATAAAAACTATCATGTTAACAAACTGGTGTTATAAAGAAAGATAAACTACGTATGGATTAAAATCACTGAAAAAACACTGTATAATTATAATTAGGATAATGATACTTTGACAATATTCTTTTGACAACATTTTAATATCATTTACGTGTCATTCTGTAATTGGTTTAAAATTATTCCACAATCAATAATAATAATTATAAACATCAATATAGACCAATCATATAATAACACGTAAATAATGTTAACATGTTGTCAAAATATCATTATCTTATAATTAAATGCAATTTTGTTGGTAGTGTAAATTTGAGTTTAAAGTAATGAAAAAGAGAATTTGGACTAAAGTGTGTGGAGAGTGTTTGTGGGGAGATGAAAGGAGCAGCGAAAGTGATATTTTTGTGACCACTCATTCATTCACCTCGAAATTTCATGGACTCTACTTTTCTGTTTCTTCCTCAAAATGAACAAATTTCAGACCTTCTTCCATGTGCTTACGTTGCCACATATTTTTTTTCCAAATTTCACTATAGACAATCCTTGTCCACAAAATATCACATTTCTACATTAAAATAATTAAGAATAGTTGTGCATTAGAGAACATTTACGTGTGTTTATTATAACGCCTCATTTTTTTCTTCCTTTTCAAGTTTACATGTGCTTTTGGATTGGTTGAAAAAGGTTTTGATAGAGACTGCTACATACAAATTATCAACACCTTCTTCTACTTTTCCTGCTATCTAGATCAATTTGGTTTATGTCATTACTTAAAGCTTTCATTTTTAAATCTTATAAATTAGTATCAAAAATTAAGTTTTTCTTTTAAATTAAATTATCAAATATTTTATTTCTGTTTTTTGTGAAGATTATGTAAAATATTAGTTCTAACAAAAGCATGTGATTTGTCCACTCAGATAATATTCCACAAGCCTTTTGTTTTTTAAAATGCGAGACTAAATATTTTATATCGTAGTTTAAAAATAAAATGGAAATTTTTATAGTAATATTATGATTAAAAACATATTTAACATTTAATTTAATACATGTTCTACGTTTATTTTTGTAACTTTTGGTAAAATAAATTTAATCAGTAATATTTTTTGAAATAAATAGTTAATTTACTAAATATTTAAATTTTTATAAAAATAATGTGTGTGTGACGTAACTAATCTTGTATCAAAAACTAATAAAAAAATAGACCTTAAAAATTTATTTTCACTCGTTATAATTTTAAAATGTAAGCTTATTTTTTTATATATAGGAGATTATTTTCACTACTGATAAATTTTTATATTTGATAATGAAGATAAGTAAATAAATCTATTTATCTATCAAGGATGAATATGAAAAAAAAAGCTAATCTAGAATATGAAAAATAAAATAACAATAATGCTAATCTAGAATATTCTAGTGTAATTATAGTGCACCAAACAGACTCATCATTTGACTAAGTCACGTACATAAATAGTTACTTGTTGCGAAAGTTCGTGTTATGTTTAGTTTCTCAATGGTTACTATTAATTTTTTTTAGTAAAAATTTATATTTATTATTATGTTTTTATTTTTATCGAATATAAAAGTTATATAAATATTCATTAAATGTTTTTAATAGGAAAATAAAAGTAAACTAAAAGAAATATATTATTACAAAAGTTTCAAGATAAAAAAAAAATTAGTGATAAAAAATACAGTACCAAAAATCAAGAAAGTCTTAATAAGTTACCACAATGATGGCATGAATATAAATATAGAAGATATATGTACGTATTTTATCATATTTTTATAACCAATTTACAGCAATCAAATATTACCTATGATTAGTTAATTTAATTGGATATAATATCATGATCATGTTCGATGTCATCATGTCTCACAAGACTACACAATTCTTTCCTAATAATATTATTTAGATATCAATGTCTCGTGATATTAAAAAAAGTTGAAAATAAAGAAAATGTAAGACAAATTTAAAACAATAAACAAACAAAAACATTTATAAATATAAAAAATATATTTAATATTTAAATATAGCATACAATATATACATTTAATTAAAATTTAACATTAAATAACATTATTAAATGATAATAAAAAATAGTATTATAATGTTCTAGTTGGACTTTACAACTTGTATTAGAACACGTTACACAAGTCACCAATCAACAGTTTATGAAAATTAAAATTAACCCAAGATTTATACATCATTATATGGGAAATCGTTGAAGGATTAAAACATATAAATTTATATATCTATTACAAATAATAAAGTTCATAATTATTTATTAACCTTCAAAATAACAGAACGGTTATAATAGAATTAAGATAATCATATGAATTAAGATAATTTATTATGTAGATGTGGTTTAAATTTCTTTAATATTAAATCTTCTCTATAAATCTTTTCAAAAGAGAATATATATATATACATATATATATATATATATATATATATATTATTTGAAAGTGTCAATTCTTTATTTATTATTGATAGACTCTTTATTTTAAATTTTATAAAGTTTTTATTAAAATTCACATGAAATTTAAAATTTTACATGGGAAAACAATTACATCCATTCTAAAAAAGAAGTTTTATGTAAACAATTTATATAATTTAAAAGTTTGAATTTCTTGTGTTTTTATTAATTTTCTTAAAATTAAAACTTTTGGGCATTCTAATAAATAGGTTAATTGACACTAATTCTTAAGCTATTTAAGTTGTAGGTCGACTAAGCTAATTGAGACTAATTCTAATAAGCTATTTATGATGATGTAACTGTGATGCTATAATGTCTATGATGTCATCATGATATGATCTTTTGTTAATAAAGTGTATTTCTCTACATTTTAATGCTGATGTAATACATACCAATCACAAAGACATAAAATATAACTTTGCAAAAATATTAAAAAAAATAAATTTAAATGTCAAAATTATAAAGTCGAGGTTTAATATGACTTGCAAGACAAAAATAAAATTAATCATTTGAAACATTAAAATTTTTAAAAGATAAAAAATTAAATATGAAAGATTAAAATGATATTTAATTATATAGTAAACAAGTGAGAATTGAATCTCATTAAGCAAAAAGAATTGTGGTGGGGTTGGATTTGGTGGCAGGAAGGAGACCAAAAACAATGGTGTTGTTGTAGTCAAAGAAGGACAATAATTAAAAACTTCTTTCCCAAACATAATGGAATTTGGATTCATATACATAGGGAAGCTGCATACACAAACTTTATAGAACTAACTTAATACATAATTTAATAATGTCTAATCTTTATTAATAATTTAAACGAAATTCTTAAATGAAATCTAAAAAAGTTTGCTTTCAGTTTTACAAAGTTCAAAATTGATATTTAAAAAAAATAAAATCAATTTATGAGATTAAGATTAATTCTCTTTTAAGTTTTGTTGGTCCAATTCTTTGTTTTCACTTCGTTTAATTATATTAAAAAATTATCTATAGAAGATATCCATATTAAAGTTAACAAAGATTTAATTTTTTTATAATAAATACAATTAATCTACTGAAATATTTCAAATTTATATTTATAAATTTCAAAATAGACTTAAAACTAATATTTTCTAAATTAAATTAGTAATAATCATATTTTAGTTTAAAATAATTATCATCAATACTCATTATTTTTTAAAATTACTAGATTTATTGAATATTCCTTAGGGTTGGTACCATCCTATTCCTTACTAACCGGAGGCTAGTACAAAAGTATAAATAAAAAAGTTCCATTAAAGTGGTAAACTAACGACAAATGTTTTAGGTAAAAATTTTATTTTGTCATGATAAAATATCTTATCCAATGGCCTATGTGAATTTAATTTTTAAATAATAGCAAAAGATATTTGAAAAGAAAGATTAAGATAATTGTTTTGAGATTAAAATTAAGGATGAGAGGAGGGAGAAAAAAGATTCTGTAATGGAATATTCGTGGAAGCAGGAGTGCTCAAATAATGGTCCTGCTCTTACTTAAATAATGTGAAGAAAAACCAAAAACATACAAAACAACGAAACCACCGTTTCTCTTTCAATTATTGTCTCTTCTCTCTCACTCTCTGCTATTTCATTCATCCATAGATTCTTCTTCCAACACACAACACAACACTTAGATTCAACCATCTTTCTCTCTCTTCTTTTTCTTCACTTTGGTCTCTCGCAGTTCTTAACTCATAAGTCTTATCTATCTATATAAGAAGAAAGGCAGCTCCTTTTTCTGGCTCACAGTCACAAGCTTCATCGAATCTAAGTGAGAGAAGTTTGCATGTTGAAGAAATCATCGAGAAAAGGGAAAGAGAAAGAAGAGGGGATTGGGTTGAAACCCGGGGTTGAAGCGTTGCAGACATCACGGCTATTCTAAGAGTCTATCGCTTTCTCATTCATGTCCCAACTGTACGACGGGCGGGTTGCATAATTCTCGCCAACCCTTCGCCGCACGGTGGGCGTGGTGCGCTGCCTTCAGAAGGTGGTAGTCCCTCCGACCTCCTCTTCCTCGCCGGTGGCGGTTTCTCCTCCTCCTGCTAGTTTCTTCTTTCTCCTTTCTTCTACTTAGTCAACTGCTTTAACAAAACACGCGCAAACACTTTCGCTCTTTCTTCTTCTTCTTCTTTCTCTTCTTTGATTTCACAAAATGATGCTCAAAATCAAGAGGGTTCCTACTGTCGTTTCCAACTACCAAAAAGATGATGTTGGAGACTCTTCTCGTCCCGTCGGAGGTTGTGGTCGGAATTGCCTCAAAGCTTGCTGCATTCCAGGTCTTTCTTTTGCTCCAACTGATTTTCATCACTGTTATTAGTTTGCTTTTATGTTATATGTTAAATTAATTGGCTGTATTAAAATGATTGAGGGTAAATTACTTGCTGCATGCATGAAATAAAGTTTACGAATTTAGATTTGATGAGTCAAAGTAAAGTTTGGGAAAGTAATTGAAATTTTGTCACAAAAAGACCTGAGTTTTTTTCAGAAAAAAAGTTAGTATGTAAACTTTTTTTTGAGGTCAGCAAACGGGTTACGAAACTGACTTTGGAATATTCATTCATGTATCTAGTGGAGGTAGTTGAAAAGAAAATGAACGGTTCATATTTTAATGTATTCACGATTTGTTATTATGAATATACTTATAATCTTCATAATTGATTTTCTTATCAACAAATGATATATATCTGACTTTAATGAGTTGGATCCAGGTATCATATATGTTTTTTTTTTTTTTTGTGATTTGTGTCTTTGTTTTTGTTTACAGATGCAAAACTTCCTCTGTATGCTTTTAAGAAGGTTAATGGAAAGGATTTGGCTATGCATGAATGCGGGGAGCCTCCCGTGGCATTCCTGGACTCGCTTCTTCTTGGAGAGGTAACCATGGAATTTTGGTGATGGAGAACGGTTAACATGATGTTTTTCTCTGTACCCTTTGTTGTAAAGTGTTGTTTACTTTTCATGGCAGTGGGAAGAACGCATGCAGAGAGGACTTTTCCGCTATGATGTTACTGCCTGTGAAACCAAGGTTCGCTTTGTTTTCCTTTTTCTAAATTCTCTGTCTTTCTCTGCATAGATATGGGTGGTATGATTTATGACTGTGGTATGATTTATGACTGTGATGTGTTTTGTGGTGATTTTGGTATAGGTGATTCCTGGTGAATATGGTTTCGTGGCTCAGCTTAATGAGGGTCGTCACCTCAAGAAGAGACCAACTGAATTCCGAGTTGATAAGGTTCTGCAACCATTCGATGAAAACAAATTCAACTTTACGAAAGTTGGGCAAGAAGAGGTCATCTTCCAATTTGAAGCTAGCGACGACGGAAAAATCCAGTTCTTCCCAAATGCTCCAGTTGATGTTGATAATTCTCCCAGTTTTGTTGCCATCAATGTATGGATACCAACCTTAAAGTTGTTCTTCTGGGTTCATAGGCATTGCATGTGATGATGTTTGTTTGTCTGTTTGTTTTCTTAACAGGTCAGTCCTATTGAGTATGGGCATGTTTTGCTGATTCCGCGCATATTTGAGTGTTTGCCCCAAAGGATTGACCGTGAGAGCTTCCTGCTTGCACTTCACATGGCAGTGGAAGCTGATAATCCATATTTTCGATTGGGTTACAACAGCTTGGGTGCTTTTGCAACTATTAACCATCTTCACTTCCAGGTGCTGGTTACTGAATTACCCCTTGTTGGTCGTGTTGATGTTTTTGTTCTTCAACACTACTCTGCCATTAATCAGATCGAAATTTGATGACTTTTTTACATGAATATACGCAGGCTTACTATTTGGCTCTGCCCTTTCCCATTGAGAAGGCCCCCACCAAGAAAATTGCAAATTTAAATGGTGGGGTGAAGATATCTGAACTGTTGAAGTATCCTGTTAGAGGTCTTGTCTTTGAGGGTGGAGATACTCTGGAAGATTTATCAAATGCTGTTTCAGATGCTTGTATATGTCTTCAAAACAGTAATATACCGTTCAATGTTCTTATTACTGACTGTGGAAAGCAAGTCTTTCTGTTACCACAGGTAAACTAACTCTGAAACTAAATGAATTTTCCTTTTCCTAATCTATTTTCATTGGTTGTGCGGGTGTATTTACCAAATATGTTAACAGTGTTACGCAGAGAAACAAGCTCTTGGAGAAGTGGATGCTGAGCTTCTTGACACCCAAGTTAACCCTGCTGTGTGGGAAATTAGTGGGCACATGGTTTTAAAGAGGAAGAAGGATTATGATGAGGCTTCTGAAGGCAATGCTTGGAGGCTTCTTGCTGAGGTATCCCTCTCCGAAGAGAGGTTCCAAGAGGTCAACGACCTTATTTTTGAAGCCATTGGCTGCAGTGAATTGGACGATAATGTTGAAGGTGACAAGGAAGTTGATGCAGTCAGCTCAAGTGCACACTCTACTGTGGTGGTAGCTGGTTCAAAAGAATGTGTTGTTCTACAGTAACAAGGCTCTACTACTATGAACAAAACTCATGGAATCTGCAGCATTCTAAGAATAATTGCTGAACTATTATATCACCGTTTAAGTTGTAGTACTGTGTTGTTCTTGAGCATTAAGGTCATGTGTTTTATGTATTTACCTTTTTTCATGTGGAAGTCGATGAAATAACTACTCACCTGAGTAGTGTTGGTGATTTGGGTGTATGGTAATATGCTTGACTTGACTGTCTCTTGTGGCTTTCATGCTGCAAGAAATAATAAATTCAGGTATCTGTTTGTTCAGGGCTAAATCAAACTGCAGCTTGAATTCTCCAGAATGAAACTTTCACTTGCTGTATTTCGGGCTTCACTATGTAATAAGTGTTATGTTTGTATATTAATAAATGATATTCTGAATGTCTCTTGGGTGTGCAGAGCTGTGTTTTGATTGTTTTAGATTTTGATAAAATTGATTCTAAATAGTAGATTGTTTGATTTTGATAGAATAGTTGAATATGATTAAGGGGTACGTTGAAATTCATTGTACTTGAGTTTTATGTTGGAATATGTTATCAGAAATGATATTTTGACCCATAATTTTTTTTTACATTTATTATAGACTATTTTCTTTTTACTTTTTTCTAAAAAAATATAAACATTAATTTTTTTATAATTATTTTCATTTTATATTATGTATAAATGAGTATAAAAGTATCATTTGGGTGGAGGTTAAGTCTTCTTTCACAAAGAGTCTCTAAGTTCTAATCTTAGTTCAGATTTTTATCTTTAGTCTTCTTTCTATTGTTCGGTCGAGTTAAGTGTTATTTGTTAGGAATCTAAACGTGAGTCTAAGTTTCACATGAGATATAAGTTTCACATGAGATAGAAATGAGAAAGTAAAACATTATATAAAGATAAAAGACTCATTAATTCACTACTTTAAGGTTTTGGTTTGGATAAAGATTAATGTCGATTCCTCATTTGGTTCGATTCAGATTTCATTGGTATTCTGATATCAGAGCCAATTATTTGTTAAAATGAACGGCCCTTAGAAAAGGCTATTCATGGTTGGAAAGGTCTTGATAGACCCAACATTATTTGCATAAGTGCATAAATGGTTGGAATGGTCTTGATAGAACCAACATTATTTGCATAATTGCATAAAATACTTTGATGTTAAAATCAGTCTATAATAATAAATATGAAGTAAAAGTAATTAATTTCAGATTTTTAGATGTTAAAATCAATGTTTGTTTGAATTCTGTAATAATAAATATACAGGAAAAGTAATCAATTTTCTAAATATATTGTATTTATAAATTTCAGGATGCACTAGTGATTAGTGTTGTTATAATTACAATTCAAATAATAATAGTTTGATTTAAGGTTAACGTAATTATTGTCGTTTCTAATTTTTCTGTAGGCTTCGATCGGTCCACCAATTATCTATTATAAGATCGAAAGGTTGTTGACTTCTCGACCATACTGTACACTGTTATTCTTATGTTATAGTACAAGAAATCAGTTATGGTCCCGTTGAGCGTGGTCCTCACACAGTAGAACTTTTGTTTTCTAGTAATTCATTTCAAGTTTTCTCTTAGTTTTTGGACTAGGCAAATACTCATCTCAGGAAGGGAAACGTGAACACACAAATGCGTTTAGTAATTAATGCACTATAATGAAGCACTAAATGATTTGGTATCAGTGAGCATTTGAACTTAGGCTTTATTACTCCTTGCATCGTAAATTTGGTGGTGTTGACTGTCACAGAATATCTTCAAATATGCGCCAAATATGAAACATTCCAAAAGATACCAATGTATCTGCAATTAAAATTAGAAAAATTTCCCTCATACTATTTCCAATTTGCTTACCGTGACATCTTTTCGTGATAGAATCGTCATTGCCAAATAAGACTCCAAAAACTGGTAGTCACGAGGACTTCAACTGGTCATGAGAAGAGTGTTCCCATAGGAAACGGCAACTTTTTGCAGTTAAACTTTTCTCAAATTCTGCTTAAAGTCAAAAGCGCGTTTCATTCTTTAATTTAATCTTCTTACAATACGAAAACATCAATTATCATCATTACGCTAATGACTTCAGGTTAAGGCATTGATGATCAAAAACCATTACTAACATTAATTATCACCGTCTTTTCAGAAGGTATTTCCATTTTCATGTGACCTACTTCCCTTCAACGTAGCAGTTTCATGGTTTAAGATAGAGCATGATAATCCCCAAGTCACGCACGTTAGTGATGAAGTACCATATTTTTAGAATGAATCAACGTAAAAGCGTTAAGCCTGCCAACCCATAATGCAAAAATCACAGAGCTAGCTGACAAAACTTCCCTTCAAATAATAAAAACAAGTTAAGACAACGTTCACCGTCCATAACTCGAGACCATGCTAGAAAAACACGCCCCTTTGGCTTCTTAGAAAAGCAACTTCACGTAATAAACCCTTATATATTGGCTCCAAAGTTCTACCTTTTCAAGTCTGAAACCACTTCCTCAAGATGGGTCTGCAAGTGCAATCTTCAGCTCTCTTGATGTTGGTGTTGGTGCTGTTCTTGATCAGAATAGAGGGAAACCCAATACCAAAAGAAGTGCATGAAAATGGCATTGAGCCCACATCATTGATGGAGAATGATGCTAACCAAATCACTGGATGTGCTGGAAGACCATTGATGTGTAGCAGAGGAGAGCTTTTTCCGAGGTTTTTGTGCTGTAATGACCGTTGTGTGGATGTGACTTCAGACAACGATAACTGTGGGGTATGTAATTTTAGGTGCCCCTTCAATCGTCAATGTTGCGGCCGTTTCTGCGTAAACACATTAATCAACATTTACAACTGTGGGGCGTGTGGAAATGTATGCCCTATTGGAAGGTTATGCATATTTGGAGTATGTGCCTTTTCACGAGCACTGCCATTTCCAGCGCCACCATTACCGCTTCTAGTACCACCAACTCCAGTTCTAGTACCTCCAACACCGGTGCCATTACCGGTGCCACCAACACCGGTGCCAGTGCCAATGTCACCGTCACCGACACCGGTGCCGATGCCAGTGTCACCGTCACCACCACCAGTATCAGTGTCACCATCACCAGTGCCAGTGTCACCGTCACCATCACCAGTATCGGTGTCACCATCACCAGTATCGGTGTCACCATCACCAGTCCCAGTTTCACCATCTCCAGGACCAGTGTCACCATCAGCATCACCAAAACCAGTGTCACCACCACCATCACCAGTGACGGTTACACCATCACCATCACCGGTGGCAGTGCCAGTTTTCCCATCTCTAGGGCCAGAGATACCTACAATGGATTAACTGTTGTAATTGATTGTAAATGGGGTCTCATGGTTACCCCTTTCTATAGTTGGAAGTTTGTATCCTTGTTATTTAAAATAAGCATTTGAGGTTTTCATCTGCAACTGTTTGCTTCCGTTTCGAGATATTAGTATGAATTTTACGATGTTATGTTGCAGTTACCTATGATACTGGTTTGATGTTTTCTGTGTTAGCAGAAAAGCGTGTTAATGTTATGTGGAGAAGAAAACTCCTGTAGCATATTATCAAGGTTTGATAATGTCTGAACTAATTGTATTATCATATAAATATTCAAGACATTTTAAAGTTAATATATCGATCGTTTATAAATTATATCTCTCGTATGAAAGGGACAAAGTTCATATGATATTGTTTCCGAGGTCATATAAAGAAGTGAAACGGTTAAAAGACACGCAACATTTCTGATTTTCTCCGTTAAATCAAACCTCGTCTAGTTTCTCTTCAACAAAAGGAAGAGTTAAACATGAAGAAAATATTTTCCGCAGACCAATTTCAAGTATTGTTGATAGACATTATGCTTTTCTCATTCATGGAAGCACTCATATATATTCAAATGTGAAACTTTACTTATATTCAGTAATTATTGTTACATTAAAGTAAAATAAATAATTAATATGAACACAGACACAATTAGAACAATTATACACGTATGCTCGATTCAATTCTGAGTGTTGAACATTCCTACAAGGACATGCAACAGTTCATAGTCTCCTTCAGATTTTTCCTGTTCAGGACATTGGTTATGTGCAACCTCAGTCTCACGTTCTATTTATCTGGCACTGCTGCTCTTCTCTTTGAGGAATCAGGACTGAGGTTTTGTTTTTTCGCTGTTTCCAAGCTTCTCCTCAGTAAATTAATCTCCCTGATATAATAATGTTGCCTGTCGATAACCAATCCAAGGAATAGAGAGAATCCTGCCAAATAATCAAAAGGGTTAAAATTTACATGTTCTGCACATAATATACCAGAAGAAGTGGCAAAAGGAAAATCTATGTCCGTTGATACTAAACAAATTCTAAGCAAATCTATGTTCACTTCAGAGACCCGTCCGAGCATCATAGTTATTGAGTGCAACAAAGATAGTAAAACAGGTTTTGTAAGCAAATAAAGAACTGATTTTTGGAGTAATTACCCAAGAAAAATGCTTCCAAGAGACGATATGCCATGAGAACCTCATCAGTGGGATTAACTATGCCAGTATCCTTTATACGCTTTTTAATTTCGGTTATTGTATACACGGTGGAGCTGAAGACCACAAGCATGGTTGCTGCCACAGTTTTTGTAACCAAGGGGCCCCTTCCCTGCTTCGAAAGGTCTAGACCCTTCACCACCAATTTTCGAATTGGATTTGCAAAAGATAATACTAAGGTTAATGCCATCTGGGTAATCAAAAGCATGAATAAAGGTTGTATCATCTTTGTGTAATTGCTTAAACCTTGATTTATGTGGTGAACGTAAGATGAGGGCAGTTAAAAAAAATGAAGTTTTGATTTTGACTTGGAGATGTGGTTATAAGCTAGTTTTGGAGACTTGTGAGATTGGGCAAAGAATTATGCCATGCTTTTCTTTCCGAGATCGAAGGAGTTCAGGATAACTTTTGACAAGAGCAAACAATGGCAATTCGGTTGATCAGAATAAAACTGAAATTGGCCAACAAGAAATCCTCATCTTCAGTTTTCCTTAGAGATTATACCCATGTTTGGTTTTCCATTTGCAAGGCACCGAAATTGAAAATTAAGAAGCAAGTATATGGGTGTGTTGAGAAAATCTTGGATTATGTTAACAGTAATGTTTTCCTAAACACACCCTATGTAACCTTCCCTTGATAACTGGAGACCTTTGAACATGATCCGCTTTCAAAATTTAGGATTGCCGTAAACATAAAGTTTACTCGAATCTAACTAACTTACCGCTTCTATTACACTCAAATAACAACACGTTTGGCTCACATCACAGCTTGCACAAAACTTTGTTTAAAGTGTGGGTATTGAGCACAGATTAAATGTTATCTGAAAACATAGAGTACCTTAATGAGTTGTGGAAACGGAACCGTTACGGGTCTCTTCCGTTTCTCTGCCATGTTGAATGTCTGTTGTGTGACATTGCCACTCTCCTCTCAACCGAGTTAACATGAATTGAACATATGACCACAAATTCATTTTAAATAAAATTGGAATCAAATTGAAACCTTTTAAGACATTGAAAAGTCCAAACAAATATAAGGACCACAAAAGCCTATTCAGACATTGTTGCCTGCATCTGATATTTCGTGACCCCAAAGTGGTCGTTAGCAGTTGATAAATTAACCATTCAAATTTACAGAGTAATATGGATTCAATCTTGGTATGGGAATCTGTTTGATTTTACACAATCTTATCAATCAATCAATAGGCGATACAATAAAACTTATAGTATTGGAGCTCATTTGAATGTGGTAGATTTCAATAAATGGTGATAGTTTTATTCGAGATTTACCCATTAAGAACTCTTTTAACATCACATTCACCAGCTTCCCGGCAGGACCAGCAAATGTAAAGGCCTGGCTAGATCTTGCATCCGTTGTAAAAATTGCTCCCTCGTAGACAGCTCAAAAAAGATGGTTGGTAAACTGAAATTTTGTGCCGTGTTGAACATAACACAGGAGTTGTAACAAAATTAATTACGGTGGTGCTTTAGGCAGAATTATTTGGATAACAAATTATTAGATGTATCTGAAATTTCATCGGGTAAAAATAAAATAAAAATACTGCAGCATACAGTGCGATGGAAAAGAAATCGCATTATTACTTCAGGTTTAGGGTTTTTTCATACAATTTTGGAGCAAAAAACTGTGACCCTCTTCATATTAAATGAGAGGAATAGTGAGCAGAAAAAACACAAACATGCTGAATAATATCGAACGGAAAGTATGATCCTAAAGAGTTTGCTCATTAGAGATTATAAATTACGGGCAGCCGCAATTCAAAAGCCAAACAAATGGGTACCCATTATGCTATTTGAATTTTGAGGTTTAATTTACTCCATCCAAATTATATGTCAAGCAAAAGCCTGCGAGGATCCTCCACGATATCTTTGATGCGCCGCAGAAAGAACACTGCCTCTCTTCCATCAATAATTCTATGGTCATAAGTTAGAGCAACGTACATCAATGGTCTTGGGACAATATTTCCTCCAACAACCGTAGGACGGCTCACTATGGAATGCATACCCAAGATTGCCGACTGCCACAAAAACAATAGCTGCATGAGTTTTCTTTCTAAATAATTATTCAGTTTATTATACAACTTGTTAACAATTATTTGCATCATTAAAAACATTAACAAAATTTAACTAGTAACTACTGGCAGTAATTTAGCTTGATATTTTGAATTACAATGATCTTTTTGTGAAACAAACAGAACTATGGTGAATTAGTGGGTTACAAATAATGACCATTTTCATAAAATTGCAAACAATGCCTGAAGCTACCAATATGATAGAAGGAAAGTAATTAGCACTGTCACATCAACAAAGAAACAACTTCAAATATATATCAAAGAATGTCATACCGAGTTAAAGAAAAAAATATATGTAATGAATTTTATCCTGTTTGAACTTCCAAACCTGAGGGGGGTTGATAATAGGAGTACTCAAAAGGCTTCCATAAACACCACCGTTGGATATTGTAAGAGTGCCTCCAGCCATCTCATCAATTGATAAACTTCCATCATTTGCCTTCTTAGCAAAAGCATTGATTTGCTTTTCTATATCGGCAAAGTTCAAGGTATCTGCATTGCGGATAACAGGAACAACAAGGCCCTGGGATGGAATTGAGGGGGTCAATAATTGTTCAAACACATGCGCGTTGATAATTTTCATAGCCAGGCAAAAAATGCAAACTTAACAATATATACTAACTACTTGGTAATTAGCTCCATAGCCATGACAAAAGTTGACACAAGTTTATGGAAAATAGCAAAGTTTCGTCAAGAGAAAGCATAATGATTGATTGATAGATTTCTCTACATAAACAAAGTAAATGAGAAAAGCTAAAGGTGTGGCTGGTAAAAACCTTCGGGGTACCAACAGCTATGCTGATATCTATATAATCTCTGTATATAATATCATCCCCATCAATGACTGCATTGACAATTGGTTGATGTTGGAGTGCATTCACAGCAGCCTAACATGTAGACCATACAAAGTATGAGGAAATAAAAAGGATAAAGCCAAGCTAGTGTATACTTCTGTAAATAGAAAACATACTTTGACAAAGCCCGACATAAGCCCCAACTTGACTCCGTGTTTCTCAACAAAAGCATCCTTATAATCAGAACGGAGCTTCATCAAATTAGTCCTATCATCAAGAGCAGAGCAATAAGGGAAAGAATGAAAAAAGTAATCTACTATATAAGGACAAGACAGGAAACTCAACATCAAGAATTGCCAACTAAATACATGGAATCCACCAGTTACACATTATAACTAAATTACATCCTCCCCTGATGTTATCACAGAAACTAACAAAGTGGCATAATGTAATATTACATGCATAGATGAGAAAAAAGTGAAACATATATCCCAGAAGGGAAAACGGTTTCAACCCCAATGCATATGTGTGTTAATTCATGCCCTATCTTCTAAAGAAAAATAAAAATAAAAAAAACAAACAAACCAAGTGCGCAAGTAAAATTTAAGAGAACACAAATTTGTTGATCTCAATAAGAACAAGAAAAATTACAGAAATGCCACGACTTCCCAGTGTATCATATCAGAGCTTCTCATGTGGGTTGAGGGCTTCATTAATTTATAAGACAGTGTTCCATTAGATCCATGACCCAATAATGTATAATACTGAATGTTTATGCATACGTGGTTGAAAACATACAACTTAAGCAATAACCATAGCTTTTGCTATACTTTAAAAATCAACAAAACATACATATCAACTTCATTGAAGGTTGTGAGCATAGCAAACGTGTTCTGGGAATCTTTCAGCCGTGTAGCAACTCGTTTCCGAAGCCTTGTCATAGGAACCTTTGATAACAAAGAAAGACATCAAAAGAACGTTCACGCTTGCTAAATATAATTCAGGTAGGACAAAAAACTCAATGACTCACCCGTCTTTCTCTTTCTTTGGGAGGAAGTTGGGGTTCAGTGGGAGAACTCAATGTAGCAGGGGGTGGTTTGGGCTTCTCTTTAGCAGGTTGAGCTTCAACTTTTGGAGCTTTCTTCTCCTCACTAACCTTTTGAGTTGGCTGAGGAGCTGCTTTCTCAGATGTAGTCTCAGATGGAGCAACATGAGTTGCGTCAGCAGACCTTGAAATGATTGCTATCTTGTTACCTGGCTCAACAGTATCTCCTTCATTGGCTAGAAACTGCAAATCATTAAATATATCACAACCCAAATTAAATACAAGTAATAACTTCTATCATTCTCGAGTGGTAGGACAAGAGTAAAAACAATTTAGGCAATGAAATGTACCTTCAGAATGACACCTGACTCCGGACTTGAAACATCAATTGTCACCTAATCAAGGAATATGAACAACATACAGCATTAAATATTCTGAAAATGAAGATCAGATCCGCTTATAACCATCAGAATCCTTCACAAATATTTGATTGTTACAATATGGCACCTTATCTGTTTCAATTTGAGCAATTGGCTCATCAGCATTAACCCTGTCACCAGGCCCTGCATCCATTTATCAAATAAAAACATGATGGTCACTCACCAGTAATTCTTAAAAAAACAATTAAAATAGATGGAATAAAAAAAATATGAGGATCAACATACTCTTCAAAAAATTTGCCAGAGTTCCATCAGAGATAGATTCAGCTAGAGGAGGGACCACAACATCAACCGTATCTCCTGTATTACAAATATAAATAACAGTAACCATCATAACAGTATTAGCCATCAAAAGCCAGAATAAAACAGGTTAGTTAAACAGCCTAAATGCCATATAAATGAATGGCATTGATAATCAACTCTTATTTCTTTGGTCCTAGATACTAGACACACAAATAAAGTGAAAAATGGAATTAAGAACACTCACCAAATTCCTACACATAAGTTCCATTTACATAATACACAAAAAATAGACAAGAAAGTTTCAATTATAATATGTAGCCCGTGTAAGACTACAAAATCATGATGAAAATTACGAAATCAATAGACTGATTGTTACTCATTCTAACTGTACTAAATCTTATTAGATGTTCCATGTTTTCAAACAAATATAAGAAAAAAATGTCAGAATAATTACATCTATGTATCATCATTAAGCCTAAGTAGGACGTAGCATGTTAGACAATCTATTAGCTGTACCTATATACCTAGTTCGGCACCTAGGTGTCTAGTGCAGTCCCTTAATTTTCCATGTACTCTTGAATTAGTTATTCATTATAAATAGAAGATTATGAGAGGAGTCTCTCAAGCCCTTCAAAATATATTTCTCTGTTTTTAATCTTAAGTATATATTCTATATTCCTTTATAAAGATAGATGCAATGCATTTTAGTAACCCCAGAATGTCTCCTTTTTCAACAAACTTTCTAAGAGTTCAATATATTATAAAATGCATTAGATATGTGGAGTCATGCTTTACGAAAGGAAGAAACTTGAACCACAGAAGAATATGCATGTCAATATCTCACCACTGTCTGAAGAAAATGGACGCCCCCAGGTTCGAACAGCTGCTGACCTTGGATGAAAAACCACACTACATAACAAAAACACAATATCAAAACAGTATCACTCTGGATCAGAAACTGTATAATCTTTCCATTCCATAGACTCGTTAATTAATGATTTGTCATCATAGCACCCACCACACTCCATGTGAAAAGATTATCATCAGAATTAGATTGACTACAAATGAAACGAAACAAGAATACACAAAATGCAACTGAGTTAGAAATATTCAATTTCAACTTATCCCTCTGGAACATTCAATGCCCTTAGAACACCACTAAATTTAAGTTCTTGGTATTTTACATGAGGATGACAACTTTATATGAATTTTTCGTACACAATCTATTCATTGGCAGCAACACACAAGAAAAGGTGTGAATTTTGCAACCAAACAAAACTGAAAAAAGGCAAGAAATATTAGTACAGCTAAAAGTGAGGATTCAATTCGATAGGGCACTGAAAATAATTTCATATTTTTCCTTTTTTTCTTACAATATTTTAATTACCAATTCATTTTTTTCTCCTAAAAAGCCTGGAGATAGAAAACCTTTCTACATTACATTATTTTTCTCCAAACTATTTGTTGTTTTTGAGAAAATTTAAAGCTTCCAAATCTAATTCTAACATTTGAAAAACTGGTTCGAGAGATTGATTTTATGTATACAGTTTCAGCTAATTTTAAGTATATGTTAACTACAACAAACACGTTTTCAGATGAACTTATTATTTTCAACGAAATACCAAAATGCTTGACCATTTATACAATCTCATCTTCCAATTTCTAACCCAAACTTTTCTACCAAAACTAAATAAAATTCCAATGCAATACTAGAATAAAGCCTGGGACTGACTATCAGCGTGATGTCACTAACCTCATAGCTTTAGAATTAATCCCGCATCCTGCAACAACAAAACTAATGACTTAAATTGAAAAATAGAAGAAATCATTCAACTAATTAAGACAGTAGCCTCTAAATTATTTAAAAAGTAAAATGCAACCATAATTACCAGGTGTTATATTACAAAAGTTCCTTACAAATCCACATCCGCCTGAATGAAACGCAATCTGTCAAACATAATAAAAAATAGTTGTAAGAAACTTTAAAGAATATGAATAAAAAGTAAATTATAGGATCTAACCCCTTACAATAAAGAAGGCCACAATTAACAATGAGAACAAATAATGGGGTAATCAATCATCACCTGTATGAAGGGTATACTGCCATGGAATGATGAATGACGAAAGCATGTTCGTTAACAGTTACAAAAATTCCACAAATAGAAGAGTGCACAAAATACTCTAGGTAATAACATCATCCAAACTGTCCTAATAAATTTACATAGTACAGTCTGAAACTAAACTGGCAGTCTCTTGTAAGTGGCAAACTTTGCTGATAGAGTTGAATAAAATAACTAAATCCCTACCCTATCACACTGAATTTGAACTGTCATCTGATAATCCAAACAAATTTTTAACAAAATTCAAACAACACACGATAAAAGACTATAAACAGAAATTATTATGTTTCAAACTGATGAAAAATCCATGAGCCATAAATGTAGGAAACATTAAATATATTTTCAACAAAAGAAAGGTTAGAAAATGAAATAAAATGCAACAGAGTTCTTTTATCAAAATCCATTACAACCACTAATTTCACATTCTATAGTGAAGGTTGCATACATTAAACACATATCCCAAAGAATTAATATGTTTAGTTTCAAGAAATATAGAAATGTAAGCCTTTAGACCCTAAAAAACCAGTTGTATCTTTGTGGTTCATTATATATAGAAACAGGGTTCAGGCATGACACCGAGGACGAAAAGGATGTGATCTTATTTTGATGAGCTAAAAACGAACATTGCCTTCTTTGAGGGAACAAACAGCATGCTTGACCCATCACAAAAATAACATTTAAGTAATCATCAGTACCTTATGCAAAGATGAGAAAAACATATTAACAGATTAGGAAGCAAAAAGAAAAAAAGTAAGACAAACACCTCTTTTTCAACAGTGGAAGAAACTCTAGCAGAAGCAGAAAGGCCAGACCGAATTTTCTGAGCTGACTGACCTAGAAGCTGAAACAATTGCAAGATACGTATTAGGATTTGCTTAAACTCAAGCTTCAATCTATGGATCAACACAAACACATTCAAACTGAAAATTCATCAAAAAGTGTCTAGAGAAATAGAGCTCTTACCCAAGGAGACGGGCTGCCAGAAGCAACCCTTCGCCTTACTACACCAAACATGATTACTCTATTAAAAATCTCTTCTTTTCCCTCCGGAATTCAAACCTAAATTGACAAATATCAAATTCAACAATACAAAAATAATTAGAGTGAACTGAAAATACATGCATCCATAAAATCTCGAATAAACAGTAGATTGAACGTTCTAGATTCAGATTTGAGAAATTGCGGGTGAGTAATAAGAGAAATGCTAATTTTGGAAACAAAGAAATGGAAAACACAAAGCGAAAGATTGAAGAAGAGAGAATGAAAAGTGTCGAACCTGAACGCGAAACGCAGAAGGAAAGGTAGGGTTGACGATGTAGAGGAGAGGAGATCGCCGCCAGCAGTTCTGAAAAAAAAAATATTCTAGTGTCCTCTCTCTATAATCCTCTATATTTTATTTCTTATTTCTTATAACAAATTTCACTAATTCCTCCTTATTCTCCTTGAAAATTGAGAATTTATGAGTTTGTCAAATATTATTTTTCTTATATAATATGCTATTAATTAAATTGTGTATTATTCTTATGTCTTAAAAGTGAGATACATAAAGTTAAAGTTTATTTTAAATTATATTTTTTAAAACGAAAGTAACCAATTTGACCAGTAGATTTAAAATTTGAAAGGTTTATAAAATGAAGCAATCCAAGAATAAAAAATAGAAAAATTTGTATGATCCGAAACTATATGTCCTAATTGTCTTATAATGTTGAGTTGCTTCAAATTTACAATCTCAAGCCTGCCTACCTTATTAAACTTAAAAGTTATTTGTAAATATGTATTTATTACATAAGATATGTACATATAAATAATAAGTTTTATAATGTAGTAATATATAATATTTCTCTTTTTGTATACATATTTTATATTCATTTTATGATTAATTATATTTTAAGATTATAAAAATCATGAATATAAAATATTCATTTAATAAAAATAATTCCACACATTTATTTTTATATATTATATATTAAGTATATCAAACAAAATAATAATATATTTAAAAAAATAAAATATTAATATAAATTTTAATTTTTAATTTATTAAAATGAGATATCATAACACCAAAAATTGGACAAACATTTTACATGTATTTTTTTTTTTTACATTTTACTAGTAAAAATACATACGTAATAAATACAAATAAATTCTTCTAAGTATTATTAAAATAAAATCTTTTATTAAGTTTATAAGAGAAAATTTTAAAAATAATTATAATTATAAAAAATAGTTATACAATCTAAAGTATAAAATAATTTATATTAAATACGGTAAATTAAGTAGCAGAATATATACACTAAACAATGGCTGTTAAAAAACCATTCTTTGTATTAATAGTTATAGATAATATTAAAAATATATATTTAATTACTGTGAGTTTTAAAAAATAAATTAAAAACCAATGTTTTTATGGGTTTATTGATTATTCTTAAAATCTTATAATATACTAGTTTTGTTGGTGTTTCTGTTTGTAATTTGCTTTGAAAAGTAAATAAAGCCTCTGAATTTTGAAATTTGTTGTGGATTTTTTTAAGGGTGTGTTTACTTGGGGTTGATTGCGGGAGATGATTTGGGGGAGAGTGATTGAATGGATTTGAGGAGATTTGAGGGTAAATTTTTTTGTGTTTATTTGAGTGGATTTGAAGGTGATTGAGAGTGGATTTAGGAGTAAAGTTTGTGAGAATTAGTGTAAGATGTGATTGATGTGACAGTTTTAAAAAATTTGAGGAATTGGTTGAAATTAAAGATTACCAAAAAGCCCTTAGGTATTAAGGAGATATAAAATGATATTTGTTTATGTTATATTTAGTTGTAAAAATGTTTTTGAAGAGGAAAAATTGGAAAATAATTATTAAAAAATTTTTATAAAAATTAATTCAATTATAATTTAGTAAAATGAAATATTATTAAAATGTAGTTGGAAAATTTTTAAATGTGCACAGTACCTTCCAGCTTTCGAATACTAACTCAACATGCAACGTACGAGTTGGAAAATTTTTAAATGTTGGAGGCACATGAGTAATTATGCAAGGTATCCCTCCAAATCTTCTCAACTTTGCATGTGACCAAAAACAGCGACATCCCGCAATTCAATCGCGTTTCTTCTTCGCAAACTCCATCAAGTGAACACGATTTTCGTTCCTTTTCATCGCTCGCTAAACCTCATAAACAGTAAATTACTGCGAAGTGAACACACCCTAAGGAAGAGGGAATATAATAAAATCTAAAAAGTCATTCAATCGAAAATATTTCTTAAGATGTAAAGGTTAGATTGTTTATGATAAATTTAATGGGAAATGGACCATCTTAGAGAAATTTGATTTAAGAAAAAAAAAACACATAAATATTGAATCCATTTGATAAAAAATATTTTATGTTCTCGTTTACTAATAATTTCAAAAATATTACTCTATCTTAAGCTTCCGTGTACGAAATAATGCGATGATAAAGAAATATTATTTTGAATAATTTCCTTAAATGTTTTTGGTCATCAAACATTTCCTTAAATTAAATATACCTCTGTTAATATATTATTCAACAGACATAAAGTTGTCCAGAATTTAAAAAAAAAAAAAGTAAAAGGCATTAGGTGATTTGGAATCATTATGATGTTGTTGACTTGCTATTATTTTATAAAGTAAAAAATGAACTACGTATTGATAGAAACTTATACAAAGCATAGTCTACAAAACATAAAGGGACCCTCTGTCGCAAACATTATCCCAATCCGAAGCACCAGAGAGACGGAACAGAGTGAAACAAGAGTAAGCAATTAACTGAACAAGTCAAGCTTCTCCATGAGGTGCCTCCAGCTCCAATCTTCACTGCTTCTTCCCTTTCACGCAAAACTCAAACACCAGTTATATAATGTAAGCCACACCTCCAAACTATTTTGCCTTTCTACCCACCAACCTCCATGTTTTCTGCACTTATCTTCATCAACTCCATTAAGTACCAAGGCGCTCCCACATTTAATGGTGGTTGCCCCAGCAGAATCCGGTGACCTATCATCCTTGCTCCCGATAAGGTTATGCTTTCTTTTTCCTTCACAGCACATAGAAAAACTGACAAAATGAATGGAAGTCTAGCAGTTAACTAATTTTTTTTTTATACATTGCAGTGGCGTGCTTCTATCAATGTACTTCGTCGCGAATTTTGTCGTCCCGGGTTTCCTTGCCAACTCTTTCTCAAAGGATGAATCAAACGAAAATCAGAAGGTTGATGAGGAAGATGAAGATGAAGAAGAAGAAGAAGAAGAAGATGAGGAAGAAGATGAATAAACAGGGGTATAGTGGTTAGTGGGCAAGGGGAGGTCAAGGAGGAAGTAACAGGATTACTTTAAAAGTGAGAACTAACCTCAGAATGCTTTGAACCACTAGTGCATGATTGTATCATATCAATGGACTACTGCATGATTGTATCATAGTGTATTTTGGTGTAGTTTTTGTTCACATATGGATGATAAAAACATCTCAAAAGTCATTTGTTCTCCATTAACAAACATGGTATTATTATTAATTAGCTATTCTAGAATTGGCTGAGATTTAATAATATAAGTTCCTAATGCTAAAGAAGTTTACCCTCAATGATTATGTTTCTTTTAGTACCGAAAATTAATGTAAAAGTTGTATTATTCATGAACAATCTTTTATGACAATTTTCTTCCTTTTGATCTCTCTATCACATTAAAAATTTTATTTTACTCACTCTTTTTTCTTTGCTACTTTAACAATATTTATTTACAGATACAATTTCTTAAACATAAAATCGTAATATTTGTATTAATAGATCATTTTCTATCAGACAAAGACTAAATTAGGCAACCAGTCAGGCATAACCGTGTTCTTACAAAGAGTTGTGAAGCCTGAGGAATATCTCAAAGATTATTCCAAATTACACGTGTAGGCAGGCAGAGATAAATAAAATTATATTTACTAAAGCCAAAAAGACTTATCTTCAATTCCCTTAATTAAAAGGAATGAAGTATTAACAACCATGTATTTGGAAAAAGAATAAAGAAAATTTACAGTTATCTTCAGGGAGGGGGCACCCAAAAAATGTTGCGTATCCTCAATAAACAGTGAAGTGGAAATTTGCCTATGCAACCGTCCAACCAACATCGAGAGAAGATTTCTCAGAAGGGGATGGAGATCCAGACTTTGGAGGCTTCTTTGAAAACAAAGATGACTTGCTATCAAAGAAACTTGAGAATGATTGCCGACCAGGTTTTTCTTCATCATTTAACTGATCTTTTGAGAGAGACTTCCTCAATAGTTTATCTTTGCCGGCAAAGATAAGTCTAAGCCTCTTCAACGGGCTCTTTGGTTCATCAGTAACCATAGTTGATTCTTCTGTCTGCTTAATCATCTTTAGTGCTTCTTCAGGATTTAATAACATTCTCTCCACTGTTTCATATGCCTACGCAGCAACGTAACCATTAAGTTCCCTATTGAATGTATTAGCAAGTAGTTGCTGATAAAATCAACTACCAACAGTTTTGTTATCAATTACATGTCCGATGGAATAATTTTTTTCTTCCCCATGAGCTTACAGGTAGGGTTATCTTACCAACGAGCTTGCATGCTAAAAAAGGTAAACTATATAGTTCTGGAAGGTAGTATTCATAAGAGTTACAAGTCTCATGGAATGTGATAGTCTTGAAATGTTCCTTTTTCTTCAATACTTAATACATTTATTTATTTAGTGGACGACTGTTCAAATACGAGGATAAGGTAAGAATTTTCTCCAGTGGATTACGTTGACACATTGATCATGGATTTCTTTCAGGTATTAATCAATACAGAGAGATCTGAAGCTTCACATAGATTCCGAGAGATGCTATATTAAGCCACTTATTCTAAACTCACCTGGAAAAGATCATCAACTTTCTCGTGCAATTTGTTGCTTTGACAAGCGGCAATTATGTACTCCTTGCAGTCATAGAATAACTTCGAGAAGTCACTATTACTAGACAGCATAGGTTCAGCAATTGCAAATCCTAAACCAAGCTATATAATCAAAACCAAAGGTTGTGATTAGAAGGGTATAGAAATTGTATATAAGCATCAATACATATCAATCAAATTGAGACAACTTGTTAAGAGAACAAAGAACACGGTGAATTTCTATCAAGAAACTTTAAAAACTACAGGATTATTAGGAAATTCATCAATCGAGCAACATTTTGGAACATAATATTTTGTGATTTAAAATTTCTGAAATACTTAAAAGCTCAGAACAATTATATTTCTTTACAACAATTGGTGACATAAAGCAAATTTTTAGTCCTCATAAAACTTTAATAGCCAATGCTACTGAAGTGTGTATGGCAAGGAGTTCTAAGTTTAATCAGACACGATGCCTACTGAAGTGTTTGTCTTAGATTTTCTTTTATTAGGAAAAAAAGACAACGATGTTTATTGTTGTATTTAATTGAGCGTACATTGAGTTCAGTGAAGGCTATCACTTTTCTTTGAATGACAAACACTAGTACTATTGGTCCTATACTACGTAACAGGAAGAACATCTCCCTCCTTATAACAACGGAAGCCTTACCCACCCTCCTGACACAACAAAATATTAAAAGTAATACCATATTTCATCTTCTTTAAACTTATATGGGCATATGATAAGTATATTTGTATAGTTTCCCTCTTTTCCGTTTCCCTTTCTTCTCAAAACCAAAAATTTTCATCTAGGACCCTCATAACCAGATACCAAGATGGAGAATTGATACTCTGATTCTAAGTTAAAGCAAAAAATTGAAGAATTTATACCACCCAATGCTTTAGAAGTGGTTGGAGCTAAGTAAAAACACAGAAATGAAGTATTTTTTATGCTAACAAATGCTTTAGTGGTGTTAATTTTTGTTTGTTAAAATGATTAAAATTCATGCAGATTATGGATAATGAAGGGCATTTTTATCAAATAAAATGATCATTGAGAGTAAATCAGAAAGAATTTAAAACCGCATAATATGCTTCTTATGAAAATTTTCAAATAGCATTAAGTGCATGCATAATTTATCCAAAATATCTTCCCTGATTTTGCAAATATTTCTAAGATTACATAAGAAAGATTAAAGTCACGAAGTCACTTTTCCACAAGGTAAACTTCTAAGATATCTCACAGATGGGCAATAAATTCCTTTTTTCTTTAGAGTACTACAAGACAGTTTTACATCTCCGGCAACTTATGATTATTCATCAATCCAGAGGAGGACGGTGAAAATTGCACCTATGTGGTAGCATAGTAGAGAGTATCTCAGAAATCACTTTAAGAAGTAGACTCTACCATACACACACATAAGGTTATTGTCTACTGATTGTGGACTAACAGGAATGTCTGGATTGCAAAACTGCAAGCGTGCATGTGTTACAGGACAATCCTGTGCTGACTAAAGTTCCTTCAAATGCAGCATAGGTGATGTTGCAGCCTTGAATATTAGAGCTCTAGGGTGGTTTTGTGAATGGACATGCGGAGATAAACAATTGACATGCCAATCTCATTATTATATGATCACATAAAATGCTTGGAGAACAATACAATCTCTCCTGACCGGCATCAGGTTTTGTGAAGGGACACGAGGACATGCCCAAGGCATGCCAATCTAATGACCCTAAAAGCTTGCAAAAAAATGCCTAAATGTCTATACATTCTATCACTATATAGTCTACAATCCGCTTTAGATTCAGTTACCAGAATCCAGGAAATCAAAAAACAGTTTTCAAATAAAAAAAAATGTACACAACATACGAGTAATAATATTAATACTTGAGAGATCCATTATGTAATGATAAAAGAAACTATCAATACACACCAAAACTAACCGATGTGAAAAAAGATGAAATATAGAACTTACCAAAGAAACAAACAGCTGTACAAAAAGATCAGAAGGATGGATGTCCTCAAAAGCATTGAGGATGCCCTCCCTATACATGAATGAAACATGGGATTCAAGATATGGCTTTAGGGTTGAAATATACAAATTTTTGATACAAAAAAAAATCAACATCAACTTACACTGCCAAATCCTCATCAAACAGAGGTGCCTGCTTAACAGCTGGTACTGGTTTTGATGTTTCCCACAATTCACGCCACAAATTACCTATCAATGACATGTAATGAAGTTCAGAGAAGTCTAACAGTATGAATCAGAAGAAAATAAGTGCTCAACAGTTCCCATGTTTCTTGCAGATGTTCTGGGTTATAACTTGCAATACAAGGAAGAGAATATACTCAAGATTCACTTGTCTGCACAATGCTTTACGATAGATATGATACAGTATCCGGTTTATTTTATATATATATCTTACTGAAATGCTATCGAGATTTAGGTATAGGGTGTCAACACTTTCAATTCCGTGGTTTGCCCAAAGCAGTAAGGAATATGAAACCTGATTATCTATGCTGATATCAATTCAATTGACGGACAATGAAATCATTAATTCAACACTCAAAGTTATTCAAACTATACAGTTAGACATTCTAGAACCAAAACCGACCAGTTAGCCACATAAGTTTTTACATCAACCTGCAATGAAAAATTTGCATTATGTATAGTGAGATTCTATGCATGTCTTCCTTGGAACTCCTCAAATAATATGGTAAAAGTTTACTCAGAGTTAGTGATAAGATACAGTGTATAAAATATTTTGTTTCAAGCTAAGTAAATCCAGAATTTTATCAGATGTTGATGCTCCACTGACACAGAAATAGACCACCAAATAGTTGCAGCAGAATTTAAGTATCAATCCATGATGGAAAAGACTGAGTGTACCTTCTTTTTGCATTCGCCGACTTAGCTGACCTTTGGCAGACAATGATTCACCACTATCAAAAACATCACTATCCTCTACACTTGCCTCATTGTCTGTCCAATCAGGAGGAGAGTGCCATCTTACAAAATCCTCTAAAATACATCCAGGATTTGCAGCCTAAAATATTGTAACAAACAGAACTAACTCAAAAAAAACATTGGGTACATTCAATAATATAGTAAGAAACATTCAGAATACCAGTGAGAAAAATTCCCTTCAAGGGCTCCCTTACCTTGAAAGCTTGCATATCTGAGAGCAATTGAGAGCACCCAGCTCCAACACTGACCATAAAAGGTAACTTAGTAATCAAATGAGAAACAGTTATATGATCATCAATGTATTATAAAATAGCATTCTGTGAATGCTATGTTGATCAACTAGTCCATCAATGCAAATTCTATAAATTATTAAGGTCATAGGTTCAGACTCTAGCCTGACAGACACTGGTCCTGGACACAGTCTAGATGTGAGTCAATAGCTCATATTCATAGATTTAGATTGTGTGAAACAATTCACAAAGGTATACGGGAACATATCTAACAAGCAATAAAGAGCCCAAGAAGAAACAAGAAACTGCTTATTTAATAAAAAAGTTCATGATACAAAACAGTGAATCGGGATCAATACAGTATACCCATATACAAGGGAAACAGAAAACGCATTTAAATTTGAGATTATGGGTGGTAAAAAATTGAATAGCAGATAGCCTACATACCTCCCAGTCCGCAGCACAAACTCCTCTGTTTCCCTGATTAGATCTTCAGTAAGCAAAGGTCCTTCCTATACATAAAATAGTCCAAAGATCACAATTATAAGGATGTGGTTAAGTAGTAATTATATAGAAAAAATAAATATTTATAAAACCTGGGTGACCGGAGAGTACACAGGCTCGCCAGTTTCCAACAATGTCATATCTCCGGCAAGATGATTTGCACCAAGTCGTAGAACAAGCTCCCCACTGTTTAATCTAGCATATAGAACAGGGCTTGCAGGAGCTCCAGCATTATAATCAGATGATTCTTTTGTATCTGAGCTAGCTTGCATCATCATAGAGTCTAGAGATTCAGTGGCAACAACACGGAACCTTTTCCGAGAAATGCAGCAATTAATTAATTGAAAATGTTGATATAGAAGACATGAATTCAAATCAGGAATCTCGTTCTTGGGAACTCCTGGTAAGTGTTTCTCCTCAGACCAAAGTTTTCTTACCTGTATCAGTAAAATAAATAAATAAATAAGTTTATAATATTCTTCTTCAGCTGGTAATTACGGAAAATTAGAATTACTAGTGCAAATTAAGTTCAAGTAACATATCCTAAACAAGAAGATGTTTGCATATGATTTATATTTTCTTTTATTGAGATGCTGATCTGAGGAGAGAAAAAAGGCAAACAGCTTTATAGTATGCATCGGATTGAACTGTTTTGGTTTGAAAGCTTCCGGAGTTACCAATAACAGCATATGAATAATCTGACTGCCTTCTCCATAAATTTTATACCTTTGCAAAGGGAAGGGAAGGATAACTAGATGCAAACATTATTAGACCAGTACAAAGAAAACATAAAAACAAGGGAAAAAATTCACTACCCAGCTCCTCAAACTAAATGAAGTTCCCAAACTTATAAAATAACAATTAAAATTAAAACAAGTAGGAAACAAAATACGACAATTCTTAATAAGGCATTAAGTGATCCTGCATAATTATTTGCTGTCCAAATTGTGTGATCAAGATGAAGATACTAATCTAGTAATGATGCTTCACTCTGTTAAAAAGATCATAATCCCGTAAACTGGTTACTTCAGATAACAGTTCATACACAATGGAAAATATAAGATCAATAGTGCAAATAAAGTCTAGAGCTCTTGGTAACTAATAAGGTATATCTTTTGAAGATAAACGTACTTCAGCAACAACACAGCACCAGAAAAGAGCCATTTTACGGACAGTCCTGTAGTTTCCAAGGATTTCAGCTAGCTTAACAACAAGACTTTCAGGAGGAGCACCATGAATATCTCTAGGCAAAGATGTCATAGCAGTTTCCTCTGTATTAGAGTTGATCTTTCTTGTAAGGAAATCTCCCTCTGCGAATATCTTGCAAATATTACAATGAAAGTGAAAGATCATTGCAGATAGTAGGATAAAGAAAACGAGGAGCATAAAAAAAGGCTCTTCAGTGTAATTACATCATCAGCAAGCCACCTACAATTCACATACCTGGATCAAACAAAGAACTGATTAACTGCACAACTTTCTCATTGCTAGTAAAGTCCGAAATCTGACCATCCTCCTTTTCACGTAGCACTAACGCCTTAACAGCAGAGAGACTCAACCCTGCCCTCTCTTTAGCAGGTGAAGAACCTCCTGATGAAGCTATAAATTCTTTCATTGACTTCACTTTACTTCCAGCCCTAGTCAAGAGGTAGAATAAAAATTTAAGAGGTTAGATAAATCATTGAGTAGAATCTTTTTGAATGACAGAACAAGCTTCTTATGCTGTTGAATTATTCAATAACGCCATTCCATAAATATGTGCCAAATAGAGAAGAGGAATTTTACAACCAGAGAGATAAAAGTAAACAACATTGAATAGAACCTTGAAGCAGTTCACAGAAAGCTGCGGGAAAAAGGGGAAATATAAGGTAAAATATTTTGAAAAAACAATTACAACTTACTCAACAGCTACAGCCAATTGCTTAAGTACAGATGACGGAGGAAGGGAATCTTTAGTTGCAGCAGTTAGGCTTTCAACTGAAGGAAATAATTCTGATGCCTGAATCAAAGATTTTATTCATACATCACTAAAGCAACTATATGTACAATGAATTGGCAAATCAAAGAGATACACATTTGTATGATTGAAAATACAAAATAATAATAAAATCCCAATTGTATCTTCAATTAATTTACTGGAAAGAGGGACACCATGAGATTCTCACACATTACCAATTTATTACAAGAATACCGTGCATTCCTAACTTACACAAGAACTTTTTTGTTCAAGTTGACGACAAGGTCAAACACAGACTATTTTGTAAACAAAATGCTCATGGTCAACATACATTATCAGATATATTCCTGATTTATCTTCGTGGGTTAGAGACTTCAATCATCCGCACACAATTGGAAATTGGAAGATAAATCCTCCCGTTAAAATGTTTCATATTTTCTTACCTTAGCATCTTGATCATTCTTCACATTCAGGGTGTACAAATTATCATCATAAAATGGAACTGCCATGTTCGCATCCCCGACTTTATCAGTATCTTCAACTTCTTTTCTCCCTCTCCCGATGTTCTTTATCCTATCTTGCCAATCCTGCTTTATTCCTATATGTGGAGGCCTCCACTTTTTATGCTTCAATTCACTGCGAACCTGCACCATCCCATCACAAAGACCAATGTGCAAGTAATTAACCACTCACTACACGATAAATGTTGCCTAATAATTACCTAGCCATAAACGCACACAAATAGGTAAACATATTCCAATCATCTTTTAAGTCAACAAATTTCGTATCACAACTTTCCACTCATCAAGGCTCCCGCAAATATTCTGACAATAATTAATTTTGAGGAAGGACATCGAATTGAGTAAACGAAATAAATACAAAGCAGATTTCATTAATGAGTAGATTCACCAGATAATGAATTTCAATACATCCCACGTCATCACCCTAATCTAAATTTCCCTTCCCTCACGAACCTGAAATTAAAACCTAACGAAACAAACTATTATAGTGTCGTCTGATAATCAAATGTAGCTCACCAAAGTGCAGGAAAAAGACAAAAAACAATATAACCTCGGTAGGATTCAAAATGTTTCCGCTTCGTAACACTATTTACCCAAATTCTATGACCAACACCAAGTTCAGACTAACAAATACTGATTAAAATTAATAATAATTGCTCTGATACACGACCATTACCTTCTTGGACTCGTTTTCGATGTTGTTGTTGGGAGAATCCGCTTCCTGCGACGAGTGCCTATCGTGATCTTCTTCACGGTCAACAAATTGAGTCAATGCTAATTCCGAAAACGATAATTATAGTTTTAATTATTAATTGTTTAAATCTCCCTAAAAGAACGAAGGGAAAAGAGAAAGAAAGAAAAAATAGGCAAATCCGCTTAAAGCTAAATATAAAGCTAAATAAATAAAAAAGAAACCGAAATATAGGTCGCGAGAGAGTTTTTCTTTTTTTCTTTTTCGGGGTTGTTTCGATGTGGCACGCTGAGAACCTCACTCACCTCGATCGGATTTGAAATCCATAAGCACGCGCTCCGCTTTCGCCGCCGCAGAATGAAAGGCGAACCTCGCTTTGGACACGAAAGTGTGCTCCTCCATCTCCTGCGCGCGTCAAGGCGCACGTTTATCCACACACGTTCTACCAAATTGAACCGTTGCGAGTTAGTCCTGAGTCATTGCTTTCAGTATTTGTAGTCAGCGATGCGTAGTACCAACTTGATGTTCATATGATTCTTCCCATGGACTAAGAAAGTACTCACAATAGTGGAAGATCACAAATTCAGTGGTCTTCTCTGTACTAAAATATTTCAAGACCAAAACTGGAAGAGACAACATGAATAATAAGATGACATGTTAATTTGACATCTTTTTATATTTTAATTTGTTTGCTATTAATTTTGAATATTTTTCACAAACTTCTATTGAAATTTTAAAATGTTAAGGGGAATGGAGGAGTTTGATCAAATTTATAACACTAGTAGAAATTTAAGATTATTTTAACTTTATAAATTATATTATGATTGTATTTTATCCCTAATCTTTCATATAGTATATCTCAAAAACATTCTTTTAATATTTCTTTTTCTAAAACATTTTCAAAAAATGTAAGTTTGTAACGTAGTTATTTTAGTGCATTCCGTAACAATGATTGTCCAGAGCAAAAATGTGAGTAGTTGAAAAGAGGAATTTTGGCAAGAGTTCATCTTCCATTAATTTTCTCCACTTGATACATGCTCCCTTTAATTGAGAATTAATTTATAATTATTTGTTTTTATGTTGAAACCAAAGGATGAAATTGAAAAGGGGGGAGATTAAATGAATTTAATAAAATAAAATTATGCTAACTAACTTCTTTAATTAACAAGAAAATTAATCTTTTATATTTAAATCTAGAATTTATATATAAGAACGAGAAGAATGAATCTAAAGCATACAATCATGAGTTATTAAAGTTAAATGTAAGGTAAAGATTTATATCCATTTACATGAAGGTTTAATGTCAATTCGCTTTCACATTAAAAAAAATAACCCCTAACTATATAACTTAAATATATTGTTAATTCTATAAAGTTAAAACAAATTGGTTTCTGAATCTCGAAACTGAAAAAACAATAAATTTTTAGCCCCTATAATTTAAAAAAAAAACACTATTTAATTCATCTATCTAAACATGCTAAAAAACATTTCATATAATTAAGTGTTTGAAAATCTAAAAAACGATATTGGAATTTATTTTCAAGTGAATAACATCTATTGTTTAACTTGTTGACAAATATTTGTATAAGAAAAATTGAATCAACTACAGTTTATACATAAAAAATAGTTAAAACTTCTATTAATGTAAATTAAATTTAACCCGTTTAAAAAATATTTTCCAAAAGATGACTTGTGCTTTGATAAGTGTGACGTTGAACCGAGACAAACACAAAATGATCTACACAAAAGAGTAGAAGACATAGCCGAACTTAGGTAATCGTGATGCACACTAAACATTTGAACACCGTTATGATTTGTTACAACCTTTGCACGTTTGACATCATAATTTAGTACAACCTATAAGGAGGTACTGATTTTGTTGGTTGTTACCAGACAAATTATATTCTACATTTTTCTTGTTTGTTTATGGTTTACTACTCTACGATACATCACATTCTGAATTTGAATTTTCAAGCAATCAGCAAAAAACTAGACAGGAGAAACTAAATTGAATACACTGAATCGCGTCTACTAGTCATTTTAAAATACGAGATTTATTCATACGTAAATTCAATAATTAGACTATTCATCCTAAATAATTTTTAGAAAAAAGACATTTATTTTGTTATGATTCAAAAATAAACATTTGTTGGAAAAATAACAAAATTCTAAGTCACTAGAAGGAACTTTTAACAATTAAAGACCCTTTTTTTTGGGATAACAAGCTTTTCACAAACTACTAGAATACAAAAACAAAAAGTAACTTGCATAAAAAGAAGAAACTCATCAAGTCAAAATTTCATAAGAGCACCCCCACATACATAGCATCAAACATTTTACAGTAGCAGTGTAAAACATCAGTACAAAATTACTTTCAAACAATCTTTCGCAACATAGATCAATATAAATGTAGGTTTACACATAAAACACCTTTGCCTGTTGAACACGACAATTCGTCCAGTCAAAGCCTCTGAAGAAGCAATCAGCACAACTCAAGAAGCCCGTCATACCGAATATCAAATTTTCAGATCAAAAGCTTCTCAATAGCATCCTGCACACCCACAAAATATTCAGTATCTATTCACTATAACTGAACCATTTGCAAAAAGTCTTGTTTATTACAAGACCAGGTGAATTTTGGTTAGTTTATTACTTATTGATATTACTTATTGATATTATATGTATTTTATAATGACCAATTTTAAAACCACACAATTACAATCAAACTAATGAATTGTTACTGAACACATTAATGGAATGATTGATCCAAATTTTAACATCAGTAATGAATAATACAGTTAGCAAGTATATGAACAATATTGAAGTTAAGTCACATGAATACCTTTAGTTGCTGAATTTGGGATTTCAGTTGACTTCCTTCATTAGTTGTTACGGAACATGCAATCACTGGCCGTGTGACACCACATGCTCGCCCAAGTGCTTGTTTTGATGGGACAAATACATAGGGAACATTCTACAAAACTCAAATGGTAAAGGTTAATTTTCTCCTATGTAGATAAAATTCAAGAAACATAATGAAATTAAAATTACATCTACTAGGATAATCTAAGGCCAAAGAAAAGAAATTCAACAACATCTACAGCTATATCAGTCTAACAGAAGAAAAGTCTTCCAATCTGATAAGAGCACAATATGATAAAGTGTGCTCATTGAGCAATAAAGACCAACAGTAAAGTACAAAACCAGTAAAATAGTAGAAATCTAAGATAATAAATTACAAATAAAAATATTAGATTGTCAAATATAAAAGTTTTATACTTAAGAAACTGGAAATTACTCTATTACAACACAACTGATTATATTTGTTGGGAGTTTTTCCAGATCCATTTCAAATCTCACATTCAGGAACCATTAATATTTTGAAATTTGAATCTTTGGAACCTACACTAATAGACTCAAGGACTTCAAAATTAATCCTCAATTAGTAAAAAATCATTACAGAATTATGATGTTATAAGAAAGATTGCAGTTAATGATTTATGTCAACCAAAATAATATAAAGGATACAGAAAAATGATAAATAAGCATTCTCCCTTTTGAATTTTAAGCCCGTTATGTTTTATATCACGCTTATAATTTTACACCAATTATCTTAGGACCAAAATATTAGGAATTCGGCAAGGCAGTCAGACACCCGTAAGCATATTTACTCCATAATATATTTGAGGTTCAGTCTGTTAATAAATGTATTTGTATACTTAGAACTGCATTTAAGCTCTTTTTGTTTATCATTCTAGTTTTCTTGTTTATGCTGATTCCGCTGTTGTTTGCAATAAATGGTAATCAATTAGATTGCATAAGAAACATTTGTAGGGAGAAGGACTACCTTGTCCTCGGCAAGCAGAGGAAGATGGAGAAGAATTTCAAGAGGCTCGGTGTCTGCAGCCATGACAACGAACTCAGAAATGCCTCTATTCAGAGTCTTGGTGGCTGAAACAAATGAAAGTTAAAACCAATTAGACCACGCCGATTTTTTTCCTGTACTTTTTTTAATTTCAGAAAGAATGAAAAAGACAAAAGAAAGAAGAGAAAAACCTTCATTAGCACCCTTTTTGAGTTGCTTGTAGTTGGCAGCTTGTTGAACAAGATCAAGTATTGTTATTGTGAGTTGAGCATCTGCAAGAGGGTAAGCTTTTGGGTTCACGACCTCTCCTGTCTGCAAAACAGACAAATTAAACAGAGAAAACACAAACAAACAAGAAAACCCTAAACATGAACGCTCAGAAAACAAAGTGAGAGATTGAGCGAGTGAGGCAGAACTAACCATTTTTGGATGTTCTGTGATTGCAGGGAGAGAAGAGGCTGGCTAGGGTTTTGAGGGGAGACTGAAGAAAACAACTTTGGATCAATAGGGTTTAAGTAATGGGGCACTCACACAAACATATAATCTTCACCGTTTAATTCATCCTACGGTCTACATCCACTCTCTTTCTTTTTCAATCTATTCTCTGTAATAAATAATAATATTTTACCAAAATATTAATAATCATATTTTTTCAAATAATAATAATAAAAATAAATAAGTAGTTTAAAAGGAAGTATCATATTAAATGGCTTACGGACCTGTTAATAAAGAAAATTCTTTTTTATAACTATAATCATAAATTGTTGTGTACATGATTTATTATTTATTTTACTGTTATTAATATATTTTTTATTATTTCATTATTTAAATTTTATTTTTTAAAATTTAATTAATTATTTAAACTAAAAATTATTTAAGGCAAATTTATAAAAATTATTTATTTTAATTATTTCCTATGAACATTTTTTTAAAATTAATCTTGTTTTTATTTACCATTTAGATTTTTTCATTATTTTTTAAACTTATTTGACTAATTAAAATGAAATATTATTTAAAATAAATTATAACAAAATTATTTTATAACATTTTTTTAAATATATTATATTCTAAGTGTAATAATATTTGTTATTAATAAATATTTTTATTATAATAAAAAATTAAATGCATGATATGTTTTCACTAATATTTCTAAAAGATAATTACTAGTGTTTCTTTAACGGACAAAATATAATTACTATATTTGTAAAGTATATAAATTGTTGTTTATTTTGGGTGTGAATCTAATTAATTTACTTAAGTTATATATAGTTATACTTTTTATGAATTTTTTAATTTAATCATTTTACGAAACGATTTAAATATAATAAAATTGACATTTTTTATGAGAGAGTGTTTTAACTGAAATTTTAAATATTGTATTATTATCAATTTTTTAATATAATTAAATCATTTGAATTACAATATATTTTACATCTGACATAGTTTTTTTTATCTTGTTTTACTTTTGGATTACTTTAATTACACCATTATTTTACTCTAATTTTGGTATATAATTAACTTACAATCACTTTAGTCTTCTTCTTTTCTTCCTTTTAATCACCTAACTTTTCATGTGTTTTTCTTCTTCTCCACTTCTCACTTCACTTCAATAAAATATACAAGCAACATGTTTGAGTTAAAATTTGAGTTTTCTACTTTATTTATACTTCAATCTTCCTTTATACTTGTTTTAAGTTGATCTTTTGGGACTTTTATACAGCCAAAGTTTAGCAACAATTTTCATTTTCACATATAATTTGAATAAAAGTTTTAAAATAAACTAGGTAGAATTGACTTCAAAACCCTAAATTTTAAATATGTGAGCTATTTTACACTTTAAGATATGCAATAATATGATATATTTTTGTAATTTAAATGTCAAAAATAGATTAAGTACAATGATTCATCAATAACTTAATGGGTGTATCTAACACAAAAAGTTATGTTTTGCTTAAATTTTAAGCCTTTTTATGAAATTTTTTGTCTTCTGACAAAAGTTATAAATTTCTACCAATTATATATTATAATTTAATTATAATATCTATATATTTAATGTTGAATTATGTGTTTACTTAAATAGATGATGTTTGACCTTTTGACAAATTATTTAAAGTGGAGATTGAATGTCGTGGCACTATTTGTTGATTTTCTAATTGATCAAACGATTTTAAAGCGTTGAATTTACTATTTGTATATTGTTTGCTATGTTGTTGTGACATAGTTTGATGTAAACAAATCTGTGTGTTATTTTTCCCATGATAGCATTAGACCACTATAATAAAACCTTTGATAAGGTTTAGGTGTGCTTGTGGTTAAAAAGTTTGAAATAAGATATTTGAAAATGCATTTATTATAATGTGATATTTTTAATTGTTTTAGAAATGATGAGATTTTTTAACAATTGAATAAAATTATTATAGTTTGTCAAATAGTCATAAAAATTTATTTTAAAAAAATTAAATAAAACTGATGAATAATAATATTAAATAACTGTAAAATTATGTATACTTAACTGGAAAATAGGTATTTAATAATGAATATAAATGCATTTGATTCAAAATTGAAACAACTTTTTTATGATAATATGTATCACATTGCAGGTACGACTTTACATAAAAATTGCCATATAGACCATATTTATATTGTCAATTTGACGAGTATTTTAGTCACTAGAATAACTACTATTATAAGTGTTATATATCTTATTTATTTTATAATTTATTTGTTGTTATTTATATCGATTAAACATGTGTATACCAAGTTTATTGTATAGTCACTCGGAATCAACAATATTGTATGAAAACATAAACCAACAAATTCAAAAACTACAATCAAAGTGAATAAAAAAGTATAAATGAGACATTTGTAAAATTTTTTAAAGCATGAAAATCATAATAAAAAGTAAAATTAAAAAACAAATTCTATAAACTATTACGATATTATATTGTCTAATAAATTGCATAAACCCTGAATTTACAATCAAATGGTTGAACATTTATGAAATAATACAATTTCCGTAATTCATCTGTGGTTAGTTATTAAATATTCATTTCATGAAACATATGATCAAATGGCAAAAGGCAACCTATCATTTGACCATCTTATTATTAATTTTATTGGATTTTTCTCACAATAGTTTTCTATATGTAGGTTGACATTTCTTTAACCAAGTAAAATTCATAAACCCAAGAATTACTCATATAATATATTGTTTTATTTTCAAGCATTTGCACATATAGCTTAATTTCTTTTAAGTCAAAATTCATTCAGGGAGCCAAAGTCTAAACCGTGTTATTTTTATAAAAATATTTTTTCCCAAAATTTTCTTGGTTTTTCAATAAAAAAGAAAAAAAGAAATCAACTCAAAATTTGTTTCCCCCAAAACTGATTTTTCAACCAGCTTCATTTCAATTATAATTTAAAATTTGGCGCTTAATAACCAAATTTTAACCTGAAAAGAACTGTGCTGTCTTTATAAATATTTATCAGAATATATTATATATGTAATTTTTTAATTTACGTGTTATTTAAGTTAAAAACTGTATATTGATATTCAACATTTGTATCCTTAACTTCACTTATAAATACTCATGTTAGGTGTTTGGTTTAACTACTTGTTTATTTTCTATCTATTGTGCAATGATATGTAAAAAATGATTTATTTTGATGTTTTAGTATTTTTTTAAAAATATAAATTGAAAAAAAAAACTATTATGTTCACACCCATCACTTACTCTCCTTTCTCACAGAGCACAGCACAGTACAAACACACACTTAAGTCTTTGTTTTCGCACCACAACCACCACGCCGCAAGCTTCTTCTTTTTCGCAACCAAGGTACAGAAACACAAGACTATTGTTCTCGGATTTATTTTTTCTTTTGTTTGTTGTCTCGCGCGCACACCAGATTCTCATTTCCTCATTTTCCCATTTTAGTTTTTCCTTCTTTTTGTTGTGTTTCGAGTCGCGCAGATGCATTCTTATTTCTCCAATTTTCGTTTCCCTGCTCAAATATATCAGATATGGACATCTAATATATACATGATGCATCTATTGTTCCATCTTCAATTTTTAAAATAAATGCTAATCCTTATTGCTTCTAATAATTGAGTCTTCAAATATGGTAACTAAGTTTTAACAGAGAAAAAGCTTTTATGTATGATGTGCCAAGCACTTTCTGAAAATAAATGTTGTTAAAATATATATTCACTGCCACAAAGAATGTTCGTAGAGCAAACAATCGGATATGGAAATCCGATTTATATATATAATCGGATTTCCATATATGCGATACTAACAAATAATATTTTTTAATCTAAATTAGTTTTATTCATTTTAATAAATTTAGAAAAAATAATTATATCAATTAAAAAACATCTAATTTCATTATAGACTAATACAAAATCATACATAATTTTAAAATTAATTATAAATTAATAAAATAATTAAAACAATAATATAATTAAAATTTTATATATAACATTAAACATGTATCGGATATTGATATCTGATTTCTCACCATGGATCTCCACGTTCGATTTCTATGCTTCGACTATTCATGTAAGAGTATTAGGTTTATTTTGTTTCAAAATCAGTTTTGTTAATTTTAATAAATTCATACAAATTATTTTATATTAAAAAGAAATTATATAATACATTATAAACTCATATGTAAAATAAAAAAATAATTTAAACTAATAAAGAAAGTATTAAAAATAAATAAACTAATATAAGAAGTACATAAGTTAAACATACAAAATATTGTAAGTTGTGTATCGGATATCCAAATCCGAATTTTCATAAATCGGATGTCCACATCCGATCTCCATGTATCGGTTGTCCACATTCGATCCCTATGGCATCGACTCTCCAGAATTGATAAGTTCATTTCGGTTTTTCATTTTTCACATTCAATAACTTCACTTTCGGTCATTTGATGCATGCAAACATATTAATGAAAATAAAATACTCTCCATCAATATTACTATGAAGTCTATTATGTGCACAGATTAAAAATAAACATTAACCTCTCTCTTAAGCAAAAACACAACAAACTGAGCTAACAAAAGCACCCGAAATTGTACTAACACAAAGAGTCAAATTGTGTAGATGCGTCACTCCAAACTACACTCAAGCAATCATTCTCAAATATCTTTAGACAATACTCATTCACAAATATAATAATTAATATCAGATGCAGAAAACTCAAGAGAAAAAGTATGATCAAAGAGTGATAATTCAAAGGTGCAGTAACGTAGAGTTTCTTCATAAAAATGAAATGAGATGCAAGAGATGTAGGGGTGCAGGGGTGTACAGGGCAGGAGTACATGTTTGGTAATTGGTGGAAAAATGGAAGTGGAGTAAATGGTGTCACAAAAATTTTCAATAATAAAAAAATTAAACTTTTAAATCACTTATTAATTAAGCACATTTTAAAAAATTGGAGGCAGATGAAATGATTGTAGCTGCAGGATGCACTCAAAATTCAATTCACACCTACTTTAAGAAAGTGTTTGATATAGAAAAGATTAAAATAAAGATGATAATAAATAAGACATAAGTTCAGAAAATAATAAAAATATGTGAGAAGATGTAGAAGTATTGTTATCTTTTCTTCCTCCATCTTAAAACACAGAAGAACTCATCCTCAATTCTTTTTTTTAGCAGTGCTTCTCAACAATCAAAACGGCGTCGTATAAATAGTTGCCTAATTAAAAAAATGGGATGAATATTTTCTGTATCTCTATATAAAGGGAGACAGTGTATTTTGAATTTTGCGCGCTCAAATTCTGGTTGGCTTTGGGTTTCTGCTCATTTGCTGGTATACTGGGTGGTGCAGAATCTAGATAGCTGAAAATGGAGGATATGGACGAGATTGACGCGGTTCCTCAGGTCCACTTTTCATACAAATTTTCCCGGAAACTTTGATTTCCTATTACTGTTTGCTTACGGAAGAAGCAATGTTTTAGGTCAGTTAGTTCAAAACCTAAATTGCTCGTTCTCTATGGTTAGTGAGATTACTAAAATTTTTAGGTTAGAAATTTTATTTGATTAAAGTGCTTCAGTGAAGTTGAAGGTTGAATGGATTGTATTAAAACATTCGGATGATTAACCTTTACACATATAGTGGCTTCAAACAAGTAACACTTCGATATTTGATTCTCCAATGACTTTCAACTGTTCACATTGTTTTGGCTAGATTTGTTATGTCAATAGAATTCAAAGCGAGGGATCAACGGCAGGGGGCATGGCCTTGTCTGTGCCGGTTTATAGTGCTTCTGTCTTACCAGTTACTAGAAATGTCAAGTTTAGGAAAAATGAGTTTCAATTTCACGACGTGATTTCTATTAAACTAGAACTTGTGTTTATGTTGCGCTGTAGCAAGTCTTTTGGGTTTTATAATGCATTGCAAGGTGATACGGAGGTTGTTAGCATAACAAGAGTAGAGTAGATTAATATCTTGAAAAAATAAAGATAAAACAGCAGGGGATAAGCTTACATATATACTCAAATTTGTGTTGAATAAATTTACGAAATTTCAATGAGTTTTATGTAGGAAGTTTTACATGTTTCATATTATAAGAAACAGGTGAAAACATTAAATTTAATGGTTATCTGATAAACAAGTTTTGTAATATTGTAATTTAAATTGAACACTGTCATAGGATGATGTATCTCACCAATAACTTCAATTAAATTCAGAGTAAATTTTTTGCTACATAGTAAAATTAGATTGATATTTTTAATATTTATTAACCTAGTGGGAAAAGGCTTTAATTTTTTTATATGTTAAATATTTAATACAAGAGCAATATCTTAACTGTATGGTCATATACAATTTCTTAGGATTATAAATTCAAGACTGCTCAGTTTCAACTGTTGGTTCCTGTAACCTTTTTACTTAAATGATAGATTTGCTTCACTGCAACCTCAGTCCTTGATTGGAATTTTTTACTTTTTACAGGTTTACATGGCTTGCATACTAAATGGTCATAGGTAAGCTTTTTAATAGCTCACGTATCTGTTGGCAATCTTGCATAAAATTGTTTGGAGCAAAACCACAGTGATAGTTTCCTATCACTGAGAATGAAATCGTGTGAAGAGTGATGTTGCAGGAAAGATATTTGAAATTAAGTGGCAAATTGTTTCAGAAACATTGGAAATTAAATATAATGTGTAATGTTGCAATTTTGACTGGCAAAAATGGTTACATAATAATGAAAGGTTTGTGCAGCTTAATGTGCTTGCTCCTGCTACATGTATTCCGTCTTATTTTTCCTTGTCAAATACAGAATAGGAATTTCTTATTATGATTCCACCCTTCGCCAACTTTATGTACTTGAAGTTTGGGATGATGGTGACAAAGGTTTTCCAGTTATTGATCTGGGTATGATTTCTTTCTTATCATTGTTGAATTTGAGTTCAATTTTAGGTAGTAATTTGCACAGCTTATTTTTGGTTTCTATTCTCCTTAAAAGGAGAAGTTGTGTTGTGCCAAACATAATTCTATAAATGAAAGGAGTTTTCTCCCCCTTTTAATAAAAACAGCTTAGAACAAAAACCTTAGTTACGTTAATTATAGGAGTTCTGTTTTCTCTTTAACCAGTTCAAATTTTAAGCCCGAGAACACCTCCAAAATGTTTTAAACCTTAAAATTTTAAAATTTCTAAGCAACTTTAAATTCAATTTTAAGAATTTTTCTTAAACTCTAACTATACTAGCTTTGATAATCTAAGAAAGTTAGGCCAAATGCAATCCTTGGTTTTGATGTTCCTTGTTGGTGCCAATGTTGAATCAAAGCTGAAACTTGACACTCAGCATAGATATGTTCTCTTTTGTAGAAGTTTCAATATTGTGCTTCATATACCCCTATTGACTCTAAGATGAATACTTGTTTTACTTGTTATGAATTCTAGTAAATGAATGTCTTTAGATATGAATATCTGGCGCAGTGAAATATCAAGCCAACCCTTTGGTTATTTACACAAGCACTAAAAGTGAAGAATCCTTCTTGTCTGCTCTGCAACAAAAGGGTAGGATGCCCTTAATGTGATTAAGCTAGAAAGACTAGTATTTGGACCCTTTACCCATTGAAGTTACGCAGATGGAGTAGCTGAGTATCCTGCAGTAAAGCTTGTTAAAAGTTCAATATTCAGCTACGAGCAAGCATGGCATAGGTATTACATCTGCTAAGATCTTAAAGAGAATTTTAAGTTGAATAATTTTGCAGTGTACATGATGATATATTGAATATTTGAATTGTTGATGGAGAGATTGTTTTGTGTGGACTTTCAGATTCTCTATTTGAATTGTTTTCATTGAATGCTTAAAACTTATCCTATCTATTAACACATCCACACACAAAAGTAGATGTTGATTAAGAACTTACCTTCGCTTTGAACTTGGGGTATTACGGTCATTTTTTCTCACCACCCAATTTCCATCCTTGCCTCTCTCTTTAATCTTGAAAAGTTTATATTTTTTTGACTGTTGTGCTTCAGTGAAAGGATTGAGCAAACGTGTTGGTACTTTACTTTACCTTTTAATTGTTCAATTTAGCATGCCCAATTTTTTTTTTTTTTTGTGGAGAAGGCTATTGTATGACAACTTTTATTTGGTGATTTGTAAACTGCTTTATATAAAATAAAATAAAAGTGTGCTGCAATTTTAGTATTCTATCACTTCTTCTACTTCAAGAATCCTGATTTTACAGATTAATTTACCTGCGAGTGGCGGGGATGGATGATGGATTAAATGTGAAGGAGAGGATTTACTATGTGAGTTTGAAACCACCCACCATTGTCCTAGTATCTTAGGATTATAAATGCACATCCTTAAATTAGTAATAGAATACTTATTTGTTATAGATTAATTGTTGTGTATATTATAACAAGTTTGTTTGGAAAAATCTTTTGTCCTTTCAGTCATTATTGTTGTTGTAATACTCTAATAATTTTATCTGCATTCCCCTCTTTCTCCCCCCTGTTACATCTGCAGCTGAGTTCCATGATGGACATGGGAAGTGAAGTACAGGTTCGTGCTAGTGGTGGTCTTCTTGCAATACTAGAGAGTGAAAGGATTGTAGATACTCTTGAACAGAAAGAATCTGGAAATACATCAATTTCAATTGATTCTGTTGCAGAAATTTCATTGTATCCTTGAACTTATTTTGCTCAGTGTTTATAAGCAAAAACGTTCTTTCTTGTGTTGCTTGAAACTTGAAAGGAGAAAACGTGAGTTCAAAGGTTGTCCTTTATCATGGTCATACAGAAATAACTTTCTCAAACTTGATGCAGCAGCTCATGAAGCATTACAAATATTCCAAATAGACAAGCACCCAAGCCATATGGGAATTGGTAGAGCAAAAGAAGGGTAATTATTTACTTAATCTTAAATATTCTACTTAAAAATATGTAAATATCTAAGGCACTGTCTTAATTTCAGGTTTTCAGTATTTGGAATGATGAATAAGGTTTGTTGAGTTGTTTGAATAGTGTGTGCCAATTTCGTGTCACATAGGATTAATTGTTTGTCCTGTATGCAGTGTGTGACTCCGATGGGTAGACGTCTTTTGAGGTAACACGAATAAAAAATAGTGAGAATGTGAACGTACCTATCTCTTAAGCTTCAGAACTTGTGGCGACATTTTTCTCACATATTTTCCCCATTTCAGAAATTGGTTCTTAAGGCCTGTTCTTGATCTTGAAGTGCTGAACTACCGTTTAAATTCTGTATCCTTCTATAGTCGAGTATATATGGTCTAATTAGGCTTTACTAACCTGTATAATTCAAATTTCAGGTGGACAGAAAATTTTACTTTATTTAATTATAGTCCCTTTTGAGGTGGAATAATACATATCTTCAACAAACTAGTCATATAATTATGAAAACTGATGTTTTTCTTTGATGGTAAGTAGATATCTTTTTTTCTATGCTCAGAAGAAATTGTTGCTTCATTACGGGAAACCTTGAAATCCGTGAAGGATATACCCCACTTGCTGAAGGTATAAATTTGTTCCTCCCTCATCCCTGTTTGTAATAAATTTGTTTTTCTTGTTCTTCTGCTCATCTGACTGAATGCTCATTGTCTATTCTTGAAATTCCCTTTTATAGATTATGTTTGTTCGGGCCAAATAAACAATTAAAAAGAGCATGATGTGTGCTCATTAAAATTTTACATGATTTTAACTCTCGATCAAAAATATTGAACATTATTCATTGTTGAAACATGATATTTTTAACTATCACATATTTGAAAATCATTTTTTATCTTGTGAGCATACAATACAATTATTTTTGAAGATACGTCAGTCTGTTTTAGTGCAATTATGAATGTGATGTTTCTTTTCGAAGCAAAAGCCTGTACTATTTGCATACTGACGCCTTTTGAAGATTTAATCAATCATTAAAGAAATTTGACTCTCCAAGCTCTACGTGCACAAGCTCTGATTGGGCAGCTCTTCTCAAGGTAAAATTCTTTTATTCTTTTCTAGTTTCTAATAGTCATATTTTCTTGTGCTGTAATTGGTTAGAATTCACGTCTGCTTCTACCTATTAAAAGAAATTTATATTGTTCTGTTCTTTGAATTTAGTTTTACCTGACCCTAGTGGCCTTTAAAAAATTGTTAACTTTTCTTTGTATATTACAAGTTAGCAAAAATCAAAGGCAACAAAAATTCTCCTCTTCCCTTCTCGATTTGTTGCTATATTCTATTTGTCTTTTCTTGTCACGGATTAAAGGCGAAGAAATCTTGCTGCATGAAAATTGATAAATGACAAGATCAAAATACTTTTGTGAGTGAGGGGAGGTAATGTTGTGCCCGTGTTAGTTTTTGTTGTTGAAGAGGTGGGCAAAATGTTGAACTAGTTAAATGATAAGAAGTCTGGTAAATGGTTGGTCAATGCATAAAATTGGCAATAGCTTTCATCATGTTTGAATAGTAGTAATTCAAATAGACAAGGACGAAACCAAATGGAATGGAATAAAGTTAACAATATGTTCTTTATAGTTTTATAATGGTCTTGAATAAAAAGAATAGTTCTGTCTCATACATCTCAAAATTGGAGTGGAGGTTAATAGAAGTATTGAATGGAAATGATGTAAATTGGAATGTATTTCATCATGTTCTGTTTTATTCCATCGCATTTTAGACAATCTAATCAATGGAGCCAGGTATTCCATTTCGTTTTGCTCCAATCTATTGTTTTTCATATCTCTTACAATTTGGACTTAAGGCCTAGCACAATCGTATTACGTCAGTTTACAAAGTGAAGATTGCCCAAGTTTTATAAGTCACGTCTCTTGGTGATGTTAAGCTAAACGTGTCCCCTTTAATGCTGCTTCAATTAAGGCAGCTCAAAGATGTAGTTATGATGGGTCAAGGATGACTATAACTAACTTGGTTTTTCAACGCTACTAATCCAAACATAGCCTAACTTCTATTTCCACATCTCCAGGATGCTTCATCCTAGATTATTATGCGTTTTAAAAAAATATATATAGTTAATTGTATATTTAAAATAATTTGGATGGGAACTTTTTTTGTAGTTTTATGGATTGTCCATTATTTTCGTTACGATATAACTGTATTTTAAGATGTTGCAGGTCATGTGCATAAAAATATAGCTAAGGAAAAACAAACGAATATCAGGGTTTTTCTTTCCATATTGGGCTCTGTTTATTTAAGAAATCCATTTACACGAGTTGTGGAAAATGGAAAGGATACAATTTAATATACTTTCCTTTACAATCGAAGTTCAGTTTTGGGACTTCAGAACTGATTTTATGTTCATATAATTTTTAGAGTATTTGTGCGCTGTTGCATGTAAACAAGATTTTTGAAGTTGGAATTTCCGAAGACCTTCGTGAAGAGTTGAAGTATTTAAACTTGGACATTGTCGAGAAGGTATTGCATATATGCTCTATTCGAGTGCACTCGTATACACTATAGCTTAAATGGTTTTACTTTTGATAAGTAACATTACTGCAGGCTAGCTCATGCATAACGTCAGAACTTGGTTATGTTTATGAACTGGTAAGTTTTATTTGTTTCTCTCCTATTAATTATGAGAAAGACTAGAAAGAGAAATGGCTTATAATGTGCTTTGATGTTTTAAAGCATCTGATTTTCGGAACTGGTAGAGTGAGGGGAACCATCTCAAGATCAATTCAATCGTGAGATTTATTTAATTGGTTTGAATAACAGCGATAACAGTTTTCCCTTTGTTTTGGATTATGGGTGGTGCAGGTAATTGGCGTTATTGATTTAAATAGAACTAAAGAGAAAGGTTATGCGACGGTTGTGAAGGAAGGTTTCTGTGACGAGGTTAAACCCAATGTTCTTGTTCCTTTTCTTCGGCTGTGTGAATGTAATGAATTTTGACAGTATGTATGTGCCAATAAACTGTCTTCGGTACTTTGTAGTTAGATGAGCTGAGGCAAATATATGAGGAACTGCCGGAATTTCTGGAAGAGGTCGCTTTTTGTGTAAATTTTTAATTGATCAGAAAAATTACACACACACACATATATAATTTTTTTTTTCTTCTCGTCATGATACATATTTTTTGCAGGTTTCATCCTTGGAATTGGCTCAACATCCCGGTCTATGCAAGGACAAGGGTGTTCCTTGCATTGTTTATATACAGCAAATAGGTAGTTCTGACTCTGATTTACACTTGTATCCATAAAATGTGGTAATGGTGTTGGGATAAACTTAAATTTTAGGGTTTTATTAATAATTTTGTTTAAATCTTATTTTATTAGTTGAGTTTAGTAATATTTAGTTTGATTTTGATAGAGATAAAATAGGGATAGGTAATTATGATTTTCTATTTATTTAGGTACAATATTATTTTATGATAAATTAAGTAGATTTTATTTTTAAGATAGTTGATATTTTATTTTCAGTTTTTATTTTTATTCTCATAATATTGTAAGTGTCACATCTATTTAAAGTTCTTCGGTTATCAAGGAATAATAGACTCAATTTTAGCAAAATATCTGAGTGTGTGTAACGTACATTTAATTAAAGGCTGTAAACATTGTTCGTTCCTGTAAATATGATTATGTTTCGTTTCAATCCTTCCATTTTTATTTTTTATTTTATTTATCATGGTGACTGGGTTTGTCATGGATTCAAATATGAAACAATTTCTTTACATATGTAAAGATTAAGTTATGCACAATAACCTTTTCTTAAGCAAGATGAAAAGAAAAATAGAAGAGAAAGCAATGGGAGACACGGAACGTAGAAGTAGCAAAATCAGAGAATGAATGACAGAAAGAATTAGGAACAAACAAACATGCAGCGCCTAAGGTGAAGGTCCTGTGGCCAGCAAACCGATCTGTTAATGAAAAATGCTCTTTTTAAACTGATCTGCCTTGGACTACCATGTGGATGTTTTCTTGATGCTTGCTATCAAGGGAGAAATAAATAAAAAAATTCACTAAATCAAGATGTATGTTTACAAATAAGAACGGGCTAAATATAATAGTAATGTACTGACAAATTGAATAGAAAAGGTATATAATATCTATAAATCTAATTATATTCAATTCTAATATCCTCTCAGGTTGGAGAATAGATGTTTATGATTCTAAGCTTGTTGATGAACTGATTGAAGATAGTAGTAGGACAGACCTTTGTGAATATATATAAGCTATTTGATGCTTGGTTTTGACATGAATGAGAGTGAATAGTTGCTTTTAAACAAGCTCACTCTTAAAAAATGAACTTTAAATCTAATTCAAGGAAATACCCTTGTTGGATTTGGCAATTTCCAATCTTAAAGAATTATTTGAGAGAACTAAGGATCTTTAGTTTGAACAGGGAACTTGTTACCAACTGAATATTGTTAACACAAGAAGAATTAGGTCCCACTTGTCATCCACATAAACCAATAAAATGACCATTGCAGAACCAAAACTATAAGTGAATAAAGAGTAGTCATTTTTGGACTGTAAAACCATGTCACAGTAATGTTGAGGAGAACTTATAGAACCATTGTCTAGAGGCTTGCATAAGTCTCTATATAGACTTATTTAACTTGCAAACTAATCCTTTTGTTGTTGTTTTGTAACCTTAGGGAATATCTATGAGTACTTCCTCAAATAACTCACCCTTTAAGAAGGCATTGTTAGCATCTAGCTACTGTAGGCTCCATTTTTGCAGCACCAAGAGTGTATGAGAAATCAATTCCAGTTTGCTCTGTGTTAGCTTTGACTTTCAATTGAGATTTGTATTTATCGATTGAACCATAATTTGAAAAGCCATTTGCATCCTATGCAATATTGCCCTTCAAGTAAAGGGACTAAAGACCAAATGTCATTATCTTCAAAAGCTTTAATTCCTTCAGCCATATTATTGCTCCATTCTTGGTAGGGTACTACTTGATGATAGAACTGAAGTTCATAAGTAGAGGAAAAGGTTTTGTAATTTGGACTCAGTTTGTCTAAAGAATAAAAGTTTTGAATGGGATGAGTGTGTAAGGTGCTAGAACACACATAGTTAGGCAAATAAAAGGGTTTCTTAAACACTCTTGATGATCTCTGAACAAATGCTTCAAGTCCAGCAGGACTAGACATTGATATTTCGTATGTACTACGGGCTCATTATAATATATAGATATTGATGCATCATCAATGTCTAATTATATTTGATTCTAATACTTGCATCAACCATTTGTCACCACGAGGCATCCTCAACTCCTAGTAATTTGCTGGATTTCTGCCACAACGTGCCAGGGTGGCACTGTCCTGCCATTTTGGCTGTTTGACAACATTAGTTCAAATTTTTTTCATTGCATAATTTTTTCGGCTACTAAACAACACTGGATATCTTATTATTGAGCAATCCATATCTTGTTTTTTGTCTACTGTAGGTTATTTAATGTGTATCTTTGAAGAAAAACCTGAAGAAACCTCTCTGGAGACACTTGTAGATTGGGAATACGCAGTATGTTGGTGATTACACTCAGTCAAATGATTTACATAATTATCATCTTATATTTCATGGTAGTCATTTCAAGTACAGTTTTGTGACACAGATGGAGAGACAAAAAGATACTTTTATCGTACGCCAAAGACACGAGAATTGGATAGTCTGCTTGGTGATATCCATCATAAAATTCTAGGTATTTTAAGCATATATTTGATAGTTCCCTGATTTTTATTTATTTGTTTTTGAAGTAATTTGCCGAGCCTTTGCCCAGACTGCTAACATGCTCTAATCTTGAAATGAAAAAACTCTCGATGTGAGAAATTAAATTTTAATAAAATTATGGAATTCCTTGACACAGCTTATGTGTTAAGACTCTTACCGTAAGATCTGAGACGTAATAGATAATATTGAGTTTACCTTCAAAGTTAAACGCTTGGTCTCTGGTGCAATCTTACATATTTGAGTTCTTTTATTCAAGATATGGAGAGGGCAATCACCAGAGATTTGTTTTCGCGTATATTGCTGTTCCAAACCCTTTTGATAAAGGTGGCAACTTTTGCAGCTGAACTGGATTGGTAAGATAAATTGTCATTATAATAACTGGTGCTTGCTCGGACATTTTTTTTATCGTTAATAATTTTGTTTCAGCTTTCTGTCAATGGCATTGGTTGCACGGCAGAACAACTACGTCAGGCCTTCATTGACTGAAGAAAATTTGCTTGATATAAAAAATGGAAGGTTCAGATCATCTGGTTATAAGAACCTAATGGAAAATCATTTATATGGTTAATGATAAAATCTGGCTTTGTTTGTAGGCATGTTTTGCAGGAAATGACGGTAGACACATTTATTCCTAATGACACTAAGATTCTTCATGATGGTAAATAGCTGTAGACATACATAACTAATATTAGCTAACTTATATTATTGAAGTACATTTTGATCAAATTATTTTGTTATTAATCCCTCTTCCATTGCTCTTTACGTTAGGAAGAATAAATATCATCACTGGTCCTAATTTTTCTGGAAAAAGTATCTATATAAAGCAGGTCAGCTATTAGTTCTTTATCTTTCTGGGACATGTATTCCGCAGCATATTGATTTTACTGTTCTAAAATAGCAACTATGTCGAAAAGGTCATTCTATAACCTTAACTTCTAGTCTCCAAATGAAAGAATTTTCGTAACTTCTAGTCTCTGTATGAAAAAAAGTGTTGCGGGAGTTATTTTAGTAGTACGTGTATATCGAGTTATCAACTTCTGGTTGTTAATATTCATCTCGTCTGAAAATCTAAACACTACAATTGTTGATATTCATCTGATCTTTTTTGATTTGGGTTTTGCATATTTTAATTTTCGTGGCATTCACTCAATTTTTTTTTGTAATTCAATTGAAGAAATAATTTAGTTAAAATGTATTTTCGGGATAACAATTACTTAATAGCATTATTATTATTTAATAACATTATTATATAATTTGATGAATACAATGACATATACATGACAACACAATTTAATAAAATTAATTTGCGCCATATTATATTATTACTAAAAAAATAACATTTTTTAATATCTTATTTTTTGTAGGATTATCTCAAAGTAAAATGAGTGACCATAAATAAAAACAAAATCTTAACAGTTTTATTGTTTCATGTGATGAGCTTGTGCTTATCCACCGTTCCGGATTCAAGGATTTTAATTGAGGGACTGTGTTGAAGACCAAACAAATATTGGCTTCGAATTTACTGCTCTTCAAGTAGTTGATTACTTAACATACGGTCTAACGTCTGCCTATACTACATGATGTTACTGAACTTGCTCGTAGTTGCTCTGCTATTTATAAACTCATGAGAAGTATTTTGCAGATTGCTATAATTGTTTTTCTCTCCCACATTGGTAGTTTTGTGCCCGCCGATGCAGCAACTGTGGGTCTAACAGATAGGTATAATTTTCTCACGAATCACGTCCCTTATGAAACAAGAGTTACATTGTTGAATGCTTATCGTTTTTATTTACTATTTTTTTGGGGGAGGTGTTTTAGAATATTTTGTGCAACGGGAAGCAGGCTTATGACAGCTGAACAATCGACATTTATGATTGATCTACATCAAGTAGGGATGATGCTCAGGTATTCCAAGAAAAGGGCTAATAAGGTCATCTCCATCACATTTAATATAGAACGGTTAACCCCCTTGTATTTGGATGGACTATGGTGCAGGATGCTACTATCTTCCATCACTCGTTTGTCTTAGTTAATCATTTGGTTTCTATAGAAGAGTTAACTTTTCATTTTAACCCCCACCTAAAATATTTTAACATCTATACTAACAAATTTTTTATATTTTAGTTCTTATATCTCTATCATGTGGTGGTTTACACACTGCCAAAAACCTAACCAACAGGGACTAAAATATTGAAAAACTGAGGGACTAAAACGTAGAATTTTTGGGTACTATGATCGAACATTTTATATCAACAATTAAATAAGCGGAGGGTTGCAAGATAATTTGCATTTTAATAAAAGGGAAATGTTTGTGTATATGTATATTTTTTTTAATGCCTAGAAAATCTACAGGCATGCTACTTCGCAATCTTTGTGTTTGGTGGATGAATTTGGTAAAGGTACTCTGAAAGAAGGTCCGTTTCTCCAATGTTTAGTGTCTACAAATCATAAATTTATGGAATGTGTGTGCGTGTTGCTGAGGCTACTTTTTGGCTTAAATTTTTAATCTTCCTTTCAGATGGCATTGGTCTACTTGCTGGAACCATAAATCACTTTGTCACGTGTCATGAACCTCCAAAGGTTTAACTTCTTTTCTTGAAATTATATAATGTGTGTATTAATTCAACTTTTCAGGAATTATAATATCATTTTCTGAGCAGCATGCTGCACAGCATTTTCTTGTGATGAACATCTTTATCTATAATCTTTTAAATGTTTCTTTACAAGTCTGTTTCTGTTATTTGGCTCAATTATATATTTTTACCTTATCTGTAGTTTTTTTTATAATTATATTACGTAAGTTTTTTTTTTGAGTACATTTAATTATATTTTTTTATTTTTTGCATATTTTGCCCATCATTATATACTTACATGCTGATTTGTCACAAAAAAAAATGTTAAAAAATGAAAAAAGAGTCATTGCTTTGTTGCATTTTTTTCCGCAAAAAGTAGCAATCCTTATGAACCTATTCTACCATCTTACAATCTTTTATAATAAATTTTAATTGACTAATTTAATTTAATATTTTTATTAAAAATGGTTGCCAAAAAGCGGAAGTCAAACTTTTTTGTTTTGGCAAAATGAAGTCGTTTTTGTGAAGATAAACTTAAATGAACTAAACTTTAGTAATTAATGAATTAGTAATTGAAGTCTTATAAGGTAGTTAATGTATTTGTCATTGTAGACTTATGGATAGTTAATGGGTTAGTCGTTTATAATAGTTGTTTATAGCCATTTTTGTCTGTTTTGGGTACACCAGTCATTTGTATTGTTTATTGTATGAAAACAACAACAACAACAAGTGAATAAAGTTTTTTTACAAAGGAAGTTTGTTGTCTACAAAGTGGTATCAAGAGTCTGTTAGCTTGAGTGTCTGAGTGAGAAAAAAGACAACAAGAGAGAGCTTGAGGCTTTGAACGTTTTGAAAAAAAAAGAGTGAGATGACCAGTCTTACAAATAATATGCCCATGTCCAAGTTGACAAAGGTAGTCAACTATGACAAATGGAGTCTTAAAATAAAGAGTCTTAGCTCCCAAGAAAATTGAGAGGTGGTCGAAGATGGTTTCCAACACCACGAATTGGTCAAATGTCCAGTTGAAAGTGTTCAAAGAAGTGTGTGTGAAGGACATGGAAATTTTGTACATATTGTACCAAGTTGTGGACGAGTCCAGCTTTGAAAAGATTGCAAGTGTAAGATCTTCAAAAGAAGTATGGGATATATTGGAGAAGACATATAAAGGGAATGACCGAGTCAAGCAGGTCCGACTTCAAACACTCAAGGAGAGTTAGAGAGCATGAAGATTGAAGATGAAAGAGGCTGAAGGAGTAGTCGTGTAGATAACTCGGGTTGAAACCTGGCTAATCAACTTAGTAGAAAAGATTTTGAGTCCATTGACCAATGACTTGGAGAACGCGGCGTTCACGATTGAAGAGTCAAAGGATTTATCATTATTCACGGTTGAAGAGCTTGCTAGATCTCTTGAAGCACATGAGCAATGAAAGAAGATGTGGGATCCACTTAATTAACTACTACAAATGAAGGGAGAGACTCAAAATAATAAAAGATTTAAAGAATAATTCTGATGTATTATTTCAAAGAGTAGAGTACCATATATATACATTTAAGGATCCTATAATCCTTCATCTATTAAAGGAATGACAGGTGTACAAATCTGCACAAATTATAATAATATCTAAATTATAACTAACACAATATTTGATTGCCTAATATCCTTTAATAGAATATTTGGCATATCTTAACACCCCCACTCAAGTTGGTGCATGGATATCACACATTCCCAACTTGAATAGAGACTCATTAAACAATCTTCTTGATACTCCTTTGGTGAGAACATCAGCCAACTGCAATTCTGATCTTACAAAAGGAAATGAAATTATTCCAGCTTCAAGCTTCTCTTTGATGAAATGTCTATCAATCTCCACATGCTTTGTTCTATCATGTTGCACAGGATTGTGAGCAATTGCTATAGCCGAAGTATTGTCACAGTACAAACTCATAGCTTCATTTTGTGTAAAGCCCAAATCTGATAACACATTTTTAATCCACAAAAGTTCACATACACCTAGTGCCTTGCCTCTGAATTCTGCTTCAGCACTAGATCTTGCTACTACAGGTTGTTTTTTACTCCTCCAAGTTACAAGATTCCCTCCTACAAAGGTAAAGTATCCAGAGGTAGATCTTCTATCATCTTTTGAACCTGCCCAATCTGCATCAGTGTACCCTTCTACCTTTAAGTTTTCATGATTTGAGAACAAAATTCCTTTTCCAGGAGCGGACTTCAAATATCTCAAAATCCTTTCAACAGCATCCATATGAAGCTTTCGTGGGTCATGCATAAATTGACTAACAACATTCACTGCATAGGTGATATCTGGACGTGTATGGCACAAATAAATTAATTTTCCTACCAGCCTTTGGTATCTTCCTCTGTCTATGCTTGCTGAATCTGAGCATTGAAAGAGTTTATGATTTTGTTCAATTGGTGTATCAGCTGGTTTACTCCCAAGCAGCCTAGTTTCCGACAGTAAATCAATAGTATATTTTCTTTGGCATAGAAAAATACCATGTTTTGATCTGGCTACTTCAATACCCAAAAAATATTTGAGGTTTCCACGCTGTTTCATCTCAAACTTAGATGCAAGGTATTGTTGTAAACTAGAAATCTCATCTTGGTCATTTCCTGTAACAATCATGTCATCTACATATATAATCAAAGCTGTAATTTTTCCTTTTCCTCTCTTAAAAAATAAGGTGTGATCAGAGTTACTTGCTCTATAGCCAAAAGCCTTCATAGACTTGGTAAACCTTCCAAACCATGCTCTTGGGGATTGTTTTAATCCATATAGAGCCTTCTTTAATTTGCAAACCTTCATTCCAATTGAATCAGTCATGCCTGGTGGAGAATCCATATAAATTTCTTCTGAAATTTCTCTGTGTAGGAAAGCATTTTTCACATCAAATTGTAGAAGAGGCCAATCTTGGTTTGCAGCTAGCGACAAAAGTATTCTCACAGTATTGAGTTTGGCTACGGGTGCGAACGTCTCTTGGTAATCTACACCATAAGATTGAGTGTAACCTTTAGCCACAAGTCGTGCTTTATACCTCTCAATAGTTCCATCAGCTTTATGCTTAATTGTAAAGACCCATTTACAGCCCACAGTTTTCTTCCCTTTTGGTAAGGACACAAGATCCCAAGTGTTGTTTTTTTCTAAAGCTGTCATCTCCTCAACCATTGCTTCGGCCCATCTAGGATCTGCCAAAGCTTCCTGTACATTACTAGGAATAGAAATTGAAGATAATTGAGATACAAATGATGCATATGATTGAGATAACCTGTGAGATGACACATATTTACTAATGGGATATTTAACTTTGGCTTGGAGGTCTGGTTCATATTTAACTGGAGGTTGACCACGATTAGAACGAGGTGGGAGAATATATTGAACAGTAGTAGACTCAGTGTTTGGTGTGCTGGTGGTCTCACGCAGACAAGAATCAATTCCATCTAAATTAGTATTATCAGAGATAGGATCAGAAGGTACCTCTGAAGAGTCAAGTTGAACCTGTGGAGAAGATTGAGCCAATTGGTTATGATCAGAAGACACTGTATTATCCAGAAAAGAAGGGTCCATATTTAGGATTGGCTCACTTCCTGCAGAATGATCCTCACACAATAATTTATCTTCACAATCAAATATACCAACATCATGATTATGCACTTCACTTTCATTGCCTCCCTGAAGTGGAGAATCAACATAAAAAAATTCATGCTCATTAAATGTCACATCCATAGAAATATAAAATTTCCTTCATGGTGGATGGTAAGCACGATAACCTTTTTGAGTTGATCCATACCCAACAAAAACACATTTGATCGCTCGTTCTTCAAGCTTTGTACGTTGATGTGGGTGTAAGTGAACATATATAACACATCCAAAAATATGAGGTGGTAAATAAACTATGGGAGGAATGATACAATGATCAGACAACACATCAAAAGGCCTTCGAAAGTTAAGCACACTAGAAGGAGTTCGATTAATTAAATAAACGGCAGATCTCACAGCCTCACCCCATAAATGAGATGGGACATTACCATCTATCAAAAGTGATCTTGTCACCCCTAATATATGTCTATTTTTCCTCTCAGCCACTCCATTTTGTTGTGGTGAATAAGGACATGTAGTTTGATGCAAGATGCCTTTAGAGTTCATGAACTCTATTAATTCAGTCTTAAAATATTCTCCTCCATTGTCTGATCGAATGACCTTAATAGATGTGTTAAATTGTGTAACAATAAAATGATAGAAGGAACGAACCACATCACATACATCACTTTTATATTTAAGCAAATATACCCAGGTTACCCGAGTACAATCATCAACAAAACTGATAAACCATTTTTTTCCATTATGTGTAGATTGCGGGGCAGGGCCCCAAACATCTGTGTGAATTAATGAAAAAGGAAAATTAGTTTTGTTATTGCTTAAAGGAAACACAACACGATGATTTTTTGCCAAAACACAAGTTTCACAAAAAAAATCAGAAATATTGCATTTATGAAATAGTGATGGAAATAATTTTTTTAAATAACCAAAAGAGGGATGTCCCAACCGTCTATGCCACAACCAAATTTCTTTTTTGTTTTTATCTTGTATGTGATCGTTCGCAAGACAAGTCAATCCTTTTTTATGGTTTGATTGTGAGACATTTTCAAGATAATACAGTCCTTCACTCTCTCTACCACTAGCAATCTTCTCCTTGGAATGGATGTTCTGAAAAAGACAATGGGTTGGGTAAAATAAGGCAACACAAGAATGTGATTTGATTAACTTGCTGACGGAGATAAGATTACAGTTTAATGTAGGAACAAATAAAACATCAGGAATCGATAAGGAGGGTGAGAGGGATATAGTACCTATACCTTCAATAGGAGATGAGACCCCATTGGCATTAATAATAACAATTTTAGAACAATTAGAGGAAAAATTAGTAAATATATGAGGATCACAAGTCATATGATCAGTAGCACCCGAATCAATTATCCAATCACTATCCTTAGTAACAACAGAAAGATTAAGGGCAGAGTTAGATATACCTGACTTGGTCACAAATCCGGCAGCCGTAGAAATATAACTCTTGGAAGCAGTGGAAGTTCCAGAATCATGTTTCTCCGATTGATTGTCATCGGAAGAAGCCATCAGAAATATGTAATGAAAAAAGGCACTGATTGCTATATCTTAGAGGATATCAGTGTTGGCTCTTGATATCATAATAAAAGATTTAAAGAATAATTCTGATGTATTATTTCAAAGAGTAGAGTACCATATATATATATATACATTTAAGGATCCTATAATCCTTCATCTATTAAAGGAATGACAGGTGCACAAATCTGCACAAATTATAATAATATCTAAATTATAACTAACACAATATTTGATTACCTAATATCCTTTAATAGAATATTTGGCATATCTTAACACAAAACACTCAGACATAGGACTATACCAAAGAGGTAGAGGAAGCAATCATGGTGGTAAAAGCCAAGGACAAGAAAAGGGGAAAAAGCAGTCCAGCCAACTCAAATGTGGAGTTCTTTAAGTGTGGCAAGTATGACCATTATGCAAAGGAGCGTTACTCAAACAAGTGTTTTAGTTGCGATAAGGTCGAGCATTTTGTAAAAGATTGTCTATCTGAATATAAGAAAGAAGAGACTATCAATCTCACAGAAGAAGTTAAAGAAGAAGTGACGTTGTTGATGATGGCGCGTAGCTCGAGGGCCAAGCACAAGCGAGTGGAGCACTTGACAAGAAGGCCGAGTAGCATGAAGAATTCAGGAAGAAAGCCGAAAAGCATGAAAAACTTAGCAATGCAACTGAGTAGTGTCGACAGGATGGAAAGACATCTTGATAGATCAATGGTGCATTTGGATAGCCCGATAAAATGCATAGAGAGTGAAAAAAGCTTGGTGAGGGGCATGGAGAGCTCAAAGAAGCATATGAAAAGCTCGAGTAGCTCGACGAAGCAAGGGAACATCTCGAAAAGCTTAGTAGGGAGCCTAGGTAGCTCAGTGGAGCATGTAAATAGCTTGAACAAGTCGGTTGAATAAGTGGAGAGCTCAAATAGCTTGGTGACGCGTGTGGAAAGCTTAGTGGTGCATTCGTACAACTCGGATAGCATGAAGATGTGTGAAGACAAGTTTGTTATTTGAAGGTTAGAGATTGCAACAAAGAGTTGAAAAGGGGGTTGGAAGGTTAGAGATTACAAAAAATGATTTACAATAAAGAGTTGAAAAGGAGGTTAGAGATATGTAATTTTACAGGCAAAAGCTTAAAGAGAAGAAAATAGGCTTTGCATAAGAGATGCCTGGAACTTGAGCAAGATGTTTCAAGATTGCAAGAACAGTTTCAAACCGAAAAGGATATGAGAGTCACACTGGAAGTGCAAGATGAGAAGTGACAACTTGAAATGGATGAAGAGATAAATGCTATTACGTGGGCATGGTCCAATCTGTCGAAAGGATCTTAGCCTAGTGACCAGAACTCAATTAAGAACAAGTTGGCTGTTGAGAGTTCTGAGAACAAGTAGGCCACAGTAAAAGTGAAGAACCCGATTAATCATGATAGGAGCAAGCACGGTGTAAAAGTAGTTACTACACGTGGGAAGCTGAGACGAAGAATAGAAGAATCAAAATGAAGAATAAAAGAAACATTTAAGTTTACAAAGGAGTTTTGTTAGAATAAATTGAAATGAACTAAAGTTAAATAGGCAATAGTTAATGAATCAGTAGTTGGAGTCTTATGGATAATTAATATATTAGTTGTTGGAGATTTATGGGTGATTAATGGATTAGTCGTTTATAGTTGTTTTTATCTATTTTGGGTACAAAGGTCAGAAAATATGAGTCTATAAATTATATTGTTCATTGTATGAAAACAACGACAAAAAGTGAATAAAGTTGTTTGACAAGAGAAGTTTGTTGTCTACAGTTTTGATGTCACTTCATTTTCTTTCGTTATTCTTCAGCATACTGTCATACATTTAACAAAATGGCAAAATGCATGAAAATTAAAGAATATAATGGTAAAACATTTAGTTGACAAAATGGTAAAACATAGAAAAACTTACAAAACGGATTAGTTGAAAAAATTGTGGTTTAAATGGAGTTGAGTCATTTTTAATTCAGCTTATTTGGCTGCGATCTAAAGAAGTTTATGGAGTGATATCACTTTTTCAAACACATTTAATTATAATTTATATCTATTTATTTATATATTAAATTATCATATTTAAATTTTAAAATTAAACTTATGTGTTTTTTATTTAAATTTATTTTATATTTTTTAATTTTTTTTAAGGTAAGTCAAAATGATCCACTGACTCCGCACAGAACAAGATTAGGTTAAAATTATAGCTCTTTTATAAAATAGATCAGATCCATACAATTTTGTAGGTGTCCTTGACAAATGTTACAGATAGAAAAGCCTGGGTGGTAAATGGTAAAAAACAATTATAGTTAAATGTTAAAAATGGACAATTAGTTCTGTTGTTTTTTTAGTATCTGGCAATGATCGTTCCACATGATTGTATATTCATGAGCTAATCATGTTCCAGTGATCATGATTCATGATAGTAGTTTTATGATGAAAATAAAAAGTAATAACAGTTTTTACACAGTCAAGCATTAGTTTTTTTAGGACATTGTTATTGAAAGACAATTTCCCAGGAAATTTTATTAAGATGAAGTGTTAACTCAGAACCTAGATTCAAACTGTAATCCAGAAATATAATCACAATTGACGAAATGACTATATGCAGTTTCTCATAGAGATTGTAACTGTCATTTGTTCTGCAAAATTTGTAGGTTTTCGTGTGCACTCATCTCATGGATTTATTGCATGGACATTCCTTGACCAAGGTTACGATCTTATACTTGTGCAAGAAGTTTGAAGTGTTTGAACTCCTCGGTTGAGTGATCATAAACATTTCATTTGGACTATTTCAGTCTGAGCAGATTAAGTTTTACACAATGAGCATACTGAGGCCTGACGACAATTCCACATATATTGACGACATTGTATTTTTATACAGGTATATTTTGTTGATTCTGCCATGCAGTATGCTAAGAACTATATTCACCATCGAAGGTTATTTGATGTCAAAAGAAGGATTTGATAGAAATTGTGGAGGTTGTTGTACTTCACTTGATCAGACAATATAACAAACATGTGTGTGTATTTAAAAAAAAAGTTACTTTAATAGATGCAATTTTTTTAGTCTAAGACTAGAGATGGAAAACTGATTGCCAAAAATTATATGTTTAAGCATGCATCTATTTCGATGAGGTCATCCTGAACATTAAAATCTGCACATGAATGAGTGTTTGGTTTATGTAATGCTCCAGGCAGAGGAGCTTTCATTGTACTTTGCCCTTGTACTTTGTCTAGACTATTGAGATAGTATAGAGTTGTAGTGTGTCTGCTGTCTGAGGAGATTTCATCTTTGTTATTATCATTATTCTCGCAGGCTTATCCCTGGACAAGCGCATCATAGCTACGGTATGCTTTTGCTTTATTCAGTATTTCATGTCTAGAATATTAGAGATATACTTTCTAACACAACAAAGAAAAATGTCAAACACATTCTTTAATACATCATTTGGTGAATACCAGCACAGGAAAGGGTCTTTATTAAAAGTGTGTTACTAACATATTTTGCAATATCAATTGAAATACCAATGAAAATGATGTGTGCGGTTTCTGGAATCCTGCAGGGCTGCATTGTGCGCTACTTGCTGGTAATTAACAAAACTGCTGCTTAAACATGATATTTCCTGATAAAGAAAATACGCAAAGCATATTTAATTTTCTGTTCTTGTTTCTTTCATGGAAACATGCTGCTCCGTTCACGCAGGTGTACCAGAGGAAATTGTAAAAAGAGCTGCTGCTGTGTTGGATGCCGTTTCAAATAATAATCATGTGGAGCGGTTATGCAATGAGAACATCTCTGCCCAAGATCGTCAATGCAAGGTGAAATTTCAATTTGAAGAGTCAAATTAGAGCTTTGGATATTGTTTACTCTCTCAGGTACGTTTATTTATATTTCTGAATGGAATGCAGGATGCCATGGAGAAATTGTTGGAATTCGATATTGAAAAAGGCGACTTAAAACTTTTCTTTGAGGATATATTTTCTCCAGTTCTTAATGCATCGTGACTGAAAGTCTTATCTGCTGGTCGTTTTCGTAGGAATTATTGAGATGCCAGGTGTGATGGTATGACATTTATATCAAGATGAGTTGCATACATTTTTATCGAGCATCCATTTTGGAGAATTATATCTTCCTATAGCAGACTCTTTTTCATTGGTTATCAACGACAAGCTAAAAAGTCAGTAGCAAGTGGAAAGTTTAGAGAGTGAATAGCTTTAATCAATAAATAGGATTTTCATCATCAGAAGTCTGAGATTAAGACTTACGCTAATTTTATTAGATTACAATATAATAAGTAGGGTTAAATTATTCTGCCCTTCAAAAAATTAATTCTCAAAAATTACAAAACCATATATTGCGATCTTTTATAGAAGATTAAAAGTGAATTATTTTTATTAAATATATTTTTTAAATTATAAAAACTAAATTAAAATATTATCGTGTTCATTAGGATGAAAGATACTCTTAAACCCTAATAATTAGGTGTTTGAAGTCTATTACAATTTAAAAACTTAGAACCCACTTTGGTAAATAGCATAATTAAGAATTTATTGAATAGATATTTATCTTGTAAGTAATTGCGTAATTTTTTTTTATAATAGAGATAAAAGTAAGTTAGATTATTTTTACAAATTATTGTAGAAAATAATTTATAAGTATATATGATAAGTTATTTTTTATTCCTTTAAATACTTTGAAGTAACGTCATAAGATAAATCTAACAAAGTATTTCACCCACGAATTCATTACTAGAGAATATCAAACATCTCTAAATTGATTGCAATATTAACCTATTATTCCCAAAGCTAAAATCCTAAGTTGGTTGTGGTCAATACCAATATTTAGAAAATTCTAATAAGTTCGGACTGTTAATATGTTTACAAATGTTTCTCCTTCCTTTCCTCTTACGGTTGATTTTGTCCACAGCTAGGTTAACATCAACGCTTGAACTTGAAGCAGTTGGATCTTGCCCACCCTGTCAACGTAAGCTACAACTACTTGCTTGATAGGAAAACATTATATGGTTTGTCATACTTCATTAACGTCTATTAAAAGTAGTATAAAACCATCATTCTCATAAGAATGCATTTTGTCAGATGCACCTTCATCCCATGTACCAATTTAGATATGCCATCCACTCCAAGTAACATGATGCATATTCTGCTAACCAGAAATAATTTTCCATGAAGCCTTCGGGATCTTTTTTCCCTCCCCAACATCACATTCGACGTTTAATATCGAATTATAAAGAAAAGAAATGTCATTGAAGAGTTAATGAATGCTAAAGTTCAGGCTGCTACTAGTTGTCTCATATTAATGGGAGATGCGTAACCTGAAGGACCGTCGAAAAGTCTATTAACAAATATACGAGAAGCTGCCTCCGTAGGATGGAATTGGTCAAAGAAGATGTGATCTTGTCTATTAGGACAAAGGTTTGACAATGGCAGGCAGGGAGCCCTGGCATTCAGCTCACCCAGTCCACAACAAGCACCTTTTACCTCACTAAATCCTGAAAAGGGATTTCAATTATTTTTAATTACAATCCAATCTGATAAAATAAATAATTAAAAGAGATAAAAAAAAGTGAAACAGTTTCTAAGATGTTTGAATTAAAAGAAAATAATACTTTTATACGTTCTTATATAAAATAATACAGTATAATTAACATTATTGATTAGTAAATTATAACATGCATATTTTTAAGTAAATGAATAATTTACGATTCATAATCAACTGTTGATCTTATTTCATGTTTTAAGTCACTTTAAATAAACAATAACAGAAAAATTGTTTATTTAATAAAGTGTGGTAGTAAATGAGAATACCATAAGAAGCTGGAGTCTGAATGAGGTCGTTGATGGCAGCGTAAGTGTCAAAGTAGGAGTAGATTATCCCTCTATTCTCTGATTGCCATTCCATCAACATGGATTGAAGGCCTTCATTATATTTTACGGACCAGTAATTCACTTCTACAACGCATTCCGTTTTGTTCTTCAGCCTGAATTCAGGGCAGCATCCCAGTGTCCCAACTCCCGCGATCTCAAATTTACGTGCACCATCATCGTATAATCTCTACAAAATATTTTTAAATAAAAACACCGTTGGATTTACAAGAAAAAGAAGTTTATTAGAGATATATAATAAATTCACATCACTCTCGTCAAAATTTTGAATTTATGAATTTTTATTTTTATATAATATTCTATTTTCTTATTTTTATTTAATTTAAGATTTAGATTCACATGATTACTAAGAAATATAACATTAATTAATGAAACATATCTAATTCATCCATAAAAGATATACATCTTAATCTAAAACTTTAAAATAATAATAAATTTATAAATTTTCTTTCTATGGATAAACTTTTTTGTTACACTCCCACTTATATTCACAATAATATGGATGTGTGGTACCTGTAGTTGTAATTTTAGTGAGAGAAGCATGAAATCAACATACTGGTGTGGGGTGCTTTTCTTACGTAGATCTGATGATTCAAAGTATCCAAACATGTCGTTGCTGCCAATCACCACAACAAAAATTGATTTTGAGAGATGTTTCTGAATAGCCGCTGCTCCTATTTCTCGTGTCATTTCCTCGCGCACAATAGAGTAGTAGTCCACTTGTTTTGTCAGCGGTATTGATTGTCTCTGAATTCATAATAAACTATAATATTATACCTCAACAAGGAATTTCCTCTTTTATTTTTCTCAAATTATTTTTCTGTAAATATGATAAATGCATCACCTAATTGGATGGATTGGAGTTGAAAGAAGACAGAAAAGGACAGTGTGATAAATGAATAATAAGCAACAACCAATTTAATATGAGTTGGTCATATCTAGATTGAGAGTTCTATCATATTCAAAATAATATATATTAAATTTTGACTTCCCGAATAAAGTTCAAGATAATAAAAACAGAGTATCGGCAGATAAAATTATTATCCAAAAAAATAAAAATAAAATTTAATTTATATTTTATTAAGTTAAATTTGATTAAGATTTAATTAAAATTTAACTTATATTATATTTTATATTTTTATTTAAATTTTATTTTAAAAATTTATAAAATATTTTTTTAAAAAATATTTGCACATATCCATATATATATATATATATATATATATATTGAGTTTTTTAAATAGATATCCAACAATGGATTAAATCTTTTTGTTAGCAGATAAATATAATCCGTGTCGACCTTATCCCATTTCTCTTTCACACCCACTAAACTTGATTTTCAAACCTTTTTAATTTTTATGAATTAATTAAGCTAGTATTGGACAATAGTGTTAAGAAGGTTCTCAAAATTTAAAATCCAACATTCTTTATTGACGGGTTTGCACACTGATTAGGTTAACTCAACCCACAATCTGTCAACATTATGCAAAACTAAGATAAAAGTAATAAACATGTATATGATTATGTTATATTCTCCTTAATTCTAAAGAAAAGGAACTGTGTCACTATCTAGATTTAAATGGTCCACATCTTTCAAAAAGATGGACCCAAAACACCAACTCCTTTCAACGGAGGCCCACTTCAGGTCCATCTTGGGTCAGATTCCCAGAACCTATTTGGGTCGTATACCTTGCACATACACGATAAATGAATAAAAGTAAAAAAAAAAAAAAAAAAAGACAAAAACTTTAAAATAAATATAAAAAAAAAAAAACTACTTTTGGTGACTTACATATCGTAAGTCAGAACCATCAAATATTCCAGCACCTGCGGAAGCAAAGCTAACACCATCCATGAAAGATGCATTGTTTTTGTTGGCAGTTGATGTTAGAGAAAGGTAAGGTGGCGAAGTTGCCAAACCCAATTTCTCAGCTGCAATTTCAACCCACACAACACAATCATTACATTAACTAAAAGATTTATCTATATATCCTATATTCTTGTTTTTTTTTTGCCATAACCTTATACTTAACTTTTTATTAATTTGCATAATAAGAAACTTTAAATGTTTTATGAAAGTTTGTGCACCAAACTATCTATCTATGTTGTCTTTTTATGCTATGTCGGTGTTCTTTTTCCATGTTTTCTGGGTCTCAGTTTATCAACCTTGTTAAGAATATCTTACGGGTGAAGAAAATGGCAGAAAACAAATCTACTTTCCAAAAATATTTCTCAACAATATATATTAAATAATCAATTCAAACAAATTATAAAACAAATATAACTAAACGAGTTCAAGATATATACACAACCTGAGAAGACAGAATTCAGTAACTGAAAAATTCTCGCACTAAAAAATTGTCTCTATAGTTGAAGTGATATCTATAAGACCAATATAGATAGATATGATTGTTGAAATTCCATAACTTTACAGTGATTTTGAGAAAATAATAAGTGAGGAACATTTGAAATGGTATAATAGTTAAGGTTTGTTTGGAATGAATTACCAAGAAAATCTGCAGCATTCTTGCCGTTGCTAAATCTGCCAGTGGGTTTGTGGGTGGGAAAATCAATGCCATAGTGACGATGATTTGCCTTTGCAATGGAAAGAGTCAAGTAATTGTTGTTGCCGACGTCCACGAGTGAGTCTCCAAACACGTACAGAGCTGGAACCATTTTAGCCTCTGAAGATCCAAACTTTAAGATGAAAAAGCCATAGATCATAAAGAAGATAAAACCCACATAACCTTTTTTACCCATCTTGGTTTGGTTTGTGTCTGCTTCAAATTGTTGCTGGTTTAGAGCTTTGGGGTTCTGTGGAGGTAGACAACTGTTTGATTAATATATAAAGATGCCCTAAAGCTGGCTGAAAGCTTCTGGTTTACGTGTGAAAACAGAAATCTGATTGAATGGTAGTGAGAGATAGTGGACCAACAGTATTCTCCAGATACTCCATCCACTGAAATTCATGTTTATTTTATTGTCAAATGATGTGTCATGTCTTAATGGAACAAACATTGTCAACGTCAAAAGCAAAAATTCTCTCTCTTCTTCCTTGGTTTTAACTGTTTACACTGCTGCATACGTTGTAATTCATATTTCAACTTCATACATTACCTTCAAAGTATCTTTCTAACATGAAAAAAAAATTAATATCAAAACGGAGTCAAGAAATATTCTTCTCTACTTAATTGTTGATCTTCTTAGGTTGTCTTCAATTCTAGATATCATTATTCAGTATTTTCGATTTAGTCTTCAAGTCGAACTAGTCTAATTACATCCAACAGCTTATAAATATGGTTTATTTTATTAGTCACGTTGGATTTATGAAAATGGTTTCGTATTGGTACAGTCTCCATATCCCTCTCATTTTGGTGTATGTTCGATTCGTCCATGTATTCCTTCCATTCGAAGTCTGTCAAGAGCCGCTCCTTGTCTGTGTTCCTGCATTTCATGCCCTCGTCACAGAGTGCCCGGGTGTCACATGAATCAATCAGTTGATCTTAGTCTTGGAAACCAACCACCAGTTACACAAACGAAGGAGTTTGAAATGTTCTTCCTGCATGAGAATTGACCGTTCAAATGTGTAAAGACGTTGATCGAACGGTTATATGATATAATATCGTTAAATTAAGATTACCGTTAGAGTTTCATATATATATATATATATATATATATATATATTAATTTAATAGGTTGTAAAGCAGAGGTAGCCACATGAAAATATGCAATATCGAAGTGAAAGCCTCATTCAGCAGAAAAGTAAAAGGTTTGTAGACTTGTTTCATATTCTGTGCATAAATAATTCTCTTAACCTTATAAAGAAATTTGAAAACCCTGATGTTGATAAAGTGTTGAAGGTCCAAAGTGAGAGTGGTCCCAAAGCTTTTGGCTTTGAAAACTATGCAGAAAGAATATATTATACAAAGAAGATTTTAAAATTTTCATAGGAAAGCTAAGAAAGTCAGCTTGCAATTTATATGGTTGAGTCCACTATCCCTCCCTCCCCTAATTATTTTTGAATTCTGATTTGCATTCATTGCACCATATTCTTCCCACTTCTATATGTTCCTCATGATTTTGTTCCTACTCTACAAATTCTAACTAAGGTTTCTTTTTTTCACTGTGCCATTTCATGAAAAAGACACCATATACACTAATCTCGACTCAAATCTTCTAAAAATAAGTCAGAACTTCCACAATTGTAATCAACACATTTAAGAATATTTTTGTATTTTGAAGACAGATACCAGAAATATTCGATATTAATATATAAAGTAAATAAGTCTAAGGAGATTATGATACTTCTTTTTAACTCAAAATTTTAAAATTGTCAATTTTGTGTCCTTTTATATATTGTTAAAAATATATAAACTATTCTTTAAATCATGTTATAAAATAAAGATGATAATAAAAAAAAAAAAAGAAGAGAGCATAAAAGGAAATGAAGTCTAACTTTTGTGTGTATTGTTACTTAGAAAAAAAGGATAAATAATTAATACAAATATTTAAATCTCATAAAAATAATCAATTTTATAGTAAATTAATCAATTATATAAATTAATGGACAAACATTAATTCATAACAATCTCTCTGGGATGTCTATTGATTAGAGAATTCATGAAAAAATTATTTTCTAATCTTTGCATTTAAATATAATGACAAATTTCATTCTCACTAAGATAATTATACTACATACGTCTTGATTGTTTGTCTTAATCCATAAAAGGACTTGTTCAATTTTAGGAATACGATCTAACATCATCCATTAGATGTAATTGCAGATCTTCTTGTGTAACTAGACTAATCAAATATCAAAATGTTATTGCATCCAATAACTTGAATATGTCTCTTCAAAAATCAATATCAAGTATTTGTGAAAAGCTTTGAGCAACTAATCATACTTTGTATCTAAATTTCACCATTTTTATTTTGTTTCTACACAAAAATTCATTTGTATCCAATGGATTTTACACCTTCAAGTGTACGAGTTACAAGTCTAGAAGTTTTTCCTTTAGTAAGTGAATCTATTTTGTATCTACATAGAAACTTCTTCTGCAATTATATATATATATATATATATATATATATATATATATATATATATATATATATATATATATATATATATATATATATATATATATATATATATATAGTCTATTTCTTAAAACTCTTGTTACCAAATAAGGTGACCAATGCTTCCATCTGGTTTAACAAAAAAGAAACAATATCAAGAGGAGTGACATTCATATGATCATAATCAAAATCACCATTTTCACAAGAAAAGTGCATTTCTATGTTCTTATCCTTATTTTTAAGATACTTTGGAGTTGATAAATACAACCAAATGGTTTTTACTACCCTAATGATAACTTATATTTTCATCTTATTTGTCATTATTCTTACCTTTTTCTTTTTTTCCTTTTTCACATTATTGTTCCACTTTTGATGATATAATATCTCTTTGAAAATTTCTTTATGACCATGTCCATAACCATGATCACTAGCACAACCATAATCAAGGCCACAACTATGACCATGAAAATATATAAAAGATATTGTTGCATTCACTTATGAGAATAGAGAAAACCAGTTAGACGAGTCTCATTATTTATTTCATCAAAAGTTCATTATTTTGTTCAACCACAAGAAAGCATGAAATAAATTCAAAATATTTGTCAAATCTTTTTTCATGACATTGTTGTTGCGAGCAAACTAGTTTATCATATGCTTTATTTTTTTTCTTTAATGACATCACCAAAATCTATTGCATCTAAATGTATTTCAACATTTAATATCAATTTTTTCTCGTACTATCAATGACTACAAATTCAAATTTTGCAAGGTTTATATGTTTAGAAGTACATAAAATATTAATAATAACAAATTTTCATGTATGAAATTATAAAATTAATATAAAATAATAATAATAATAAAGTATAATAAATGAATAATCATTTATTCATATCTCATATTTTTGATAAAAATATAAAATCAAAATAAAGTATAATGTAACGAGTCATAATTTGATAATCTATAAACAAAATTTTTAACATTATTCATAACATTGTGTAAATAAACCTTTTTTCAATTTACAAATACTAACAACATATCAATTTTAAATTAGAAAAAAAAAGCATATTAAATAAATAAAATATTACATTGATTTTATCGTTTTTAAGAGCTTAGGAAGGAATTGACAATAAATATTTAATATTTATTGCACTCAAAAGAACCAGCCCAAAAGGGCACATTCACACAGACACTTCTTTTAAACACTTTCTTTTGTCGCAATAGCAACCTTTATTTCAGTAAAAAAAATTCATGAATTAATTTTATTTTATTTTATTTGTAAAAAAACAGAAAGAAAGAACATTGAATTGGTGAGCAACCCATCACAAAATTCCACATGCAACCAACCACCGAAGGCCATGACCGGCCGGCCACCGCCCACGGTGCCTCCGCTCAACTCACTCTTCTCATATTTCAACTTTCCAACCCCACAAAGTCACTTTCAACTTTTACATATTTTTCTTTTAATAAGGTCTAAAGTTGTTACATGCACACACCAAACAAATAGTTCCTAGCATTTATCTTTTCAATCAATATTTCTAAAAATAATAAATTAAAGCTATGCTATACAAAAATAACCTAACATTAATTATCATTAGAGGCTAAAATGGTTCACTTTTTTAATTCTTTGCATTTATGTTGGTGTGTGTAAATTTAGCATATTATGGTGTTGCATATTGTAATGCTTTAGCACTAAGTGTCAAAAATATATTTATGTATTTTATCAAAATATCCTTAAAAAAACTAAAAGTATTAACAGAATGAATATCAAAATGATCCTTAAAAAAACTAAAAGAATTAACAGAATGAAGATAAAAAAAAAACGAGATGTCTAATATAAATTATTCTTATCTACCTCGTATTATTTAATGATACTCATATTTAGATAATAATAAATAAAACAGATTTAGTATATCTAATATAAATTATACCTATCTACCTCTAAATGTTACTCAAGCTTTAAACGTTAAAGATATATGTTTGGATGTTCAAAATATTGAATCTGTACATTGGACAAATAATGATTAATATCATTAGTGTTGTCAGGTATTGTGAATGTACTGATGCATTGAAGGTGAACATTGTGAAGTTAATGTGTCTTATTTTGAATCATATTTATCATCATTATTTAAAGTACAATATCTATTTTGAACTTATTTCATTACTTGTAATTGTTATAAAAAACACGATTGAGTTGTCTTGAAAATAATCTCGTGCATTGCACGAGTCACAAAATACTAGTTATACCATTATTATGTTACCATATGTATCACCATGAATTATAATAATGTGTAATTAATTATATTATATTATACAATAAAAAAATAAACAATTATAATATAATTACCATAAATAAGAGAACACTGTGATATTATAATAATAAAATGTTTAAAATATAAATAGAATTTTAATTAATTGAGATTATTTTATGAAAATTACACTTTTTATCTAAATTTCTTTCCATTCTCACTTTACAGTTTTTATCTCGATCTTTATTTTTTTTAAAATCAAGAACCATATGATTTTTCCTAGTGAAGATCTTTACATATCTATTTGATCAGATTCAACAAAGTAATATCATTTTTTTCTCTTTTTGAAATAGTTTTGTTCTTTGAGTTTGTATGTGTGCTCTACTACATATAGTGGCTCAAATGTGTTCAAAATGAATTTTTGTTGTTTTGTGATCATGGTGATATGTTTAAATTTCTAATTAGAGTTTTTTTTTGTCTAGTTAAGTGATATATAAGAAATAAAACTCTAAGGAGCAACCGAGTAAAAAGGAAGTTTAACTAAGAAAAGAAGGAGCTAACCCATAATTTTTGCATGTTGATTTCTACTATCTTGATTGATAGTTGGTACTTTATGGATTGATTGTTGAATTCGTGTAATTTCATCTATTGATTTGGTTGAATTGGGGAAAACTATGTGAAAAGGTTAAATTAGGGTTTAAAACTGTAAATTTGGTCTCTTACTTGTGTTGTTTTTAGATTGACATAGTGAAGTGATACTCTTAGCTTCAATGAGTCATTTTAAGCAAATTGGTCCTATTTTGACTCGTATGGAAGAGAAAAACACTATATTGGGAATGGAGGTATGACATGTTCTACAAAATTTTGTGTATGGTTTATGCAGATCTACTCAACAAGCTAACCGCTCACTAAATGAGTGCCAAAATTGAGTATGATAGAGAGGCGAGGAGGCTTTCTCACTAGGTGAGCCAATCTCTAGCTGAGTAATTGTCAAATTTCAAGTTTGAAAGAGAAGTAGGGAGACTTCTCTAGCTAGGTGAGCCATTTTCTCACTGGGTGAGTACGTGTTTTCTGTTTCGAGACATCTTGATAAAATTGAGATTCCCGCTTTATAATAATCATTAGATCAAGTTAAAATTTTGACAATTGATTCTATACATATGAATATTCACTTTGATCATTTGGATATTTGATTAGAGGTCTTTGGTTGGAAAATTATTTTGTTGTTTTGATATTAGTAACAAAAATATTGTAATTAAATATTATGCTAATACAATAAAAAAAATCATATATAAACTCTCAACATGTAAATATAAATAAATAATAGGTGATTAATGCTACGATGAGTTTGAATTGAGGTAAAATACATAAGTGTGACATGGTTTGATGATTTAAGATTATATGAGAATATGATTAATGAACTATTTGTGATATGTTGTTCTTTGACTATTTTTTTGTGACCGTGTTTACTAATTTGATAATGTTTAATTTGAATTAAGATGAATATGAAAAGAATGACGAGGTAGCTATTTCTAGGGTGAGAATATTACAATGAATTATTTTGTATGGGGTGTATTGTCGATAGAGACTGAAATGAGATCATTCTTATTGTGTTAGTAATTGAATTTATATATATGAAAATAACAAGTTGTGAGAGTTAATGAAGTTTCATATATCTAGAGTGAGTCAATTAAAGTCAAGTTTGTAATATATATAATTTATCATATCATGCTCTATAAATTGAGAAAAGGCCCAAACATGTTATAATTATAGCTATTGAAAGAAAAAATTGAATAAGCAATGGCAGGTGTGCTTGTGATTATTGCATATGAGTATGCCATGAGAGTCATGTGTTTATTTTATGAATTGGTATTGTATTCTACTTTACTTTAGATGTGTTTTTGTATTTATATTTTTATTTTTCCACGTATGTTATACTTAATAAAAAGTTAATGATAATAGGAAAATAGTGAAGCAATAAAACTATTAATAACTTTTAGAGAGAGAGAGAGAGTAATGGTTAGGTAAATATATAATTTTTATACTGAATAGATTATTTAGTTGATTATCTATTATTCATCTTTAAAAAGTTTGATTTACTCCTTCTCGAAATTTGTAAATAAAGTTTACATATTAATAAGTTAGGTTATGATTTTTTTTATAAATTATGTGATGTTTTAAATTAGTAAGTAAATTTTACTAAACGGGAATGTTATAAGTAAAACTAAATAATAATAAAACCTAACATAAAATAATAATGATAATAATAATTTAGTATTTAATATTTAATTAAAATTAATTTATAACAATAAAAATAATTAAGAATACCAAGAATAAAATATACGAAAGAAAATTAAATACATTCAAGACTATAAATGAACTAAAATAATATATAATTTACATGTTAAGTTTTTAAAAAATGAGTAAATTAAAAAAACTTATCGAACATTTTTATAATTATCAAACTAAATTATAAACTAGTTAAATATATTAATACATAACTTATTATGTTAATTAATATACTTATATTATGTCATTTTTTTAACTCCATATAAATATCAACTTATCTACAAATCACTTTTTTAATGTTTTTTTAATCTTTAATCTCTATTCTGTTCTAATAAATTAAAATAATATATATATATATATATATATATATATATATATATATATATATATATTACCAAAGTTTGATATCCTAAATAAAAATAATTAAAATTAAAATTATTATTAAGCGTTATAATATCATAAAATAAAATAAAATTAATTACATTTATTCACATTTAAGTTCATTAAATTGAAATAATGCTCATTAATCAAAATAATTAATGACTTGTTGTGGATTTGATTAATCCAAACTGTAACACACTTGCTCTCAAGTTTTGTAAAAATAATTCAAGTAGATATTCTATTTTTTTTCTAGTTTCAAACTTTGAAAAATTTATGTAATTAAATAAGTAGTATTATACTAAAGATATGTCGTGTGTCGTGTTGTAGCTGTTTTGTTTTTTTTTAATATTTTTAAATTTTTACTTCAGTTTTTTCTAAAAAAAAATTATCCACATATCAGTTTAGTATTGGAATATATGATATTATATTATGATTTTTTAAAACTTATTTTTTATACCTTTTATTCAATTCAATCTTAAATTATTAAAAAATAAATTAAAATTGAATTGAATTAATAAAATAAATATAAAACGAAAATAAATATGAGTCAACAAATAACATTGTTATTGCTATGTCCCATCCATTGTAAAGTGACATGATATTTCATCAAAAAATTGAAGTAAAATATTAAAATTAATTAATAATGAAAAGAAAACGAAAAAAAAAATATACGTGACATTTCGTAATTGATATAATATTAATAAAAATAACCTAATTACATCATTTTAAAAAAAAATAAACTTAATTATAAAAAACTTATGAATTATTTCTACATACCAAACTACTAATTAAACAATAAAATTTTTAAATTAACTATTAATATGATATCACACTTATCACACACCAAAAATTAATCTATGTTAATAAATGAACGTTTAGTCTGAGGTGGAAGGTGTTCTCATTAAATCACTTTGTCATATTAATTATTACTCACTCCAATGTGTAACGTTTTTTTAACTGAGTAAAATTCATTAGTACTCATTAATTTTATTTATCATATATATTAATTAATTTGGACCCATTCAAATTTAACTGAACCAGACAAATATTAATTCATTTAGTGTTTAAGCTGAGGTGGATTTACGCGTATCCATTAAATTCGGGTTGTAACATTTAAGCTAATGTGAAGAAAAAAATAAGGACAGTGATGAAAAGCACTTCAAACGCGTTTCACAGGCATCACTTTCAAAAATAAAAAATAGTTTTTACTCTCTTGATAAATATTGCTTAAAAAAATTATTTTTATATTTTTCGTTAATCATTCAATTTTTTCTTTGCTTATACTAAATATTATAAATATATCTGTTTATTAATAATGAAAATAATAATTTTTAAAATCAAATAATGAAAATAAGTTATTCTAAAAGTTTAAAAAATTAAGAAAATAAACTGTTTACTGTAATGTTGTTATACGCGGAATTTTATGAAAATTTGTTAATATGAGACATCGAATTTTGAGAAAACTCACTCTTCAATATAGTTTAGGAAAAAAATGAATTTTTGTAAAGTTGTGGACCTGACCATCTTTTGAGTAAAATAATATTTAATATTTTTTTATAGTAAATGCCTAAAACTTTTAACTGGAATTAAAGAAATTATTTAATGTTTACTTTTAAAAATAATTCTAATCAGTTACATATTATATCTTTTTACAGTTTTTTATATTTTAATATATACTTATATGTTATTATATATTTGTTTTCCTTATAATTTTTCTTAATTAAAGATATAAAAATGACAATTACATTATTTTAAAATTTTAAAAATAAAATATACTAAAATATTAAAAATATATTAGAAAACATGTGCACTTAATGTATTATTGAGATAGAGATGTTTGACTAAGAAGAGGAGAAATTAATTAATTATGGTTTTATATTATATATAGCATAGCAATGAAATGAGAAAGGATAAAGAAAAAAAGAAGCAGTAGAAGTGAGAAATAGAGAGTAGTGAAAGGGAGGCACCCCACCCACCAAGAACCGAAGCTGAGGTTCGGATGGTGACAGCCAGGCTCGGACCTGACTGAGCCTCTCGAAAAAAGCCAAGGGAGGCACCCTCGAAAATAATGGAGTGTTCCAAAGCAAGAGAAGAGAGAGAGTGAAACAGGGTTTTAGAGAGAGACGCAGCACCAACAACACCAGCCATAGATTAGATGATGGGTCAGATCGTGCGGAGGAAGAAGAAGGGACGTCCATCAAAGACAGATCTAGCACGCCGCTCCGGTCAATCTCCGGCATCCTCCCAGCCAGACCTACGACGGAGCCGCCGCCGCCGGAATGTGCGCTACAACATCGACTACGACGACTACCTTGACGAGGAGGACGAGGACGAAGAGGAGGACGAGAGGAGGCGCGAGAAGAAGAAGCTCAAGCTGGTGGTGAAGCTCAACAACAACGAGGAGGAAGACGATGACGAGGAGGAGGACGCGCCGAGTCATGTGGGGGCGCGTGGAGTGCACGCGCAGGAGGAAAAGGGGGAGGAGGAGGAGGATGAGGGAGAGGAGGAAGAGGAAGAGGAGGAGGAAGGGAATGAGGAGGCGGAGGAGCTGGAAGAAGAGCGTGAGGTAACAGACACAAGTGCTGAAAATTTTGTGATTAGGGAGAAGAGTGTGTTCAGTGTCCACCTCGGAAATTTTTTGATACCAATTGGTCCATAATTGAATTATATTTCTCTCTCTGTGGTTTTGTGTTTCTCTCTCTAGGGCTTTCTCTTTCTCTCTCTGTGTCGGGATTTTGGGGGAGATAACTAACGCGTCAACTGTCAAAACTATCACACACATGCAGACTCTCTCTGATTGTGTTTTCTTTCATTTTATTAACGCTCTTTCTCTCTCCCTGTCTATGACTAGAGATAAGATAACCTAGGACGCATTGTTGTCTGTCTCTGTCTCTGTCTCCATCGCATCATTTTCTTATATAAACGCAGTATTTGCCTTTTCTGTGGTTTTGGGTTGCGTTATTAATTGTGTGGTTTCTTGTGACAGGCAAAGGGAAGAAAAGTGGATTCTAAAGGGCTCCACTCAGTTTCAGGTGTGTGTGTGTGTGTATAGCGATTTATGGTTTCTGTTGTAATGTAATTCTTATTTCATATTTCACAGCTTTTTCCTTGTGTACCTCGTTCGATACTGAAACGGGTTTGCCGATGTTTTTGTTACCCTATCGTCCACTGTGAGTTTCTAAACTAAGTTTGGTTTTTCTGTTCTGTTTCTAGTGTTAGGAACTCCGTCGAAGCTTCCACCTGGGATTCCGTTGCCTGACAAGAGGACCCTGGAGTTGATCCTTGACAAGCTTCAGAAGTAAGGGGATTTCGATGAACATTTTCTTTCCTCTTGCACTCTTTTTGGTTGTGGTGAATGATTACTCTAGCATCTTCAACTTATATTGATGCATGCTGATGTGATGTCTTCTGGTGAATTGTCAGGAAGGACACATATGGTGTGTATGCTGAACCAGTTGATCCAGAAGAGGTGTGCGGGCTTTTCTTCCTTTGAAATTTTAATCTTGCTTTTGGAAGGCAATCTAAGTTGAAAGTTCAAATTATGTTTCAATGCAGCTTCCTGATTATCATGATGTGATTGAGAATCCAATGGACTTTTCCACAGTGAGGAAGAAATTGGCAAATGGATCCTATCCTACCTTGGAACAATTTGAGGTGTGTACATGTGTCAACTGTTCATGATGGTTAAAGTTGGGAGAGGTTTCTTTTCTTCTCTGAGATTATGATTGTTTTTTCTATTTGATTATAAGTGGGTTGATAGCTCGAGGGTGCTTGCAATTGGTGTGAGGGGAAACATTTAAGCGGCTTGTTTGTCAGTATAATAGAGTCTGTCTGGATTTTACTTACTTATGTTTGTCAGTAGCGATTTGTGTGTTTGTGATTGATAGTGGGAAACTTTTTCAGGAGTAAACTAATGATGGGATTGTATGAAATTTAGCACAATTTATTACTACAGTTTTTATTTCCTGGAAAGGAGTATATTTTCAATGTAATGATAGATTGGGTTATGGTAAGCATTGACATAGTGTAGCTTGTCTATTTTGGCATGAATAAATGATTGTTTCTTAATTTAGTAGAAATTTTGCAATTCAGCACCTCAGTGCCTAGAGCCCGAAAAATGTCTAATGTCGCACATGAGTGAGGCTATGGGAGATTAAAATATATGCTGATGCTAATAGGCAGTGGGGGGTAATATATCCTGGTTAGTTTGTCTCTTGTTTATGGCTCTTGGTACCCTATTTTAGATGATAAAAAGGTGTGGGAGAAGAAAATGACTTTTTTTATTAGTGTGGATTTTCTTTATAGACAACCTGTTATCATAATGATGTTTAAGAAATGCAAGAAACAAACTTGTTTGCTCCCTCATCTGAACTGAGGAGGATAACACCAACAGCAGGATTGTTGCCTTTTGACCTAGAGGCTCAAATTTTTGGAAAACAATCTGTTTGTGTGGGGCCAGGTTGTGTGCATCAATCATCGCAAAATTCTGCTAGGCGCACCTTGTGCACTAGGCAACACTTATTATCATCTTAACCAGTTTTAAACTGTAGGTTGTATGTTGTCTTCCTAGTTGAGTGATATTTTGAAAGGTAAATAACTTTTACTGTATCACATTAAATTTTGATGCAATTGTTGAATGCAGAGTGATGTATTTTTGATTTGCTCGAATGCAATGCAATACAATGCAGCGGAGACTATATACCACAAACAGGTATAGAATTTACTGTTCTCCCTTGAAAAACGTTTCCATGTAGCTATTTTGTTGTGCAAGCTGTATGATCCCTATATTTGTTTCAGGCAAGATCGATACAAGAACTGGCTAGGAAAAAGTTTGAAAAGTTACGGTTTGACTTTGATCGCTCTCAGAGTGAGCTGAAGTCTGAACAAAAAACTAGATCTAATTCCCTGGTTAAGAAGTCAGCAAAGAAGCCACTGGGTCATACTTCACAGGAACCAATTGGCTCTGATTTTTCCTCTGGTGCAACTCTTGCTACTATTGGAGATGTATTGCCAACATCCCATCCAATGCAAGGTGTCGTTTGTGAAAGGCCTGGAAATATTGATGGTCTTGTGGAGGGGAATGCTTTCATTATTGATGCAAATCAAGAGAAAGCAGAAGACTACATATCAGGTATCACAGAAAAGATTAAGCCCTTTCGTGCCTTCATTGTTTAATTTTTCTTAATTTCAGTTGGATATTACTGTCATCATATAGCTATTCTCTTCTGAGACTGTTGCTTTATTGTTTCAGGGAGGGGTCTGCTTTCCAAGTTGGGAAGGAAACCATCTATGCAAGATATGGAACGTCGTGCAACTTATAATATGCCTAATCCACCAGCTACGAGATCGGATTCTGTATTTACAACATTTGAGGGTGAAGTGAAGCAGCTGGTTACTGTATGTATCTAAAGAAGTGATTCTAATCCTTGAATAAAACTTTCTTATTTTTTTTAAAGCATCAATGTTGTATATTTTTGGCACCAGGTTGGACTTCAAGCTGAGCACTCCTATGCCAGGAGTTTGGCTCGTTTTGCTGCAACTCTAGGACCTACAGCTTGGAGAATCGCTTCCCAGAGGATTCAGCAGGCACTACCACCTGGCTGTAAATTTGGTCGTGGTTGGGTTGGAGAGTATGAACCACTTCCCACACCAGTATTAAAGCTTGATAATCTTGCCCAGCAGCAACCTATTTTGGGGACTAAGACGCAGTCTACTGCTGAGTTAATAAAGGTTGACAAAAATTGTAAGAATGTGGAATCCACCTCGGAACATCCTGTTAATGGACCAATCCATGAGGGAAAACAGCCTTCTGTCTGTTCTAGTAGTGGGCTTACATCGGATGGCAAATCATCTTTGTTTGGTTCTGCTGGATCAAGACCCAATTCTCATGACAATCTCTTTTATCCACAACCCAATGTCCAAACTAGGAACCTCAACAAGTCTGAGAACAAGGGTTTGAAACAAGTGGAATTGAACTCTTTACCCTCCAGTGATCAGAATAATGCCAGTCTAGTTGCAAAGCTTACAAGTAATGCTCCTGCAGCAGTGTCTAAGCCCAGAGAAATGATACCTAGTAACTTGACTATTTTACCGTCTATGCCTTTCAAGCAGCCAGATACCAACGGAGTTGTTGGTGGAGAGTTGCCCAATGGAAAAGTAAGGAATACTAGTTTAAACAGACGGATGCCTGGTGCATCATCCGAAAGTACGTCAAATCAAACAGGTAGATCAGCTCCCTTTGTTGCCCATGGACAGGAGCAGACTCTTAGTGACCCAGTTCAGTTGATGAGGATGTTAGCCGAAAAGACACAAAAACAACAGACTTCTAGTTCATCCAATCATTCCCCTGCTGACACCCCACCAGTGACCCCATCAGTTCCATTGGGACGGAGAGAGGATTTGAGCAATGCTTCAGCAGCAGCTGCCCGTGCATGGATGTCTGTTGGTGCAGCAGGTTTTAAACAAGGACCTGAAATTTCTAGTTCACCCAAAAATCAGATTTCTGCAGAATCATTGTACAACCCAGCGAGAGAGTTCCATCAGCCCTTTTCACGAATTAGGGGAGAGTTTTCTCCTGGTGGAACACCTTTCCAGTCTGAGAAGAACAATTTTCCATTTCAGGCACTTGTACCCCAATCTCAACCTATTCAACCAGTTGGTGCTTCACAGTTTCCAAACAGACCTATGGTCTTCCCTCAAGTAGCAGCTTCTGACTTGTCAAGATTTCAGATACCACCTTGGCGGGGTATCCGACCTCACAGTCAACCAAGACAGAAACAGGAAACACTTCCTCCTGACCTGAACATTGGTTTCCAACCTCCTGGTTCACCTGCAAAACAATCATCTGGTGTGCTGGTTGACTCTCAGCAACCAGACCTTGCTTTGCAACTGTGACATGTTATTGTATTTCTGTTGTGGATGTATCCACAAGATTGACTGATTGTGGAATTTCGGCTCCTGTCGTTGGACGTCAATTTTGATCCCAAAGGCCTTGTTGAATGAGGAAAAGGCTACCATTTTACTACTTTAGGAAGAGATGAAACCAATTGGGAAGATTGTTTTCCCTTGGATGCTTATGTTGGGGATCTTATGGTTTTATTGAAAAGGATTTGGCACTAGGTAAATCCAATGAGTTTGCTAGTTTCAGAAATTTGAGTGGATTTGCCAGAAGACAAATTCACGACTTTTCATCTTTTCCAGATGAGGATTACCTAGTGAATGTAGCTTATCTATGTTCTATCCAGGAGTTGAAACCATATAAAACATTAGGAGTCGTTCATGATCAAGCGTTGCTTAGATTTTTCACAATTAGCGGGCGAAAAATCCTGTTGATGATGCCTTGTACATTCTTTACAGATGGTTAAGATTCGGTTGATACCATTAGATTATGATTACTTGTTTATCTGAATTGATGGAAAGGCATCACTTCTTAGTTCTTAATGCTGCTATTATTCTGTACATGTCTTGAATGCAAAACCTCAACATGTTTTCCCTTGTTTTAGCCGATTCTCCAGCTTCAACATTTTAAGCAGTACCATGCACCCCTTCGAAAGGGTTTGGATATCTAGTGAAAATTTATTTATAGGTTGAGAAACAGTATGAAGGCTGGAGTGGTTTGATTTAGAAGTATCAAAACCAAGCACTGACATGGAAATATGGAGGTTGAATTGGCTTGTTTGATTAAAAAAAGCTGTTTAGATTAATTCATTTATATGAAATTATCTAAACGTATACAGATGGATAAATTATGTTTCTTAATTCTCATGAGTACGAATTTATTCTGTTTTAACTTTCTAAAATTGTTGGCTGTAGTTATTGCAAATAAACTCTTAAAACATTTTATACCAATATTGAATGTTATTGGGACACATTTATTGTAGTACATATAATTTCATGATTATCGATGTAGTAGTATGAATTGAACATTAATGTGAGACTTAAATAATAACATGAAGCAATGTTATAAAGTAATAAAGTGGGTGAAAAAGTGGTTGAAAAGAGAGATTGGTAAATAAAGATTTTGAATGAAAATTATTGAAGAATTAGGTCAGAAGCTATGGGTGACCTGCACATTACTCATTCCCATCCTTGTCTCACCCCTAAAGTGGAACTTTCGTGTTTTGGAACTACATGAATAATAGCTTTTTGCGAAAATGGCGCTATATTGAGCGATGATGGTAGGTGAAGCCCATAATTGGATTACAAAATTAGTTTGCCATATGGGGACACTCCACTCAACCAACTCAACTTACACTAAATAACCAAACCAAAATTCAAAAGCATGGTGCTTCCAATTTCCAATTTTTCAAGCCTTCGTGCCTCATCTATCACAATGCCACCTAAGCATAGCAATTTGAGAGCATGCATCACCATCACAAGACAGCTATAAGCTGTTTGGATTCCGAAAACTCAGAGAATCAGCTAACATAAGATGTTATTAGAGTATGCCAAACAACGTGAAAGTTTATAGTTACATGAACTCATAAATTCATTATCTTAAATTTTTTTTTACTGAAAGTAGTATCAATTTCTTATATGTGAGTTAAATTTGTTGGAAGTTCCATATAAATTAAAGATAAGACCAATTTAGTGGGTGCAAACCTTACCTTATAAGTTTGTTTTGTATGCTGAGCTTAAAGTTCACTTCTTAACATGATATCATAGTCAGGTTAGAGTCTATCTTAACGAGATTTGTGTAAACATATTATTCCACCCGCTATCGGACTACCCATTAATGTCTAGTCTCATGCTTGAAATGTATATATCTCAGTGTGAAGGTGTTTATTGGAAGTCCTATATCGGTTAGAGATCTCAATGTGAGGGGATGTTGGAAGTTTCACATCGACTAGAGATAAAACCAATTTATAATATATAAGTAGATGTAAATCTCGCCTTACAAGCCAATTTTGTAGGATTGAGTTAGACTTAAAGTTCACTTTTAATAAAATTAATTGATATTAATTCTTTTCCTTTATCATTCTTCAAAACAAAAACTGATTATAGTTTCCTCAATTTTTAGTTTGATGTTTTTAACATGAACCCAAAATGTTTTTTAGTAAGTGTAGTAAAAAAATCTCATATTAAATAAAAGTAAGATTAATTATAGTATATAAATAAAGTAAATCTCGCTTTTTTCCAATTAATTTTATAAGATTGAATTAAATATAAACTCATTTAGTAAAATTCTTTCTTGTAAAAAAAATACGTAAAGTATGATAAATAGTAACATATTCATCGACACGATTGTTATTTTATTACATTGATCACATCTATAACATATGATATATGTCTATTGGAAGCATTGATACGTTAAATAGAAAAGTGAAACAATTTATGGTTCTTCAAACTTGGAAAGCCTTTTACTATCGGCTTAATTTGCTTGAATTAAGAAAAAAAAAACGGGATTTCTAAATTTATGACAAACTACTTAAATCAAATATAAAATTACTTACATTAAAAATATATATAGCAAAATTTATTATTTCCTTTTACCTTTCAATTGTTTATATTTTAAAATGAACTATTTCCTATCCCTTTAACTTAGTTGATTAGATACTATTTATAAGAATTTATGTGAGTGGTTTGTCAAAAATGAATAAACTAATAACCAACTATGAAACTTTACGTACTTCTAAATTTGTTAACTTTAAATTGTGAATTAATTAATAACGTGAAATATTGTGTTTGGATTTATTTGATTTTAGAGGTTTTGATATCACGAGATGTGTGAAGTGTTAGAGAAAGTTATCTTTTGAATTGCCATTTTGATCTTCCCATATTTGCCTTTCACGCACTTCATTTTGAAAAAAAGAAATAAAGTAATTGAAGAAATAAGAAAAGAAAAATAAAGTTCTTTTCACTTTAGAAATGTCTACTTCATAAAAAGACATCACACAACAAAAAAATGTATTTTATTTCATCCTAATCTAAACCCCCACTTAGAAAAAATTCTTTTAATTTTATTTTGGTTTAAATTCACTTTTAATTCCGTAGTTTTGTGAATATTTAATTTTAATTTCTATAAATTTTAACTATAATTTTCATCTTTTAGGTTTTCTTTTTAAATTACAAGTCCACTGTTAAATATCTACCAACTATTTTATTTCATATCAATATTAATGTATGACAGTGGGTCAAAATATCAGAAGCAATATTTTCATATAGTTTTCAATTTAAAAATATTTATTCTCATTTATACTACTTATGTATTTTATCTTAGTAGAATAAGAAGGAAAATGGATATAAAATAATATTTTATTTGAAGATTAACCATCTTTTAATATTGAAGATGACGTGGGAAGAACATTTTAACACAAAAAGATTAAACATTTGTATCCCTTTTAAGGGATTGGAACCTAATAATATTAAAGTTTGAGACGAATAAATTATAATTTCGTATTCAAATTTAGGTATTGAAAATATATTTATATTTTAATTATTAATTAAATATTACTAAAACAATAATATATGTGTGTGTTTTTTTATTAATATGAGTATTTTATTTTAATAATACAGACTTTTATTTAGTGAATTATCAAAATGAAATTCCAATTCTTATTAAAAGTATATTAACAATATCTATAAAATTGGATTAGTTTTTTCTTTGTTTTTTTTTCCTTTCTAGTCATTTTTTATTTTGAAATTTTAATAAACATGCAAAACCTTATTTTTGTGAAATTTTATAGAAAAATTATAAAATATAAAAAGAAATCTAATAATGTAAAGTTGCCTACATGAAAACTATAAAATCCAACAAATGTTAAAATAAAAAATGGTCATGTATGATAAAAATTCAAATGGGTGTGTCCCACAAATAACTTAAAAAATATAACATTTTAAATTTTCATTTATGGTATTTTCTTTTTGCACATTTATTAGATTTCATAACGAATTGATCTAATATCACAAATTTCATATCTTGAATAGGTAAACAAATAGTTAAAAATCTTACATTAAAAATGATATTTATTTTACCCTTAAATGCTTACTTTGTCGTCATTTTAAGAGCTCAATTTCTGTTTAGTATCCGATTTTAAAAATGAAGACATTGGGTCCCTATGTTATGAAAAGTTAATGAATAAGGTCCTGTCCGTTAAGTTGACAGCAACAACTTTAAGTCGATACTGATGTGGCAGTACTTTTTCTCTTCTCTCTTCTGCTGTCCAGCTTTTTTTATCTCTTGTTCAACTTTTTCTTTGATGATTTGTTGAACTTGTTCTTTCTTTGTGAACCTTGTTCATATATTTTTCATAACATAGGGACCGAATGTCTTCATTTTTAAAATCGGGTACTAAACAGAATTTTACCTTGGGACGAAGTAAACATTTAAGCCTTTATTTTAAAAAGGAACATATTGAATTCTACCCAAATGAATATTTTTCAAAAATAAGCCAAAACTATAAACAAAATAAGAGGAATTTTTTTTTAGTTATCCTTAAACTTTTCTATCCTGCCTAAATTTCTTGAATAAAATTTTTTTGAGTCAAGCAACACTAATTGTGTCAAATAAGTTTGCTCTTTCTTAAAATTGACAACACCATTCTTGATTTTTAATTTTCAATTTCAATTCGTTTATTTGCTTTTTAATGTTTCTTAAATTTTGAATCTCTGTTGAAACTAGTCGTTTGAAATTCTATAGAGTCGTATTTATAATTCAAGATTTATTTAAATAAAAAAATATGCTTAAAATTTTAAGATAATTGACAAATCTCAAAATCACAGCCTGTATATAAAGAACATGAATTCACGAGGTAGGATATGACTAAAAATTAAGATGTGATGAAGTATTCATTGTAAAATAACCACAAAATTTATAGCTTTTCTTCACTTTATTGAACTTCTTTTGTGGTCACGTACTTCATTCTTGTGATGGTTAATTAAGCAATATTACTTATTGTTTGTTTTTATTAAATCAAAACTAATATTAAAGTAAAAAATTATCTTTATGAATATATTTATATATAATTTTCATTACTATATAAATATAAAATATATTTGTGTTATGCGAGTTCGTGTAACCATATTTTATAATTAAAAAAGATAATTAACTATATAACTAACTTAAACTTTGTTGGATTCTTAAAAATAATAATACAATACAGAAAAACAAAATTAAAAAAGAAAAAAACATCATCATCATTATAAAGTTTTATATACAACAAAGAGTCTAACACAATTTCAATGTGTTACGTTTATATCCATAACAGTTTCTATATTTTGAACTTAAGTTAAGAAAATAATAAAATAATTGCTATTATCATTGGTTATCTTCTATATCAATTATGTGACTGAATTTTTAACAAATTTTAGTGATTAGCATGATGTAGATTAAGAAGTAAAAGCTTTATTTTACCAAGGTATATTTATACACGCTGTATTAATTTAGATAAAGGAATTTAATTAAACACCATACATGTCCAATTGCTGAAACTTATTCAATGGGAGTTGATGATAATTAACTAGGTTTTCATAATTAACTCATGCATGCATACATGCATGTTGGGGTCGATGGTTAATTCAATCACATCATGTCATATCTTCAGAATATTCAATCCAGACAAAAGGGATAATTGATGGTTCTCTCACATTATGTCATACATGCACCCACCATATTCAAATCATTGCTATTTTTGCTGTTTTCGTGGTTTAATTAATTGATCTTATATTAGAAAACATTGATAAGACAATATTTAAGCAAACTTTTTTTAACTGTATCAAAAGGTTTAAATCAAATAGAGTTTAAATTCTTGAATTCTCTGGGATAAAAAGTTCTAAAAGTTTTAACTTAAATATCTTAATTGTACAAGGAGAGCGTCTAATAAAAGGTTAAATCATTTAGGATGAAAATAGTGTTAAAAGTTACATATTAAAATTATCTTAAATAATGGAAGTTACTTAAAACAGATAGTGTTAATAGTGTACGTATTATACCTAAATGCTTAGCATCTAACATTTTAAAGCATGTACGTTCTAGTATTTCTTTGTCTGTTGTGTTAATTATGCTTTCTTTTTTGTATAGATCACTACCTTTATTTAAAAACCTGTAGAATAACTTTAAGAGGTAAGAAGATATTCAAAGAATGTTTCCTTCATGTTTTTTGTCTATCCTTTCCGTACACACAACACAATTGCTCTGTCAATATGCAATATAGCTTATGACTCACTAGCATTAAGGCTACACCTTTAGAAAAAACTCTCAATAACAAATTTTTTTAAGAAGTGGACAATAATTATTATCGAATATGCTCACACTGTCTCTCTCTTTAAGCTCTGTCTTTTAGACTTGTTCTTTGAAAAGAAAAGTTCTTTACAAGTTTTCAAAATTTTATTGTATTGATTTCAAATCCTCTCTAAGAGAGTTATAAATTTTATTATTGTAATTTTGCAAAACACTTTGTTGTTTTCTTACGAAGTAAAGTAAAATACTTACAAGGTTAACTTAGTAGAGTTAGACCGTCTAGTTAGTTAAACTAGTTTACCAAAAGTGGTTATAATTATTCTAATCAGTTGACTTAGTTGTAAACCAAAAGTGATTAAACTCATTGTAATCTTTTATATTAGTGAATCCCTTAAACCTTTAAGAAATAATTAGATATAATTCAGTTTGAAGCGAATCAGTATAAAAACCATTGTGTCTTATTACTTTTGTTTTTGAAAGTTTTTTTCTAAAAGTTGTTTTATAAACTTAAATGTCTAATTCATGCAAAAGAATTAAACTTTGCTTTACAAAAAGATTTAAAACTCTATTTAAACTTCCATTTATAAAGTTTTCTGTATTACAAACATGATTTAATTTACGCAAACCAATCTAAATATATATTGGGTTAGATGAAGTTTACTAAAAAAATATGTAAAAAATGTAATCTAATTCGACTGAAAATATCCATATACATGAAACTTTTTCCTACATCTGAATGGTTTGGAGTTGAATTAATAAATAATATTTAACTTTCTCTTTTAGATAATTACACTCATTAAAATATCCTCTTTTACATTTTTTGCCAGCATATAATTAATTAATAATTTCAAAACATTGTTCCTTTATTAAAATCCTTTATTCATCAATATAGGAGCATGTTCTCTCGATTATTAGGTTGTGAAACTCTTCGATTAATCAGCTACTCTCCTTTGAATTTATATATTATATTGCAAATGGTTGACAAAAACTCTATCAAAAACTCTCATTTTGATTCTATAGACAGGAGCAAGAACTTTAAGCTACAAACTGTAAAAATGTCCATTATATACATCTTCAGCAGATACTTCCCATGGATCACAAGAACGTAGCATATTTAAGATCATAATATAACTGAACATAAAAAAATTACGTAGTTGGTTCCAGTGTTCGATACCATAACGTATTGGAGACAAAGTTGTAATGTGTTTATTAAAGAATCTAAGATTGATGAGTATATATATAGGGTAGGATTTATACATCAGAATATGGATAAATGGAATAAGCTATATATATGACACCGTTGTCTTTTTGTACCCTTCAAGAATAACTCTAAAGACAACAAAACAGAACCAAAACATGGAATCACAAACAAAAACGTAACCTGTTGTGTAGAACCGTGAACTAGGAAGATCTTTTGAATCTACGGCCAAACGAACTTGGAAGGTTTTGCTTTCGCGTGTTGCTGTCGGCGAGCTTTTGTCGATTAGCGAGGTTTTCCTTTGGGTTTTTGAGAACACAAACATTGCCATCGCATATGTATCTTTTAGACTCTGTTGAGCACTCGGAGAAGCATCCAAAGAGGTTTGAGAGATACAAAGCCATTGAGAACAGCAATTGAGCTGATCTTCTCAAGACAATGCATGCAATGTGCAATTCGAGTTTGAAACTCTCGATCGAATGCGAAACACGCTGTCGTATGCTCATATTTACAGCCACTGGTTCTGTCATGTGTGGTCAATTTTGGCTGGCTAAGAAATAGCCTTAGAAAATGTGTGTTCCTTATTTCTTTATGAATTTCAGCTACGCGTTGCCTTCACACACAAAACTTCGCATTGGTCAAATGCTTCTGTTTGTTTGTACCAAAGCGTGTTGGATTTTAGTTGCTTATTTTTCCACCACCTTCTCCCTAGATTACAGGAATACCACGTCCTCCTATGTCAACAAATACTGCTCAAACTGAAAGAAATTAACGTTAACATTGTCGACGACGAATAAAAGAAAAAAAAAACTAAAAAATGTGTTCTATACTATTGAAGCGTAACAACAGTTTAAGATGGTTATTTTATTGATTAATAGAATTTAAGACGTGGTAATCGACCACTGATACGATTCCGTCAAAGAAAAAATACTAATTTTTTTTAATTTAAATTTTTAAGAGATACATAAAAAATTAAATATATTGTTTTTTGTCAAAAATCTAATTAAATTTATTTAATATTTCAATATAATATTTGAGTTGTTTATATTTTTTAATATATTTTTTAAAGAGACTAATTTCAATGTTTCCTAAACATATTTAATTCAAAAATAAATCATAACAAAAAATTTATGTTATACAAATTTACATTATTTGAGAAAAAGATTATTTTTATTCTTTTGGATTAAAATTTTATTTTTTTTCTCATAGATTAGTTTTGCAATGAATCTTCACTTTACTGTAATATCCTTAGTCCTTATTTTATTTCGTAATTTTTTTTATTTTTTTTGTTTTGTTAGTTAAGAATTTAAATTTAGAAGTCTCCATCACCTAAAAAGATAATAAAATCGTTAAAAGTGTTGGTTAATTTATATGGAAAGAAGATAGAATGTGTGTGAGATATGTTTTAACAAGAAATTAGTACAAAAAATGTAGGTGGGTTAAATAAAATATTTTGGTTAATAATGGTCAAATGTGGTACAGAATAGTTAATGTTTGTAATAAAAAACGACGTTGTTGTAGGAACTAGTCATCTCGAACGAAGTCAAAAAGCACGTGGACTGCAAACAACAAAAACAACTCAACTAACTCCTATGTACGGTGCGTCCACATCGTCATAATTCAACACATCTAATAGTTAACGATATTATCTTACAGGGCTCTCATGAGGCCCAAGCCCATCAAGTATTTTTGGGCTACTGATTTGGGCCGGGAATGCCGCGGAAAGGAGATCGTGGATGGAAAGCTCTTCCTCCATCCCATGATTTTCCATTGATCAGATATTTTATGTATTGTTTTCAAAATTATTTTTTTAATTAATGTGATTATTTTAATCTCTACTATTGTGATGACATGACACAATTCATATTGCTATAATAACATTGAATTGATGTACATTATACATATTTTGTGTGTTCTTTTACATAATTAGAGGGTAATGACTCACAAGCAATGTTAAGAACTTATAGAAACATTTAAGAAAAATCTCAAAGAAAAAAATTTTAAAAACCCAAAGTTTTAGGATGGAAAAGTTAATTAATATAGTTATAATTATATATATATATAATTTTGTGGGTGATTTTTTTTTTACTTTTCATGGCAATATGTTGAAAAATCAGGCATTAAGATTTTCTATATATTACAATACATAGAAGAAATATTGTCCCATATAAAGCATTAAAATAGACGTTTGTTTGTTCAAGATTATTTCTTCTTTGAAGTTTATGTACATTTATATTAAATAAATGCATTAGAAGAATATTATTTACCTTTGGCATGTGTAGTTAAATTTCATAATTTTGAACTTTGTCCCAAGATAGGAAAATCATTGTGGACATGAATCTGATATATCATTCAAATTTAGTCTTGGATATTACCAATAACTTTTGTTAAAAATATCATTCCTTAAATATGAAATTTTATCATAAATCATTAAAGTTCTTAATAACAGATAAATTTACTATTTTTTATATTTGTAATTTTTGGATTCTTAACAATTTTCTTTTATTTTTTTATCTAAATATATACTATTGTAACTATTGTTATATATCTCTATAAATACAGTATAGATTTGTATATCTATTAAATTAAATTTTAGTCTTAGTCACTATATCACGGATCTATTAAAAAATAATATTGAAATTATTTATTTATTTGACATGTACTTTTTTTTTTGTCATGTTTTCTTCCTATCCACTAAGCTAAAATGGAATTCGATTTGTTACAATTTTAGCAAGTTTTGCATATGCATGTGTTACAAATTCCGTGGCTCTTCTAATATTAATGTGATTAACATGATTGTGTTGATTTACAATGATTTGTTTTTTAACAATTTTAATTTAAAAAGTTTCCTTTTGTAGTAAAGGTAGCCGTTAAAGATGTTGTTCTTAGTATAGGATAAAAGTAATTCTCTGCAAATAAAACATAAAATCTTATGTAAGATAGAAAAAATCTTATCTATGGTCTGAGACAGATAGAAGAAATCTTTGTTGGATAGCAAATATTTTTGTTGGATTTGTTTTCCTTTTACTAGATTTGATATGATGATATCTGGTAGATGTGCAGCTTGCAAGAATCAAAGAAGAAGATGTCCTTCAGATTGCATTTTCTCTCCATACTTCCCTGCCAATGATCCTCAAAGATTTGCTTCTGTTCACAAAATCTATGGTGGCAGTAATGTTGGGAAAATGCTTCAGGTATATATTTCATACTATGTTTGCATATAAAGAATTACATCAAATTCCATACATTAACTTAGTCAAATTTAGGACTTCAGTTCACTTGAGTAATGTTGAAGTTCTACGTCAAATAGAAATAAAACAAAAATCTCATTTTATAAAATGAGTTTAAAGATCAATTAAACTTAGAGTCAACTTTTTAAATGTAAAGTTTTGTTTTTTATGTCATGTATTGTCGTTTTTTTTTAACTTTTAAATATCAAATATGATGAAATTTGATAATTTAGAAGTGTTATAAATAGTCAAATCTAATTTTTTAAATTAATTTTATAAAGTTAAATTTTAAAAAGTAATGTATTGCGTTTGATACCATGTATTGTTTTTTTTTTCTTAAATTCTTTTGATATCAAACATGATGAAATTTGGTACCATGTATTGTTTTTTTTTCTTAAATTCTTTCGATATCAAACATGATGAAATTTGGTAATTTAAAAGTGTTATAAGTATGAATATCATTTTATAAATTAAAATTAAGTTAAATTTAAAATCCACTTTTAAAAAGTAATATATTATTTTAAAAATTGTATATTGTGTTTTTCTAAAATTCATGTTAGAATTTGATAATTTAAAAGTGTTATATTTGGTGTAAATCTCATTTTACACGATTCTTTTAAAATTAATTAGAGTTAAACTTACATTTTAAAAGTGGTATATTGTTTTTGACTTGTATTGTTTTTTCAAATATGATGGAGTTTGGTAATTTAGAAATGTTATAAGTGTATAAATATGATTTTGTAATATTGAATTACACATAATGTCTATCTTTTAAAAAATATGAATATGTATTATTTTTTCTAAAACTTTCAAATATCAAATTTGACAGAATTTGGTAATTTGAAGTTTTAAAATTCATTTAGTTTTTAAGTAATGCGTCATTTTTTTTTCTAAAAATTTTATATATCAAATATGATGGAATTTGGTAATTTAGAAGTGTTATAAAGGGATCTTAACTCTAATAATATTAATATTTGATATGAATGTGAGTTTAAAGTGAATTAAATTATGTTATAACCTTTGTGTTTTGTGATGTTGCAGCAAATTCCACCATATTTACGTGAACAAACTGCAAATTCTTTATACTTTGAAGCACAATGTAGGATTCAAGACCCAGTTTATGGATGTGTTGGGATTATCTCAAAACTATATGAGCAAATCCACAATACAGAAATTGAACTTGCTCAAATTCAAACTCAGATTACATGTCACAAGCTTCAACTGCTGCACCCAAATAATGCAGAAACAAACTTCAACTTGTTGCCAACAGCTGAAGCTCAATCCAATTTTCAAATACCACCAGAAAGCAACAACCCTCCACAGTTTCAATGGCCTAATCAAGTTCCTTGGTTTAATTAAAACTCATGTTTTTCAATTCATACAAATAATTGTTTTATTTTTTCTTTCATTTCGTTCTTCAAAGAATGTCCTAAGGGCACTGATTCGTTATTGTACTGAACTTTTCAGAATAATTCTTATATAAGTACTAAACCTTTTCATTTTAAACTCAATTATTTAATTTTGTTGAGAAGGAAAATATAGCTAGCGTTATTACAAAAAATCATGTTGTGTTACGTGAAATAATGTCACGCTAAAATTTACGACACCTATAAATCTATAAGGATAAAAAATAAAAAAAATTTAAAGGAATAAAAAGTAAGAGAAATACTAGTGAAAACTGAATATATATATATATATATATATATATATATATATATATATATATATATATTAATTATAATATTCTGTCGTTTAAATCACCACATTACTTGAATATATAACTATAATTTATTTATAATCTATTTTAAAATAAATAATACTATTACAATAAAGAAATTAGTTTATTAATACATAGTTATTCAAAAGTTATACTTTTAAAATAATATAAAACATTTACCCAAGTTAAAACGACCTCGAGTATAAATCAAGTTTATCTTTAAAACATATCCATTTAATCTTTAAGACTTGACCCATCAAAACTCAAAAGAATCAAACATTATTGGATGCAATTCATAATCCCCTTACATCAATTGTCTTAATGGAAGATCCACCAAGCTTTCAAATCATATCATTCAAAATGTTACGATTTTAAATTAAAAAAGTTATACTTTTATTAAGTTATAAGTTATGACTCAATGATTATAAGTCAATCTAATAATTAATATCGAATAATTACTGAAAAATATTTTTTTTACTGATTGTATCAACTTTCATCAAATAGACCACAAAATCATAATCAACTTAATAATAAGTACACGATTACACGATGTCTTTGTCGTAATATAAGAGACTTCAGTCTCATGCAATGCAAGGAATAAACAAGAGGAATTATAAACCTCTCTAAAGAAATTAACAACACATTATAAAAAGTTATTAAAAGAATTTGGAATTGAACATAAGTGGTGTTCAAATTAACAAATTGAAGCAGTGACCACATAGAAATGGGTGGTTAGGTCCACAATCTCAATTTCATGAAGCCAAAATGCAGGAAAAAGTGTTTTTTGTTATCAGCATGCAGGAAAAAATGTAAAGACGGCAAGGTGTTTTTGATTGAGAAATTCACTTTTATTGATGAGAAACTACAACACTCACATCATTCATTCTCAACATTTAAAATACCATGATTGTGGCTATCGAATGAATTTCATATGGACAGAGCTGGGAGGTTAGAACCACACAATCTTGATTTCATGAAGCAAGAATATGAAAAAGTGCAGTCACAGAAAAGTTTTTATGTTGAAGAAGAATATAATCTGATTTAGTAGAGTAAAAATGCAGAAAACGTGCAAAAACATGGACAAGTGAAGTTAATGAAGAATATAATCTGCTTTCATAGAGTATAAGAATTTGAGTTGATGAAACGGTTAGTTTCATCATGTGTTTTAAAATGTAATATCAACTATTGCATTTTGATACTTAAAAAACTCATCTTAAATTTTAAGTAAATTTGTCATAATCATATCACAATATAAAAAGTTAAATTGGTAAAATTTACCAGTCGCTGTAAACTTATGTACTTGATCCTCCAAAACAAATAGCCTAACAGTCAAATATAAAACTCTAGGTACTTTTAAATTGAGAAGTTCTGAAGTTTTGAGTTCATTACTTGAGATCACTGTATCGGTCCGCTTGCAAAATAAATGACCTCAGAGGATTAAACACCTGTAGCTGGTTTCTTTCCATCAATGAACAAGCCCATCGTTTTGAACCACCGCATCAGATTTCGATGTTCCTTCACATATAGCCACGCTTGAAGAAATTTAAAGAGAGACTCGTTCACTCCTCGTTCCTCAATGTAAGTGTGAAACGCATCTCTCATCTTATCATCTAGATCCCTGGCAATTTACAGAAAGTCAGTCAAAACGAATGAAGGAACTCACGTTGTAGAAATATTTTCAACAATAGTTAAGACTCTAAAAACCAAGCCAATACGGCACAATTCTGTTACGTGCTAGGCTTCCAGCAATAGAGGAAGGGTGCTGCTGAGTGGGAGTCTATTCTCCTTCAATTCCTTTCCTCAAATACAATATTCCTTACACCTTCAAAAAACAAAATTAAGAACTTCAACCTATTAATTGCATCTTATGGCTAATAGAACTCGATCATCATAGATTTAAGGTTCGGATTTAACTTAACTCCAAAAGTTTATTCATAGGAGACCTCCTCAAGTATATATACTACTTTAGTCATGTCACTCATCAATGCAAGTTCTCCAAAACATCATTCAACCAGAACACCAGATATAGTGAGAAATTTACAAGACTGGATATGTGCTAGGTAATTTGATATAACAAATTGGCCTAATAAGCCCCATTAAAAGTCTAATTCCACCCTCAAATTTGAATGTTTGACATGACTCAATCTCAAAAGCTAACTCTCTCCTTAAATCATACCATCATATAACACTAGCAATTGTGGGTTTTACTTCTACATACTCTAGAGGTTGCAATGACAATAACTTCCAATCTCCAAACCTACACAAACGTAAACCCCAAACAAAAAAATGGAGAGAGGAGTACTGACGCGAAAACAGGGCCAGTGTATTGCGAAGGGATGAGGAGGTAGCCAGAGTCTTCGAGCTTAGGCCTCATGGAAACAGAGTGAATCCCCAGAGCATCCTCGTACAAACCGCATAAGAAAATCAAAGATTCCTTCTGCGAGGGTTTGAAGACATCGACATGGATGAAGAGCTGGTCCGTGGCAGAATCCTCGTCCTCGGGGGCCAACAGTCGCATCACGTAGACGGTCACCTCTTCTTCGCCGTAGCTGCGCTTCAGAACCGGACCATGTGAGTCCAGAGCCCCCTTCACGATGGTGAACGGCGACGGAGGACTCACTTTCTGCAAGACACGTGCCACTGTCACGTGAGCTAATGTCTAAACCTAGAGTAAAACCCTAACAGAAAAAAGAGAGTGAAAGAGCGCGCTTACAGGAGGCATGTTCATTTTGGCGACTTCTTGATAGTGATCCTTCAGGGAGCGGAGAAGCATCGAGTTGACGGCGGTGGAGATACCGCCACCTTCCGACGAGAACGGCCGCCGGAGAGCACCCACGGCGCCCACCACCGCTCGCTTCCACATTTCTCTGTTTACTTTTACTTTGCGTCTATTCCTCCGTGTCGTGTGTGATTGTGTTGTGGCAACTCGACCCAACTCAGTACTCACTCAAAACTAATCACAATATTATATTGTTATTTAACATTTCATTGTTACATACATTTACAGTTTAATTTTTGTAATCTTAGAAATAATGTACTAATTGTTCGGAACTAAATACTATATTCTATATTTTAATGATAAATAAATAAAAACTAAAAATGATATGTACTATTGCTCTTGTAAAGTTATAAATTAAAAATACAAAGAAATGTATTTTAAAATGAACAATTTTGTTAGCGAAAATGAGATTTGATATTCACCAGATACTCTTTGATGTTATAAAGTATTCTAACATAAATAGAAAAGTAGACAATCTTTGAAATATAACACGAGCAATATGTGAAAATTTAAAATTTAATTAATTTGTAAAGAAAAAGCTCATATAATATAATTACACAATATTAATTTTCAAAAACAATATAGCTCTCTCTCTTAATATAATTTTCAAACAATCTTCAAAGCATACAAAAAAGTAAGCGTATAATTGAAAGAGAAAAATGTTATCTTGAAAGTTTAAAAATAAGAAACAAAAATAAACAATCTTTTATTAAAAAAAAAGGCCAACAATACTTGTTATTACCTACTGCAAAAGTAACTTGTGAAAAAAAAAATTCTCTTAAGTACGCATTCAATAAAAACGTCCAAGCTTTGAAGATAAAAATGTCCTTACCATTTAACATTATACGATTAGTTGACAATATTTACACAGTTAAATTAATAACCATGCATCTGTAGGCCTTTTTTTATCAATATTATTTAACAACATTGATTGGACAATAATAGTTTTCTGGTAAATTTATTAAACATTAATCAATTTATCAATATTATTTAACATGATTTTTTGCGTAGGCATCAGTTGAAACTTCTATCATTCTAACATCTTACTAAATTTAACACTTTTGAATCAAGAGCTTCTTCCAAAGCAATGAAATTTGAAAACTAGTTTTACATTTCCACACTAAGCATGCAATCATACTTCTTCTATAAAATGGGGAAGTGCATCTTAGCAATTTTTCACTTGATGAGAACCTCAAACAAGGCACAAAAATGAAAGCTCCGATCATTCAGAATTGTAATAGGAGATATCATAAGATTCAAAATCTGTCTGACCAAAGCTTCTTACTATACACACAAGTTATTAGTACATCTTGGGGCAGCTGAAAAATGCATGTGATGTAAGAATTCTATGAGCTTCGACCGTGAAGAGACTTGCTTACTTGTGAGGCTAAGACCATTGCCTTGGCTCTCGTGCTCATCAGCATCAATTCCCGCACTGCACGACGCTGATGTTGCCGAGCATTTTTAGCTCTCTTTGGAGCTAATCGGTTGTCCCTTTCCACAAATGCAAGTCTGAATTTTTCAGCTACTGATAATTCAGTGGAGCCTGAAGAAGATTGAGTGATGGGTTTCAAAGCAAACCTATGATGCACTGTCCATGTTCTGGGATCAATATCCTTGACAACTTCGTTGTCCAATATGATGTTTTGCAATGCTTCCCTCGGAACCTCAGTTCCCATGAACCCAAAGGGTGATGACTTAGGATTTACAACAACACGTGGGCACTCAGTAGAAAAGTCCTCCAAAGAAATTTTATCAATGTTTGGCTGCATATAAAATAGAACGATTCACTTCTTGAAGAAATCTCAGGCAAGAAATATGTTAGCAACTTTGATTTTCCAAATGCAATGAGAATCAAAGTAATATTATAATAATCTAGGCAAAATTTGAGGGTCATACCCATACTAGCCACCTGAGTGAGTGTGCACCACTAGCAATTTCTTTCGTATCCAGCTCCTCCCAGGAATCCTCCTCCACATAATCATCAAATCTTGGTTTAAATATACCCAAGCACCTCCGTGCAGTGTTGTCACTCCTTGGACACCCTCTGCATTATTAATCATGATTCATTGCCTCTTACGAGTTTTGTAATGATGCAATCATACTCAGCACATTCTTGTATTCAGTGTGATTATAGCTTATGATTACATGAAAACCATTACGTAAGAAGTACCATCATGAGGGAAAGAAAAAACACCCTAAACGATTTTAAAGCTACGTTTTTTTTTTACCTTGTTAAATTAATTTACTTTCTAGAATAAACCCTATACCTACAAATCCCAAGGTTCAAATAACATTTCCTTCGTGACATTAGACCAATCTTTAAAGCCATATTTTGTCGTTATAAAATATTAAGTTAAGATGCTTTGCTCATCTTTATAAGCGAACTCAGTCTATAGATTCTAACTACAAAAGTATAAAAAGAATATGGTACCTAAAGGGTGAAACAAATTTTTTAGAATGACTTAAATGAGAAACGAAATGCTTAAAACAGCATTGAAGAAATTGCCTTAACAAAGAAATGAAACTTAAAATGAACAACAGTAGATATGTACCCGCATCTCAATGTCTCCAACAAATGGCAGTGCTTCACAAGCTCAGCTATACCACTAGCAGTAATTTTGGTGCATCGGCTGCAAATAGTCTCAATATATCAAGTGGTTCTGAAAGAGAGAGAAGTATAATATAAAAAAACACAACGAAAACTCAAATATTTTTGTTAGCATGATAGATAACAACAATGAGATATTCTAATTTCAAGGCAAATTGTTGATGAACCAAAATAAAGGCAAATGAAATTAATGATCATCATATCCAGTAGAGTAAAACCATGAAATACAATTAAATTTACATCGAAAGAGGAAGGTCTAAGCAGAAAAGTCAATCAGTAGTGATCACCAGCTTCTAATCAACTCATGATATAGATCAAACAGCAAAATACATTCTCAAAAAGGTGCCTGTCAGCTGATCCATTGCAGGGGACATATAACATGCTCTTGGAGCATCAAATAAGCTTAAGAGTTAAGACTAGAAGCTAGAGCATATTGCATGAAAGACTCGGACATGAAACAGTTAAATATTACGAAAATTCATGTTTTTTTTCGAGCTTGTGTATTTTAAGACATCAAGGCAAAATAAATTGTTTCATTGTTTTTTGAAATGGTTATAATTCTATACCTTATATCCAGAGCTTTAATGAATCTACATACTTCAGCTGCTTTTATCAAGCCAGAATCAGAGACATCTGAGCCAGAGATATCGAGGATTTCCCAAGAAGTATCAGCCAATGCGATCAGGACATCGTCATTCAGCAATTTCCTTCTTCTAGCAATAGCTGCCACCACTATCTGTCATTAAGTGTAACTAAATTATTTATTTGTATGTGTGTATAGTGCCCACGATCCATGATGAAAGATTTTTTTTTAAGTTCTTTTTATGTGGAATACACAACATAATCAAAGGTTTTTATCATGGGATAAACAAAAAGTGTTTAGGACAGTGAGCAGAACATAAGTTTCAACTAAAGAAGAATACTCCTGTTCAAGAAAGGATAATTTCTCTACCAAATAAACGGGCAATCCTGGAGAAACCTTTGTTTGCCACACATTTGCATTGAGCACACCATAACTTTACATGTATGAGCATTACGATAAAAATGACCTATTTAAAGATTTGAAGAAAAAGAATCATTTTCCAGTAACCTACCTTTATATCAGCTGGCAAGTTGACAGCAATCTCACTCAAATCTACAATAATATCCTCCAGATGCCTTCCAATAACTCCCACGCAAAGGCTGACTAAACTCGAAGGCTTTGTCTTCTTAGATAGAAATCCTGCACAAAAATTACTCAAAAAACTTTGCCAATTCCTTTTCTGTGGCATATGCTTATGCAAAAAGAATTGATGCATGCCACCAAGGTTTAAACTAAAATCCTCATTTAAAAAACCTAAACCTCTCCCAACTAACACCCACCTAGTGTCTCTTTCAAAGAAAACATATTTTAATCATTCTAGTCAGATGTAAAACTTAAACTGAGCTTCCATACTTCGGCAAAATCAGGTCATACAAACGCAGAGTCAAAGATCAAAACCTAATTAATCAATGTGCAGTACCCACAAAATCTGGTAATTCCGTCAAAAACAGATATCAATCGCAATAAAGCCCAAATGAGTAATGGCTTGAACTTTCTACTTAAAATTAACACAGAAACAAAGAACCACGGTCTTTGAAATTCAATTGATCCCCAAAACAGAGTAAGTTCGATGATCATGGGGCTCTGAAAGGTGAAAGCTTTAACAAAACCTAAACATAAACATAACACCCCATCTCTAAAATTGAACAACAGAAGCTACGTTTCATAGAAAAACATATTGAAGTTTAAAAATTTACCGGGAAATTGAGGGTGGGCAATGGAAGACTTGGATTTGACGTTGGATGGGGGATTCAAATCGAGGTTTTCCAAAGAGGTCGCTAATGCTTTGGCACCTTTACCTTTATCCATCCAAAATCACAATGAAAAAACTATGCAACGCAAACGTGCGCAACACCCTCAATTCCTAAGAACCAAATCCGATGATGTTATCAACTCCTAATCACTTTCTCTCTACATCTCATTAGTATTGTTTGTTCTGGAATAAACGTAGCCGACTTAACTTAGGATTCTCTATTGAAAAAATTATTATTACCAATATTAATTCAATTTAAGAAAAAAAAATGATTTTAATATATTGTTATCTATGGTTTTAAGAATTAGTAGTACATGATAAATATTATTCCATGTAATTAATAAGTATACAGGTTATTTATAATTAAAAATTAGACAAAAGTAAGTTTCTGTCTCCGCTTAACTTTTCCAAATTCAATTTTAGTTTTTTATATGTGGTTTATGTTTGTTTTTCTAGTTTGAAAATACTTTCTATATTTGAACTTAAAGTGTATTTTCTTTTCCTGTTTATAACCGACCTTAAATGTTAAATATAGTTATTTAACAACTAATAAGTTTTTTTTTGAAAAAAATAAAGGATGAAAATAGTAACAAAATTGAAGAATGAAACTAATTTGAGAAATTTTAATGACACAATGTAATATTCCAAAAATACAGTATAGAACCATATACAAGAGTCATCACATGTTAATAATACTACAGATCAGTTTAACGTTCGTCTAAAATATCAATACGGCCGAACGGCCTTACATAACATTATAGAATTCAAACCACTACTCTAATTGTCATTATACCAAACGTTCTACAAAAGGAACACATCGAGCGGTCTTACAAAATATAAAACTAAAACCAGACCGAATGTTTCTAAAGTTCGGCCTTCACTTCCTCCACGTCTTCCAACAGCTCTTCTCCTTCTGCTCACATCCACATGGATGATCATCGCAACAGGACAACGACAGAACGAACATCACAGACAGAACGAACATCACAGACAAAAATGAAAAGAAACAGGGTAAGCTTATGTAATTTAATTTATCCAAACACATCATGCAATATTCATAACAAAACCAACAACGACCACATCATAATTCATACAACCATGCATGCAAATAACGACCACTTGACTCTGACTGTCTGAACTGTATGAATCATGTGTAGCTATGACGTTTGTGCACCTGGGTGATATAGTAACTGGATACCCTCAACAGCTGTCACCCAAGGTTAGTCCGTTCCATCCAAATTAACCATAAGGACTAGGACCTCCTGCCATTCCCACGCGTGACTTACTCCTCTCTACATGAGAATGAGTAATCATGGAATATCAGGATGAACGCCAGCTAAGCTTTGCCCACATTCATACTTTACCACATCAATAACCACTTTTAGAGATATTCCTCCCTGGAATACTCGTTCATAATTACACTATTTCATTCACATCACATTTCAATTTATCTCATACTTCATCATCAATACATTCAACTGAACTACAATCGTTCTCTCATCATCCCATACATTCACTGGAATAACACTTCAATAATCAAACCACTAAGAACTCAAAACGGACGCAACAAAGCCTAGGTCGAGTACTAAGACTCTAGGCCGAACACCTTTTTAAAGACCAACACATGTTACACTAAATACTAATACTGATGAGAAACTATGGAATAACGGACGCTATTCAGATTGAATGAAAACTCTGATTTTTACACAGTAATAATAATAATTCAGAAAATGAAACCTAGTGCTTGGTTTAAGACCGAGCCCTGCAGAAACCAATACTATTGAACGAGCATTGGTCCAAGACCAAGTGATTATTAGGAACGAGCGCTACTGAGAACTCTTTGTCCAAGACCGATCGCTAATAAACTTACCTAAAACGAATGAATATAAATCTATACAATTAATCCACCACTTATTCTGAATGAAAAGAACGACAACGCCTAAGACCTTAAGTAGTATGTAACACATTTAACTAAACTGTTTAGGAAGTCTAAGGAAGAACTACAATTTTACTGAAGACTCACACATATATATATATATATATATATATATATATATATATATATATATATATATATATATATATATATATATATATATATATATATATATATATATATATATACTTATCTATTATTCAAACACAATCGTTGTTAATGAACTTACCTGTATGAGAGAACCTAATATTGACGGACGCTAAAAAAAAAAGAACGAAATGGTTAATACTAACTCTCGGTCTAAGTTTAACAAATTCTATATAATATTACAGGAAAACTCTTAGCTTTCATCCCCAAGACATGAGACTCAAATAAGATCAGGTACTCCCAAGAAGAACCGAACGCTCGCTAATAACGTTCGTCCCTACTATCACATTTTCTCAGACTACCACATTTCGAACCTCAATTTCTATCTCAGCTCAATTCACAACATGCATCAATCATCCATCCACACTTCCAAACAAACAGCACGTACATATTTCATACTCAACCAATAATCCAAACAACATATCATGCAACATACTAACGTTCAAACAAGAATATAAATCAAATTATATAAGCTTCCCTTACTTCTAACGTAAACGAACGTTCAAACGAAGCAAAATAAAGCTTCCCTTTACCACAGAACTAACGTTCGACGATCACGTTGTTAGGGATACTGAACTACAGAGAAAAACCAGAAACACTCAGACTACTACCATCCACTCAGGTGACCATAAATAGAGAGTTGCATGTAAGACTTAAACGAACGTACTAGAGAGAAATAGACTCACCGACTCATAATCATAAACCAATCGGTTTAAACGGAAGCTCTTGACGCCGGGAGTGCTTCAGCTGTGCTTGAGTGGTGATCGGAGAAGAGAAAGTGAGTGTTTCTTAGAGAGAAGATGAAGAATTCTATAGAGAAGGAGGAGATTTCAGAAGGTTGAAGATGGCTGGTGCATGCAGAAAATGGCGTAAACTTTTGAAACTCAGTTTTACTTCTACCATCCAAAACCGAACACCCAATCTCTTGCAACCACCTGTTTTTCACTTTATGAAATTCTAACTCTCCTCGATATTTAGCTTCCACTAAAAAGGGTTTTTTTTTTTGTGCGTTTTTAATGAGGTCTGACAGACAAAATATCCTCTACTTTATTTTAAGTATATATTTTTAGATTTGTAATAAATTATAATATAAGTTTATATTTATTATTATTATTTAAGAAAAAAATGTTAAACTCTTATTTACCAATGGAAACAATAAATAAAAAAATTAAACGAGATACGTAAGTAATATAAATAAATATATATGCTTAAAATTTTGTGTAAATTAAAATATATGTTATCGTTGTGTGAAATGCAACTTGATTGAGAAATTAAATTGGTTGTATAACTATATATTTATATAAATAATCACTGAAATTATTAGTCAATGTCTATCACCGTAAATTATATTAAATAATTTGTTTTTAATGTCATTAAAATGTTTGAAGTACTAATGTAATACATAAAATTAACTAAGAACCAAACGTACAAATCAAATTTTATTATTTAATTATTTGTGAAACCATTTAAAACATATTTCATCAAATATTTTCGTAACATAATTTTATACTAATGTGTAGCAATGTCATTAAAAAAGTGTCTAAAAATATTATGCAGAATTTACTCATCAGACTTATGAAATTCTTACACAATCAACTATATAGATAAGAAAAAGTTAATATAGTATAATTTATTTTTAACAATTTAATATATTTAAATAGTTTTAATAAAAATTAATTTATAGAGATCAGTCGCTAAGTCTCCATTTAGTATTTCATATTAAAAAAATCTAAACTTTCAATACGTAAATATAAATCTTTGAAAGCATGTTAAATTACAAATGTAATAAAAATATATGAATAACTACTTATTCATAATGAAGAAAACATAATACATTCAATCCTGCAAATGGCTAATGTATATACATTTGTCGCTCAAATCACTTTAGTGAAGTTGAAATTAACAAATTGACTTCTTTTGGCTTTATTTATTTTTTTGTTTACAATTAACATTATAGCATAATAATATTTAAAACAGTTTTCCGTTTTCAAGAGAAACTAATCCATTAAATATAAATAATTGTTATGATTTTAAAGTTAACTTTATTTAAAATCTACATGGTTACTTGTTTAAATTAATATTGAAGTTTGCAAAAATGATTTCATATTAAGGTGTTAGTATAATATATTTTAGTTTAAATTAATTTGATCTTTGTAAACGATTGGTGTAAATATAAAATATGTTAGTTTATTTTGATGTAAGGAGTAAAAGTTTACCTTAAAAGCTAATCAGTATCATTCATAATATAATATATTACTAATTCAATTGTTATTAAACATGTCAAAGTACTCAATTAATACAGAATTAAAATATGATAAAGAAAACATTGTTTATCAGTAGACGGTTTATTATATTTTGAATTATCTAATGAGTCATTAACATACTTAAGTGATCACTAAGATAGGTCATAAAATAAAATATATTAATTAACTTAAAAGTTAATCAATTTAAAAATAAAGTATGATTATCTCAAATTAAATTAACACTAACTAAAAATTTATTATCGATTTATAAATAAATGTTTAAAATAAAAAGATAAACCATTTTAATTTACTATACTATTCCTTCTTAATTATCAATATTGAATTGATTTTAATATCAAAATATATTATATAAATATCTTTTAAACAGTTTAGACAATCGTTTTGATTCAGAATATAAACAATCATTACCACTTAAGCCGTTGATTAAGACTCGTTTATGGAATACATACAATAACAACCATGAACTTAACTTATTAAGGAAAACTTAGGTCCCACTTTCACAGAATGTGTGTAATTATCTGAGCAATTATTCATCCACTTCTTCAATTATTTCTTATGAGTTGTAGTATCAATTATGTTTTCTTCAATTACTCCATCAACATTTCTTTTAACATTCACGTGTGGAAAAATAATGTATCTGATTTTGAAACCCAAAAATAGATTCTTGAAATATATATACTAAATTCATGACATGCATATGCGAGAGTTGAAGTTTTTTTATGATTAAATTCTCAGCATTATAATCACATGATTAAATTAAGTTTTCTTTTATTTAATTTATATGTTTAAAAATGATTGAAATTGTTATAGTATTTTATTGAAATATTTGCGTAAAGTTTCAAATTTCAAAAACAAATTGAAAATCATATTCATTTTCTCTGCGAAATCTCCCTCTCAGCTCTGTGTCCTACCCACTCCTCTCTTATGTTCCTTTCACTTTTTCTCGTTTTATATGTCCCGTTCCTTGCAATTTCATTTCATTATTCTTCGTCTGTAAAATTAATTTTAACTAAAAAGAGTTCAAAATAAATCTAAACCTAACAATGAAACATATAAATGAATGTTTTGTAAAATTATTCAATTCTACAACCGAAACAATTAATATTAAATTTATAGAATTAAGATTTTTTTGTAATAATTATTAAAATTATATTTAAAAATGATATTTTTTAAAATATTTTTAATGATGATATATAAGTTTAAACTCATATATTAGATTATACTAAAAATATATAATGTCCGTGCGATTGATACCTTCCATTTAGGGATGACAACGGGTCGGGTCAGGTACGGGTAGTGTCTACCCGCCGGATAAAATCGTACCCGCTACCTGACTCGCTACCCGTCGGATACCCGTTTAAAAAATACTCGCGGGTATTTTAATACCCGCGGGTACCCGCGGATATCCGTAAAAAAATATTTAATATATTTTAAAAATAAAATTTAAATAAAAATACAAATATATATATATAATATAAATTAAATTAAATATAAATTAAATTAAATATAAATTAAAATTTAGTTTTGATAAAATTTAAACTAATAAAATATTATTTTATTTTATTTTTAGTTAAATTTAATTAAAGAATATATAAATTATTTATTTTTTAATTTTTTACGGGTAACGGATACCCGCGGGGCAGGTAGTATACTATCCATATCCTACCCGTTTAAAAGCAGCGGATAGTAAATATTCACAAATGGTTACTACTCGCCACGAATTTTACCCGCGAATACTTGTGCTTGCAGATAAAATTGTCATTCCTACTTCCGCTGAACGTACTGTGCCTTTGTCGTAACTCTAATAAAACAAGTTATGTGTCCACTCTATCCACCGTGGAAAAGCGTGCCTGTTTTTATTTCGTGTTGAACATTTTAATGAATATATTTTACTTTTACTTTTTTCGTGTTGAACATTTTAATGAATATATTATTGGCGGCGTGACTTCTATATTTACTAATATTAGATGAAACTGCGTGGAGATAATTATATAGTTATTTTTTTTTTTTTGAAAGATTACAGAAGAACTTTTAATTGAGGTTACGTGTGATGGGAATTTCAAAGGGTCTAGATTTTCCTTTAGAGTTTTTTTCTTATCCTATTTAAAATATATTAATGTTGATATATTAAAATTATTTTTAATATATTTAAAAACATGATACACAGTATTGATTAATGTATTTTGAAGACGTAATAGAATAATAGTACAGAAAAAATTATCATAAATAAAACATCATGTTCTGAAAGAACATTATAAGCCTATAATATTAATAATATTAATAAGAGATCAGTTAAACTCATACATTAACATTATTCAATACAAAAATTTAAAATAATAAATTTATAATTTTTTATGTAGTGTTTAATTGTTTTTATTTTTTATTTTCTGAATTCTTAACAATTTCTCTATCATGAGTCTTTTTATATTAACAATTTTTTTTAGCTATCCATGAATATTATTATTCTTTAAACCGGACATATTTATTTGAGTTTTTGTTTTAGAAAAATATTTTATATAGAAATTTGTTTGAGTTAACTACCAAGATGAACTTTTGACTTTATATTCTAATAAATTTTCAAAATAGAATTGTTGAGAAGACACGACATTAATAAAAATAATTTCAATCCACACATAAAAAATTTGATTACTTCAATCCAAAATTTTAAAACAATATATTTATATTTATAGATTATTTTTTTATAAACAAGTCTATCTTATAATTTATTATTTTGAATTATTTTCAAAAGCACAAGTTATGTTTTTTCACACGAATTTCTATTTGGTTCTTGTTGGAATGTAATATAGAAGCTAATACATTTAACAAGGTAACTTGTTTGTCTGCGGTTTAAAGGCACTAATTTGGAATTAGTAAGAGTTGAATCTGTGACAATAATCACAGTTGAAACTCGCGAAACACGTTCTAAATACGATAAAATATGTAGGACTTGAATGACACTTAAACCCTCGATAATTGGTGTGTATGATTCGCTACGGACAAAATCGGGACCCTTCAATCCAGTGCGGTTCCCTTTTACGATAACGCACTCAACCAACTTCACGTGTGTGGCTGTGACTAAAATTTCTAATTTCGATTTAGGATGTGACGGCAGTTCATAATTTCATCCAATTTTTACTTTAACTTCTTATCTTATTATATCTCATCAAACACAACATTAATGGGTAATGTCATTCTACACTCCAAAATATTTTATCAATTTTTTTACTAAAACTTGTGAACTGAGAAAGAGAAAAAAAATCTAAGGTTTAAGAATAATATGAAAGTAAGTATAATGTAAGTTTAGCCTGACTAAAAGGCAACTACAATTAAACTAGCTTTAATGACATGAAAAAGTTAGCACACTTAAATCGACAAAAATTCATTTGACACATTTAATAAAGATAAAATGGTGTTAAAAGATTAAATTTTTATAGTTTTTTAAAAAAAAATAGTATAAATGAATGTAAAATAATTATGTACGTCAAAATGTCATAAAAAGCGAGTGCCGTAAAAGTTGAAACGATGAACAGTCTATTTCATCCATAAATACGCACTCTGATCAACTTGTACATGCCACACACATAACTATTCTTCTTCGTTTTACAATGCCTGGAACAATCTTCCTCAACGCCAACGCCACCTTCAGGGTTCGCTTCCGAGCCCAGGCCCGTTCCCCCTTGCCCGTCAAGCCCACGCCCTTCACACTACCCACACCCCACCCTCACTGGGCCTCCTTGCAGGCCGACATTGAAGCCCACCTAAAACAAGCCATTCCCATCAAAGAGCCGCTCGAGGTTTTCGAGCCCATGCGCCGCCTCATCTTCGACGCCCCCCGGACCACCGTCCCCGCCCTATGTCTCGCAGCCTGCGAGCTCGTGGGCGGGCAGCGCGACCAGGCCATGGACGCTGCTGCGGCCCTGTTACTGAACCTGGCTAATGCACACGTGCACGAGGAGCTTGGTGTTAGGGAGGGGTCCAACATAGCGCTGCTGACCGGGGACGGGATTGTTCCGCTTGGGTTTGAGTTGTTGGCGAGCGGCGACGGGCCGGGCAGTGCAAGCCCGGAGCGGGTGATGCGTGTGATAATCGAGATATCACGTGCGGTGGGTTCGGGAGGGCTGATAGATTCGCAGCACATGAAGAAAACGTTGGAGGAGGAAAACATGAAGCGCGTGGTGGAGAAAGGGGAGGGTGGGTTGCACGCATGCGGCGCCGCCTGTGGTGCGGTGGTCGGAGGTGGGAGTGAGGAGGAGATTGAGAGGCTGAGAAGGTTTGGGTTTCATGTGGGCATGATGAGGGGAATGGCGCAGAGGGGTTTCCGCAACCATGATGTTGAAGAACAAAGAAATCTCGCACTCAATGAATTGCAGTTTTTCAAGGACACAGATCTTCGAATGATCTCAACTTTTCTTAATTTCTACTAGCTATGGAACATCATCCGATAACAGCAACAACGTTCGTGTTCTCATCATCACTTTTTTAGTTTGTCTATACATATTTCAATACCAAGCTTCTGTCTGAAACAAGTTTTAAATAGAATTAAATTAGTAGAATATTTTAGCCCTTTAAAATACTAGTTCATTCATTAGTTTTGAGAAAGGAATGATAGAAAAAAGGGTAAATAGTCTATTTACAGTCACAGGACTTATTTTGTTTTATTTTTAGTATAATATGAATAAATCCAGTTTTAGCGAGTTTTCTTAGTTGATTAAGTGAGTATTTGATTTTTGACGTGTTTAGTAAACTCTTTTATTATGCGATTAACTTTCTATTAATACGTACTCGGTCAATAATACTATGGATTTAGACTACAGTAGAGTTCGAATAATTATAAAATTAGTTATATGTTAATATTATTCTCCTCTTTATATATATATATATATTTCATACATTTATATTTGCTTATATCATTACATATTCTATTCAAGATAATTGTTATATACGTAAGATTCCAGAAAATTATGTTTTTGAATTGGTAGTGTGTTTAAAATAATGTGATTTAAATATTTTAATATTAAAAGTTTAAAATATAAATAGAATTTTTATTAAAAATGTTTATTATTTTAAAATACACTATATTTTAAAAATCTTTTCTCTAAAGCTATATTTATCTTTTTATAAGTTCTTTTATCGTCCGTTCATTTGATTGAAGATCGAAAATAATTAAAGTAATCATCACAACGAACTTTTCACTTTTGTTTGATCAAATTTTTCAATAAAATAAGTTGATTTTCTACCTTTTTTTGTGTTCTTTACATGTCATCCTTTCTAGCTTGCATATAGTGTTTACATTTTATTTGCTAGTTTGCTTATTAGTGGATCTAATTGTGTGTTTTGATCGTGTTTGTGTTGTTTCTATAAGAAAAACACAACATAGCTTTTTTTTTGTATTTGAAGATGTTTTAAGAGTTTTTGATCAATTTAGTCAATCTCTCAGGTAAGGAAAGCTAATTGCATAATTTTCATGTGATTGATATATTGTAATTACTAATTGTATGTTTGAATAGTGTTTTGCGTGTATGATTGAGTTGTGTGAATAACAATTGGTGAATGGAATTGAAGTTATGATTATAATTTTGTTTACTTGAATTACATGATGAAATTGAGGGTTTTGTTTGATTAGTATTATAGATGATGTTGTTTGAATAATTGAATTGGACATTTATATTGGTTGTTGGATTGAACTTGCAAAATGAAAATATACTCGTTGCACGAAAGTCAAAGTTAAAGAATTACTGATTTGGTGGTCATTGGACAATAATATATTTGTTGGACAAAATCAAAATCAGAAAACTCATTGATTTAACAAGCACTTGACAAGAATATACTTGAAAGACAAAGTCAAAATTTGAATATATATATATATATATTGTAAAATTTCATACATTTAACTTTCATTACACTAAAAAAAAGTTGAAGAAAAATATTTTTAGATATCATTGATAATGATAGAGAAATATTGATTACGAGATAGACCATAATCATGAGTGTTGTTTTCTAATATTTAATTAGCATGTTATGTTTTCAGGCAATAAATATTTTTTCGATTTAATATTTCGGTAGGTCCATTTTTTCCGTCCAGAATCTCAAATAAGTTCTTTAGTTATTTGGTGTCTCAATTGGATCCTTATTTTTGAAAAATTGAAACAAATAAAGGCTTGCTGTCAAATCGGACTAACGTTGTTTAAGAAGCCTTACGTTGCATGCTGACAGTATTTTCGCCTAAGTTAAACCTTCTCGTCTGGACGAGATATGCACTGAAACATTTTCGCTTAAGCTGAAACTAAGTTGCCTGAACGAGATTTAGGCTAAAACTTGGGGTGCCCATTGGAACATTTTCGCTTACGTGAAACTTTGCTCGCCTGGGCGATAATGTCCTGCAACTAAGGTTGAACCATTGGAGCTTTTTCGCCTAGGCAAAACTTGGGTCGCCTGGACGAATCCTTTTAAAAATGTTGTCTCGTCAATCTAGCTTAAGCGAAAAGTTTTAGCTTAAGCGAGACCACACGACCTTATATTAAAACTCAGAAAAGGAAGGACTGATTCATAACCACTTTCTTTCCAACACAATGCTTTCTTTCCTCAAATTATAGGACGCGATGTATGTAGAGATAAAACACTGATACTTTATCATAGAAAGAAAAATGGTTTTGCTTTCACAAGAATATGATCCCTTTTTTTATTAGGATTCCTACTTTTTGATATACCATCAACATCATTGTTGGTATTGAGGTAAGGTAGCTCATTTTTATAGATTACACAACAGAGTATACTTTGATAAAATTCGACCCTGAAACAGCTTTCAAGAGAGCCAAACAGTAGAATCAATATAACACAACTTCATTCATTCAAGATAGTCAAATCCATTGTTATTTGAGTTTTCATTCACAAACTCACTTTAACATCATCTATTGCATCTTAACAAAATGAATATATCAGCAAAACTTGTGTTTCAGTTTTCTGCATATCTCGTCCAGGCGAGAAGGTTTAGCTCTGGCGAAAATACTATCAGCATGCCACGTAAGAGTCTTTTAAACGGTATTTGTCCAATTTGATGGTAAACCTCTATTTATTTTATTTTTTCAAAAATAAGAATGCAATTGAAACACCGAATAACTAAGAAACCTTATTGAAATTCTGAACAGAAAGAGAAATCTATGGAAACATTAAACCTATTTTTTTTTTAATAAAATCTCATGATATCAATACTAAAAATGGGCTACACATATAGATACTAGTTAGTTTTTTTTTTTGTTTTTTTTGTCATGCGTTATCCATTTTCACTGTTAGGTCTGTCATAGCTTAACAGGAGAGAAGTACCATAAACAACTCAAATGCAAATGTTCCTTCATCACTCGCATGCTGATTAATAATAGCATGAGTTCTTTCGTGAAAAAAAAAAATTCTACTCATTTTTTTTTCAATGGAAAAAAAATTAAGAAACTTTAAAAAGATTACGATTTTTTAAATTTTTTTTTTATTATAAGCTTACTTCAATAACTAAAATAATATTTTTATTTTACTTTTAAGATTTAGTTGCTAGGAAGAATATCGGAAACATTTGTAAGCAAGTTTGGAATATCAAGGGAAACCTCTTCCGTGAAAAAGTTGTTTCAAACACTTTAAAGTGAGCTGAAAGTGATTTAAAGGGGGATAAATTTCAATAAATATTAAGTAATTCACTTTTTATTTTAAAAGTAAATTAAATGAAATAAGAATATAAGTTTAGTATATATTTAATTTCAAGATAAATGTGACGATGGCACATGAAGTGTTTGGTGAACTTTCATTGAGAAAGCTCTCCTAGCAAATGGGCCAGAAGAAAGGCCCACTTATCAAACTCCAATAAACGAAGTTCGATTCATTTTCTGATGGAATTTTATATTAATTTTGGTGTTGTTTTTATATTAAACTTTTAAAATATACAGATGAATTTTTATGTTTTAAAATATATTAAAAACTTATTTAATTTGAAGGTTTAGTAAAAATATAACACAAAACACAACTTGCGTTTCATTTAAATTTAGATTTTCTGTTGAATTTTTGGTGTTATCCTTCTACATCATTCTTGTTTCAGATCCCCTCTCTCAACTTGCATAACTTTCAATATTTGGAGATCTGCTTAGCATAATTTTTTGTTTTTGAAAAATTTTAGACATTTCATTTTTTTCTTAATTTTTTAATTTTATTTTAAGGATGGATAGACAATGTATCGTATGCTTATTATTCATCTGTCTAATGCTACTAAAAGAGAGAGATATACATATTATTAGTATCTTTGGACTAGAAGTTTGGCTCCATATTAGTAGAGCAAGGACAATTTACAAGCTAAACTTGAAGGCTTAAGCAGAAAAAGGGAACTCCTTTGTCTTTGAAAGTGATTCCATCTTATGCAAAGCCAATTTTCCTAAGCCCTTTTACACCTTTCTAAATTTCTTTGAGGTTGAGGAATAAGGGTAGTAGGAAAAAAATGATTCCACCAGCATAGTTGGAAAGTCTTGTCCTTTAGTGAAAAATGGGAGGGGTACGATTCAGGATTTTGTATAGATACACACCACTCATCTAGCAAAGTAGGCTTGGTGCCTTTTTAGAGAACCAAATCCATTATTGACGTAGGTCCAACAAGGTTTTGCATAGAATTCTTCAAGGTAAGCTATTATTATCTATGGATGAATATTAATATTGGGAATGTCAGTCTACGTTTCAATTGCATAAAAATGAAAAACTAAAGCAATATATAAGGTTAAGGATCCATTAATCCATTTTCTTACTTCAATTATGTATGAAAAGATAAAAATAAAATGACTGCAATTTTAGGTATTCACTTAATCTTGTTAAGTATAGGTGCTTTTCTTCTAATATTTAAGACTCTTTATTTTGGAAGTATATATATATATATATATATATATATATATATATATATATATATATATATATGATACATGAGCTCGATGTAAGAAAAATAACTAATTTGACCTTTAGTTCAAGTATTATATTTGGATATTTATTAAAATCACCTTTTGGGGGCGAAGGGTGGATTGTTAGTGTGACGATTTGAAATATATTATTGGAGGGCATGTATGGTTAGGTTCCATTTATATGTTTAAGGTAAAAAGTGTTGTTAATGTCTTATATGATTGGATCATCCTTAATAGACTCAACAATTAATACGTTTATAATGGCTGAAATATATGAAAGTAGTTTGTTGTGTTTTTATGTAACAAATGATAGACAGCGTTGAATGCATTTCATAAGTTTACGATCAAAGAAGAAAAACCAAAATTACTTTATAATTTGAATCCAAAAAATAGTTAATAAGTTTATGTTACTTAAAAAATATCATGTGAAGTGAGAAGGTGAATGTGATCCTCTTCATATGGCACCCGAGAGGGAATGTGGAGGGTTATTTGGAAAGAAAATGTCCCGTATAAGATTAGACATTTTCTGTGGAGGGTCTGGCATCATGCTATTTTTGTCATAGGAAACATTTTCATTAAGAAGCTGGTTTTCCCATGTGGAGCAAGAGACAAATGCCAGGTTACCATAGTCTATTACTCTAACTCTGCACCTAACATTTTGGTTGGGAAAATGGGACACAATCAAATGCAATGCTCCCTTACCATCTATAAGGATTAACCAACCAAACTCTGTAATCCTAAATTTTTTGGTATATTTGGAAAGCAACAAAACAACACTCTTAATCCAACCATTGATCATTGACAGTTATAAAAGCTCTTTTAATTTTCATACCAGAACTCATTTCTCAAGAGGTTGCATAACAGAAGAATGCTTTGCAATGCTCTATATTTTTGTTTCTATCATTCATTGAATTTCATATATTGTGTCTAACTTATAAAACACTGCATATACCTTGACTGTGCTATAACAGCATCACCAAGAGTTACCTAGATGATACTATAATGGCACTATGATATTGCACAGTAGATAATTTAATTCTCTCTTCATGTGTTTCTAACTTAAAAACATAAAGGGTCTTAATCAGTTTTGCATTCAGTAATTCTTTTTAGCATGGAATCAAGGTGATGAAAGTCGAAATTCGAAACAGACAACAGAGGTAAGAAAATGATTGGGGAGAATATAAAAGTGGTTTAAAATTGAAACAAGCTACAAAATGCATACTCTATAGTAGCTTGTATTAAATTAATGTTATGGTGATCAAAGGTGAAAACTGATAGGGACTGCTACATACTGGGTGTTTCTGTTTTCTCTTCTTTTCCCATATTGTCACACGTCATTACATACTATACATTGATCTACTCTATAATTATTAGATGACTCGAAGTTGGTGAATGTCTCTGTCAATTTCCAATGACACACTGGTTTAATAATTTAGATCCCTTCTTTCAGAGTTCTGGTAATATAAGTCACGTTATTTTACAGATTTGTAAATGCTTGTCACTTCTTAACTGAACAAACAAACAAGTACTTGAGTTCATACCACATTTATTTCAAATTCTAAACTCATTCAGCTTTAGACCAATGAATAGTTTATATATATTCGAAACTTTTTAGTGAAATTTCAAAGCACACTTGTTTTATTTTTGGACTGGAAAACTGCAGAGTTTAATATATGTTACATCTTCTTGGAAGCTAGATCAGTGATATTAGTTTATTCAATATTTCAATGGACTTTGATTTCCCTTAATGCAATAGCATTCAGATGGGGGAAATAGTATTAAAAAAAAAACCATTCACTCATCAATGATTAAGAGAGCAATAATTTTATACACTTTCTGGTTTCTCACAACTCCTCCTTTTTCTTTGTTTCTATCTTTTTCACTCATCACATCAAATTTCTTATTTTATCTTCCATCTCTTCTTATCTCTCTCCTCATCCAATGGAGGATACACCTCACAGAATCTTTATTCATTATAGAGTAGTAATAGAGGAGGAGGGAAGTAGGCCTAGGCTGGGAGAGATGGACTTGTGCACAGGGAAGACAAAGATAAAGAAAACAAAAAAAGAGTCACAGAAAATCACAATCAATGAAGAACAGAAAAACACTTTTATCCTTCAAAATGATGAATGGCTTTAAAATTATGATTCACATCCACCTTTGTGTTTTTATGGATGCTCAAAAACACAAAGATCCCATCAATTTGGTACAACAGGAAATTGAAATCAGTTATGTTTGCCACAGCATATTTGATTCACAGTTTTCATGGCTAAAAAATGCTCTTATACCCCAAGCAGCATGAACCAATATCTCCATTGCTAAGTAACCACCAGCTACAAACTCACTATACATCCAAAATGTGAAAGAACTAATACTACTACATCACCACTGAAGAAGACCCTTTAAAGTGATTCAAGGAAACCAGTTTTTGAGAGAACAGCATTCCTCACTTTGCTAAGATCCCTACCTTTGAGGGTTCTCCCAGCACCTTCTAGAACAGAAAAGGAGGATATCTGACTCCTTGCAAGCCTTCTGGCAATAAACTCATGTGGAGGAAGCTTTGAATCAGCCTCATCATTTTCCTCTCCATCCTCATCACTATCCCCACCATAGTTACCAGCACCATCATCCTCACCATCATAATCAGCATCAAACCTTGAAGTACTATTCTTGGCGGGGTTACTCGTATAAATTTTTGACCAGTCAGGAATTTTGACAGGTGCTGATTGCTGAAGAACCTTGGCTTCATTGGAGGAATTACCACTGCTATTGTTACTGCTATTGCTAGATCTTGGCACCATTCTGGCTGCACTGGGCCTAGCAGGAACAGGAACAGCAGAGGACTGATCCTTCTCTTTGAACATGCGAACCCCAGAAGAACCATAATCACTTCTGTTCTTGATAACATCCCAAATTTCTTCTTCATCAAAATCTCCATCTCTCAACGAATTCCATATCCCACTGTGCTTCCTGCCTGGACTATATTTATCTCCCATTATCAATCAACCACTTCCTGCATAACACAAATCTGAAGAAACTTGTTTCAAATGGTTGAACAAGAATTTTCATTTCAGCAATTCAAGCATAAAACAGAAGAGAAAAATTGGAAGTTGTAGGGAGAAAGCAAGAAGCAAAAGTGCAGGAATAAATAAATCACAGGAGGTGATTATACAGTGAGATATGTGATATTTTTTACTGAGGAAAAATTAGAACAACCTTATTCTGTTGTCCAGGAATCAGAAGCTTGAAATAATTCAACTTTATGAAGATTCTAAAGGGGGTTCCTGAAATATGCCAAAGAAAACAAAAAGTTGAGTTGATAACAGTGGAGTGAGGTTGAATTGTGATAGCAAGAGAAGTTGAATTTGACATATATGTGATGGTGAGTGAAAATCCAAAAGGTTTGGGTTACCTGAATATGTATTTGTAGAGTTGAAGTGTAATGAAAGCAGCACACAGAGAAAGTGAAGAACACTGCAGCACCAAAATCTGAAGGGAAAGAATAAGACAGTGTTGTCCACAAAATGATGGCTGTCCAGTATTTAACTCTACAACCTCACACCATTAACTATTTTATTTATTTATTTTTTAAAATTCTATTAATGTAAAATATATGTTAAAATTAATGATTAATTTATACTTTTATATTTTTTTGTCTATTAAAAAGACTGAAAGCCTGAAACATTATTGAACATTTGAGTAAATTTATTCTAGCTGAGCATTTTTAATCTCTTTCTGTGATTATTTTTAACCTCTTTCCGTATTTTTTTTTGCCGAATTTTTCTCTAGATTTTCCTAGTAAGTAATATATATGGAATCTCTAAAATCTAGAGTTTCGTAATAATTCATGATTTATTGTTATATAGAAATAAATTAAATTCATAAGCATATTATATTAATATTAAATGTAATTCATTATTATAATAAGATTAATTTTTGTATAAATTAATTATTATGTTTTTTCCAAAAATAATGAAGTTTCAAATTAATAATAGAGTAAATGAATGAAATTTCATATTAATAAATAGAGCAAATAACAGAAATACTTTTATTTTTTTTAATTACAAACTTACTTTATTGTTCAAAATTCCGTCAATGAGATACAAACTGTGTAAAAGCTCTTTCATGTATAAAAACTAATTCTTGTTACTAATAAAGTTATTATCATTTTTTACAAAATAAAATAGAGAAAAAATTAAGAGTATAAAATGAGTTTATTATGGAAATAAAAAATGTCTTGCATATAATATGGAAGTTTGAAATATGCAAAAAAGTATTTCAAAAACTCAAGAAGGTGGTTTTTTATATGAAAAAAAAAAGTATTGTAACTAATGTCTTGGAGTGTTGAAGTTCCATATTAAATAAAGATCTTACAAAAAAGTCAAGTACTATGCTAATTAAATGAAATAATAAATGAAGTAAATTCACTCAACATATTTAATCTTGTGTATTAATTAAAATTAATGAATAATGATTAACTTATACAGAAGACCGTACTATTGCACATTACATTTATTAATTATAATTATTTCCCAGATACATGAACTTGCATAACAATAAATATATTTTAAAAATTAATATTATAATTAGTAATTATTATAAAGTCCATACCAAGAATATGATTCTTCGTTATTGTATTGAAAAAAATCAAATCAAATTTTTATTATTAACTACATCCCTATAAGAAAGTTGATAATTTATTTTATTGATTTTTGCGTGAAAAATACTACCTGCAAAACATTTATTTTATATTCTTTTATTTTTCTTAAGTGTGCTTTTAGAATTTAACAAGGTCCTAAATTTTCATTGTGTGTGAAAATTGTTTGAATTTGATGCACATAATCCAAATAAATCAATATATTCACTTAAAGAATACTAATTTAGTAAATTGAAAAACAAACTATACTACTTTGCTAAAGGAATCAATATTTTAATTTTCATTACATTAACAAGTACTATTCGTTTTCTTCTCCATTATGACATTTCATTATTAGCCATCAATAATGAAGCATTAAGAATTATAGATATGTGATAGAAAATTAACTCAATTTTAGGTAACTGACGTGTAAGATAATATGGTTAGATAACTATCTAACAAACAAATTCAACAATAAATCTAATAAAAAATAAATTTCAATAAAATAAGATCTGATTCGGGCCATATTAAAAAAAAAATCTAATTTAATATAATAAAACTAATTTATAAAATAAAATTTAAACTTAATTATATACTATAAATTCATTGTGTAACTTTCAACAAATAAATTATTATTTTTTCAAATCAAAACTGAAAAAACGTTTTAAAATAACTAAATAAGCAACACAACAAGATGCTTAGAAATTGGAAATGAGTAGATACATTACATTCCCTTTGATTGGTTGGCTAATAGATAAAGACTGGCTATCATTATAAGGAAACAGACAAAAATGTCAAAGTTTTCAACACAAGAACACAAATGTTAGGAATTTGTGAAAGAAGTATGATACACACACGACACTAGTGACACACAAACATTTTTGTTTTTTCTTCAACATAATGTCAATCTAAAGACACATGATTAAAGAATATGATAAATAGAATAATAATAAGATTAATTTAAAAAATATAAATAAAGATAATGTTTTTTGAGAATGAGGTTTATAATATGGTGAAAAAGGGATGAAAGGAAGGCAGCATAGCACTACTAGCTCATTAATTAACCTAATAAACCAGTAATACAAGTAGGTATAAAATTAAAAAAAGCTAAAATGCTATTTTAGGAGAAAGAAAAGTGGCACACGGATAATCTATGTTCTGTCGAGCACAACACATATGGTCTGTCAAAGATTTTATGTTATTTTTCTGGAAAAAGAAAAGCTGCGTAGGAAATGGTCGAGGAAGTTCGAGGTGTTGAAGAAGGAGACAAAGGTGGCCCACATGCAGCAATTGGCAATCCACATTCAAGGTACGTAGATATCCATCAGCAACACAGAGCAGAAAATTTTCAGCGTCTTAGCCCAATCAACATTCATTAATAGTGGGAATCATATGTAAAGAATCTGCAAGATTTCCACCGTTGGAGCAGAATCTTCTTGCTAAAAGCTAAGCCATGCACAGCATTCATACGGCGGCCGAAAAGTGACAGCACTGTGTCAAAACAATAAAGTTGATTAACAAAAGAGAGTTATATTATGTAACAGACAATGTTGTTTGATATTATAGGATTACGTGAAGTTTTGTATATACTACATGTAATAGTAGGGATGTATTGATAGTCAGATAGGATCGATATACCACACTAAGTGAAGAGTTTTGTCGTCTTTTATATATTTTCTACTAAATTTAATAATTTCACATAATTTAAAAATTAAAACTTATAATAATTTAAATATTATATATATATTTAGACTTTATATAAAGAAACTGAAAATACTTACAGAGTTTTGAGTTTAAATACTGAAAAGTGAAAATAACCTTATAGAAAGCTAAAATGATATCGAAGAATGAACAGAAAAATATAAAGAAGTATTTAGACGCGATTCTGAATCCACCCGAAAACAATAACGATTGAAAGACTTTATTTATTTGTTTTTGGGATGGTTGGAGAGAGATTATTAAGAAATGCGTATGGTAATGAATCTCTTGAATCCAAAGTGTAGTTTACGCAGCTGACAAACACATTTAATGAATGAGACAAAACCCACTTCACTCAAAAGTAGTTCTTGCATCTGTGAACTCAGAGGAGTTTGCAATTGTGGATGAATTTTGCTGATGCTAAAAATTTACTTACATGTAATAGGATTTTTTTTATTGTAATAATAATAATATCTTCTTATTCTTTATTTTTATTGTCTTTTTTTTGTAATTTACGGAAATAAAAGATTTTAATAAAAGAAAAGTAGCATTTATTTACGTCTAATAATTTTATATTATTTAAAAATTGAAATTTAAAATATTTAAAATATTTATTATTTTTCAAAATATTTTTTAAAGACAAAATCATAATTCATAAATTTTAAAATAAATAATATCTCATAAAAAAATAATTATTCTCAATATGAGATAACAATTTTGATACTTCTGATCAATCTTATAACATGTATTTACTTTATATGATTTAGCCTTTTGCAATCTTTATTTTGTCCTGTATTCGAATCCTGAAATAAGATATGGGATGACATAATTAACATGGTAATAATTTATTAACTTTGGAGAAGTTAACTTCCAGAAAGATGATTAGAGATTCCTTTTAACTATCCTCAAAAGGTTGCAGGAAAGTTATATTGTTAGGTTTAGAATAATTGTTAATGGTTTTCGTCACATGAAATATTTATGTCATGAAAGACGATTTTGTCTCAATGCTATATATATCATTTTCAAGTTTCTCATAACATACTTTACATGTGCATAAATTTTTGTGCTCATTTAATATAATATTAATATGTAATAGGATATGTTACATGCGAATTAATATAAACATTAATTTTAATCAATAATAATAAATAATGATAAGTTTCAATAATAATGATAATAAAGTTGAAATAAAGTGAGAGTATAAAAAATGTTATTTTCTAACCCAAATCCTCGTTTAAATAATAAATATATTATCTAACAAGATATAACAAACATATTTATTTATCCTAGCGTTAAACAACTAATTACCGCGTGATTTATTCATGCTTATTTAATTCTAAAATTATCATAAATATGATAATATGAGTTTGGAAATATTTTCCAACGGTAAATTATATACACATAGTATATTAAAAAATATTAATTTTTTTTATCATATCCCTCCAATTTCAAATTATGTTTGAATCGCTTCCATTTATTATGTCATTCTGAAAATGGCTACTGCACATTTTTTTTTTCTTTGATCACTGTTTTATAGAATTTTAGTCATTTTCATAATTTTATCTCTCTTTGTTCAATGTGCTTATTAGCTAAAACATATTTTTTGTTCTTATTTTATTGTTTGCGTTATGACTTCAGAGAGTTCGTTGGGGTGACAAAATACGTATGAGATAACGTATATTATTAAATTAAATTGAGTCACATGAAGAATTATAGTCATAATATGTGATAAAAATTAAGTTAAAATAATTTATATACAGTCTTCTGTAAAATTATACAATGATTATATATATATATATATATATATAATACACTCTTCATAAATACAAATAAATAAATATAAATAAATTTTGGATGTAATGAGCAGATTTTGGCTGAGAAAGTTTTGAACTTTTTCTTGTAGTAGATACTAAAATTATCCAATATGTATACAAAATTAGTGAAGAGGGTAACTTTATAAAAATTACGAATCATTTACTTATTTTTATTGTTATTTGTTTTTATACTAAATTCACACACAATTAACATGATGTATAATTTTAATTCAATAATTAGATTGATTAAATTCATTTTTCATGAAACTTTTAGAGTATAATATTTAATATAAGTTAACAATTTTTTTTTATTTATAATAAAAAATAAAAATTATAAATTTGAGATACTCAATTATATAAGTAAAATTTTGTAAAATGAGCTAAGAATTATAGTGCAGAAGCGAAAGTTCACAATTTTGGGCCTTTGATGTTCGGTCCAATTACAAATACCAAGCGGGCCAAGTACTACTTACACCAATATTTTTCTTACTAATGCATCCCTTTTGTTTTTAATTTTTTTTTTCAAAATTACCTTGTCATATTGCCAAGGCCCTATACTAATAAAAATAAAATGTTAATTATTTTGAGTTTTATAACTACACAATAGTAGGGTAATTTTCTTATAAACTAGTTAGAAAGTATGAATTTTTTATAACTATTATAAAAATAAACAAATTTATTATACTCGTCACTTTATAAGTAAATGACAATTTTTCTGAAAAAAAAAACCACAAGTTAAAAGTTTTTTAATTAAATTCGTTTACATTTTCATTATTGATAAAATGTTTTCTTCTTTTTTTCCTTTAACTCATTAAGTCCAATTAAAGTTTTGAAAACCCAATTAGTTAAATTTATTATATATATATATATATATATATTATAGATTTTGTAGCATATAAAGAATTTTGGGAAGAACACATGAAGCTGAAGCAGAGTGTGTCACTGTTCCCCAATTTTCGTGTGTTTAGTGTGAAGCAGTAGGAAACAGCAGTACACTATGCCTTCAGCTCAAGATCCATTCTATGTTGTGAAGGAGGAGATTCAAGAATCTGTAAGCATTTTCTTTTTCCCCATATTAAGTAGGTTTTCTTGTAAGTTCAATTATGAAAATGAACTGAACTTGTTATTTTTGTCATAAATCATGCGTTCTACTTGAAATTTCTGCATCATTTCTCTGTTACTCGTACAACTGGATCCAGTATTTTACGTGATTCCTCTTCGTCAATCTTAGCTGAAACTATTAACCGGGATATTTTTGCTTCTAATATCATAAGTAATCGATCTGAGTATGCTATTTTTGTCTGCAAATTTGGAATTTTGAAGAAAGCCCTGTTGCGATCTGTAACTGTTGTATGTGTAATTGAAGCAGGAAATAGAAGTTGGGATTTTGTTAATGGCTGCATGAGTTTTTTTGGATGTTATGCAATTTATTGACTGACTAATTTTCATTTTCTGGTAAGATTGATAAGCTGCAATCTACTTTTCGCCAATGGGAAAAAGCTGCTGATGATGGCGAGCGATCCAATCTTTCAAAGGAAGTTCTTACTAGCTGTGAAAGCATTGATTGGCAGGTATACCAATTGTGTATGTTGAACCGGTGACAAGTTAGTTGGCCTGTAAATATTTGTTTTAAATGAGTTTTATTCATTCTTCCAGTTTGGTGCTACCATCGATTGTAGGAATTTGGGTTTGGGTGTTATTAAATAGACATTCGAGGAATGTTTGGATTATAGTACAATCTAGGTCAGCGGGAAGAGGTATATTTCTTTTCTTGATTGCGGATATTTTTAGTGTAGAAAGGAAAATGAGGGATTTGTACTTAACCATCCGAAATGCTTCTGTTGAATGCTGCAATTTATGCCATTCACATGATATTCTTCTATCATAAAATCAAAAGGAATAGTTAACCCTGTCATCATTGCAATGATGCAAAATATATGTAAACATATTTGCTAAATTATATTGTTAATATCAAAGCTCATTAGTTAATTATAAAATGTATTATATCCATGTATTTTTATTTAATCACTCCATTTTTTCCCCCGTTAGGCATCCAAGCAAGAAGAGCAAAATCACCATTAACCCTCTTCTCCTTTTCCCCTAATTTGACTTTGCTCTCCCCTTTTGGCAATATAGGAAAGGGTAAGGAGGGGAGTGAAAATGAAGTGAGGTGAAAATGTTTTGATTTTCAATCTTTGATGGTTGTTAAATTCGTAGTAGAGAAGAGGTAGAAAGTTGCTTGTAGCTCTAGAAGCACACTCTTAGTCTAGCCTCCCTTTGTCACACATCTTAGACTATTGTTTATTTTGCAATAGAACCTATTCAAACTGCTGAAATACGATTTTTTTGATAGAAAGGTAGATGAATTGGACAAAGCAATTTCTGTGGCCTCTAGAGATCCTTCTTTGTATGGCATTGATGAAGTGGAGCTTGAGAACAGGAGGAGGTGGACCAGTGATGCTCGTAGCCAGGTATCTGTAACTACTGAACTTGATTAAGAGTTAGGAGAATACTGTTGCTTTTTTTCTCAACATAATGTACAATTGTTCGTGTGGTATTTCTCTATTGGTAGCTCGCATTAGATTTCCTTCTCTCTCTCTCTTTTTATCTGTATGGTGCTCTTGAATGATTGGAGTTCATTATTAGGTGAGCACAGCAAAGAAAGCAATGGAAGCGGGAACACGCTCAAATATAACAAACAATGCTAATCTAAATGGGATGCGCAGGGAATTAATGAGGCTTACTAATTCTCATCAATCTGCGTCTGACCCATATGCTACCCAGGATAACGACGATCTCATAGAATCAGAATCGGACAGGCAGATGCTTCTTATAAAGTACTTCTTTTCTCCCTTTCCCTTTCTCTCTCTCTCTCTCTCTCTTTTTCATATGGCATTTAATTAAATATTTGTTGTTTGCCCTCCTTTTAATTGGCTTCTAGATTAAACTCTTTGCCAGCCTCTTTAGTGCATACAAGATGCTAAATTGTATTTTGATTGACCAATGTTGCCCGCACCTTGGCCCTCTCCTGTTTGAGACATAGGCGGGCTCCTCCGTAGTGGAAACATGAGCCTATGCTTCTTCTGCTTCTCTTGTAATTATAAATTTCTGTTCTGTGAATTCATTGTTGCTAATCATTTGAGTTTTATTTGAATCTATTATTACTACAAACAAAAAATCAAAACTAAAAGGATGGATTCCTTTTTTCTTTCCTCTGGAAGAAAAAGAAAATGGGGGAATGAAAAGACTGTGTCAGGTAGCCTTAACACAGCTAAATGCTGGTATTAATGTTCAAGAGTCTGGGAAAAAATCATCCTCTGGTTTCTACTTTAGTTTTTACACATATATTATCTATTGGTGTTGATAGGAGACAGGATGAGGAGTTGGACGAACTTAGTATAAGTGTACAGAGAATTGGAGATGTTGGACTTACTATACATGATGAGCTCGTTGCACAGGTATATTTGGCATATTTGAGAAGATTTTTTGTCTGTGATGGTATCATTTTTCTTGTTGGGAATACCTGGTTTCCACCATGTGACTTGGAGATCACTGGTTTAAATCCCAGAAGCAGCCTCTCTCCCCTTGCAGGGTCAAGGCTGCATATTTCTATCATACCAGAACACCAATAGGGGGGAGTCCGTCATGCACTGGATTCCCTTTTATTCTTACTATTTTTTGTTTCAAAAGTTGGAAGCTAGACAACACTGTTGCACTTAAGTTATGTGTTTCGTTTGAGTGTTTTAATAAGAGTTGTGTTCTAATGTCTTTTTTTGTTTCTGTGGAAAGTTTCTCTTTCTAAATTTGTCAAAGCCTTGATGTTTCAGGAGAAGATTGTTGATGAACTGGGTAATGAGATGGACAGTACATCCAATCGTCTAGATTTTGTCCAAGTGAGTTTCTGCTTCTAGTTTCCATTGTCTCATTAAAATGTTTATGATCTATCTGGCTTATTGCTGTCATTAATTAGCAATAACAAAAGGGGGAAATATTGAATGTTAAAGCTGAATGTCTCTCATTGTTTATGATATCAGAAAAAAGTAGCAATGGTCATGAAGAAGGCTAGTGCAAAGGGCCAGATCATGATGATCCTGGGTTTGCTGGCTCTGTTCATGTTCCTCTTTATCTTGGTATTCTTCACCTAGTCATTGAGACAAAAGTTTTCGTGTTTGTACATGAAAAAGGATCTAAAGCTTTTGTCAAGATACCAGATTATTGGGAAATCCATTATGCTTAGAAATCAAGTGGAAGCCTCTTTGGTTTGTTGAAGGCAGTGAAATTTTTTATTATGATGAAAAGGGAAGCAATGTGCTTGAAAATATTACAAGAAGATTTGGTTTCTGGCAGTATAGACTGCTAATGTGATTTAAATGAGTTGTATTCGTTTTCAAGATTGCAATGTTTGATGTTCTTTTTTTGAATTCATACATGTACCAAGATAGATAGCTTATGACAGATTTTTATACAAATTAACCCATTATTTACTTGCTCACAGGGACAAGAATGACGAGTTGCTGTTTTTATCACGTTACAAACTGAAATGATGACAAAAAAAAGGCTGTTGTGTTATCTAAACCTGCATTCATTCACAAGTAAATAACATGTTTGTGAAAACTGATTTTTCTTTTTCTTCCCGTTCAGCTATTTTATGAAGAAAAAAAAGGTTGTTTATAAATTACATTGAATCTTTGGAACATTAATTGTAATTTAGTAAAAGGTTTTTTTGAGAAGTAAATAACAATCACGAATATGAAAATTTATGGTTTATGACTATTTTATGATATTTTTTGACAGCTTCTTTATACGTCCTCTAAGAAAAAAAAATGTATTTTTAAATTTATACATAAAGAAATAGGGAATAAGAAAAGAAATATTTTTGTAGAAAGCAAACAAAAATATTGAAACTTACAACAACAAGAAAGATCAGAGATTAAAATTGAAGAAATATATGTGATTATATTTCATGAAAAGTGTCTATTTATAAGCCTATAGCCAAAATGATATTTTTTAAAAAAACTGATCTGATAGGTTAATTTTGTAGAACTTAAGGAAGTGTAATCTGTCCTTAGAAGTATATTAAGTTTCAATCACTTAGAATTTATAATTTATTGTTTATTTTATACCATTACATGATATTATTTTTTTACGTACAAAAACCCCTCAAATTTAAATAATATGCTTTAGCAGAAAGGTTTAAATGTACCTACCAAATGCACTCATGATAAAAAAAAATTCCTTTCTAATAATTGAACAAGAATTTTTTTTACTAAAGATAACATAACACATGTTCACATTCATTTGACACATCTAACAAATATGAAATAATCTTAAAAGAGTAAATTTTTATAATTTTTTAAAAAAGAAGAAAATAAAAGTAAAAAAAAATAATGTCAAAGTAAAAAAAAATTATATGTATGAAAGTATTATTTTTTTAACTTTTTTTAGGCAAATTGAGATGTTATCTATAACACTCAACCAAGCCAAGCATAAGAACAAAAAAGGAACAGAATCTCCAAAGCAGGCAATTTGAATGTAAATTCTTCTTTCCATCGTTCTCTACCATACAAAGTATGTTGCGATTCTGTGCCTTCAATTACCACCACTCATCAACCTCATCCAGAATATGATACTCCATCCACCAAAAAGCACTTTATATTCTCATATCAAGATTTTCTTTTATTTCACTTTTGGCAATGAAAGTCAAAACTTAACATCAACATGCACAAACATTTACAGAATACTGCATACAACAAAAGCTGTTCTGCATGATGGACAAAAAAAGTTGGTCCTAAAATAGTTTCACTACACAATCACACGAACCACTCTATATATATACAACAAACCACTACCTATTCTCCTCAATTCGCTCTTGCTTTCTTTGCAAGTCTTCCCTTTTCTCAGAGGTTAGTCTCTCCTTCAACCAGATAGTTCCGAACTTAAGAAGCATGGTCTGAAATATTGTGTAGCTTATGGTTTGTTTTGTAGGTTTTTTGTTGCAGGTGAATATATATGGTTGAAGTGGGTATTTTTCAGATAACAAGTAACAGTTTCGACCCATTTGCTGAGGCTAAAGATAGAGATGCCCCCGGGGCGAAGGAGTATGTGCATATCCGTATACAGCAGAGGAATGGGAAGAAGAGTTTGACGACAGTGCAAGGTCTGAGGAAAGAGTTCAGCTATGAGAAGATTCTGAAAGACCTGAAGAAAGAGTTCTGCTGCAATGGTAATGTTGTCCATGACAAGGAGCTTGGCAAGATTATCCAACTCCAAGGTGATCAGCGCAAAAACGTTTCTCACTTCCTCATTCAGGCTGCACTTGTTAGGAAGGACCAGATCAAGATTCATGGTTTTTGACCACCTACCTTGTACTCATCAACTATACCTATCACACTGTTTCTGAAATAAGTTACATGTTTCGAGTATTTGGTCATCTTCTTTATGTATGAAGAAAAATCCTACGATGGATGATCATAATGGCATAAATTTATTTACTCTATTTTGATTGGATTGCATAATCAATCTCATCAATTATCCACCAAACCCTTTTTACGAACACTTTTAATTACAAGAGTAAAAAGAATGAAATACATTAAAAGAGTAATAGAAATGAGGGTTTTGCTCCTTGAATTTAGCACGTTCAATTGAACTAACTGGAGTAGATTGTCCTTAGACACCTCTGTTTGCGGTGTTATTAAAAATAATTTAAGTGTAAGTGTAAATCATTGAATAGAATTCACAAAACTAAATACTATATAAGAAAAAAAGACTCAAAACCAATACCTTGATATTTTAGGTTAAAGATGTGTCAATCCTTTAATTGATTAAGTTCAAATTACATATATATAATTTCTCTTTAATAAACAAAACTCATAAGTGGTAATAGAGTCACATGCTCGTCTTAATAACTGACGATTCTGATAATAACAATACAACAACATATCAAAGAAGTTGTGACAATCCCCTAAGTGGGTTAGTCTCAAATAACATACATATAATTTCTACCTAATGAAAAAACCAATCATGAGAGAGGTAAGGAATGTAAATATGTAAATATGATAACTGAAAAAATGAGGAATAAAATGTGCATTGTTATCCAAAATTACGACAATTTTCCTCAGTGTTGATTGTAAGTATTAGTACTGCTATGAATCTGTGAGCTAAAGCTGCTGAAAGAACCATTTGTTAAATTACTTGATCGGTTCTGGCTGTTGGGAATCTAAGTACGAGCTTAAGTCTCACATTAGATAGAAATGATAAAGTAGAGCAGTATATGAAGATGAAAGACTCATTAACCTATTGTCTTAAGGTTTTGGGTAAAAAGTAATGTCAATCTTGAATCCATATCTCATACGATGTTTGTGTCTTGTAGTAAACTTCCTCCTTGATTGATCCATGAGGAGTGGCTTCCACATCGATTTAGTCAATGGAAATTTCCTCAATTCTTCGTTCAACTTGAAGAAACCACAGCAATTTCTTAGTTCACTCAAGTTAAGGACATTTTAAATTTTACTGGCCATTTCCACGATTTTTTCAATAAATTCGTATTCGTACCTACAAAAGTAGAAGGCCATTTAGCTCATTATCTACAATTTTCATTTTCATTCTAACACTCATCAAACTATATCTGCACAAAGTAAGTGCGACCCAACAAAACACAGACTGCAAAATTCAAAGCCTTAACCAGCACAAAGAATACTATTTACTGTACCCCGTTTTCATGCACCATCCTTTCAAGTTGGCGACTTGAAACAAAGCTGACCTCCATTTCTTGACCTTCTCAGAGTCCTCACCCATCACATTTTCATGTTCAATCATGGCTTCACAATAACTTTTTCTCTGATGCCTTATATCCGACGGTAACACTTTGTAAAAGATGGGGCAAACCAGGTGGTTTTTCATATCCATGCACTCAAGGATCCTCAAAAGCTCATCAAGAGAGGAAGGGGAACGTGCATAGTTTTCAGAAAAGACAATGATTGAAAGCCTTGATTTTTCAATAACCCCAACAATAGATTGTGAACTATGTTCCCCATCACTGATGAAAGTATGGTATCCACTTCGGCTCAAAGCATTGTAGAGAAAACCCGTGAAGGAGCGTGTATCTTTTCCACTAAAACTCAGAAAAATGCTGTAGCGGGGTAACAACTTGGTCACATGTTGCACAATCCTTTCAATGAATTCATATTCATATTCATATTGGCACCTACAAAAAAAGAAGTTCAAGTTGTTGCATTTCTTTTTCTGTCAAAGTTTAAACCAGCATTGAATATCCACTGTTCCTTTGTGTTTGATTTAAACATATTTGAAAAAGTATCTGCAAACAAATGTATACCACCTTCCTCTTCCAAAACACCATCCCGACAAGTTGGCCACTTGAGCCAAAGCTGACCTCCATTTTTCTACTTTCTCAGAGTCCTTTCCGAATCTAGCTTCATGGGCAACCATGGCCTCGCCAAAACTACCTTTCAGGTGCCTTACATAGAACGGATCGACTTCGTAAAAGATTGGAAAAACGGCTTGGTTCTTTGTGTTCATGCAGTCTAGGATGTTAGCAAGTTCATCAAGGCACCAACTGGAAAACGCAAAGTGTTCGGAGAGAACAACGATCGAAATCCTGGATGCTTCCAAAACGATCGTATATGCAATTTGGTCGGCACCCTTCAACTCGTCATCATCCATGAAAGTTCTGAATCTAGCCTGCTGCAAAGCAGCATAGAGGTTACCTGTGAGGGTGTGGCGCGTGTCCTTCCCTCTAAAGCACAGAAAAACGTCATAACGCGCCATAGCATCGAAATGAAATGAATCAAGAACTCAAACTGAGTGTTATTGCGATTACTTAGATGTTCATTGCAGGTTGCAACTTTCCTTCTCTCATGAAATACATGAACATTAATTGATTGGGACCACCAAGTGGCCATTAAACATGGTTTCTGGAACATGGATCTAAAAATTGTCAATGGAGTTAATTGTCAATAATATCATCCCATCAAGTTGACGACTTTCGGCTGATTTGGATGATATTGCGTGAAGAGACCGACAAAGGCACGTGAAGAAGAGGTCAAATATTCTCAAAGTAAACAAAAATAAAATGTTTAGGAATCCGATTTGAGTTGTATAATGATTAGAAAATAGAAACTTGAGTATGAAAATAATATCACAAACAATGGGTTTTAAGATTTTGGGTTGAGGAGTATCAATACTTTCCATCTATGAATTTGAAAGAAAGATAAAAAATCTGTTATTCTTGATCAAAGGTTGTGGATGATGAAGGGGAGAAAAAGGCGCAGCATAAACAGAGGGGATATTAAATCTGCATGATATCAGAAACTTGGTGACTGTTCATGTTGCAAAAAGGAAAAGAGAAAACCATACAAGGAAGAGGAAAAGAGAAAAAACTCAATGTATAGTCTTATGATATCTATTTTGCAAGAGGTGCATAGCACCATATATATATATATAATCCTAAAAGGCTCGAACAACAGTATATCGTAGTATCGTGTTAGGATGAACAGCAAAGCAACACTCTCAGCTTCACGACACTTGGTACCCTTTTGCAGTTTCACATGACAGCTCCATTGATGAAACATGGTATTTTGATAGTGAAATTTTATGTAATCTCACGTATTTAGGAAGAAGACAATACTTTCTTTTCTTTTTATAGAGCTATCACATCTGTTAATGAAGAACTAAGAACGGATAAAAAACCATATGAAAATTAAAATTGAAGTTTAAAAATTTAATTGTGTATACTATATTTCTATTTGTGTCTGAGTAGATTACAATGTCTCAACAGCAAGTATTCAAACTCTGATTCATGGAACCTAAGCTAATGAAAACGTCCATGTGCTAAAATAGCACCACTCATCACAAAAGATGCAGAAAAAACACATCAGACCTCAAGAATTAAACGAGATTTAAAAGGAATACAAAAAACCATTGGAACTGCAACAGGGTGCAGAAACAACACTTATAAGCACAATTCAAGGATTGTTACTGATGCCACTATCAGTTGCTTACACAGAGCTCCACGACATGTATATTTTGACAGTCTTCATTTATTCATTGTTCTCCGTAGCTGTCATTGGAACAAGGAAAGGAGTTGTTATATGCTTCCTCATCTTCAATATTAATGAGCCGTTCCACAATCCTTTCTATAGATTCATGATGGAACCTGCAAAAGTACAAGACCTTTTAATACATTTATCTGCATTTTTTCTCCTAATTAGGACTTTATGCATCTCATCGGAGCAAAAATGTTAAGCTCCACTGATCAATCTTCTAACTAATGTATTGTGCTGTACAAAAACAACACACAATACCTCATGTCTCGGACAATCACTGTTTCTTGTTTAGCATTTGGATGGCTATTGTTTTTTATTTTTTCTGTAAGTTTTACTACTTCTGTATTTCAATTTCACAAAACATTCCAACAAACACCAATTATAAATACAGTAATAAAATTTAACATTACAGACTCATTTTCACTGAGATGCTCTCCTTCCAAGTTGGTGATTTGAGACAAAGCACACCAGGTGGAATATCCATAGTTTTCAGAGAACACAACAATTGAAACCCTTGAACTTTCTATTGCTCCCATTAGCTTTTGAGAAATTTGGTTCCCACCCTCCAATTCTTCATCGTCCATGAAGATTTTGAATCCCTCTCGGCGAAGGGCATTGTATAGAAAACCTGTGAGAGTGTAGCGGGTATCCTCTCCACAAAAACTCAGAAAAACATCATATCTTGACAGGCATTGCACGGCTGCTTCCACAATCTTTCGGATGAATTTATATTCGTATTTGTGCCTATAAAACCACAAACCCTTCGAAAATTCATAAGAAGATAAAAGGGTAAGTCATTCAGAAGTGATTCTATGATGTGCCAGTACAGATCAATTCATGAAAATAATCATACCCCTTTTGGTAAAACCATCCACTCAAGTTGCTGACTTCAGCCAAAGCTGCTCTCCATTTATTCATCCTCTCTGGGGAATAATATCTTTCTTCAAATCTATTAATGGCTTGTTCATATCTACCTCTCTGAAATCTTACGTCAGTCGGTTCCACTCCGTAAAAGATTGGCCATACGAGTTGGTTGGTCCTCATCCTACACTCAAGGATGGCCACAAGTTCATCGAGACGTTTTGAGGAGGATGCATATTCTGGGGAGAAAACAACGATGGAAATCTTTGACGTTTGTATTGCTTTAAGAGCAGAGGGTGAAATATTGGTGTCATCATCAGGTTCATATTCATGTTCTCTGAAAAGGGTCTTAATTCTCTTGCTGCGCAAAGCATTAAAGAGATTACCAGTGAAGGTGTAGCGAACATCTTTTCCACCAAGACTGAGGAAAACATCAAAGTTTTTTCGTTCACTGGATGGATGAGAAACAGTGGCACCACCAGAAGGGTCTTGTTGACTCAGTCTATTGTAACTTTCTGCCTCCATTCTCCGGTTTAGCGTTGTGTTCAGAATGAATCATAATTTGAAAGGAAATTGAAAGTAAGTTAACTGTTATTGTACGAATTTGAAAAAGAGGAAGAGTGAATTTATAAATAAAATTGGTGAAAGTTGTACGAATTTGAAAAAGAGGAAGAGTGAATTTATAAATAAAATTGGTGAAAGTTAGAGTAAGATTTTGATTTATACAATAGATAAAATAAATTTAATTGATAGAAATTAAAAATTATTAAAATGTTTTTAGTGGTAAAAATAATATAAAATTATATTTATTAATAATATATTTAATGGTTAAATTATTATAAGAAGGAAAAATATAATTTAGTATGATATAATTTTTTGTTATTGACAATAAAAGAAGTATAAAATTTTTTGAATTAAAATAAAAATAAAGTTGATGTAATGTAACAAATTAAAAAATAAGTTCATGTAATACCATCATCCAATAGTTGAGGTTAGCGAATTGACACTTTATGTCCATAGATAAGTTGGTTTGACTATTTTTAATTCGTTGAACATGCTTTTTTATTTGTTTCATATCTTGCATTCTGTTTTGTAAGTTTTGTACTTCTTTCACATTTGAGTCATCATATGAGGATTTGAAGGATATGGAAAATGTTCAACATGTTTATCATGTTGAGGAATTTGATCTTGTGGTTGTCCTTCGTCTTCATTAACATCGAGGATCTGCTGCCAAACACCATTGACATTGACAATATTCATCCTCTTCAAAAAATTGGCAGAAATGTTGTTTGGTCTCAATTTGAGTGATGACGTCAACATCAAGATGTACTCCACTATATTGCACTATTTGGGTAATCAATACACCATATTGTAGATGTGTCATCGACCTTGCATTTAAGCATATGTTGCATTATGTGATGAGACCAATTGATAAATATATTATTTCTAGCATGCATAACATAAGGATATCTTCTTGCAACAATTTTGCATAATTTGCAGCTCGTGGAGTCAACATATGAACGACAACCTAATGCAGAAGTTTGTCATTAATGTTCAACCAACCGTTTTCATAGTAGCCAATATAATGTTGCAATCATAGGAAAAGTCATCTGGTATATTTTCGAAGGACAATTTTTGACCCTCGTATTTTAAATGGGCAACATTCAACCAATCATTTGGTCTCAACTTATTTTGTTCACCTCACTATGAAGATATCCATTTGTTGATATCCTTATATTTGAATAGAAGACTTTTACCAAATTTAGATAGAAGGGTTGGTCCAATGATACAAAATTTGATACGCCTTGAAATACAAGATGATGATAAAAATAAAGTCTAGAGGTCGCAAATGAATCAAAATTCATAACTTTTAGGACCGCAAGATTTCTTGTATAGAAATAAGCTGTGTAGTGCTCCATGTGATGACTATCACACTGAAGAAACGACATTGGTACAAAAACAGCGTATAACGTCACGCGTTCAACGTCCAACCGCTAAATAGCCAATGTTAAAAATGACCGGTGACATTTTTGTAAATAAATGCAATTATTAGATGTCGTTTAAAACTCTAATTCGACGTCAATTTGTTATAAGACGTCGAATATTTAGAAGTTTGATGACCTATTGGATAAATATTGCAAAAATGTTTGGCCCGAAGGTGAAAATATACTTACGTATGACGTCGAATGCCCTAGAATTAGACGTCAAAAGGTTATAAAACGTCGAATGCCCTAGCGTTAGACGTCAAAATGTTAGCGAATTCAATAAAAATTTGAGCGGGAGATTGAAAATTCATTCACTTTATCTTAACGCACGAGACCCTTTTCTCTGCTCAAACTTTTCTCAAACGAAGTTTGACAGTCATCATATGTAATATTTCTTTCATTTGATAAAAATGCATGTTAATTAACTACTTTAGGTATGATTTTCATTTGTTTTGACCGATTATTTTCATGTTCTTGTCTTTCATAGGCGCATTCTAATTTCTCTCTCACGGGTGCCAACACTTTATTCCGACGAACCTACCTTTTGAAGATTAGTTTTCGTTTTCGTTTTCGTTTTGAAGAACTTATTTGTTAAACTTGTTTGTTGTTATTGTTTGATTGAACTTGTTTATTGTTGTTGTTTGGTTGAAGTTGTTTTTCGTTGTTGTTTGGTTGAACTTGTTTGTTGTTGTTGTTTGTTGTTGATACTACACTACACGTTCATAGTTCGTACTTTATAAAATATCAAAAACTGAAATTTATTGTTTTTCTTTTTTCTGTTTTTCAGGTCTTCGTAGAGATGTAAAAAAAGGAATCGCAATTAATTAAACAAAAAAATAAAATTCGACGTTAATTAACATAAAGTCAAATTTTTTAAATTCGACGTTAATTAAGATAAAGTCAAATTTTTTAAATTCGACGTTAATTAACATAAAGTCAAATTTTTTAAATTCGACGTCAATTTAACATCTCCTGATATGATGTTGAATTACTTCTGATATGATGTCGACCTTGAATTCAACGCAAAAGGTAATAGTTGGTTCTTTTGCTTTACAACTTCTTCCCGTCCTTTTGACACTAATAATGCAGCAATAACTTAAAAGAAAACAAGGACAAAATTTGAATTATATATATGCAGAATACATTATACTAACAAAATAATTTTAAGAACTTCATATAAACTTCTAATTAACAACTATATGCACAATACATTCAACATACAAATACTATCAAAATAATGCACACTTATAGTAATAGTAATTGAACAGCCATAATATTACACGTACCTGTTGAAGACTTATGAAATTATATAGCCAACAAGGAAGATATTTTGAAAGAGCTACCACCCAAAACTCAAAGAACCACTAATAGAGTATAGATGCTCCAACAAAGCACCAGGGAAGGAAAATAACGAGAACCACGACAGATCTACCACGAAATAACTTCCAATATACAATAAATGCTCCAAGAACGCAGTAAGGAAGCTACGAGCACCGGCCAAATATATAGCAAGCAATCATAAAATCCACCCTCATTGGCAAAAAAACACCCACCACCACACAATAACCCACTAAAACTTCAAAGAAATACCTCCAACAACAACCACAGATGGATCTCGTCCACACACCAACTTCACAACTGCAACAGAGATCAACTTGTTCAAAGATCAACCTTCACACCTACACCAACATAACCAGTGAATCTGCCTCTACAAGTAAGATCCAACACAACCAACTCGTCAGCCTCTCCAACAGATCTCCACCACAGATGCAAAACCTTCATAGCCATGTCCACGTACACCACGCTTCCTCTTCCTAAAACCTGTAACATACAATTAGAAGAATGTGTTGCCATTAAAAGCTTCGTCTCCCCCTACTTCTCGCTACATGACCCGTGGAAGTCCCTGCTACATGAACCATGGAAAACATTGAAGATTGAAGATGTATCCATGGAAGTCGTAGTTGCGTCAAGCAAAGAGAACTCTAAGATTGTCACTCGTTGGAACCGGATGCAATTCATACTGGAACCGGCTACGCTAATGGTTATGACTACGCATGAAGGTGGAACCGGCTACGCTAATGGTTATGACTACGCATGAAGGTGGAACCGGATATTGCCACTGGAACCAGATACATAGCTTCTTGGAACCGCTGTTGGGACCTTAAAGAACATGAAAATGGAATTGGACCCATTTATCCTTTTCCTCTCTATAAATTCCCACACTAAGAAAATGGTACATCATAGTATTCACATGTCATGTATCAACAAACTTAACTATATATCTGTTTTTAAAAAGGATTTATTTTAGACTTCGGAATCTATTATAATTTTAATATTTTTAATTAAATTTTTATTATTTTATTTTATTTATTAAATACTCAAAAAAGTATAATTTTTAATTAAATTCTACCATTTAATTTTTTATTAATTGGATGGCATAATTATTATTTTATCATTTTTTTTCTTATTTATCTCCATTTAGTAAAATAAATGAAATTTTATGATTAGTAAAATAAATGAAATTTTATGATTAATAAAATAATTAAATGAATTAAAAAATATAATATAAATTTAATTAAAGATACTCAAATGCATCAATCTATGAAAATTTAATTAAGTTTTAGTTTTTATTAATCTGAAGGTTATTCCGAGAAGGACTCTCTTTCTAATTTCTTCTTGTATATACTAAACTTCATTAATTTCTTGCATCGTCTTTTAAATCCTATCTGCCTATCAAATCATTTATACTTTAAAATCATGTTTATTTATAAATTTCACATCACTAATTTATTTTTATATATTTCATGGTTGTTTTTAATTCAAAATCCCACCAATTTTAAAAATTCATGAGATTAATAATTAAATATATAATGAAAACAGTAATTGCGATAAAATATTTTATTTTCCCAACAAAATGTTTGAAAGAAGATACTTATAACAACGATAAGCACACACACGGATGACATCGTTATGTTTTCATTCCAAAAAACAAAATTGATAAGCACACACAAGGATGACATCATTATGTTTTCATGCCAAAAAAAATTGAACTGGCCGCAAAATTTCATTGTTCCTGAAAGCTCTTCTATAAAGTTCCAAAATTTGATCTATTTTTCACCTGTTTATATTCTGCACATCCTATGAGTGCATAGAATTTAATAATTTCAAAGCCAGAGCTTCTTGCTCCTCCAAAGTAACCGCACTCGAACTTGTAGGTGAATTCCCTGCGATTTCATTTCTTTCACCCTCATCACTGTCACTATCAAAGTATACTTTATTCTTTTTATGCCGTCTATTAACAGTTTCGTCTCTTTCTGACCCAGAATTATCATCTTGGTCCTCCTCTTCCTCATTCCCAGCTTTCCATTTCATCTTCTGCTTTATTCTTTTTTCCCTAAGCCGCTGACGCTCTATAAGCTTGTCTTCCTTGTCAGCCTTCTTCAAATCATCGCGCATCCTTCTATAGTATTCAGCTTTTTGTTCTGTATGATGACATAAAGACAGATGTGTCAAAAATCCAAGAACACACATTTTAGTTAACTATTTCAATGCTATAAAGTATGGCAAGATCGTACCAAGGTCAGATTCTTGAATTCAAGAATAATTCAGAAAATACAAAATAATTTTCTAATTGATAAACGAGTAGTTGAATCGTATATTTCCTGATTTAAAAAAAATTGAAAACCATGCATTGAGAATTTGAGGTCCTAGCTGGCTTCAATGAAAGTCTTACACATGTAAGAGTAGCAATTTCACCATGTAAAATTATTACTAAGATTTAGAACTTAGAAGGGATATACCTGGGTCAAGCAGCAACGCTTCTTTGCCACTTTGTGTGTCAGCTATCCTGGCTAGCGGGGGAAGTGTGTTGCCTTCATCATCAAAGACAACCCTGGTCCCCACTGGCCTATGTACATTAATCTTGAGCTTCTTTTTCTTCAATACACGAGTTGCTGGTCTGCACAAGAAATAACAAAATTGATAAAAACAATAAATTTGAAGCTCCACATAAATGGCTCTCACCAAGAAACATGACAAATGGAATTTTATGTCCAACAATAAGTTTGAACTTTTTATTAGCCATCATAGGATTTTTTATTTAAAGGTCATTCTGCCTCAGCAGTTCAAAACAAGAAGGTCCAGCCCCTTCAATAACCATATAAAAGGAAACCAACGCAGAATTATCAGAATGTAATCTAAATTTTTTATCCCTACCACTGAAAACACATAAACATACATTATTTCTTCAATTTCAGATGACTTCACTTTGTCTTCATTTGCAGGATCTGCTAACTGAAAAAGATCATTTTCGATTTCTTCATCCTTGAAAGGATCTGTGTCTATCTTGTTTCTAGAAACCTCCAAGACATTTTTCTCACTTGAATCTTCTGGTTCAACTAAAATTGATTTTGTTGACGCAGCTTTAGATTTAATTTTCTGGTTAAGAAAACGGATTTTTGGAGTCATTGGTAAACCTAATGACGCCGAATACTCGTTAATAGGCAGTTTCATAACATCAAATATGTCTTTATCCTTTTGTATATGGATGGATCTCAAATATGTGATGAACGCCCTCTGAGCCCGATGCTGCAGGTCTGGATATTTAACCAGTAAAGACGCCAACAGAGTAGAAACTGGTTGCAGTCGTTCTTGCCTTGGCTGAATAATCAACAATTACAAAAGCATGAAAATAAGATGTCAGAAACAGCAAAAGACGGAACAGAGCCAGATATAAAACTGAAAATCTGATGTTAAAATGAAGATTGAAATTGCACGTCTACTAATAACTTTCAGGGAAAACTTACCTTAGTAAAATGCACTGGAACCTTTGCTGCTTTTAACTTTTCAAGCATTTGCATTTCAGAAGGCAACAGAAATAAAACCGACTTTCCACCAGATTTATATCGAGCTGTGCGACCAACTCTATGTATGTAAGAAGCTACATTTTCAGGACAATCAACCTACAAATGCAAGAGAGAATCAATACTTAGACCATAAGACTTGCTACAAGACAGAAAACACAAGAATGAGACTCACCTGAACAACCCAGTCAACTGCCTTATTAAAATCAAGGCCTCTTGCGGCCACATCAGTTGAGAAGAGAACTGAGCGCTTCTCACAAAACTCAGAATATATTGCCATTCTTCTTTCCTGTTTCATCCTCCCATGAAGGCACTTCAATGGAATGCCAGGGTGCAGTTTCTTAAATGCTTCAAAGACAAATTTTACCTATTAATAAGGGATGACAACATTATGGTAGATGGTCAATCTCAAGAATTTTGCACCCAAAAAATACAAAATTGAATCAATCGAATCCAGAGATCAACAAAACTCCTTTTTAAACATAGAATTCCCCCCAGTTTCCATTTGAAATCTTATGAGCACAAAGGCATTTAAAAACTTTCTCACTACAATAACCATGATTAGAACAAAGGAAACCATAAAGAAGCTCCATGAATGTTGACAACATCCTTTGCAGTTACACATGCAATAATGAAAATGTTTACTAAGCTACTGAGTATGAAACTAACCAGTTAACTTTCCGTTTCAATGATTAAACAAATTGCAATATCTCATTCCCTCAAACTACATAATATTCTTGGAAAGGATGACAAGCTAGTAGCCATGCATTTGGTTAATCATCAACGGAGCACTTTTCAGGTGGCATGACAGTAAAATTGTAATAGAAGCTTACAACATGATTCCCTTCAGGAAAAGGAACTTCTTTAACAGGAAAGAAAAGAGGAGCTACCTGTTTACAGCTTGAAAGAAAGACAAGTATTTTTGACTGTAGATGAGATTTTATGAAACTCCACAGCATATCTAACTTTTGTTCAAGGGGAACAATCATCACAATTTGCTTCAACAGAGAAGGAGTGGCTGTCACTGATTCTTCATGCACACTCAGATACTCTGGATCCTTCAAACTTAGTCTGGCAAGATCTTGAATTGACTTTGTTTGAGTTGCAGAGAAAAGCAAGGTTTGTCTTCGCTTTGGTAGTTGAGAAATGATTGCATTTAGTTCCCTTTTGAACCCACTGTCTAGAATGCGATCAGCCTCGTCTAGCACCAAAACCTATACCAGGAAGACCATTCAATCATCATTAAATAAGTACTTTCACATGTTGTTTCTATAATTCAGGAGGAATCCATGTTAAACTATTTTGTCATAAACTGTTTTCATAAGTTATTCTAGAAAGCTCACTAATAAGACGACAATCATAAGATATTTTCATAAACTCTCTCATAACGCTTGGACAAAAATTTGTCATAAAATAAAGCTCAAATAAGTTACAAATAAATTCTTCCAAGCATACTCCACTTCAAGCATGGTTGCTAAATGACCTACATCCTAGTGTAGTGTCTACCAAAATTTTTCTTGCGGTAATCAACGAAGGCAGCTAGCAGACCAAAGTGCTATATTTAAAACACACACGGTAGCAGAGTGTATAGTAAGAAAAAATGTCTGAATTATAATCTAATTTCAAAGTCCAATTTGGATTAATGTACACCATATAAGGGAGAGAAAAAGGCTATACTGACCTGCATTTGTGAACAATCAAAATTGGGAGTTTCATCCATGTGTTGTAGCAGTCTACCAGGTGTGCAGATCAATATATTGAGCTCATTAACACGTTCTTTCTCCATGTCAACATCCTTTCGACCACCAATGAGAAGGCCAGCACTAAAGTTATGGTGTTTTCCAACATCCTTCAACACATCAAATATCTGACCAGCCAATTCCCTTGTAGGCGATATGATGATGCTGCCAACGCCATCTTCAGGTCCCCACCTCTCTCTATACAACTTCTCCAACACCTATCATTCATAATCCACCATAAACAACTAACCATAAGTCCGAGAGTAAATCACACCGACACCCCAGTATTTCATGAGATTGCGCAGAACCCTTTTATTTTATTTTTTCTATCTCATTATCTCATCACTATTAGAAAAAACAAAAGGAGTTGTTGCAATTTCACGCCTACTTTTTAACAAATACCATTATTATATTATTATCACAATAAGTTGAATTAGACAAAAAACATAAAAGGAAACGTAATCCAAAGTGAGTGGAGACAAAATGAAGCACTTACAGGGATAATGAAAGTGAGGGTTTTACCGGACCCAGTTTTGGCGGCGCCGAGGATATCTCGGCCACAGAGCGCGTGGGGTAGAGCAGCCCTCTGGATGTCGGTTGTGACAACGAACTTGGCTTCCCGCAGGGCGTCCTTTGTTTTCTTGGAAAGCGGGAATTGATCAAAGCGGGACGCGCCAGCGTAGCGCGAGTAGGTGTTGCCTTCGAGGAGACCAACGGAGGAGTTTTTGGGCAGTGGTGGGAGCGACATTGGGTTGGAGCCGGAGTCCGGTGGCTGAAACTGGATCCATGAATTCAACAGGTTTATCTCTTCCTGCTCTGAGAGTCTCTGTTGCTTCCGAAACTCCTTCGATTTTGGTCTTCTCATTGCTCAAGCTTGAGGAGGAAGAAGAAGAAGACGAAGAAGGATGCTGTAAGTTTAGGTTTAGTATGTGTTATTTAGAGAGAGAGAGAGAGATATATATATATATATAAGATTTGGCGGCTAAATACCTTCCCCAATTCATGAAAAATTGGGCTGGCCCGACTAAAGGCCTACCCATTTTTTTTTAAATAATAACATCTTCCCAATTTTGAATTTGCAATTTTTTCCTTATTTATCCCCTCCATTAAAACTTAATGTAATTTTAATCTTCTAATTATTTTATTTTATTATATTAGTGAAAATATATATGTATGTTTACTTTTATTTTATTATTATTATTAGTATAAATAAAAGTATATTATTAATTTTATAAAATTAACTGCAAAATTTAAAATAATAAAACAATTTATATTAAGTTAAGGATAAAATTACCAATAATGTTAAAGGAATCTACTTTAAAATGAACTGAAACCTATAAAATAATATATATATCGAAAGTAACACTAATAATTAATAATAATTAATAAGAAATCTCATCACAATTTCATAATAGATAACAAAATTCTTAGGATAAATTCTAATTCATATTTTAATATTTGTTAAAGATGTTAAAAAGTAAATAAGATTTACACTTTTATATATATATATATATATATATATATATATATATATATATTATAAATTAATTTTATTTTAGTTAATGTGAATCTCAATATATATATATATATATATATATACTAAAAAGTAATTATTAAATAGTTATGAGAAACGATTTTCTTTATAAAGTTATAAATATTTTATTACTTTATTATTTTCGTGAGTTTTTATATATTTATTACTTAATTATTAAAATATTAAAATAAAGGATATGTATCTATTTTTCTAAAATCATAAAAGCGAAATAGTTAAAAAATAGAAGTACAATTGACAGTAAAATTATATGGAAGATAAGACATAGGGAAAGGATGATGTAGTAAAAATTTACCAAAATTATTATATCAATGTTTTTAAATTAAAAAAAAAAAAGTGATGCAAATGTGTGAATAATCTTGAAAGACGTAGAAAGTGTATGGTGAGGTGAGGTGTGATGTTGAACCACATGTGGCTAAATGCACCTAACCACACATCACTTCCCACGTGTTGCTAAATCTCACTCCAAACTACTACAAAAGTCAAAATATAATCTGCCCAAATCATCAATCAAAGCACTTTTTTTAACTCATCATTATGTCTGTATCAAGAAATATTTTTAGAAAATAAAATAAATTAATTTTATTCCATAAAAAGTATTTCTTATATTTTCTCTTATTAAATTTATTATTTTGATCATAGTTCTTATTAAATTCTATAGAATAGAATACTTTAGAGGAAGACAATAGCCAGAAGCCAGATGTCACGTGTAACATTGTGTCCCTGCTTTGCTAATAAGAACTTTCATTTCAATTCCAATGTTTTCATCTTATCTTAGTTTTGAGGCACAACTTCTATATAGCCTCTGTTTTCTTCCTCTTCTTGTTCATAAGCGTTACCATACATTTCTTTTTCTTCTTGTCTTCACTCTCTACCTTTGTATGTGTGGCTTTGCTTTTTCTCTTTTTCTCAGCAATCGTCCTCTTGGAATTTGACTTCTTCCATTTTCCTTCATTTCAGCTTTCTCAGGAGCTAAAACTCACAAGTGCTTCTTTGCTGGGTCTTCTTCAAGCAATTGCTGTCAGACTGATAAATAAAAAGACTAATGGTATAAAATAGTATAAAATTCCTTCGAAATATAGTAGAAGAAACCCCCACCATCTTCAGTGTTCATTTTAAAGTTTGAAACTTTTCACCATTTTCGTTAACTGACGGAAAATGGGAGTTCTGGGTTTTATCCATTCAGTTTTCTTGAAAAAAAAAACTGAATTTTATCAGTTGCTGGTGTATTTTGTTCTTGAAAAATTCCACTCTCTTTTTAATTGACCACCGACCCTTGTGATTGATCCTTCAGTTGAACTGGGAGAAAGGTATTTGGTAATGTTCTATGCAAGATATTAGTATTGGTTTTTGTTCATGGGATTCCTCAATGCACATTTAAGTGATAACATACGAATTATTCTGCTTTTGGTTTTGGTTTTTTCAGGTGGCCTCTGTTAGCGTGTAGTGCTCACAGATTCTGTCATGGTGAATACTGAAGGTGGTGTCCTTTTAAGGCATAGAAGGTTTGAGAGCTTGTTGAATACAAGATCTAGCCAAAGTGTGGAAGAAACTCCAAAAGTTGCAGTGAAAGATGGACTGGGAGAAACAACAAGGAAGGATGATGGGTGGGTTTCTGCAACCATATCTTGGATCAGAATTGTTACATGTTTTGTGTCTATGATGGTCACGACATTCGTATGGGCAATTATCATGGTTGTGCTTATACCATGGCCCTATGAGAGGATCAGACAAGGAAACATTTATGGACATGTGACTGGTAGAATTCTGGTAAGCTACCTTTAATATGTAGTTCAGCACAATTTTGGAGTGAATGGCTGAGATATTTTCCTTGTTTTAGTAGCATAGGTACAAGTTTTGAAACTTTTTGGGAAGTTTTACATGTTATGACTGATATCTCAAGCATTATGCAGATGTGGATTCTTGGTAATCCTATAGAAATTGAAGGTGCTGAATACTCTAACGAGAGAGCCATTTACATCAGTAATCATGCGTCTCCAATAGACATATTTCTTATAATGTGGTTAACTCCTACAGGCACTGTTGGCATTGCTAAGAAAGAGGTTTGTTCTAATGCTCAAAATGTAAAAGAAAAACTTTGGAAATGGATTTTTGTGTGCATCTTCTATCTACTTGAATGCTTGAAATATTCAATGTGTCATTATCATATATTTTCTAGCAACTATTTACATTAAATTTTCTAGTAAAAAGTGCATTCAAATATTTAGAAACTATGCAGATAATATGGTATCCTTTATTTGGGCAACTTTATGTTTTGGCTAACCATCTTCGTATAGATCGATCCAACCCAACTGCAGCTATTGAGTCCATGAAAGAGGTATATAACCTTGTAACCTTGTTCTTGCAGCATCTACTACCTCATTTTTGTATAATGTTTTAACTTCTGGTTGTAATGTTCAGGCAGCTCGTGCAGTTTTGAAGAACAATCTGTCGTTGATCATTTTCCCAGAGGGTACCAGGTCTAAGAATGGACGACTACTTCCTTTCAAAAAGGTATATTTATCTAGTCCCATTTTCTTAGCATTCTATAATTTATAATCTTAAGAAGTTAAAAAGTGAAGTTTAAGTTTAACTCAACCCTACAAACTTATAAATTATAAATTAGTCTTAATTTTGTCTCTGGTCGACATGAAACATAATTATAAGTTTGACTAATTAACATAAATGATTGACACTAATTCCAATCCAAAACTTTAAAACAATGATTTTATCACCTTAAAACAATGAATTAGTGGGATTTTATCACCTTAAAACAATGAATTTGTCTGTTCTTTTTGTCTTTTTTTCTGTGTAGTGTTTAATTTTTTCATTTCTATTCAATATAACACTTAGACTTATAGTCATAGCTAGATTCCTAACAGATACAGATCATAAATATCATCACTTGCAAAATGAGCAGAATACATGAAATTAGCCTTGTTCATATGCTACAATAATTTTGGTTATGGTTGAGAATCCATTATTGATTGACTTGTGATGCAGGGTTTTGTTCATTTAGCACTGCAATCGCGTCTTCCAATAGTTCCAATGGTTCTGACAGGTACTCATCTAGCATGGAGAAAAGGCAGTTTGCATGTTAGACCAACACCTCTGACTGTGAAGTATCTTCCACCTATTAGTACTGAAAATTGGAAGGTTGATAAGATTGATGACTATGTTACAATGATACACAACATGTATGCTGAACACCTTCCTGTGACTCAGAAGCCTCTGCCTTGAAAAGTTGTAGACTCAGAAGAATCAGAATCAGAATCAATTTTAAGCTGAAGCATATCTTCCAAAAGGGAGCTCTTGTTAACTGCAATATGCATAAATTGGTTCTAACAAATGAAATACCTAAAATCCTTGCAAAAAGCTTAGCTTCCATGTCTAATTTATTCTCGTGCTCTTAACTGATATATGAATATCAATGTTTACCTTTTGATCATTTGGTGAAACTTTTATATTGTTCAAGAATGCAAGCATCACACTATGTAACATTTTCTTATCATTGTGAATTTCAAATTTGGATTCTCTATTAGATTTTATTAGTTTATTAATTTAAAATTTAATATATGTTCATTTGTTTATGTTTTCGCTATTTTGTTTGAATTTGAAATATTAATTAAGATATTTAAATTTAATATGCAATGACTGAGACCAAATCACTTTGGAAAGAGATAAAATAGGAGAAAATAAATAAAAGAAATCATTTTTGAAATTAATTTTACACTGTTTATTTGATTGATTTTTTTTTCATTTTAAATAAAATAATTTTAAAATATACATATTATTTTAGTGACGGAAGGCACTGAATAAACAAACAATCAGTGAAATATGTGAATGACAGAAAAAATAATTTTTTATTGAAAATGAAAAAAAAAAAGGAATAAAACATTCGGAAGGAAGAAGAAATTAAATAAAATTAATACGGACAAAAGAAAAGAAAAAGAAATCACATTCCAATATATTTGGATATTGACGTTTGTCTTAATGCATATAAAAAAATGGAGACCCAAAGCAATATTTTTTTTATCAAGAACGAAAACATATTATTATTTATTAAGAATATACAGAAAATGAATAGATAAAAATTTATTTAAACACCTGTGTTATTACAATTTTTACCTAATATTTGAGAGTTTTTAATTTTTTGTCTTTTTTTTACCTAATAAACTTACATATTTGTCCAGAATAAGTTGATTATTGTCAAATAAATTTGTTTATTTGATGATAAATTGATAAGTATTATGGCTTCAGCGAATGAAGGGGAGATTTTCTCTCTGCTATCACAAACTAGTTATGCACTCACCAACTGCTTCTGCATTCCACCATTCATCTCTCTGCAAACCCTTTCCCAAAACAGCTTTTTCTCCATTTTCTCTCACTATTCACATTGACGTATCTCATATTTTTTTCTTTTTTTCTGGGACTTCCTTGTTACATTGAAAGCATTTCTTGGGTTTCATCATTTTTTGTTTTATTCAGAGCATTTCTTGTTACACAATGTAATTGGGTTTCATACTTCTCCATGATATACGAATAAAGTTTCTATTTTGATGAGTGTGTTTCCAAACCTTCTTTTTTGTAGTAACAGCCCTGTGCGAAATGTTATGCTTGTATTTGTGGGCCAGCTTTGTGTGAAGTTTTTGTCTTTTCGGCGGACGTTGTTGAAGTAGAAAGGGTAAATTGGCTGGAATTAGTTGTTTGGGACAAGGACACAGTGAATTGAGATGAGCGGAGTGGGGATTGATATTGGAAATGAGAATTGTGTGATTGCTGCAGTGAAGCAAGGAGGGGTTGATGTTTTATTGAATGATGAATCCGAACGTGAAACCCCTTCTGTGGTTTGCTTTGGAGAGAAGCAAAGGTTTTTAGGGTCAGCAGGTGCTGCTTCTGCCATGATGCACCCCAAGTCCGCAATATCTCAAGTGAAGAGACTAATAGGCAGGAGATTTGCAGACCCTGATGTTCAAAATGAGTTGAAAATGCTCCCTGTTGAAACTTCGGAAAGTGTGGATGGCGGCATTCTGATACACTTGGAATACTCAAAGGAGAGTCATGCGTTTACCCCGGTTCAAATAGTAGCAATGCTCTTTGCGCACTTGAAGGTCATAGCAGAAAAAAAATTTGGGACCACGGTTTCTGACTGTGTTATTGGGATTCCATCATACTTCACCATCTTGCAGAGACAAGCTTATCTCAACGCAGCAGAAATTGTTGGATTGAAGCCTCTGAGGTTGATCCATGATTGCACTGCAACTGCTCTTAGTTATGGAGTTTACAAATCAGATTTTGGTAGTGAAGCTCCTGTTTATATTGCATTTGTTGACATAGGCCATTGTGATACTCAGGTCTGTATTGCAGCATTTCAGGCTGGTCAAATGAAGATACTCTCACATGCTTATGACATGAGCTTAGGGGGGAGAGACTTTGACGAGGTTCTGTTTAGTCATTTTGCAGCAAAATTTAAAGAACAGTACAATATTGAAGTGTATTCTAACGACAGGGCATGTAGGAGGCTGCATGTGGCATGTGAGAAGTTGAAGAAGATTTTGAGTGCAAATCTAGAGGCTGATCTTAGCGTTGAGTGTTTGATGGATGAAAAAGATGTTAAAGGATACATCAAGAGGGAAGAATTTGAGAATCTGGCATCAGGACTATTGGAGAGAATTTCTGTTCCTTGCAAGAAAGCATTGGCTGATGCAGCCTTGACGGTAGAAAAGATTAGTTCTGTTGAGTTAGTTGGTTCAGGTTCACGGATTCCAGCTATAACTAGAATATTAAGTTCTCTATTTAAGAGAGAGCTCAGCCGCAGACTGAATGCAAGTGAGTGTGTAGCTCGTGGTTGTGCTCTCCAGTGTGCAATGCTGAGTCCTGTTTTCCTTGTCAAAGAATATGAGGTTTGAATATTGAAACAAAACACTGATCCTTATCCTGTCTTCACGATATGTATATGTGTAGGAGAGTGGGTTATTGTGTCTGTATAGATTGTTAGGTTCGAAATGTAACAAATACTAAATGGACTAAGTTGCTACCTTGGGTTCTAGGTTTATTTTCTGTATTTAGATTGTCCATTTCTCTTTTATCTATCTGTTTAGAAATATATTTAACTTTAATTTCTCTCATATATTTTTCTTCGGAATTTTGCATTTGCTTTTATTAGTCTATTAATGTAATTTCCTGTGTCTGTTCAGGTCCAGGATGCTATTCCTTTTTCCATTGGACTTTCATCGGATGGAAAGGCAATTCGTGCAGGATTGCATGGTGGTGTACTCTTCCCAAAAGGCCAACCCATTCCAAGTGTTAAAATTCTCACATTTGAGTACAGTGATTTGCTCCACTTGGAAGCATTCTATGCCAATCCAGATGAATTACCACCCGGGGCATATCCTAAAATTTGTTGCTTCACAGTATGCCTGCTTTACAATTTTAATATGTTGTGAAGGAGTTTAGATCATCTTGTCCATGATTCCATGTTATCTATATTGCCTCACTTTTCTTTGTTAATTATTACCCTCTCTGTTCTTGCTTCTTCTGTTGTGTGCTTCATGTAAGGCATGTGGTATAGTCTCTACAAGCTTATTGTCTTCTATATTTTACTGGTTTGGTATTTTTAATTCTACAGAAAAAAAAAAAGGAGTAGTATATACTATACAATCAGCAACTTTTACCTTTCAGTTGCAAGTCTGGGACTCGTTTATGTATAAAGCTATTGTATACACAAATGAGCAACCGCCCAAGTCCTCTGTCTAGTCCAGTTTAGGTACAGGCTTCAAGTGAGAAAATTTACTTTGAAGAATCTTGAGTCAATGGTTTGGAGACGTTTGGACAGTGGACCTTGCTATCGACACTCCACTAGTTTTTTTCTTTTCTTTTTTTTTCTAAAAGTAAAATAGAGTATAAGGTATATAAGTTTGGTAATAGACTTTCTAATCTAACTAAGATGTTTAAATTTGAGACCATACCATACCATTAGTTACCTGGTTTTGGCCCATCATACAAAATGGCAAGGAAATTGAGGAGGATGTAAACCGTGGGATTCAAGCAGAGTAGATAAAAAATTGAGGAGCTCTTTAGGGAATTGGGGGCAGTTTATGATTAGAAAGTAGCACTCGAGCTTCACCAAAAATTTTACTGAACAACTAAAACCTGCACACTTGGATCCTTTAAAGTGAGGAGATTACACGTTAGAAGAGAAAATGTATTTGTAATTATTTGATTACAGATTGGACAATTGAGACTTTAATAACTTTGTTATGCATGTTCTTGTATCTTATTATCATGATTTAAACAGTTTGATTATTTAATTAATGGTTATAAATGCACTTTGTTCTTTAAAATGTATTCCCTCAATTTAGGGGGGTCAAATCCAAGATCTGCATTGTTGTCCAAATTGAATGTTGAGTGGTAAAAGGCCAAGAAAAAAATCAATATTGCCAAATTGAGAAAGATTTAGACTTAAATGCGGTTTGTTTATAGACAGAATTTATGTTAAGACATTATGACGTTGTTTGATCCATGTAGCCAACCCCATCTTGTGCTAAAAGGCTACTGTTTTTTGTTGCTGAATCTTGAGACAATCAATAGACACCTCCCACTTTATTCAAGGAGAGAAAGGGTTCATTAGTAAATAGCATAGCAACCATGGTTTGTTCTTTTCTCAAAGAAAGTCATTGTTGTAAAAGTATCAATTGTTATAGCAATATGAGAATCTGTAGATGTGCACATGCTTGAACAAATCATCGTGGTCTTAGGAGAAGGGGAAGCAGATATGGTGGATCTAACACCGTACACATATCTATTTTCCAATTTTCTCAAATGGAGAGAAATGTCAATATTTACTTCTTTAGTATCTACAATGTCAATTGGTTAACATTTGCTTATGTCTATTATATGATAGAAAACATCTAAATATCACAGGACAAACAAGTTATGATAAATTGTTCTATGTTGCCATTCATTGTGCCAGTGATCATGAAGTGTTATGTATGCTTATGTCTGCACCTTATTTATGTACACTTATCCATTTGTTTGTCACTTCTATTCAGATTGGTCCTTTCCATGGATCCCATGCAAGTAAGGCAATAATTGAAGTTCAAGTACAACTAAATTTGCATGGCATTATTGGTATTGAATCAGTTACGGTAAGAAACCTTATTTTTATCTCTTCATATGGCATTATTAGTTTCAAAAGATCTTTCTAAGCAGATGGACTTTTTTTTGTCTTTTAGTTGGTTGAGGATCGTGTGGATGATTCAGGTACAACAGACGATTCTCATTCAAATTCTGAAACAGTCAATATTGCACCTGTTTCTGAGACAATGGAAAATGCCTCAGATGATAGTATCAATAAGAAGTTTGAAGCTTCTCGTCATTCTGTACGTTCTCTTGTGCTGTTCTCTTTTCTCCCTGCACACCTTTTTTAAGTGGAAGATGCGAAGATATTAGCAAATTGCCCTTTAAACGTGCAAAATTATATTGCTAAATTTTATTATATGCTTATTTATGATGCTGAATTCTGTACCATATCTGTCAGACTCTTGCAATTCATTTTTTTGATGTGTGTGGTGTTGTATCTGTACATTTTTATCTTGTTGAGATTGTTTTGATTGCAGATATGATTCATGTTGGTGTTTTGAGAAAATAAAAGTTACTATCATGCCTTGTTACAGGCTGATGGTACAAGAAAAGATAAAGCTAACAGAAGGCTTCATGTACCAGTGACTGAAAACATTTATGGTGCAATGACCAAGGCCGAGATATTGGAAGCTCAAGAAAAAGAACTCCAGTTAGCCGATCAGGACAGAGCTACTGAGCTAATCAAAGACAACAAGAATCTGTTGGAGTCTTATATTTATGAAACAAGGAGTAAGGTACACATTGAATATCTCAGTGATATGTAGACATGGCGGGTTTGTGAGATTCAGATACATTTTATGAGTAAGTTGTTGTGTAGTCATTATTGAATAATTGGTTTTTAAATTTATTTGATTGCATGAATAGATCTTCAGCACATATCTGAGCTTTTCGAGTGAACATGAGAGGAAGGACGTATCTAGGGGCCTGAAAGAGACCGAGGAATGGCTCTATGATGATGGTGGTGATGAAACTGTAGATGCTTATTCTGCAAAACTAAAAGATCTAAAACAGGTTACTTTTGTTTCTCTAATCTTTTGCAAAACATGTTTGCCACGCCACACTTTTTTACATTCTTCGTCTTCTTCTGTAGCTGGTGGATCCAATTGAGTATCGATACAAAGACAGAGAAGCAAGACCACAAGCTACAAGAGACTTGTTAAGCTGCATTGTAGAGTATCGAATGTCAGCAGATTCTCTTCCACCCCAAGATAAAGAACTGGTACAATAATAAATAGATGAATGAATGTAATTGTGGGATGTTGCCCTCAGTATCAGGTTTTGTGTGACAACTTTATTTTCAGGTCATAAATGAGTGCAATAAAGCAGAGCAGTGGCTAAGAGAGATGAGGCAGCAACAAGATCTTTACCCTAAAAACTCTGATCCAGTATTAATATCAATTGATATCCAGAGCAAGACAGAGGAATTAAACTCGTATGGCTTTTTTACCTTTCCGTTTTCCTTTTCAGATGTTCATGATTGTAGGGTAATATGATAATTCAATTGGGTCTAAATTATACACCTGCTGAAGCAAAGCATTGCTGAATTGCTCCAGTTTAATCCAATTGTCATTATATACGTTCATTTTATCTCAAAACTAATGACTGTTATATTTTTATGGATTTCAGAGTATGCCAAAAGGTATTGAAATCCAACGGTTCTCCAATTCCAAGAGATGAGGGTACAGACAAACAAAATACCCCATGAAATGAAGATATAACATTATATTATGGCTAATGGCTTCTGACAAATGTGAACATTTTTTATTCTTCACACTTGTTCCCCGCTTCAGGAGTTGAAAGGGAAATCTTTTTATTTTTTGTCCCACCTACTGAAGGCATCCAATGATTTTATCTTGATATTTTAACTTAGTCTTCAAATTGATCCTGTACCATGGAGTAAATGTTTATAAACAATGGTTATATATTCTTTTAAAATGCACACGTGGTACAGAAATGCGGTGTTTACGTTTTAATAAAATTTAGATCGCTTATCAAGATTTCTTGAAGTTAAATTCCTAGGAATTTTGGAGTGGAAAGTCCCAGTTTTAGAATCTATACAGCACGCCAATCTCAGGTTCATAGTTTAAGAATGTGATTGTACCCAAAATTATCTTTACATTTGTTCATATAAATGCAATATGATAAATAGCTCCGAATGGAGCCACATAGATAAACAGAAACCAGAAAACCCAAACAAATTAGGCGAAGCATCACGTATAATCAAGATACAGGGGGAAAAAATCTAAAAAATTGCTCTTATCATTCCTATCGTTCATTTATTATTCTTTCATTTACAAATACCGGAAAGAAATTAAGCATAATTAACAATGCAACAAGCTCGATCAAAAGAATAAAAAAACCCAAGTGGTGAATCAAGTGTGAACCGAAACATTATTTTGGATCCCAATTGAATCATTATCCAAAGCTACACTTTCATCGTGACCACCTTAGGTTCGTGTGTACTGTACATAAACATTCATGGCTCGCAATATATATAATTTGCAAGGATTTTTAAGCATCAAAACTTTCACTGAGCAACAATCCCCCTTAATCAGTTTCCTCAAGGGATGCTGCATACTGGATTTCTCTATCTTCCTTGTTCCCATCCAAAACATGATACAGGAAAGTTCGGGCATTTAAACAGGAATTGAACCTATATGGTAATGCTAATCAAAAGATCCGCAAGTAAATGACTGTATGTGGACCAGGGATAAATGTCTAGCCTTCAAGTGTTCAGTTTCTCTTCTTCCTGGCTTTGGTAGTCTTGGAACCTGTTTTCTTTTTTGATTTATTGAATACGGTTCCACTCTCCTGAAAGTGTCAAAGGCATTTAGTCATTTAATGCTACCATAACCAAAAGGATAACAACCACAGAATGGTATGCAAGTAGACGCACCTTCCGATATTGTACATAAGCACTCCGGCCTGTCAACTCCTGCCCACTTTTGTTGACATACACCTGCAGCAGGAAAAAAAGAATCAGGTCCTGATAGATGATACAATGTGACAAAATAGGTTAGGTGGGATACCTAATATGCATATCAGATCATGCAGCAAAGCAAGATATAAATCTTCAGTAACATCATGTATGAGCTCTTAGCAGTTCAATTTACACAACACTAGATAACAGCCCACATCTTCTAATGACTATTGTCTAACATGAGAATCGTAAGTAAATTTAACCAGTTAATGCTTAATATCATTAAACTAATTTTTTAGCATTTTCGCATACCTTTCTTCCTTCTGGAGATGTATACCAATGACCGGCAGATTGACCACTTGCTTGGACCCGTCTTTTGCCAGCATCCTTTGGCGAACTGGCACAGCTCCTAGGTTCCACCCAATCCCCAGAAGCACGTGATTGGTTTGCAGGGCTTGATTTGTTACCTTTACCTTTTGAGACACTATTCTTAGTGCTATTCCTCTTTGTTGCTTTCTTTCTAGAAGATTCCCCATGGCTAAATGGAGAAACAATTTTGGGATCCACCCAGCCTTCAGAAGTATTGAAAGATCCCTCAAATACCAAATTACTGGATGTGTTTTTCCCCCTTGTTGAGCCGTTTACACAAGCATTTTGAACCCCCTGCGTGTTTGAAGCTCTTCCATTGCCAAATTGTCCCCTAAAATAAAAATACACCAAAAACAATATGTAATACAAAACGACAACCATTGTCTTTTTAAATCACTACCAGTGATTAATTAAAAACGAGCACGAGCTATGACTTACATGTAATCAATGTGTGAGGTATTAGGTTGCTGATTCACTCTGTTTATGGCACCTAATGGATTGAAATTCCGAAAGCGAGTGTGAACTAACTGCTGAATTCTCGGATCCTCATGGAAAAAGTACTTATGAGCAGGATAAACTAGGTCCACAGATTCCCATTGTTGTTGATTCCTTTGACAGCTAGAACTAACCCCAGGATACCTCTCATTGTGACTTTCATTCACATCACCCCGGACTTCCTTGCACTTGTTAGAACGAAAGTACTCTTCACACAGCTCATTAAAAGCTGGTGTTGGCACAGAAACATTCTTCACTGGCGAAAAATCCTTCCATAGAGAATCGTTTCTATTCTTATCAAAATATGCTTTCTTGTTTTTTTCTAAATGATTGTTAAAGTAAACTTTATTATCCCCGCCAACATCAACATCTGAATCGGAATCAATTAGTCGAAACTCAGGAACAGAATCATTTTTTAGGGGCGAAAAATCCTTCCAAAGATCCACATTTTTGTTGTCATCAAAAGATAATTTCTTATCTTGTTTTAAATTGTCGTTAGGGTTAACATTATTGGCGCCACCACCAACATCCACGTCGGAATCATCGGAATCAATTAACTGAAACCTACGGAGAGGACTAGTCGTTAACTTGGGAAACATCAAGCCACTCTTCCCTGTTTCTAACCTAGAAGAAGCAGGAACATCATCCGAATGTTCCTTTCTTTTCCCATCTCTGGAAGAGTTACTACAATGATGAGGGGTTAAACTGAAAACTCTACTACCATTCAACGAAATTTTTGAGCTGCTACACACGGAACGATTCGATGCCGATAGAAGCGTATGAACTGATGATAGATATTACAGCAAAACAAAAAATAACCAATTTAGAACGAAAAAGAGTATATTATATTATTTAAAATTGAGAAGCGGAGAGAGAAAAAAAAGGTTTTAGCTGACCTTACCTTGATCGGGATCTTCCTGCGAGGAGAACTCCTCGATATCGTCATCCACGTCGGCGTCGAGGGACGGCGAAGGTGGTCCGCGGCGGATGCGTTTGAGAAGGGGGCGCGGCGGGTCGGCTCGAGTGTCGAGTTCGGAGTCGGAGACATGGGCGGTCGGAGAAGGAGGTGGATTGAATGGGGAATGCGGGGGCGTGTCGAGACCTAGGGAAAATGAGGGCACTTCGGAGTTGGCCATGGAAATTAGAAGGGAAATTGAGAACGACAGAGAGAAATAGAAAGGGAATGGATTTTAGATTGAAGTAAATCAGGGTTTGTGGATTCGAATTTGGGGAAAAATGGAGGGAATTGAAATTTCTTGCTGGCACGAGTGAACGATGAAGTGTGGCGAATATTCTCTTACAATGCCTCTCAACTTTTTCCTTTTCTGCATGTTTAAATTTAGTTATTTTTAGTCTCTTGGTTTTTATTTACAATAAGCTCTTTTTATTCACATTTCGTTGAATATATAAGTTATCATAATTACCTTGATTTATGTAATCAATTATTTTAATTGTCTACTTTAAAGTAATCTAATTACAAATTATCCTGAAATTCAAAGTATATATATACAATGTACTAATTGCAGAATGATTGCAAATTTAGAAAAAGGTTTAAACTATCCTTTAGTCTTCATTTTTGTATGAAAATCTCAGTTATGTCTTTATTTTTTTCATCTGTCTCAATTGGGTCATATATTTTGTAAAAATGAACACATTTTGCCCTAACCGTTAACTGGTCTCAAATGGCGTTAAATTAAGGTCACGTGGTGCAGAGAGAATGGATTGATGTGGGTTCCTCATTTACGTGCAGAGAGAATGTATTGAAATCTCTAAAGTGAATATCCTTAAAGTCACATCACCATATTTTCTCTTCAATTTTTTATATTAAGATAATATATTAATTTAATTAATAATCTAATTTAATCATGCTCACTAGTCATTATTTTAAACTAAATTATTATAAATTTAGTTTCTTAATTTTAAATTTTTTATAAAAATATGTGTATTTTAATTGAATATTAATATACAAAATTGTTATATTATATCAAATTATTATATAAAAATAATAATTTATTTAATATTTTTAGATGACTATTTGAGAGAAAACATTTCTTTTTAAACTAAAATATGTTTATTATATTTTTTAAAAAATTATTATATTTTTTTAAAAATTATTTTATTTTTAAATTTAAATAAATTTAATATATATTATATTTTTAACTTTCCAAAGTAATAAAATTATATATCTAATGATTACAATAAAAAATTATTTTAAATAGTTTTTTATAAAAATTAATATTTATGTATTTATATTTAAAGAAAAAAAGATAATATTAAAATATTATGTAAAACTTGAAAATTAAAATATTAAATAAAAATTATCAAATAAATAAAATAAATAATTAAAAATAAACTAATTTAATTCTGAAGAATAACTGTGTTCTAACCCACTGTAAGTGGTGAAACTTAAAAAAAAAGTCTTCTACAAAGTAAATAAAAAATAAATAAAACTTGATTTTAAAATTATTAAATAAAAAAAATAAATAATGTCATATCACCACTATTTATTTGATCAAAACACTCCAGTAAATAATGTCACATCACACATCAACACATTCTCTCTACACCATGCGGCCTTAATTTAACGCCGTCTGAGACCAGTTAACGGTTAGGATAAAATGTGTTCATTTTTACAAAAAAATATGATCCAATTAAGATAGATGAAAAAATGAGGATCGAACTGAGATTTTCATACAAAAATAAGGACTAAGGGAGAGTTTAAACCTTTAAAAAAATATGATATCCTAAGGAAACAGTTTGATTAATAAACACTGTCCTTAAGCATTACTCATCATTCACCAAACAATGAATAAATGCTATCCTTATTATGCATCAAACAGAAAGCTAAACATTTTAAAATTTCTAATTTATATGAGAGTAAAAGGAGGAAAAAAAAGATAATCGTGCCCTTTTCAACCTATGATAGAAAAATCTATTTTTGTAGTTACATGCCTATCTAAATATATTTTCTAAAACCAAACTAAATAACTAAATCAATAATTTAATTTTTATATATTGATTGCATGTTTGTATAACATTTTATGTTCTTTGTGTCCAAATGTTTTACTTACAAAATTTCTTAATAACATTTTATGTTCTCTGTCCACAAAAGATATAAAGTTTTTTTTTCGTGTACTCCCATAACATATGTTAAAACGTTCCATGAGTCAGAATTTATTTCAACAACTATAATCAGCAAACAAAAGAAAAACAATGCTGATTTCAATTTCATTGCTTTTCATTAGATATACTTGAAGGGAACTAATTATCAAAGTCAGCAAAAAAGAAGACGGGCAGAAAGCGAGATAAATGTCGCAGAACAAGTATGAAGTTATATTTTTCTGTCCCAGAACCTACTAAAATACAATCTACAACAATACTATGCGACATCAATGATAGAAAATAAAAATCTGAAGTAGATAATACTATCATCTATACTTTATGACAATGTTTTTTCCCTTCACATTTGTCCTCTGACTAGAATTGATACAAGTACAACACAAGCTTACATGTTTCTCATAATTTTTCTCAAGACCCTACCTAAAGAAGTAAGGCTAGTAATCCCATATTACAGAGTGAAGGTTTTGCCCAGATATCTCAGGGTATGAGGCATTTGGCACAAGAGGGTGAAAAGGGTATCTGCTTAAAGCTTAATATGAATGATGATGAAGAACTGAAATAAGAACTAATACGAGGCAGAAAATGTGCAACTATTCATGACCCCTCAGCACTTTTGAGCAGATTTTCCGTGAGCAGCATATATATGTACCTTCACAATCATTTATCAGTTATCCAGGTTGCCAATCTGTGCAATGCCGATGCCCTTAACTAAATCTTCTGTTTAAGAACATGGCGCAACTGAACCTTCTGGCTTTCCATTCTAGCCTCCAAAAGTCTGGCTTTCAAACTATTCTTCTGTGCACCGCGAGGAATGCATCCTTTCATACCACCTTTATGTGCATGTGGACTTCCCGACTCAGGACTCAACTGGTATAGAAGGTCTTGGGGGCTCAATCCACCTTTACCTGATCCATGATCAGGGGACATTATGACCCCATTAGATAACCTTCCATTTGAAAGCTTTCCATTCATTTCCTCTAGAGAGATTATCTTGTAATTATCCCCGTTGTTTGGGTATGACCTCCAAAGCCTTGTTATGGATGATACCTTCTTTGACTGCTTAGTAGGTATAGAGCACACTTCACTTATTTCAGTTATTGGTGTCTCCTCACCAGCAGTTTCTTCCCATTCAAGTACACTTCTCCCTGAGACATTACTCTCTCGATGATTCCTGTTCAAAGATAGGGTACTCCCTTCTGGTGAATAACTCGAGCCTTGATCGTCAACATGGCTCACAGTTTCCCATCCACTTTCATCTCCATCTAGATCCCCGTTATCATCCACAAATACATCAGAACGCCTCTGAATGCCATCCTTAGTTATTGCATTGGCTTCAGGACTCACAATGTGAATATTCGAGGCATGACTAGTAGAACTGTGAGAAGCACGTGGTTCAATCTCCCTCTCATTTGTTTCACCAAAATTTGCTTCTTCAAAAATAGCAAAAATGTCATCAGAGTTTGGGGGTTCGTATGAAAATCCCTTGATGTCTTGAATGTTCATCGCAGCTGCAGCCTGCTGAAGAGACTGTGCCTCTCTCAGCTCTGTTGTTATCGGATCTGCACTTCTTGATTTGATAAAACTTTCCAAATCTGAAACAAGTTTATTCATCTGTGAATACTTCTCTTCAAGAGCAACTTTTGCATCTATCAACTTCATTTGAACACGTTCTTCACGCCATACTTCCGCCATCTGTAACATCTTCCTCTCTTCTTCCACTTCTTCCCTATGTTTCAAAGATTCCCTCTTCAATGCTTCAACTTCAGCCTTGTCTTCTCCAATTTCCTTGGCAAGCTCATCACATACTTCCTCAATCAATTCTCTGGCCTTCCTTTCCTTGTCATAATCTTGCATGTAGCGCTTTGCAGAGAGTTTGGCATCGGCCAACTCATTTACCAACCTTGAATTGACAATTTCAATCCGCTGGCGATTTTTTCTTTCTCTACTCAACTCTGATTTAATGTCATCGATGTATGCATGGATTTTCTCATGCTCTCTGCTCCTCCATTGCGCCCTTTCCTCACTGACTTTCTTCAGGAAATGTTCAAGCTTCTTTTTGGAGGATCGATGCTCGGTCTCAAGCTCCTGAATTCGTGCCCGAGCCTGCTCTAGTTCAGCTCCGAGGGCAGATACCATAGATACTGCACTTGCCTTTTGGTCAAGAAGTTTCATGTGTCTGTAGATATGATGTGCCTCTTCATCTGACGTTTTTAAACATAGAGGATCCCATTTTGTTGCACCCTCCCTTTCAGTGTTGGAAAACTGGAAAGGTTCAGGCTGAATAGCACAAAGTAGGTTTAATATTAGCACCTTAACTATTTGCTCTTTCACTTTAATAAGTAAAAGCATAACACTTTGAAACTCATTGCTCATTTAGAATGTAGAGGCTAATTACAACGAGTATGTCTACATGAAAAAATTGTAGTCTAAGTCATTTCTACGCAGATCTATACTTCTATACATAGCATGGATCAATGCAATAATCAGCCTTATTTGTTAATTCCCGAGTTGCCATCAAATAAGCCATTTTTCTATAGAGCAGGTACAGGGTCCAGTTTTAACTTGAGTTATTACATGTATATGACATTCACTCAAAAATCTTCGATTGCAAAGACTGAAGAGCTGTAAAACATCTAATGGTAATATTATATTCTAGAAATAAGAAAATTCATACCTCACAGAAGTGTCCATTCTTTGCCCTAAATATGGAACGGGGACTTTGCAATGGATTCTTCTTCAGATCGAATTCATGGATCATGCCATTTGGATGACCAAGGAACCGGTGCCTTGCGTGGCCATTTCCATGCTGTAGATAAGTGACATCACATCAGTAATGAGAAACGGAAACCTATCAAATTAAAATTGCAAAGCAGCTAATTGATCCACAAATGAAGACAATAATAGAGTACATGGAAGATAATCAGTTCTCTAATTCAACTGCAATGCACAGATAACAAATAACCGAATCTCGTATATAATGAATATCCAATAGCAGTCCAAACTTACTTCCAAACAAGCATAAAAGAATACGACTTTGTAAAACCAATAATATTAACACGGCAGAAACAGCATTTTGTTTCACATTCTGTCAAACAAGACCCGATATTAATGCAGTCTGGATGGCGATGATTTAATCAAGCAAAAATGGACAAAGAATCAATCCTTCCACCGAGCACATTTTTTGGGTCCGGGAAATAAATCTTGAAAACAACTACAACAGAACGTCAACTATTTACACTGACAAACCCTCCTCGAATCAATTCTCAAATAACCCTTCACAATCAACCAACAGCAAAATCATCATACAAAAATACTTCCCAACAATAAACTATAATTCTTTTCTCTCCACGAGGGAGGGCCTACCATAAAGTAGATGGAATAACCTAATAGCCTATAGCTGCAAAATCAATTTTAAATCAGAAACCGCAAAAAAGCATGCAAGATGAAACAAAACTCACACGGGAACGAAAAAAAACAAGGGATCTCAACGCAAACAAGAGAAAAACTAAGAACGTAAGGGTAATCGACGGAGATCCCACATTGACCGTTACATGGAAAATATAGTGTACATACGAGGGAAACAATAGTTTTTGCCGTTAAGTAAGCCTTAGTGTAGAAACTCAAGTTCTACCTTATGTTCCAACCCCTTCCGGCCATCACCCGAGACAGTCTCCGGCAGATGCAACCGCCAAAGCCCGGCGGCTAGTCTCCGCGCCGACACGGCAACCTCCGTTTGCTTTTTGGCGCTCCGGCACGTTCTCCGACGAGACCCCGACAAAGAAGACTTCTGGTCCTCTTCGAGTGGATCCTCATGGATCTTCCACTTCAACAGAGGGGTTTCAGGTCTGCTCCGTTTTCCACCGTGTCTCCTCAACCGTGTCCCCGGAGTTCTCGGTTTCCGCCGCTGGAAAGGCCGCGCCGGTTCAAGATCCCAGTCCGGCGAAGGGTTGCTCACGCCCCTCGAAGAAATGCCCGCCGGGAAAGTCGCCTTGCCGGAATACTTCATCGTCGCCGGCGAGTCTCAGCCATCAGAGTTACCTACTAAATATATGCTAATACTCGCCGCCTTGCGAAAATGAAACAATGACTGCTCCAAAAAGAGAAAATGAAAACAGTGTGAGAGAGAGAGAGATAGAATCTGTGTGTTGTTGAAGTAATGAAGTTCGTGAAATGTTTGTATGAGAGAGAGAGCACACGAGGAAAGTACAGAAGAGAGAGAGTGATGAAGATAGAGAGTTTCACTGTTTCAAAGATTTTGCTGAGAAAAGGACGAACGAACACAGTGATAATACAAATACATATACGAGAGAGGTGTATATCGTGCCGTATGCTTATACGGTCAACGTATTTATTATCACGATGACGCGCGTGAAATCTTTATACGGTGTCGTATGGTCCTACTTTGATTTGTAAGCTGCTATGCTTGTTATGGTTGCTGGTGGAAGAGACGTTGTGATTTGAATGATCATGGATGGTGGGGTTTTTATTTTTTATTCATTCTGTTTTTAAGAAGTTCAAATTATTAATTTATATATGGAAATCATTTTTCAATTTCCAATTTAAATCGATTGGTTCTTTTTGAAAAATTTAACTTTATATTACTTTAAAAAATAATTGTAAGGATTTTAGTGATTTTGAAACCCCGCTCCGTCTCTTGTAAAATTTTCTGAAACGATATATTCCAATTTACTAAAAAAGGAAAATTGTTAAAGTTTTCTGCTATGATTTTTTTAATTGGATAATTTATTCATGGTACAATGTATATGTTTTTTATGTAATAGTCTACTTAAGATATTATTTAAAACAAATCTAATATATGCTACCTAAATTAATCACTTAATAAAACTTGATTTTACCGTTTTCTTTAGATAATTTGCTGATTTAATTGTGTATTTCTTTTAATCTTGTGTCATTTGATTATTATTATTATTATTATTATGCACAGCATTAAGAAAATCTAGAAATTTCAAATTCACAAAGGTCAAAGTCTTCAAAATAATATAACAACAATAAAATCTTTTAACTACAACGAATAATCGTATTAAATACAGATGATAATAATATCAGATGAAATCTCACTGACTTAATTTATTAGAAGAATAAAAATGTATAAAGGAACAGTAAGATAAAATAAAATAAAAAATCAAATGCGAAAATTCTACAGTTAGTAGTACTTGGTAAAGGTATAATGTATAATTAAGGAACCAATCAAGCATTTATATAAACCTCCTTAATTATGGTCAAATCAGGAAGGAAAAAAAAACTTTGAATCAGTGAAATTAAAAGCAACAAATACAAAATTTTAATCGATAAACCCTACCACATTGATTATTTTATTTTTCCTGCAATATTAAAAATTGAAATGAAAACATATTTTAACACAATTTTTTTATTAACATTTTAATATAACTGATTTATTATTTATTTATTATTATGTTAACGTCTTTAAAAAACAAACGTTTCATTGTGAAATAATTGTGAAACCAATAAAATAGAAGAGTTTTCAGACCTAATTGTTGGAAAATTAGGGTACAATTTGGCATGGCGTGATGAGCTGAAACCAAAGCTTGGCACGCGCGAGGAACGGAGAGTGTAACCCACGCGTTGCTTTGGTTTCTCAGAAAAGGTAGTGGCGTCACTGTCTCATCTATTTGTTGCTTCCACAGTTCATTGTCTTCTCCGTTCACCCTACCTCAAAAGGCATCCGAGGGAGACCCCACGTGGCAATCTCAGAAGCTGCCACGTCGACAAATGCAAAACGTGCGTTTCATATTAAAATACGCACTCACATGGCTTCAAATTATTGCTAATTTTAATAACCAATAATTAATGTAATTAATTAAAACTTCATTTTTATGACTACGATAACTTTAATGTAGAACTAGATCTATCTGAATAGCTTATTAAAATTCTTAGACCAAGATTATCTTTGTTTTTTATTTTCAGCATAGTATAAAAGTTTAATAGAAATTAACGTTTAGATTAAAGATAATTTAATATGTTTTCAATATGTTACATTGTTTAAAAGTTACTATTAGAGAAAATTTAAATAATTTAGGTTTTCAAGGTCAAATATAACATAGGAAACAAACATGGTGAAGAAACTCCTAGAATCCCTCACGTTAGACACGGCCATCATAAGTAGGAAAAGGTTATCTCAGACATCATTATAACATCTTCTAGACTTTTTATTTTTTAATTTTCTAATTCTTCAGTAAATTAAAATAAAGAAACATACTGGTGGCAAGTTTGGAGACAAATTTAAAATATTGGTTTTAGTTAAAAATGGTATTTGAAATGAATGTCCTATTAATGAATCTGTAATAGGTAAAATATTGATGAAATATTTATTTAAGACCATAATTGAGTTTTTTTATCAGTAATAAAAAAATACGTTAATTAAAAATATTTAGAGTGTTTCAATCCTTTTATATATAAAAAAAATCCAATTGTTTTATAAAAAGTTCGAGAAAAAAGTTCAAACACTAAAAATACATACAGAAGTTTGGATAAAAAAATAAATAACAGATAAATACACGATAAACAACAGATTTTATTTTCTATATTGTTAAACCAGTATCTCATTTGGCTTTTTCTTCTTCTATTTTACACTTTATTTTTGCAGTTATATCCTCCAAAAAAAATCACTGAAAATCACCACTACGATGAAGAAGAAATACTCTAACACTGTTTACTAAATAGTATGAGATAAAGTTTACTGCATGTATCTACAGTGATTTGGAAGTTTTGTTGAAGTTGTTTCCTTTGTATACTTTTGATATCATAATACATTCTTCGTTTCATCATTCCTTTATTGACTTAAAAGGGTTCAATTATTAGTCTACTTTTGTTATTTTCACATCATAGTATTTAACTTTCTGACGTCCTTTTAGTTTACACAGACATTAATATTTTAACATTATTTACGTGTTATTATGTGATTGATGTAAAATTATTTCACAATCAATAATAATAATAATAATCATAAACATTAACCAATTACATGTAAATGATGTTAAAATGTTGTCAAAGTATTATTATTTATTTTATAATTAATTAAAAACAAAAATTAGTAAACTGATGTAAATACCATGGTTGAACAGTTATCTTTTTTTTAAGGATTGTCTGATCTTTCAAAACATACAATTTGAGTCTTAAATTGTTATATTATTATGAAAATGAAGAATATGATGAAGACGAAGATGCAGTGTGAAGGATATGTTGTCTGCATGCATGGAAAATTGGAAATGACAAGAGGGCACGTTCAGTGGGGACTCGTGTCCATATTGCAATCATCAAATATTCTTTTCGTTATAAACTGGGATTATAATAATAAATATAAGAAAATGAATAAAAAAACATATGGTAATACAAAGCATTTAGAAAGTTGTTGTACTATTGATGACTGATATATAATTTTAAGAAAATTGCTGACATTTGTATTTTTTTCAGCTTAGTAATTGTCAAAGTGTGTTGAGTATTCTTCAGTGGATGTTTTTCATACAAACAGACAAAAAATGAAACTTGTACACATTTTCTTCTTTCTTTATCACCTTTTTCTCAGTTTAAAAGAAAAACAACCTGATAAAACTGCTGCAAGATAAATATATCAAATGTCATACAATGTGTGAACAAAAAATTGGACTTTCATCATGCTAGAGTTTTATTTTAGAAATATATGGATTAAGTTTAAGATTTTCTATTTTGCAATTTTTCAATAAAATATCTCAAATATTTAACCTTTTTCCCATTAGGAGATAATTTTGTTTGTTGTTATCATAATTAGAAAATGGTACCAACAAAAAGCTTTCTTCTTTTATTTGTTTCAGAAATAAAGTTTCATTGTGAGTGTGAAAAAGCAGCACATGTGACAGAGTTAAAGAAAGGAATGGTTTCTGAATTTAATGGAAATGCAAGGTGCTGGGACAGTTATCTCCTCTTCTGCCCCCCACTTTCTTGTTTTATGTTTTGCTTTCTTTTTGTTTTGTATCTCTGCTTCATTTAAGAGATCAAAATTACAAGAATATAATAAGTTGTGCGATACTGCTGCATGTGCATCAATAATTAATTACAATTGGACAAGATATTTTGTTAGGTCAGTTTTGTAACCTACCCTATATGTTTCCTGTAGTTTCTAGACCACAAATCAATAGGACACATTTCACACTATTCCCTAACCTTCCTCCACAGTACACTTTTCCTTTCTTTTTCATAACATCACATCCCAAGGTTGAAGAAAGACTACCTTAGTAATTTCTATAGCTTCAAGAAAGAAATCAATGTATAACTACAATACAGGGATAGCTTCAAGTTATATTAGGACATCCCTAAAATGCAATACTTCAAAAGCAAAATTATTTCATATATAATAGACATATACAGCTCTACAACAGAATTTATGGCCATGTCCATCTTCAACCTTCAATATGCACAATATGTGTTACTTGCTAAAAGAAGTTACAAAAACTATGGAATTTCAGCATCTGAAGAACCGTTGTCGTTGATCTTTGGTGGCGATTCCCTCTTTTACAATTAACCATAGCACCGAATTGGATCATTGCAACCTTTAGCAGCAGATTGCCCAAAACCAAACCGACCCCCTTTCTCAAGGTACTGTTGGTGGTACTCCTCTGCTCTGTAGAACTTCTTGGCAGGAAGAATCTCGGTAACAATCTTCCTGTTCAGCTGCTTCTGCTGTTGTTCCACGGACTCCCTGGCAGCCTTCTCTTGCTCCTCCGTGTAGTAGTATATTCCAGATCTGTACTGAGTTCCCACATCATTCCCCTGCCACAGAAGACAAGATCAAATGGTAACTAAGTGCTCAAGAACTAGAATGTTCAATTCATGTGTGTGCAGCAGCATATCATTAGTTACCATATTTTTGGAAGTTCCTGTATGCATGGATTTGGATGAAAGAGTGAATCCAAGAAATAAAAGTATGCATGCATATTGAAATGGAAGATTTGAAAATAAATAAAATATATTGAAAGGGGGGAACAGAAGAGTTCTAACTTGGACAGAAGAAACAGAGGGTGAGACAATTATATCATAAAATTAACTATTTTAACTTTAAAATGAAAACTAAAAAATTGTGTGATCTCTACAGAAATATAAATCATTTTCCAGCCTCTGAGATCAACAGGAAAACATTGAAAAATGTCAGTGTTTCACACTTTTATAATGTCCCTACTCCAAACCCCTCCAAAGGAAAGAGAAATGCATCACTCAACAAATACTTCTGGATATAAACCTAGGGATGCCAATTAGTTTATTTATCCACTGATCATCCAATCTATCCATGCCTAAATCCAATCAATCTGCACAATCATACAAGCAATACTAAATGGATTGGATCAACAACTATTACTAGATGTAATCATCCCTCATTTTAAAACGAATGAATTGTATATCTATCCATGATAAGTTATTGATGGATGAGTAGGAATTTTTTAATTAAATAAGTCATGGATGATCGGTTTTTTATTAAGTAGTCAGACATCATAAGTGAACTAGAAAATTATTTTTTACCCATCCATTTGAAACCAACTTAACTTCTCCAATCCTTCCATTTCACACCCTTGGTATCAACATCCGCAGAGAGCAAATAAAAGGTTACAATTGCCTAAACAACTATTACAAAGAGACCCCATGAATTTTATTTGACCCATATTACAACAGAATTTACAAAACAAGACTCAACTAGATATCAAAACATAAACGTATCTGTTAAATACTGGCAAGTGTCAACAAAGAGAGAACCTCTTATTCAAATCACCAAAGTCTAGATATATCAATCAGAAACCACTTTGACAACCTCCATTTAATCAGAAACCAAAAACTTTATATTTACCTGTCTATTCAGAGTAGTAGGATCATGCCTAGCCCAGAACAAATCAAGCAGAGACTCATAGCTACAATTTTTGGGATCGTATTGAACCCTTACAACCTCTGAGTGATTTGTGGTCCCCGTACAGACATCTTCATAGGTTGGATTGTGCACAAGCCCCTGAGTGTAACCAACCTCTGTCTTGGTCACCCCAGGCACTCTTTGGAAGGCCAACTCAACACCCCAAAAACAGCCAGCACCAAACTGGGCAAACTGCTGGCCTGCTGCTGGTATGTCATCATCTGGACCCTGAGGAATGGATGAATCCAAGTTCTCTGGTGCCCTTGCGCTGCCAAATCCAAGTTTGTTCAATAGGTTCATGGAGGGCTTGTTCACAGCAATGCTAGGACGAGTTTGGGAAAATAAGCCAGAACGCTTGACAGAAAACCTAGAAAGTGAGGGAAGGAACTTGGTTTTCGAAGGACTGGAGAGGGAAGAAGAAACAAACACTGAAAGGGAATTGGATGTGGTGGTATAGCTGCTGCTGATTGCTGCTAAGCATTTTAGTAGCATGAGAATCCTTTTCTAGAATAAATAACCAATTCAAAAATGCACTTGTATATATGAAAGAAACAAAGGAGCCACCAAATCAGGATGCCAAAACTGAAGTTACAAATTTCAACAAATAATCAAAAGCTTAAAACTTAATCTTGAATGACTTATGTTGATCCATACGGGGCTATCTGTTATTACTATAGCACATGGCGCCTGTATATTAGCAATGAAAAATGTTTTACACCGATCAAGGATCATTTGACTAATAAAACAATTATTCTCTAATATAACTACAAGGATGAATGACAAAAACAAACAAATTATACCATCCACCCATACGTTCATATTGAGTGAGATCACAAATTTTATATAGGAACGAAAAGGGAAAACACAGTGGATGCCTTTGACTTGAACAAATATTTTCCGTTGTCATTTTGAATTCTTACACATAATTACAAAAATATAATCAAATATTTACTTTGTTCCCCCATCCCAAGGACCAAATATAATTTATTGACCATCGAACGTGCAAAATTTTTATAATTATGAAAATAAAAAATGAATGCAGAAAACGTTTTCTCAAGACTTAAACCAAACTCAAACTCCCACAACTATATATTCTAGTCCTAATCACATATACTCTCCCTCTGACCTTAGGGATATTTTTATTATACCATCTGTATGTACGCGAATGACCCCAAGAATGGACCACGACTCCACAAGCTGCAGACTCATATACAACTCTGCCTACTGTTCAACATTGATTTAACACTTGAAATTGCCACTCTATTTTATTCAAATTAAAAAATCAGCTGAAACTTTTCCTTTCATACATGTAGATAAAAGCAAGTCTTTGTTACGAGATAAAGAAGTTATTTACGGTTTAACTATTAGCACTCACTTGGGGGAAGATAAAAAGACATACATAGTACTTTTATAAGCTTATTATTTCCGTCAGGCTAGCTGCGCAACAAATGGAAATTCGTATTGGGTCAAAGATTGTGATAACAAACAAATATTATATCTTCTTCATGCTCCAATGCTTCACAGAAATTGGGAATTGAACCAGAGTCACTTACAACACAGTAAAATAAAATCAAACTCACGTGGCCCAGAATTTTTAATAGAATTGGGAACATGAACATGAAGGAAATGTGTCCCCCAAATAGTAAATGAAACGAAATCCAATATCAACCCATACCTGCTCCACAAATTCTCATCTTCAACCCTTCAACAAATTACTCGAATCAATCTCCAAACAATAACAATAAGAATAATAAAGACAACTTTTTTAACACTATAAAGAAAAATTGAACAGAAATTAAAAGAGCCCACGATCCCCTTTTTTCTTAAAGATTAAAGGGAAAAGGGTAATGGGAGAGATAGTTTTGAAAAAACAAGAGAGAACAAGTAACTGAAGAATGGAAAAAAAAAAAAAAAGAACGTACCCAAGTGAGAGCAGAAGAGAGAGGAATTGAAAGGTGGTTGATGATTGAGAAAGAAGATGAGGATTTGATCACTGCAAAAGAGCGAGTCTTGATGCTGAACTACTATGGTTTCTCTCTCTATTCTGGCATCCATGATAAAAAGACTTAAAAACCCCTCCTCAAGTTAACGCAAAGAACGGATTAACTCTTTAAAGGTTAAAGGATAAGCATGTCATTTCAATGCAAAATCACATGAAATCCCTTCACGTAGCGTCTAGAATATTACAGAAATTAGTGCATGTAAGGGCTACACGTCATGAGATACCATTCATATATTTTTTCACGTTTAAAGTAAAACTTTGAATAAAATTATATATGAAGTGAGAAATTTAAATATATTTACTTTCTATTAAATTAATTAAAATACATCGTATAGTAATATTGTTTTCCATGTTGTTGAATAATTTGAACCAATTTTATTGTAATTTATTTTGGAAATTAATATAATTGTTATTACTAATATAAAAGATTGGATTAGGACCATGTAAAGCTAATAGTGGATTACTACGGGCGTGTAAGTTTAGCCCAATTGAACTAGAAAAAGGCTATTTACTTCCCCCACCCCCAATTATTAACTGCACCCTATAATAATAGGAAAAGACTGAAACCCTTTCACACATCTTTCACAACATAATCATCACTGTCAGCTCCACTGTCGCAGTACAGTGCTACTGCAGAGAAAAAATTATTTAATGGACATTACTAAAGACTTAAATAAACAAAATTTACAAAAATTATGACTTAATTGAAAAAATATATAATTAAAAAACTTAATGAAACTGGAATAAAATTGTATTTAAGTCTTTCCAGAGTATATAATTCGAAAATCAATTCATAGAAGATGAAATAGTCATATCCAAAACTTGTGTAGGTATCCGAAGAAATAGGGGTACAATAAGTAAAAGCCCTAGAAAAATGTAGAGAAAATGATTTAAAAAAAACAGAGAAAGCTTCTATTTTCATTTAAACATGCATGAAAGAGTCACAGAATCTTGGTAATACCTTTTAACTTTTACTAATTAATATTTCCTTAATTCATAATTAAGGAAAATTAATTAGCTTTTATTAATTTAAATACTAACTCGAGTTTTATGCAAAACATGTCATATTGATTTAAATCTGAAGCATGCAATTCAGTCTAAAAAGTTGTGACATGAAAGCCAAGTCAAAATAATATTTTAGCAAAAGAATACAGCCAACTGCTGCTATATTGAGACTTAAGTAGTCAAAGTGAAGATAGTGGTCAACGTTGAACAAATTAAAAAATACATATTTAAACTTCATAAACATTAGTAACATCCAAATGAAAAAGTTAATCACAAATTATATAAGGAATGAGTTAGGTTACTCATTCCAAGTTCAAGAAGTAATCCTATAAAGCTAAATATTCTCTTTTAAGATTTTTTAAGATTACATTTATCTTTTATTTTATATATACTATTATTTAATTATCTTAATTATTTGAAAATTATAGGATTTTCGTTTATTACATCAATAACTTTTCACATGTTATTTATTATTTATTGAAAATAATATTTTACATTAACTTTAATAAAATGCATTAACAAAATATATTTTATATCTTCTTCAAATTTTTAATATATTAAGATTCTTTCTTGCTTACTATCGTTTAGTCAAACTGAAAGTTACGTGTAAAAGGCACAAGTCAGTGAGAATATGATAGTTTCAACAATAAATGTGTAATGAATATAATTAACTTATCATCATATCTCAAACTTGTATTTATAGATTTTAAAATAAGTTTCAGATTAACATGGATTGATAATAATCTTACTTAGTTTTAATGTAATTATTATTAACCTTAATCTCCAATCAATATCCAATTGATTCCTTTGGGATTTCAAACTAACACAACCATTTAATTTACTTAAAACCAAAGAGTCATACTATACAAAATATTTTATGATTTAGTTTGAAGATGTATAATAGTTCAGAAAAAAAAAGTTGACCTAAAGCATTATACATTGCAAAATTTGTAATTATCTTGAATTTTACTTTATGTAGTTGTGCACTTTTCTAGCAGAAGAAAATCGTGTACGCTTCATAGTGTACCTTAAATATGAAAGTTTTGGAGATTCCTTTCGTTGCCGTTTCAACGTGGTGTCCTTGTAGAAACTTAATTGCTTTTTTATATGGTTAAACTCGAAACACGATTGCATGTTATCGATTTTGACTATTTCTTTCTTTATTACTGAACATATTTTCCACAAAAGTCGTGTAAGGACTATATAATACCCTTAACAAAAAAAAGTGCGTTTGGATGAGCAAAATAGGAATCAATTGCACATGAAAAAAAGGTATCCAAACAGCACCTTCAATCATAGATTCCTTTCCCTATCTTGTGTTCACACTTCACATGGCTACTTTCATTTAAAAAATGTCCTTCCATTTATCCCTTTCATACCTAAAACCTACCAATTAGTTTAGCTTTATGGTCCCACCATCTATGTTTTCATCAACTTGTTATATTTATTAATAACACATTTCATTAAAATATGTCATGGAACATCAAATTTTGTTAAAAATCTCTTCAAATAAAATGATCTTTACCAATAAAAATAGAAATAAAAACCCAACATTAATTTAATGTGATTTAAAAAAAAAAATACAAAATTCCTATAAACATACTCAGTATTTTTTTTTATCAAAAATTAAAACCTTTCAATGATACATAATTATCCAAATCTTTCTTGCATCCAAAATACTTACTGAATTGGAATCATTACTCTCAAATTAACTTTTTATTTTTATAATAACTTTTTTCTACTTTTTTTTCTTTCTAATATAATGTGAGATTTCAGTAAATATTCATAAATAACCAACAAATTTTAACTCCTGCAATTTACATAAATTTTAAATTATTTCCTTTAAATCATCCTTTCTCTATCTCACACACAATTAAAAATGATGAAATTAATATAAATAGAAAAGGTTGGATAGATTCCGAACCAAAGTTCTGTTCACACCTGAAACTTTGGATTGAATATTTCATAGCTGGCAGCATCAAAGTAACAGTGTTATTTCGTTTGAAGGGTTTGACTTTTGCTTTGAGGCTATTCATGATCAGCACAATTTACAAAACTTGGATAAATTTCTTTAATTATTTTAATAATATTAATTTTAAACTTTATGTTAAAAACATTAATGCACAATTATAATTTTGATTAAAAAATATTAATATTAAGCCGAAGTTGCAATGTGATCCCGTAAGATGCTGCGTTTAAGTCCGTTGAAGTCAAAGCGGCCCACACTTGCCACGTATGAAATCCGACGTGGCCGTTTTCATTTTTCACATTTATATATATATGGGCAATCATAACACCAACCTCTTACCTTCATCTTTCTCTCCGATTCAACACCTAGAAAAAAAAATGGGGAATTGCTTAAGGCGCGAGGGTTTCGCCGCCGCGGAGGAGGAGTGGGAGTGGGAGGATTTTGCGGCGGAGAAGTGTTCTTACGGTGGTGATAGGAAAGCGACGAGAGAGGTAAAGATAAAGATCACGAAGAAACAGTTGGAGGAGTTGGTCGGTAAAGTGGAGGTGAAGGAGTTCAGAGTGGAACAGGTTTTGGCCCAATTCATCAATGAATCGCTAGAACGGCCATGGAGGCCTGCTCTTCAGAGCATTCCAGAACATTAATAAATGTACTTTGGTGGATCCATGGAGCAGTGAATCGGGTCTGATCTTGGTCCAATCCTTCCATACATACACACTTTTAGGGTTTTGTTTTCTCCTTCTATGGGAATCTTAATGTAACTCATAATTTTTGCTTTCTTTTCTGTAAATATATATTTGATCATTCAGAACATCTTTGCAATCTTGATTTTCTTTCCTTCTCTCTATCAATTCAATATTGTAATTAATCACGAGGTTATTTTATAATTATTATTTTTTTCCTGATAATAATGTTTGAGCATGGCAACTGTTTGATAAAATTCCGTGACACTGCTCCACCTACTAGTGGCCAGGGTGGCAGCCACTTTCATTCTTCAACTTTGATTGATGAGTGGCGTGAATGGTTCTGAGATTCGCTTTCAGAATTTGTCACCACCAAATTGGAGTAGTTTAATGATATTAGTCACAGTAATAGCAGCATTGAAGTCCACGACATTGGAGATTTGTAGTTTATAAAAAAAGCTTGGTGAGATCTTCGAAAAGCATGAAAGTAAAAAATATGTGTTTTCTAATTATGATAGACTTTGACTGTGTTTACCATTTGCTCCAAAAAGCTGACTTATTATTTTAGAAATGTTGTGTGGCGTTACGTTAAAGGCTGGATGATTAACAAAACATTTTCTTTAATTAATGGCATTGTTCAAACTCAAGAATTTCTTCACCTGGTTAAGTTTTTCAGCAAACAATGAAAAGCTATCACTTTCAAGATACGTTGTCTTGTGTTATGTTACTCACATATGGTTCATCTTTGAATTGTTAAAACACTTTTACAATGGCTGCAATTGGTAGACATACGAAGAAGATTATGAAGTTTTACACTGAAAAAGGTTCCAAAAATCATGGGGCAGACAAATCTCTTTGTGGTCACTATTGAAATTTGGTGGTTGATGAATAATGATGAATTGGTGAGAGATTTGTGGATAGAATAACATCTCAAATTCTGAGTTCACACTGATCCTAACCTAAGTCCAACCACCAGTGTTGTCTTCTACTCTGCCGGCACTACTTCAATCTTTGAAATATGGCTATTATTATAACATCCTTCAAATTGTCAATAATGTACCCAACTTTAAAATAATTAATCGTTAAATCATAACTCTGACTGTGAATTATAATTTGGATTATCAATCATCAATTTAATGAGCAGATAATTATAGTTCAGAATCTAGAAAATCATATATTATACTAGATGATCAATCATTACCTCAACGAATAAACTACTAAATCTGGACAGTCATGCATTATATCGAATGGTCAACCACTAATATGATGAACAAGTCGTTGAGCTTAGACGGTCACTAAAAAGGTCGTTTGGTCTTATATCAGACTGATCGAACTAAACAAGTTCAAGGAAGATCAATCCTAAAACTATTTAACTCAAATTACTAACATTTTGATAGTAATTAAGCCAATTTTAATTAAAAGTCCACCACAAAACTTATAAATAAATATTTGAGATAAAAAGGTAAGTTACACATATTAATTACAATATTTATTTCTATTTGTTTAAGTTAAAGTAACTTTAACATCGAAGTATCTTCTAAAATAAAGAGAAAGCATTCAAATGACGAATTAGAACCTTGGACAAAAACATTGAAAATTAGACGTATGACATTGATCTCACACCCCAAACAATTACCATTTTAAGATTATAAATAAAAATAAAAATTTATTTAATTTAAAAATAAGTTTCATATTATATTTCAATTTCATCTTATAATATTCTCTTATTTTACTTAATTGACATATCATCCCGTCACATATTCAAAAATATAGATGAAGAGGTAGGTTAGTTTCAAATGACAAATTATTTGAAACAATTTTTGTGGTGTTAAATATTTATTTTGTTGTGCAATTATATTAATATTTCAGTGGTTTGGTTTGTATGACGTTCATCTGGCATATATATTATCTCATCAATACGTCACTCTTTTGATCTCAACACTAGTGATATTAGTCATCTTCAGATGAGGTATATATAAACTGCTATTGAAAAAGATGTTGCATTTATCTTCATCTATTTGCATTATGTAAATGACCAATAGGAATATATCACTGCAATTTGCAAAGATTGAATCATTATTTATTAGTATAAAAACGTTGACAGATGTGTGTATAATTAAACTATTTTCAAGATGAAATGTCGCTAAAAATAAAAACAAATAACACGTACATGATGTGATAAACTTTGTTTAAGCGGTTGTGGATGATAGTTCAAAAGAGTCAAAATCGTTTCAATATTAAATGTTTTAGTTATAAATAATTTTGTTATAAACGAATTTTATTATTTTAAAACATATCATTGTTGGAAAAAAATGTGACCCACACAAACAATAATACTCTTCATTTCATTGGAGTTACTTTTCATTGAATCTTGGTAACCTTAAAATAGGTACAAATAGGGTTTTGGGTCAAGTACAAATAATAAAAACTAACAATAGAATATCAACTATCTTAAAATTTAATCTATCTCTATCTTATATCAATAAAATAAAATAATATTCTCCTAAATAAAAGGAAAATCAAAACTATCTATATCTATTTTATCTCTATAAAAATCAAATCAAATATTACTAAACCCAAAACTAATAAAATAAGATTTTAATGAATCCCTAAAATTTAAGTTTATCCCAACAAACTCCCCCATAAACTTAAATTCTTCCTTCCTTCAATCGGCTTTCCATGTGCATCATCCCACACCGGGTTTGCATCTTCTCTCCAAGATTTTCAACTCTAGTTCATACAACCGGTTCTTCTTTGCTTTTACCTGGGTTGTTAGACGACCATGCTTATCCTTTAAATACAATACCTGGTCCTTCATAAAAACTGAATTACCTCTTTCAATTATCTGACCCATGCTTAAAATATTGTTCTTCAGCTCCGAAACATAGTAAACATCCCTAATCTCTCCAACTCGTCCATTCTTCTGCATATGTCGGATTGTTCCACGCCCTTTCACGGTCACCTTGGAGTCATCTCCGAAAGACATAAATTTGGCTTCCACCTTGGTGAGTTTATAAAAAAAGTTCTCGTTTCCACACATATGATTGCTTGCCCCAGTATCTAGATACCATACCGAGTTGGTAGAAATCTCATCAGCCTTCATCTCTTCTTCATCTTCTTCTTCCCTATTTTTATCTGGTTCATGAACGCTATATGCTTTCTCTTCCTTTTCAAGAGCCGCCTTCTTCAGCTCCCCAAGCTCAACCCTCTGTTCATCTAGAAGCCTCCATATCCGTTGAATCTCTTCATCTTTTTGTTTAAGTTCTTTCTCCAGATTTTCCTTCTCCATAATTGTTGCATCCTTTATCAAGATCACTTCATCCATTGTTGGGATCAGGCTCTCCATGTCCATTGCATCCAAGCTCTTTACCAGTAATAATTCTTCTGCATCTTCAGTAAGGAGATTCGTCTCCCCCTTTGTCTCGGTCTTGCAATACTTTGCAATATGGCCTACCTTACCACAATTGTAGCACTTGCTTGATCTACACTCATTTTCATAGTGGCCATACTTGCCACACTTAAAACATTCAACTCCTGACTGATCTCCTCGGCCTTTCTCTCGTCCTCGATCACGCCAATTCTGCTGACCGGTTTGCTCTTCATTATCATTCTCAAAATTACCTCGGCCACGTCCACCTCGTCCTCGTCTGCCTTGCCCTCTGCCGCCAGGATCTCAACTCTGAGTAATCCGAGATTTATTCGAGTCAAACTGTACATGTAGTAATTGATCGTTGGGTTCCCTCTTTTTCTTTTTCTTCCTCAATTCGTGGGCTTTTAATGACCCAGCTAACTCCTCCACAGTGAGAGTTGACAAATCCTTTATTTGTTCAATGGTGACCACGATACTTTCAAAATCATCCGTCAGATTTCTCAAGATCTTTTCTGCAACCCGGTTAGGAGGAACCTCTTCTCTGTTCATTCTGAGTTGGTTAGCCATCTTCTGCACTCGAGTTATAAACTCGGCAACTCCCTCATTTTCATCCACCTCCATATGTTCAAACTCTCTTATGAGAGCTTGTACTCGGACCTGCATCACGCGAGTATCTCCTTTGTATGCCACCTTCAGAATTTCCCATGCTTCTTTTGCTGACTTTGCATTAGCTATTTTCTCGAATCCAGATTCATCCACTGCATTATACAGAAAGTATAAAGTCAATCTGTCTTTCACTCGTGTCTTTTTCATTGCAGCAATCTGGTTCACTGTCTGATGCTCATCATTCGTGGGTTCATTGTACCTGTCCTCCACTATGTCCCATACATCTTGGGATTCAAGAAGAACCTTCATCTGCAAAGACCAATTGTCGTAATTGGTATTTTCCGACAATTGTGGCATACTCATCCCATTGACTACCTTTGTCATCTCTTACAAAAAAATCAAGCACTCACTTTTTCTCTCACAGTGTTTGACTCTCTCCTCTCTCTTTTTCTCTCTCTCGGTACTCAGAGCATAAAGCTCTGATACCACTGTTGGGAAAAACGTGACCCACACAAATAATAATACTCTTCAATTCATTGTGGTTACTTTTCATTGAATCTTGGCAACCTTTAAATAGGTGCAAATAGGGCTTTGGGCCAAGTACAAATAATAAAAACTAACAATAGAATATCAACTAACTTAAAATAAAATCTACTTAATTTATCTCTATCTTATATCAATAAAATAAAATAATACTCTCCTAAATAAAAGAAAAATCAAAACTATCTATATCTATTTTATCTCTATAAAAATCAAATCAAATATTACTAAACCCAAAACTAATAAAATAAGATTTTAATGAATCCCTAAAGTTTAAGTTTATCCCAGCAAATCATCTCTCTAGAAACCATTTTTTTTTTATAGTTTTCTACCTTTTTTTCTAAGAGTTCTGACTCCTGAGTCATCTTTTTGGTGATCAAGAGGTGTCAAATCGACCACGGTGACGAGATCTATATTTCTAGCTGATCAATTTTTGTCATAGAACAAGTAAGTTTCGACTCCTTTTTTCTGTCTCGTTCCTAATATGTTTTTAGAAGAAAGAATGATCATTGAATGTGTGATCATGCATCTCCTAGTCATCTTTGCTTAATCTAGAGTTCTAAGGACTCTGTCCGTTTCCAATTTGGTGTTTCATAGGTTCGTCTAGAGATTTCTTATGTTTCAAGCAATCAGCAGAATGTTCTTTGAGTCGGACAATTTATTGTGAGGTAAGGGAAGCTAGAACTTGCTTTAGATTATTGTGTTGGTTTGGACTTAATATATTTATGTAGGATAAAGTGAATTACATGTATTTGAATTAATTGTTCTAATTATGTTTGAGTTTGAATGATGATCCAAGGTAGTTTGATATTTGAATGATGATATTCTTAGAATGTTTCTGCTGTCATGATTCTGTGTTTGGAAGATGTAGTGTGGTATGAAATTTATCTTAAAGTGTTTGGAGTAAGGAAGAGTGAATTACTTGAGTTTCAAGCTTAACAAGAAAGGTTTTAATGGGTGATTTTGAGTAATAAGAGCCGATGTGAGGGAACTACTATTCAAAGTAAGAAAAATTGAGTTTTTATCTAACTATAGCGTTGAGCGCCCATTTTTCAGTGGCCAGGAGGCTGAGCGCTAGCCCCTGGGCGCCCGAGCGCCACTGGGCACAACTGGGCACCACTACACTAGTTTTGGGGAAGGGGGTTTTAGGGTTATGGATGTCCGTTTTGGATGTTCTTTAGGTAGTTTTGGACCCTTCAAGAGCTGTTGGTGAGAGTTTCAAAATTGTTTTCCTTATGTAAATGTGAGTATAAAAATGCCATGAAGAAATTGTGCTATTATGTGATTTTTTATGACTTGTAAGGGTGTTTCTATTTCTTTAATGTATGATCGGTAGTCTCATGTATTGACATAAGATGTAAAGGTCAAGTGATATCAATGGTTTCAAAGTTACGAAGGTTAGTTCCAAGGTGGAACTTCATGGTGTGGTTTCAAGTGTGTTAGAATGAATGCGGGTAGCCTCAATCTAGGGAGTTTTCCTGACACTTTAATGGTCATGCATTCTCACACAGAGAGGTTTGACACATGTGGTGAGAGTAACAGGAGGTCTTAGTCTTGGGTGCTTCCAGTATGATCCAAGGCGTGGAACAAACTAACCTTGTGAGTATGATAGGGTGAAACTCATTGATAATGATTTTGCAAAGCAGTAGAAGCCACCACAAGTGTATAACCCGTCATAGCTCGATATTCATTCTAAGTCCAAAAAGTCTAGTCAAAGTATGATCATGCATAGAGTGTTTAGTTGGTTGGTGTGATATGTGTATCATGTGTATAGAGTTGGTTGATGTCATATGTGTATCATGTGTATAATGTTTAAATGTTTATATATATATATATATATATATATATATATATATATATATATATATATATATATATATATATATATATATATATATATATATATATATCATTAATGGTTTGTATTCTAGTTTATCTTTGATTTTGTGTTGTCTAACTTTGTGTTTGTTTTCTCTTTTGCAATGATCACATTAATGTGAGTCTTAAGTTTGTATGTTTTCTCTTTTGCAATGATCAGATTAATGTGAGTCTTAAGTTTGTTTTCTTCTAATAATTTCATTATTATATATGTAATATTTATTTTAATAATATTGTTATTCTTTAGAGATGAAAAGATCAATAAATTATAAAAACAAACTCTTAAAAAAGAAAAGATAATAATTGCTATTAAAGTTGCCCTTAGATGGTTGGGTTCGTCCGAAGTTATTGAATTGTTTGGATGAAAAATCCTATATCTTAGTTTCTATTTTTTCCAACGCTAGATAATCTTTTATTATATATAATATGTAGTCATTTATATGAAAAAAAAGAGTATAATTCTTAAAAACGATTCACTTGCATTGAAAGAAAAAGTGGATTCTTGTTCAGTTCTACTAGAGAGATGAACCAAATCCAGAATATGAACCATGAACCATAAAAGAAAATACCAATTAAACCGATGAACTCCACGAAAAAAACTACTTTTATTAAAAAACCAAAAAATCCTAAGAAAAATATGAATTTCCATTTTTTTATAAATTCAAATTAGTTTATGGCTACGTTAAAAATAAAATTTTAAAGAATTTGTATAAAAAAAATTCACAAATTAAACCTTAAATAACTATATATAAAGTTAATCTATAAACTTTTAATATAGACACTCCACTGCACTGCACCAAAGCTACATAAAGAAAATAAATGAAACTTTCCATAAAGGAAAATAAATGAAACTTATTTGAGAAAAAGCTAATAATATTACAACAGAAATTGGCACATGCAGAAATTATTCAGTTTAGGTCATTGAAATCAACCACTGCACATACATCTGTATCTCTTTCAAATCAATGTAGTGTGCATCATCTATACTCTTGAAAGTTAACATGACCAGTGGCCTGTGCATGCTCAACTGCCTCCTGAAATGTTCAGGAAAAAAAACTTCTAAGAATCATAAAAAGAAAAAAAAGTTCAGGCTAAGATAAGTAAAACAAGAATCACCTTTTGGCCAACTACTCCAATTTGGCATACCCCACAGCGCAGAGTGAACTTGGAAGTGTCAGTGTAACTCCGTTTCCTGAAAAAGAGTATACATCACATTAGCATAGCATAAATGGAAAGGAAATAATTGTACCAGAGCAGGGTTAAAATATAGGCTGCTACAGGCAGATCCATAGCCCAACTTTTCCCTTAAAAAATGTGCATAATTTCATCGGTATGGTTTGACCATAGAAATTGGTAAATTTAAAGTAATAGCACATAAAAACATTGTCTCATTAGTTTCTCTCACTTTTCAGTTTTAAGTAATAGCACATAAAAACATTTTACGTAATATATATTCACAAAAAAAAATCTAGTAATATGAAGAATCCAAATTTGAGGATTCATGCAATTCAATCATCTAAGAGTGCAAATATTCCTCTATTTGTTTTAAGAAGGTTCAATAAGAATTGCAAACAACCTCTGCTGGTCCTTCACAAAATTTAGAGCAAGCCTCTCCACAGGTCCAATGCTTCTGTTCGGCTGAACCGCAAATATGGTCTGATCAAACTCTTCAGGAGCATCCTCAACGGGAGACATCTGACCCAAACAAGGCGTGATTAATCATCAGGCAACATGAAAAAGGGAATTACATACAAGCCTGAATTTTGTATTTCTTTTTCTCTATTGTTTTATGTGCAGTAGATAAAAGCATAAATATCATACACATGCAATCTCATGATTCACCTCCAAATCCAAAAATTAAAAATGCACAAAAGAGAAGAAGTGGATGATCAATAGTTTCTGGTATATGAGATTACTCACCACTAATGCATCATAGTGGAGACCGTCATAAATTAGCATCACTCTTTCAGAGTAGTTACTTTCCTGTCAAAAGTATACACAGAAGATGAAAATGGAGAGTTCGGTCTTAAGAGGTTGCAACACTGAGAGCATAAATTGCATAAAAGTGACTAACCTGACCATACAAATCACATCGAGTTGTCTGGATATCATATGCTGCAATTTCACGTCCATAATAATCTGCTAATATTGCAAGTTCGATTGCACCTTCAAGGAGGAATATAGAGCTTAATTAGCACATCAAACAAACAAAACGTTAACAGTGCAATCTTGTTAAGCTGTTACTAGGAGAGTTTGAAATACCCTTTGAAAGCCGTGCTAAATTCATCGGGTACAAAATCTGAACCCACAATTTATATCAAAAGCCTAATTTCGGAAACTTGTTTAAGCAAAACAACCAATACAATAGTAGCAAAAGCTTGTTTGGGTATCCAGATGTTTAAATGAAATTTCCCAAATCTGAATTAAATCTTTATACCTCATAACATTTCAGGAAAATAATATATTTTATTCATATACTACATACTACATTTATGTTAGCAAAGTTTTTCAAAACCCAGTTTTTAAATCAACCTAACTTTGAGCAAGTTTCGTAACCTTCTACATTCCAAATAAAAATGAATTCACCACATTTGAGGTTAAACATTCGTACAAACTGACCACGGTATAACAATACAGGTAGCAGTTCCAACTAGCACAATAGAAGTTGATAATCAATTCCATTAAACTTTTTATTTAGAACAGCCTTGATCAGGAAGGCATAGGCCAACTAACCTCCCCACTTCTCTGAGTCAAGAATCCAGTTACAATATTCTGCATTTGGCTTCCCAAGAAATGCTTCACAATATTTCTGTGGATCACTTGCCACTGTTGCAGCTATAACCTTTAGCACGTCAAATAGTACAAAACTATCAAATTACAATATGATCGAAATGATGTCAATGACATACTTAAATTAAATAGATATAAGTAATACAATGGAATAAAAGTTTCATTTCCACTTCACTGATAATTCTTAAATGAAAGACTATGTAATTTCACATCTGAAAATACAAATATTTTGCATTGACAAGCTTCTGGTTGCAAGTAATTTCATTGAAAGCATTGAGTGGCACGACATTGGGCTTGGCAGACTAATAGAGGCATGTGAATTGATGATGAAATATAAAAAATTACCAGAAAGTTGCTTAAATCCTACGTTAAAGAAACATCAGCTACTTAAAAATATAGCTGATCCTTATATAATACTGAGTGTGAAATCCAAACACAATCGGTATAATATTGACAATCTTTTGCATTTACTGCAATCATTTTAGTAATTGGAAAGCCAACTCTGAATTTTAATCAAATGTGTCTACAAGGAACACTTTTCCACGGAAAAACAAATTCAGAACTTCTATTTTGACTTTCTGGTTGCAGAAACTACTCAAATTGAAACAAGCAAAGCGATACGAACGCCAAGCTAATTTCAATTAAGATGGAATGTTGGATGTCCCATTTGAATTGTATATGATAACACGCTAGCACACTGTATATGATTATCACGAGAAAAGAAAGGATAAAATATGATTTAACTTCCTCAAAAATTGCTTCTTGTTCCCCATAAAAATGTAATAGGCTTTTAGATTTAGCTCCCACGTTTGCCAAGAGGGATTTATTTTAGTCTCTCATCCGAACCTAAAAACGCATTCTCTGATAAAAATGTGGGACCTAAAAATATATTGAATGAGTGTCATACTAAGAGAATAACACAATTCAGGGGAACACTAACTCGTTTGGGTAAAAACTCCTTGTTCCAATCCCATAAAGAATTCCTCGGATTCAGAAACAAATTCTGATACAATGTTGTTAAATGGTGGCAACATGGCCACCATGGTGGAATGGCGTTGCAAATATTTTGGCAATAGCCGTGGGCATTTTGTGAAGGGAGGCCACCCAGCATTGGTAACATGCTAAGATATGGTTTCACAAGTCCAAATCTTGAGTTTACCATGCTTGATACCTCAAGATTTGCAAAATGAGTTCTGTTTTTTAGTAAAAAAGGTCAAATTTAACTTCGAGTTTTGTTTGATACCTCAGAAAGGAAGTACCCCTTACCACTAGAACCAAATTCACACAAAAAAAAAAACATAGAAATGAAGCAGTTGGATGATAAATTCCAGAGAAATAAAATTAATATACGAAAACACTACCTGTCGCAACTCAGGGGCTTTCTTCTTGTCATGATCCATTACATATCTGAATCGACAAACACAACAAAAATAACAAGAGGAATCATTTGTACAAGTAGCACCAACACCAACCTTAACACCAACACAGCATAAAAAAAAAGTTGACTTCCATTGCGTTGCTTACCCAACTGCATTGAACAGACAACTGTTATCTGAAGGAATAACTCTTCTCACAATAACACCTTCCATGACGCAGATTGTAGACAACCACCAGCCTGAAAATCAATCATGAAAAAAACAAATTAAAAATCTAGAAAGCAGCACCAAATGCAAACAAATACCGACCGCGAAAGAACAAAACCTATAGTTTATTGATTATTAAATTGATAGAACATAAGTTAGACATGTGCAAAGAAAGGGAAAGGATTGTACAAACGGAAATTGTTTGGAATTGGAAAATGAAGATCTATGGTATGGAGAATGAAAAGGGAATGGATTAAAGAAGAAGAAGAAGAATACGGACCAAGAAAACTAAAGCTTGTTAAGGTGGGTTTGTGCGTTGGTTGGGTTTGGTATTTGAAAAGAAAAAGGTTTGATCTTTAAAGTGAAAAAAAGGGGTAACGGTGGTTATCAGCATTTGGATTCAGATGCCATGGCACCGTCCTTTTCCTGAACATGCCCCACTCTCTTCCATGGCCAACACCTAGCAAGCAAAGGAACACTCACACCATCTCTTCCTTATCCTTTAATTTCACCCTAATCTATAATTAATTTCACAAATCTATAATTAATTTCACCCTAATCTATAATTAATTTCACTTTCCTAATTTTCTAACTAATCACTCCTTTCATTTTTCAAATTATTAAATTAAATGTATGAAATAAACTTTACTGCCACTTTATATTAAATAATTATATGCATTAAATTCATTTTTTTATGAGGAGTGGAAATGCCCCAACTTCTATAATTTACATGTATTAGTATCATCATTATTTATTTATTTTTGTTATATATAAACATTTAAATAATTAAATATATTATTTATTGTGGATTATATTAGATATTATGATAAATTGTATATAATCAAACATTCTATATGCTTATAACTTAATTCTATGGGTAGTTATTTTTTTTGTTAAATATGTTTTTATTTTTTATTATGAAAAACTGTGTTTAGTCTTAAAACTAAATAACAAATCTATATTACTTCGTATACATGGTAAAAGTCAACAAAAAAACATCATTATCATGTGAAAGTTCAGAATCTTTACTTTTCATAAGCAATATTTTGCATGTCAAATGATATTTTATATTTTCAAAAAGTACTGAAACCAAATATTTTAGACAAAAATACAGCGAAAAACATATTTAATGTTTTTTAATTTACATGAGTTATTTTCAACATTATACCATGATTATTACTTCACGATTATTATATATAAGTGATAATAATATTATCTTATTATCTAACATATTTTTTATTTTTAATTAAAATAATAAAAACTACCGAACTTTAAAACTTAATTAAGATATAAAAGAGATGAATTAGTGAGAACATGAATTGTTAAGGATAGAGTACAAAAAATTGAACTTTTCATCAAAGATAAAAAAAAAAAAAAAAAACTTATTTCCCAAACATTACTAATATGATGAAATAAACTTTTCAATTAAAAAACTTAAAAACTAGCTTAAATACTTGACAAGTATATGATAACTTGTACTATATTAAATTTTGATTGATAATATTTCTCACTTGCCCTTGTGATTTCACTAATTATTTTTGTGCAGTTTTTTTTTTTTTTACTGCTGATTGCTTTAGTCATACATTTTTCACATATTATTTTTATAATTTAAAAAATATTTTATCCTCAATAAATGTTTACACTATTATCCCAAAAAAATCACCTACATAAATATTACTTACATGTTTTATTTCAATAATTAAATTTATCAATTAGATTCTAACTCATAAATTTCAATTGAGAATTAGTGTTTTCAAATTCACTTATCATTTTTTTCTAAAGATAACTAATAACACATTTAATCTTACCAGAGATTTGAGCCCAGATTTTCCAAATAAGTGACACGATGCAGCTATTCCAAATGAATTTTGTTGTCTTCTTGTTACTCCCTTGAATGGAATCAACTGTGTAATCAAATGTATTAGGGTTATGAATTAGAGTATAGGTAGGAGATACTACTTTATATTTATAGGATTAATTATACATAATAGACATATCTTATATAAAAATAATACTTAATATAATAACAACATAATAAATTATAATAACAACATATAATAAATAATAACTAAAAAATAAATAATAATTAAAGAATCAAACTGACCGCATTTCTAATATATCTATTAGACCCCGATAGAAATAACTATCAAATGTAAATAAAATTAGATATTTTTCTTTATGTAAGTTTTATTTATTTTATTTTGACTCTATTTTTCTCTAATACTGTGTGAGAATTACTTAAATTGATCTTGGTGCATGTCAACAAAAGAAGAAAAAAAAAAGGAAGAGAAGTTGAAATATGCTTAACTTTTTATCTTTATTCTTGAAAAGTGACAACATAACATCATTGGATGCAAGTGCAATTTGGTGTATATAATTATTGTTGAGATTTTTAAGGCTTTTGAAGATATGAGATGAATGAAATATATGAGAAATATATTGAATGGAATAACTTATTATTATATTTTATTTATATACATTACATATATAAAAAGTAAAATGTATCATAATATCAAATATAAAATATTTATAATATTTTAATCTTAATTTATAAAACTGAAATTCTAAAACTGAAATGTTTCTTAAATATTAATTTGAGTTAAAAAGATATTAAGTAAATATTATTTATATATATACGTATACAGTGTGCTTAAGCTAAAGTCTATGCTTCCTGTATAGAATCAATGCCTTTCGCTGATAAAAATTCACTTGGGCCCACAACTTTTTATATGATTGAAAAAGAAATTTTCAACTACTTGAACAAACTGTGTACAAAATACTCAAACTCATTAAGTAGTCTTAAAGTATATTCTTTAGATTATTTTTTTATGAAATATCAATTTTTAAGTCTCAATGTTTATTTTCTTTTTAATTCTTATTATGTAAATAGATTATTGGCTATTAGAAAAAAAAATTACTAATATTATCAATTTCTTAATTCCTGCAAGATTCTCTTAATAATAGGATGCAGTTAGTTTTTCAATAATATTTGTATCTACTAAATCGAATACAGTGATCTAAGTTTTAGTACAACCATTCATACTGATTTAAGGTTTCTTTTTATCCTTTAAAAATAAACAAGCATTATGCAGAATGAATGTATGCTGTAAAAATTGGATGAAGGGCTACCTCCAAAAATAATCTAACAGAAAGAACACTTAACATAATTCAAGGGCTTTTTATGTGATAGGAAGCAACAGAAGCTGCAAACACCATTTCAATGTCTAAGTTTCTTTCACTTTTAACGAGCATAATCTTTGAGAGAATCCGAAGATTAGAGACCTCAATAGGAAACTAGGGTAAATGTAATACAGGAGCACCCCTATCCACCAAAGAACAAAACAAAATAAAACAAAATAAAACTCCATTACTAACATATGTCCCCTTCCTGCATTATTAACCTGAGTTTGCTGAAGGAGCAGGAGGTACCACTACCATTGATGCTCATAGTGTTGCTATGCACTCAATTTCAATCTTGGCATCCAATGGCAAGGCAGCTACTTGATAAGTGGAACGAGCAGGGAAAGGTGAAGGGAAGTCTGAAACCATTGGAACAACATATAAATTAAACACAGTGAAAATAAATAATGCCAATTAAAAGGAGAAAAATCATAAAATTATCAGCACAGTACTACTACTGGATTCTCTTGCACCAATCTAGTAATCACCCTTGGCATATATTAGTATTACCTATGACAGATAATAGATGAATCTTCAAGAATTTTCAACCACAAAAAAAAAAAGCATGCAGATTTTGAATCTAAATGCTGATCAGATTCTCGTGCACAGCCCACAGATGGAGCATGATAAATTCTTACAGAACAGAATAAATTATCATATGGGAAATTCACTAGTAATCAGCATAGTTAAGCACTTTGTCAATACAGATACAGAACTGTCATGATCTGCAGTATAGAATTTATGTCTAGTTATCTCTAATCAAAGAGGTTAGAAATTGAGTACAAGTTTAAGGTGTATTCATCTTTTCACCAAGACAAGTTATTGTAAGCTTCACCTTCTACAAGAATGTAAACCGCCAAGGAAACATTATCAACAAAATTCACTATACAGAACTCACATTTAGCATATATCTCATTGACCTTCTTAAAGTCCTTCAAGTCAGCCAACCTGCAGGAAATAAAACCTCAAAAACTAGTAACATTGCCGAAATGCAATAAACCCCAACTACAGAGAGCAAGGAATTCATACATAATTGTTGTCTTAACGACCGAGGAGTAGCTAGCACCACCAGCTTTAAGGATTTCCCCCATGTTTTTTAGAAGCTACAAAGGACAATTATCTCAAATGTCAAAAACAGAATCAACAAGTGGGTCGCATCATCGACTAAATGTTACCATATCATACAAGGATACAATCAAATAATGTTATGTATGTTACAAAATGAAATGTGGTCTCATTTTGTATTGAACCTGTTCAGTTTGCTCCTCAACATCATCAGATACGAATTTCCCTGTCTGTATTGAAGAGCAAAACACACGCATATCAATAATCTGCTGAAGAAAGGAAGATAAACTATAAAAAAACTGGAGATGACAATTAACAAACCTCGGGAACAAGGCCAAGAACACCAGACACGAAAAGAAGGTTGTCGGCTTTGATTGCTTGAGAATATGGCCCCAGAGCCGCCGGTGCCCCATCAGTTTGAACACTTTCCTTAACACCTAAGTCACATAGACAATCGTTTACAATTTCCTCACTCTCTTCTCTTCACAATTAACTTCGATGCTAAAAAATTAACAATAAGGATCACCATCGAAGATAAAAAAGTTAAAAAAATCTGAAGGTCTTTTCACAATGGGTACATACGAGCATCCGAAGAAATGCTCAAGCATGTGAATGGCAAAGAGCGGTTGCGTGACAAAGAGGAACGCCAGAAGGAGGTGCCGGCCACCGACAGACACCCCACTCCGGCAGCCAATGAAGCACTATTGCGCAGTGCGCCGCGTTCCATCGCCGGAATCTGGAAGCTCCGAACACTGCACCACGACGCCATTTGTATATCTTCGACTCTACCTCACACTCTTACTCTCAATCAAATTCTTCAAACCAACACAATCTTGGTCTTCGCTTTTTGGGGTCTCTGTAATAATATTTCCCTTTTCCAGAACTACCCTTATCTCAGACACAGATTTACCGTTTTTGTCCTTTCAAAATGTCTGGGCTTCCACGGTTCTTGGGCTAGGCCCATTCCCAATGCAAAGTCTTGAATTGGAACATTTCTTCCTGCACCTCACGAATTGGTGTTGGAACATTTCTTCTTGCACCTTACAAAAATCTTAACATATTTATCTTCTTTTTCGAAGACATGTTCAAAATACAAAAATTACATTTCAAATATCCTTGTCAGCGTGAAAGAAGGATGTGCTAAGATATTGTATTCAGAACAATAGAGTTATCATGCCAATATTTTAGAGGATACAGAAATTGAAACACTATTGTTATCATTTGGTTGAAGGAAAATATTATTAAATAATAATAGTAATATAAAAGCAAAAAAATGTTATATATTTTTATTAGTTAAGGTAAAATTTGGGTATTTATTTTTGAAGCGATAAAGTTAAAACTCATGCTAAGAGGTAAACGTAAGTAAGGTTCTGCGTTAATATCGTTTTAGAAAATATCAGAACTATCTTATGCTTTTATTTTACGTGGATAAAATATTTTATATTTTTTATTCATAGATGTAAGGTAAAACTATATTACTTTTTCTTAATGTTATGTTTGCAAGTATATTTATTTTTTAATTTTGGTTTGGAAAGACCATATAACCACAGGTTAAGCTATAGTCCTTGCTCTTTAAATTTAAGTGTCAGTGCAGATTGACCCATATACAGCATTCCTTCACTAGAAAAATAAATTATTTTAAAAAAGGTCTATTTATGAAAATAAAATAAAAGAGATTATAACTAGCATGCACTAATTTGGCAATAACTTAAAAAGATTATATACAAAGTTAATACTTCATGACAGAAGCTCAACCTACTTTTACAACTGAAACATTTGTTATTAAAGAATGTGGTCTGGAACATAAGTTCTGCACATTGGGCATGATCCTTGTTGGACTAGCCACTTGTCTATGCATTCTAGGTGAAAAAGGTGGCCACATTTTGGAAGTATCCTCACCAATTCTCCATCCTCAAACTCCTGCAAATCAAAATGTTAATGATTTTTAGGAGAAAATATCAAGCTATACTGATAGTGCAGACAGTGAATATTTCATACTAAGACATTTTTTTTTTTTCATTTTCACATGACTATGAGATGTTACTCACTTGGAAGCAAATTGAGCAGCAAGACATGTTGTATAACTTGGACATTTTTCCAGAGTTGAATGGCTGAAATTGAAGCTTCATAATCACATTCTGGGGTACCCCTCTTGCTCCCCTGATATCATAAATGTCTGATACTTCTTGGTATATTGTTTCCAGTGTGTTAATCTGAAACAAATGAGTTTCACCAAATGTGATTAAAATTTTGATTCTTAGAATTGTAGTATGGTCCACACACACTAATTACACATTAACCTGATTTAGCATCAGTAATAGAGAGATTTATGTTTCATACTTACTGTTACATGCAACTGATAGAGTTTTGCCACAGCTGGACATATCCATTCCATAAAGACTTTCCCATTCAATAAACTTCTCAACAGGGCAAACTGCAGTTCCACACCAAAACTCAAAGGTGAGTGCGAAGAACACAGTGTTCTTGGACTAGCAGCTACTAGTTACTGGTGAGATAATAGAAAGGGATGAAACATTCTTTTTTTCAAAGTATGGAACTGGCAACATTACCTTAGACACTGGCTCATCAGCAGCAGAGTCAAAATTTATCAATTCCAATGCTGCAATGGCTCCTGTGATTGCTCCTTTGCCAGCACCATCAAGAAAACCAGTTTCTGTGGTCTGCCCTTTTATGCCTCCTGCAATTGTTCCCACTATTGACCCTCCTGCACAAACATCAAACATTTCTCATATCTGCAGTGACTTTGGGTCAATGACAAACACCATTTTATCTTATTCCCTCATTCTCTTCAGTTTTGATCTTTTGAAATAAAATTGGAAAAGTATCTTAATGAATTTCAATGTTTGCTTTTGAATTCCAACGAAAAAATGAAGAAGGATTAGTTAAGTGTTTTCGAAATAAAAGGTTACTTTTGTGGTGAACTAACCATGGTTGTTTTTTATACTTCGTGTTTCAAAAAATCACTGTTAGTTCAATTCACCACCAATCCAAATACACAAGAAATTTTTCACTTTGGGAGCAAAAACACTTTTCAAGTCTCCAAGAGAAATTCAAACATGTACTTAACCTGACTAGCATAAGTTACAGTTTCTCTAAGACATAAAGCCAAACGTTTAACAAACCATGTGAGATGTGTAACATAACAAGGTATATCATTGAAGCAGTGATTTCTCAGGACAAAGGCAATTCATGAGAATGGTAAGTAATAACAAAGAGGAAGGAAATTAAATGCATCATACTTACCAAGTGCCACAATGCAAGTAAATAAGGCAAAAAGAACTCTCTCGAAAGCCTTCATGAATAGCCCAACTGCAGAACCACCATTACAAAGATGCTTGAAACTTGCGGTTACTGTTTCTACCATTTCAGAAAACCAGTCGGTGACAGTGAGAGAAGTGGTGGCAATGGGCATTTCAAAGTGAAGGGATAAGAATGGTCAAAATGTATTTTGCTTGGGAATGAAGCAGATACACTAGCATTTATAGACAGAGGCAAGCCACGTTAATTACAGTCATGGACCAGATATTCTAGTTTTTATTCGAGAGTCTTTGAGTATAGGAAATAATCCAAATGTGGATAGAGATAATTAAGTTAAATATAATATAAAAAAATTACAATTGTTTCGAGTATATCAAATGATATAGTTAAAGGTGAATCATATGGTTATACTTTTTTTCTTAAAAGATGTATTAGAAGATGGAAGGAAAAAGAAGTGTTTAAACTCGGTTTAATCTTGATTTTTAAATGATGTAAGATTATTAGGTGTGATAAAAACATAAATCTTTAATTAGAATATAATGACTTATTATCTTAGTGAAAAACTTAACGGACAAATGATTAATCTGATAATCTTAGTTAGATTTAAAGTCCACTTCTTAATATAGTATAAGAGTCATGTTAGAGTCTATTCTAGTAAAATTTGTGTAAATATATTATTCCATTTATTATCGGATCATTATTGGAACACTTATTAATGTCTAGTCTCACGTTCGAGATGTATATATCTCAGTGTGAGGAGGTGTGTTAGAAGTTCTATAACGACTAAAAATAAGACCAATTAATAGTATATAAATAAGTGCAAACTTCACCTTTAAAATCGATTTTGTGGGATTAAATTAAATTTTAAATTTTTTTTTAACAATTTTATTATAAGTTGGTGGATACCGATATTTCGATACCAAATTTGTTTAAGTGACTTTTAAACTATATGCGATAGGAAAATAGATTTAATTAAAAAGTCATATTAATTTTTATATGATGAAATATTTTATAGTACTGCTACGTTGAACACACGTTCTTTTCTATTTTAGTAGGAAGCGAGTCAAAGGAAAAAGTGATATGAATGAGGATTTTGATGTTTAAACATCGTTTTCTAGAATTTAAGTAACAACATAGTATTGATGAGTCATGAGTGGTTGATTACGTGTAGGCTCCTTGTGATGTATAGATAGGAAGTGTGCATGACTAAACAATTAAATAATGTTACTACTGCTGAGAGCACTGAAATTTTTAAATTCCAAAATCTCACAACCATACAATTAAATTATAAATATTTGAATGTTTGATTAATAATTGTTAATTTTTTATTATAACATAATGTATAACAAAACTTATTTTAATTATCTTACTTTTAGATGCTAAATAGAATCACATAAAATGAAAAAAACAATAAGTCTTAACAAATTTACTTAGGCAAATATGGCACACCAATTCACCAAAGAATGTCGTAAGAAGAAAAAAGCACACGCAAAGGAAAACGACTGAAAAACAAAAATAAAAAACGTCATATGTTAGTTTAATTGCTACCTAATTCTCTTGTTTTTGTTTTTTTTTTCTTAAAGTTTGGCTGCTTTCGGTCACTTTGCTGGTAACCTAAAAAACTCGAAGGTGCTTTAACTAATATTTATTGTTCAAATGTACTACTAATTAGGTCCGTTAAATGGGTGAATTGCCTAATTTTTATTCGAATTATAACGAGTTAATTGAAATCAATTCGTTAATTTTGTTTTCAAAAAAAAAAAAAGTATTGTCTGGATTTTATTGCATAATTCACTTTTAAGTAAATGGTTATTTGATTTCATAAGTTTAAGATGTTTTTTTTTAAAAAAAAAACATCTGAAAAAAAATACATTAAACCTATCTTGATCTATAAAGTGTTAGTTAAACATAAGAAAATACATTGTACTCATTTTTCATTTGATTTTATATGATCTATCTAACTTGATTAAGTATGTTTCTGATGTGTATGTTTCATAACCCATTTGCCAACAATAAATTCACGTCAACAGAGAAGCAATAAATGTATAGCTTAGGTGATAATTTTGCGAAATTGATTCGAATTTTTACATTAAATATGATCATATGACGTGCATCAATCAAACAAATAGTAAATAATTAAATCAATTGAATGCTAAAAAGGTATAATTCAGTGTAAATTATATATATAAATTTTATTTTATAAATCAATTTTATAAGTATGAATTATGTTTAAAATTCATTTTTTAATAATCATCGAATTAGATTTAGTTTAGTTGCAACTTATGTACAGATGGGAAACAATTGGGTGGGTTGATTTTGGTACTTGTAGTGTAGTGAGTTAAACCTATAAGTACTAGAATGATATGATAACACAAAAAAGGTTAAGTGGGGTGGTGGATGGAATGGCCTTTATAGTGCTTTGTAGTACTTGAATCGTGTTTCCTATTGGTTGAAATAAAAGGAAAGTTGAGATATTTAGGGCAGTTTGAAAGAGGTAGGGCAGAGAAAAAACAGGAAAGTAACCAAAACAAGGTGCTGAAAACTGGTTGCTGGTTATCTGCAACTGTGGGCTGATACATGTTGAGTTAATAACTTCATAATTAAATGCATTAACTCATGGTAGATATGATGACATATTTCATATTTAGTCTTCTACACCACGTCACTTTTACTTATATTTATCTTCCGTAAAAAATTTGCAAAATCTTAAGCTAGACAAAGTTTTGGTGAAATCTAAAGAATGAAACAAGATTTGTTTGTTCTTTACTGGTATAGAAAAGGATTTTGGAAGAAAAATAGAAATTTGCTTTGAACTTGAAGGAGGGTATATCATTACCACAAGTAAAGCCATCAAAGCGTAATTGTCCCTCTCAATTTTAATAGGCTGGATTGCTTCACTTCACATCACCCACTTTTACAATATTCAATGTGCGCGAACGCCATTTGCAAGATAATGCAAGTTGCACCATGTTTGGTTTCATAATAGTGAATTTCACATTTATTATAATGGTTAGAAGTCTCTTATCTTGTATGTATATAAGACCAATTTGTATATATATGGATGGATATGCACGTAAATTTTATTTTATAAATTGATTTTATAATTAAATTAAGTTTAAAGTTATTTTTAATATGTTATCAGTTTTTAAAAGGAAGAGATCTTAATGGATTGGGTTTTATCTAAAATTTTCATTTGTTAGACCCGTAGATAAAAAACATACTTTCTTAATTATTCAAATATGAAATCCAATATTGGAAACATAGCATACAACTTTTTTTTTTTTACTACTAAGGTTTTGATATATTTCAAAATTAAGAAATTTCAAACAATGTTGTTGCTATCGAAGAATAATTAGTGGATTTGGAATTGAGAATTATTATAAATTATTCATTGATAGAATGGAAAGAATTAGGGGAAGAGTATCTCTACAATGAAAACAAATGAAAAAATCAAAAGGTTGGAAGAAGAAAGAATTTTTTATTTGACATATATAGAATTAGTTAAGCATTTATTAAACTATTCATTCATATATATAGTCTCACTAGTCTCACGTTCATTATATATATATATATATATATATATGATTTGACATAAAAAAAAGTATTGTTTTACATTAATTATAAATAAAAACAATTTATAAGAGTGAAAAGTAATATAATTAATAAATATATATAATAAAATTAAGTATTTATAAATCTTATTTATGAAAAGTATATTAACAAATTTTGTTGATATATTGTTAAATAATAATTAAAATGTACATATATTCTAAATAAAAAGGATTATTTCCCATTTTCTCAATGATAATTATGATAATGGGTCTATTATTAGTTTTGAACGTATAAATTTACGACTACCATAAATTTGGTGATTAAGTGTGTCTTGTGAATCGTATCACTACACTTTTTTATCATCGCACACTTTTTATTTTATTATTCAATCTCCTTTTATTATGAAGAAGAGATGAAAATTATTCTGAGAATATATATAATACGTTGTAGGTTTTGTGGATACAGATTAAAATTAACAACAATATAATCTTTAATAATCATGTTAATTATATATATTGTTGTTGAATGCATAATGTTAAGATGCATGATCTTTCAGTGTTAATAATACCCTGTTTCTTCTATTTCTCCGTCATTTATTATTATTGAGAACAAACAATAACCGATTTATTAGAATACTTGTACGATATGATGGATAACACTAAGTGATGATAAGTATTAAGTTTTTCTGGGTTCTTAACTCAAATTGAATTCTGATGGCCCAAATAAAAAGTTTTGTACTCTTAAAATAAACCATGGACAATTTCTTCCTGCACCCCATTTTTTTCTTATACTTCGTAATGTGCACCTCTATTGTTGGAAAGTCACACCTCCATTGGTAGAAACCGCAAGTCCCTACAATTCTATTGCTCGTAGGTTTGCACGAGATATTGCTATTTTAAAAGCTAAAATTGAGCTTGTGTTTGCTCATAAAAAAAAAGTTAAAAAAAAATTAAATGATTTATTTTATATTTTGTATGAGATGAAAAAGAAAAAAAAAACATTATATTTTGTTTCTCTGATTGAATAATCAATGAAAGAAAAAATGTATATTTAAAAGAACACCATAAATATTATGAGATAAATAAACTTATTATACTGTGAAAAATACTTTTGCCTTTCAATTGAAAATTATTCTATTGTCGAATTGGAGAGAGGGTTTTTATTTACCTTGTTCTTACAAAATATACATTTTTTTCTTTTCAACCACAGTAGTCAGTTTTTACAATTTTATTTATTTCAAACAATTTATCGTATTAAAAGTTATATATATTTTTTCATTTTTATTGTTGTTTTTATTAAAGTAATGAAATAATACGACTAAGTCATATTATAATTTGATTTTATAGAGACCATATTTTAGTAAGGATGAGTTAATAAAATGAAATAAGGCAAAAAGGAAAAAAATAGAAAAATAGGAACTTAATTATTTTATAAATGAAAATTGATCATAAAAAAATGATAAAAACTAAATTTAAAAAATACCAACTTAAAGAATAACCACTTTTCTCTAACAACTCCTTTTTAATAATAAAAAGAAACTAACTTTTTTACAAACTCTTCGTAACTTTTCATTTTGTGTCACGTTTTTTTTTTCGGATAAATCTCTCACACGTTCACACTTTATCTGAACCAACCTATACTTAAAAGTGAAATAAAATATTCCACGCATTAAAAACGTGTGATTAGGTTAAAATGAATTTCACAATATTATTAGCGTATAATCTTATTTTATCTCGTATTCATAAATTAAAAATGATTTTAAATATCATTTAAAATTATTTTGATGACATTTTCCCAATTATAAACAAATATAAATTAGTTTTTATTTTTCATTTACAATTAAATTAAGTTATTTTTGTCATACAAATCAATTTTAGTAAAAAAAAACACCTGCACATAATGCAATCATTTCTATTTATATACAGTGTCATATAAAAAAATAAATAAGTGTTATATAAGAATACGACCGGTAGATTTTGGAATTTGGTGAATTATGGAAAAGTAATGAAACCTAAACATATTCGCGGTTAGATGTTAGGGATAAATCATGAGCTTTTTTTTTAGTTAACAAATTAACATAAAATATTTTTCAATTTATAAAATAAAAATAATCAAGTATATACACGACGAAAATATCTCAGTGCAAAAGTATTATCAATAAAAATAATAACCATTTTGTTATTTTTTTCAAGCAGAATTAAAACGAGGGACATGGTCTTTGTTTTAATTTTACATGTATATATTCTTTTTCTCCAAAAAAATCTATAAAAGGTGATCATGAAATTATTTTGTCTTAATATCTATTTTAATTCATATTTTGGTAAGTTTTATTTAAATGGTTTTTCGACTTTTTTGGCATTTAAATGTTCTCAATTTTTGTTTAATTTGATCTTTTTTTCATACAGTGTCTAAACTGTTACTGATATAGTCAAGGTCAACCATCAATGAATGACGTGACTCATTTTATCTGATGTGGCTGTTTACCTCATCATCAAGGAATCCTAGATGTCATGACCTTCTCATTTATCTCACCACACCGCAAGGCATAACAGTTCACCACTGTGAACCAGGTTCACGCCACCGTGAAAACCAATCCATGGCCAGACCATCTTCCTTGTGCTAACCTCCATCACCACAACGTCACCACGAAACCCTCCCCTTCGTCAACCACGTCAACCTGCAAACAAAAGCAACACAACCCAATAACATAATCGAGTTTTTTATGGACCATCTTGAAACCAAAGCAACCACCACAACGCTCATATCTAGCAACATTCTCTTCTTCCTTGTAATAACAAAGGCTATGAACTGTGAAACACAAGCCTAAATATGCTTAATGTCACTTCCATGTAAGCCATTACAAATCACGCCTCGCGCACCTTCATCTTCCTCGAAACCTCTAATCGTAGTCACCATGAATCGTAAAACCACCATCGTGAAATCTTCCATTGCCACCAATAGACCACTACGACTCATCAAACTTTCACCATTGTTCTCCTTACACCTCCTTCATCATAAATGCAGCTCACACAAATATCGTGAGAAACATTGCGTCACCACAAGAACGAACCCTAAATTGCAAGATCTTCTCCACCACTTTATGAACCTTCATCTTCATCAATGCATCTTCATATTCACTATAATATTAATCTGTTCAATAGATTCACCAACCAAATCAAACAACTATCGCGAAAGTCACAAAGTTAAACCATCTCCAAATCAATTCCGAGTTACACATCACTTTACCCTTAAAAAAAGAAATTAAATTAAACAAAAATTACAAATTGAAATCATTTTGAACGCTAGATGAAACACAGTTTTAAACTAAACTAACTAAAATAGAAAATAAAATAGGTATTAACCAAATATTTTTAAACTATAACCATACGACCCATTATTTTAAAGAATCATGATAAACTTTACTCATTATTTGCTATTAGTTTAAGAGCATAACCATTGCACCCACCAAATATAATATACTATTTATAGCATCATATCACATGGTAGGTGAGTGGAAGAAAAAGCTGAAAATCTTTTATTTCTAGAAAAGTCACTATATGTTTTTAAATGTTAAGGTTTAGGAAAAAAGAAAAAGAAAAAAACTAACCTTGATAGAATCAATGAATATTTTACACAATTATCACGATGACTCAACATTTTATAGTTTACTAAATAATGGTTTGACTTATCTACATAGAAACATAAGTGTATTTTCGTCGAATAGATATTTATTTATTTTTATAGTTTTGATGTTTTCTTTTTAAATTATAGGTTATACTTTTCTAAAATAATTCAGAAACATGTACATACCGACTATAAAGTACTCATTCAATCAAATCAAATTATAAAAATGTAATAAAATTGAAAAAATAAAATAAAGGTTGCTTTGGCAACTCAACTAGACAAAATGGTTAGAGAAAGCTACGTTTTTTTAATTTGCAGCCTCAAAAGCTTAAACAATAGCCTTATTATTGGAAAAAAAATTGAAAAACAAAACAACACCACTCTCTTTCTTCTTTAAAAAGTGTGGTGTGAATAACTTTTCAGAAAGGTTAAAATGAATTATCCAGTGACAAAGAATAAGGGGAGGAGCCAGATTCAACTTTAGGAAAAAAAATAAATGCGTCCTTATGGATAATTATTTATCATTATTCAACTTTCAAGAGATTAATTTTAATATTAATTAACTTAAAATAAAGTATGATTATTAGTAAAAATTATATCACTTTTAATCCAAAATTTATTTAAAAAATTATAAATATAATTTTGTTTTGAAATAAAAAAATAGATAATTATATTTAATACAAGTTAATTATTATATTGATATAGTTTTATATCAGAATATCTACTACTCTCCCGTTTAATGAAGAACTCAAAAGGGAATGGTAACAAAAACAAAGATTTGGATATTAAAACATACATAATCCATCAAACATATATAATGTGAAATCATGTATGATTTTTTTTTAATTATCATATATAAAACTAGTTTAACAACTTTTAGAAACATAAATTATTTAGTAGTTCAAATGCATAATTATGAATTATTGTGTACACGTTTTCTTGCTTGAGGGTTGAAAATTCCCAAAATTATACTAATAATATATAGTGTTTGGTGTCCACAATTCATCATTTACGTGCCACACGTGTCACGTTTCATTTTCAGGATTTCATCACCATCAACCATACCGTTTTATTTTTCCTTTCAGTTTTCAATATACTATTTAATTGTGATTAACAGATTGTTGAAGGAGAAAGAAGTAAATAACAAAAGAAGAAAAAGAAAATTGTATCTTCTTTAATATTATTTTATTTCTTTATACATGTTATGAAATAAAAATGCATTGTTGATTTTATAAGAATAAATCACTTCAATTTTTACCTTTTCCTCATGACATCATTTTATAAGTTATTTTCTGAATAAAACTAAATAAATATTCTTTTACATTATATTGGTATGGATTATTAAAAGTGACATAAGATTCGAACAATGGATTAATTACTTGAAGATAAAAGTTGTTAATGGGAACACATTTTTATTATTTTATCCTGAATAATAAATTTTTTATTTGCTACACTAAAACACTTTTTTTTAATAAAAAATATGGATTATTTAAGTCTACCAGATGAAAATAATCCCCCAATATTAAATTAATAATCAACAATTCCAAACAATTAATTAAAATATGAATTGTTTCCGGTTTTAATTTTATAATCTATAAGTAATTATTATGCTATTTGTGAACATATAAATATATTTCCTTATATTCAGTCAAAATGGTTGTGCTCTTAACAAAAAAGATTTTTGTTTGCATTTAAATCATACAATATTGATTATGAGAGAGGAAAACACTACAAAAAATATTCTTAAGTAAAAGAATAATTTTAGTAACTAAAAATAATTAAATATTATAATAATTAATTTAGATACTAATTTATAAATTATAAATAACTAAAATAATTTCTATCATAATTAAAAAATTATAATTAATTTCTAAATTAATAACTAAAATAATTTTTATTATAAATTAATATTTAATTTAGTCATTAACATTATCTATTATAAATATATTTTTATCATTAAAATTAATCATTATTTAATAATTTTATTGACGTGATATTTCAATAGTACAGATTTTATATCAATTATATGTATGATTTAACGGTTCGGTAAATTAATAAATATAATTTTCAAGATTCTTTTTTCAACTGTAGGAACATTTCTTGAAGAATAATTTGTCTCTATATATGGAAGAGTCTGAGAATTTTATTATAATTTATAATTCCATGGTTTTTTATTAACGATTGTTTTCTTAATTTAATTTAACTTTTCTTTAAGAATAATTTGTTTCTACCTGACTTAATCAAGAAAGAAAGATCTACCTAAATTTGTGAATTCTATTCTAATTTATAATACAATAAAAGACGAATAATTAATTTATCAACACACACATGTATATATGAATATAAAGACAGTGTGTTCAAAATGTATAAGTCTATCCAAATAGGAGGTGAGAGCAGCATCACCTTAAACTGCATAAAGTTTGACTTGTTTACTCATTCATTGGCAATAATTTGGTGGTACCAGACAAACATGTCGTGAATGAAACAGAGAAAAAAAAAATGTGGTGTTGGATACAACATCTTTGATTCTCTGATTCGGTCCTTGAATCATAGGTGGCTCTTAGGAAGTTTCTCTTCTATGGACTCCCTCTTGGTCTCTAACCATGTTTTGGTCGTAAAATAGTTTCAACCATTCTTAGTTTAACACATTCAAATCCAAATTCCGCAGTTGACTTGGCAACAGCTTTATCCTTTTTGTTCAGAGTTCAGACTCATTCTATTTTCCTCTCCATCTATAAAAAATTGCAGATTCTGATTTTTCTGCATCAAGCTTTGCCTTTTTCTCTCTCTTCGTTGCATATTCATTCCTTGAATTCTCATCTGGGTTCATTCCTTTTGCATGCTTTGATCCAATCACTTTTCAAGTTGCGGGTGTGAGGAAAAACTTAAAAATTTCGTTCCTTTTTGTGTCACGGCCATGGGTTCTTGTCTGAGTAAAAGAGGGTCAGAGCCAGAAGAACACATTGGTTACAGAAATGCTGTTGGGGGAGCCCACAATCACAAGAGCCATGAACCCTTTGTCAGCCAATTTCCTGAGAAACATGCTCCTCAGGCTGCTTGGAGGGCCACTGTTCCTTCTCCAGGCCCAAAACATGCTCACAGGGCTGACACAATCACTGGGAAGCCATTTGAGGATGTTAAGCAGCACTATACTCTTGGGAAAGAATTGGGGAGAGGCCAATTTGGGGTGACTTATCTCTGCACCGAAAATTCAACTGGTTTGCAATATGCCTGCAAGTCCATCTCAAAGAGGAAGCTTGTGAGAAGAGATGACAAGGAGGATATGAGGAGGGAGATTCAAATTATGCAGCATTTAAGTGGACAATCCAACATTGTGGAGTTCAAAGGTTCTTTTGAGGACAAGAACTCTGTTCATGTGGTCATGGAGCTGTGTGCAGGTGGTGAACTTTTTGATAGGATCATTGCGAAGGGGCACTACAGTGAAAGGGCTGCTGCTGCAGTGTGTAGACAGATTGTTAACGTTGTTAACATCTGCCATTTTATGGGAGTGATCCATAGGGATCTGAAGCCAGAGAATTTCTTGTTATCCAGTAAGGATGATAAGGGACTTCTCAAGGCCACAGATTTTGGTTTATCAGTCTTCATAGAAGAAGGTAAGTCCGGTATCCTTTAAGTGGTCTTTTGCTATGAGAATCAAATTCTTGTGCATTCCTGAAAGATAAGTATGTGGATTCTGGCATAGCTGAGAATAAACTGTACATTATCTTCCAGTAAGAACATATACTATTTTCTTTTTCTTTTCTGATTAGTTCTTTACAGGAAAGGTGTATCGGGACATAGTTGGCAGTGCTTACTATGTTGCTCCAGAAGTTCTTAATCGTAGCTATGGGAAGGAAGCAGATATATGGAGTGCAGGAGTAATGCTGTATATCTTACTTAGTGGTGTACCTCCATTTTGGGCAGGTATACTCTGACTTTGATGTGTTTGATGAAAGGATAATCTCCTTGTAGAGGCTAGCTTCATGCTATTTTGCACTTGACTAATTTTTTCATAAAATATGTGCTGTAGAGACGGAAAAGGGAATATTTGATTCCATATTGAAGGGTTATATTGATTTTGAAAGCAATCCATGGCCAAACATATCAAGCAGTGCAAAGGACCTTGTTCGCAAAATGCTTACAAAGGATCCAAAGAAACGCATTACTTCAGCTCAGGTTCTAGGTTGGTAACTTATATATGTTTTATCCTCATTGAAATTCAGTAAACTATATCTGTATAGTGTTTAATAGTTTGGCTTTCTTTCCCATATAGTGTTGGACGAGGTTGATTGCAGCATCCTTAAGATTTTTCTTGGTTAATGAATTGTAATTTCTCTGCTAATTGTTTGCTTGTTTTGTATTGTTTGAATAATCAGAGCATCCGTGGCTTAGAGAAGGTGGCAATGCTTCTGACAAGCCAATAGACAGTGCAGTGCTTTCCAGAATGAAGCAATTCAGAGCAATGAACAAACTAAAAAAACTAGCCCTCAAGGTTAGTCCAGCCACAAGATGCATGAAGAGACCACAGTGCTCTTTTATGCATACTGTGTTTGAATTTGATGGCATATGTTACCTCTGTCTAAAAATGAGAGCTAACTGAGTGAATTTTGAATGATCTTTTAGGTCATTGCTGAAAATCTTTCTGAAGAAGAGATCCAAGGTCTGAAGGCAATGTTCACAAATATGGACACTGACAATAGTGGTACAATCACCTATGAGGAACTGAGGGCAGGACTGCAAAGACTTGGCTCAAAGCTAACTGAAGCTGAAGTGAGACAACTTATGGATGCCGTAAGTTGTCGAGTTCAACAATATCTGTCCTTCAATGTTTTTCCTATGTTCTTTCAAGCTTACACTCCTTTGTTTAATTTAGGCTGATGTAGACGGAAATGGAACAATTGATTACATAGAATTCATCACTGCTACAATGCACAGATACAGGTTGGAGAGAGATGAGCATCTTTATGGAGCCTTCCAATATTTTGATAAAGACGGGAGCGGGTAAGTCCATAATTCAAACTTGTTATTCAATCTGTCACATTATGAAAGTAATCTTTTTCTTTTTCCCCAGTAGCATTCTTAGCCTCAGTTCTTTGGACTATTGGATTGAGTTTTCAACAATGAACAAGATCATATACCATAAATCCTATTTCTTCCTAAACCAAAGACCACATTCATTACCAATCATTAATTAATTAATGAATGTCTCTATTTAGAATTTTGAAGATAAATGACACATGACCTTGGATTTTTTGTTTGATTCCATCACAGGTATATCACAAGAGATGAACTGGAAACAGCCATGAAGGAGAATGGTATGGGAGACGAAGCCACAATCAGGGAAATTATATCTGAAGTTGACACTGATAATGTAAGCCCGTCTTCTATTGACTCGCTACTACTTTGTATCAGTAATAATACTTTGACAATTCATTTGACAATACATTGTAAAAGTAAAATAGTCATTAAAAAATATAAACTTTTGCATGTCTAAAAGAAGAGTAATGGTACCATAACATATTTTTACATTAATTTAATACAGTACAAGAATAAAATGGTAGAAAAAGTATAAATTTTTGTATTTGTTTTCAAAAAAGAAGAGAGTAAAAAGTAAAAAAGAATAGTATCAAATGAATGTAAAAATTTATCTGTGTCAAAATATCATTTTTCCTAAAAGAAAAGAAACAGGAAAAGATAATGTATGAGTGTAAAAGTATCAGTTTTGCATGTCAAAGTATTATTACTCATTTTGCATTTCTAGTTCCATAGTTAACACTGAATTTGGTGGTTTCTCAGGATGGTAGAATCAATTATGAGGAATTTTGTACAATGATGAGGAGTGGAACCCAAAAGGGAAAGCTATTCTAAAGGCTTCTAAAAGATATCATATGTAGACATGTAAAGTTGATGGTTTAGATTTGTGTTGAGCTACATGGAGACTTGGTTGTCAACTCTTATTTATCCTTTTGGTTTCCTTTTGGCTTTGAAGTTTTTGTATTGAGTTCTCATGTAATTTACCAGTGAAGGTAACTTTACAAGTTAGATTGTGCAGTTTGTTAAATTGAAAACCCCATCTGCAATTTGAGCAAAATCTGCAATTTATGCCAGGTCCATTTGATACTACTGGAAATATCAATGATGATGATAATCTAGAAAGACGTTTCATCCTGCAATGGACCTCTAGATTTTCTTAGAATGTCTGTTATATTCCGTGAAAAAAATACTTAACAAATCTTCAAATTTGATTGAATTTTTATCAAATTTCGATGACTGAATTTTTATCGATTTTTTTTTAAATTTAATAAAGAAACTATCAAATTTCTTAAAAACGTCTATTATTCTTTTTTATTTTTTTAATATAACTATTATAATTAGAGTTGTCAAAATGGGTCACCTGACCCGACATGACCCACCATGGTTGATCATTTAGTGAGTCAATCCAACTTGTCTAATTTATTAGTCAGAAAAATTCAAACTCGGTCAGATCCACCATAGGTTGGTAGGTAAACGGGTTGACTCACTGACTCATTTAATTATAATTTTTTTTAAATAAAAAAAAATTACAAACTATCTATAATTCAAATCTAAACAAATTTCACTCCAAAATTTCTCTTTAATTAATTTTGAAAATAGAGAACTTAAATAATTTTTTCAAGCAAAAATAAAATAAAATATTTTTTATAAAATTAAAATTAAAATTTAATAAAATAAAATTAGGTAGATGGATTACCAAGGGTTCAACCTTCATGAGCCGGATTTAAATCAGTCGGGTTGAAATCTGATCTGCATAAAAAAAATACAATTTTTTCAAACTCAATCTGGTCCGAATGCATGGTGGGCCAGGTTGGCCCACGGGTTGTGACAGTTCTAATTATAATAATATAAATTACATTTTAATAATTATTAAAATATGGAAATATATTAAATAATATTAGAATTTTAAATTAAATTAAATAATTATTAAATTTTAAATAAATAAAAAATTTAAAAATTGTTAAATTTTGATTAACAATTTTTTTTTAAAATTTAATAATTATTTAATTTAATTTAAAATTCTAATATCATTTAATATATTTAAATATATTAAATTATATTTTATATTATTTTTTTATTTTTTTATTTTCATTTTTATTATTATTAAGGTTTAAACCCTCGGTTGGTCCTCAATTTTGTATGGAAATCTCAGTTGGGTTCTCATTTTTGCAACTGTCTCAATTGGGTCATATTTTTTTTGTAAAAATGAGCAAATTTTACTCTAACCGTTAACTGCTCTTAGACGGCGTTAAATTTAGCTGATGTGTTTATGTTGATGTGCATTGTTTGATTAGATAGAATTTTTATTTAAATTAAAAAATTATGACGTGGCAAAATTGAATTAATTTATGTTAAAATAATATGTTAAGGATTGAAAAGGGTCAGAAAAGGAAAGAGTGAATTGAAAAGAAAATTAGGGATCTGGACATTTTTCACTGAACGTTCTTCATCAAGTTAGGCCACAATCCTCCCTGCCGGCCATCGATCACGGTTGGAGCTTCGCCGGCGACAATCTCTCTCTGTCTCTCTCTTTCTCTCTCCGAAGTTCAGATTCTCTCTTTCGCTCTGTGTTGGAATTGGGTCTCTCCCATCATTGTTGGTGTTCTGAGTGATGGGTATGCCCTGCCGCTGTTCCCACACCTCACTCGATCAGTAATTCAATTTTTCTGAGTTTCTATCCAAACTTTGTCTTACTAACCATACCACCAATCATCACAGACTTAACCCTACTGCAAAGAATGAACATTGAACTTCCAATGCATGATTAAGTTAACAACCTCCTCCACTGTAGCTTTTCTCTTTCTGCTTGATGTTCATTTGTTTTATATTTTATGCCAAATCTTTGTCATTTGGGACTTATAATTTGATTTAGGTTGCTATAAATCCCAACTTCCAAGGCTGTGAACTGAGCCTTTTAATTTGTAGATTACAGCTAGTGTGTTCTGGGACAGTTGGAAACAACTAACAGCTATTTTTATTTTTATTTTTTTTATCGTATTTTATATATTGTCTTGTGGAGAACAATATGTTTAGGCAGACTGAGAAAGAGAAAGGGAATAGACTTTATTAAGCAATTGATTATCTTTCTTGTCTAGGTAGTCAGAGTTATCTGGAATTGATTTCATGGAAGCTGTATACGCCAATTGTATTTGAGGATCAGACCAAATTTGGGTAGCAAATATTCCGAAACTGGAGGTCTCAAGATTAATAACTTATCCTTAATAAATAAAGCTCAAATAACTAAAACAACTTAGGGAAAAGACATGGAAGCTCAGTTGCTGACAAGCTTTAAAATACTTAATTATAAAATTAATAAGATGACTCTAGGACTTATATGACATCAACAGAAGCAAAACCAAATAGCCCTAAACCTAAATATGATCATTCAGGGTTTATGTTATATCAAATTAGCGTTAAATTTATATTAGACTACTTAGACTTTTGTTCCTTAAACTTACTCCTTCTAGATCATTAATTTTTTTTGTCATGATACTTCATAATCCTCTGGCTCCTAATCAATTAACTGCTCATCCAAAGGCTCCAGTGCAGCCCCGAATTCCCGTTCAACAACATCCAAACAACCCTGTACTGCCTGGAACTTTGTCAGTGCAGCCTAATTTATTACTTCCTTCTTTGCGCCCAGGTCTGGGAAGTTTGTCTGTCAGGCCTCCAATTCAACCGACAACTTCAACTGCTCTAAACCAGCAAATGCATGTCTCTTTGCTACAAAATTCTGCACATCGCGCACCCTCCATGTCACCCTTCTTATAAAAACCATGGCCGTGATGCCTCCCCGATGGTGAATAGCAGTGCTGGTGACGCCTTAGACCGCGACTCGCGACGATCGATTGGATGGAGGCGAAAAACCCTAATGGGTTTCGAATTGGTAGAACACAGTTGATTGTCTTCGTCTTCTTTAGGATTCCAATTCCTCTTCTCCCACTGACCAAATCCCTAAATCGCTTTCTCTAATCTTATTTCAGTAAAAAAGATGTATGTCGGGAGAATGAGGGTGGAAGTTGGAAGGAAGCAGTTTGGGCGGAGGAGCGGAAAAGATGAAAGGTGATCAGTGGTTAGAGGGAAGAAGAAGCACCATCGCCACGTGGATTTGATGATTATAAAACACATCACCCATTCAATTTAATGCACAATGTCACACCATCAAAACATAAAGCTAAATTTAACGCCCGTCTGAGAGCACTTAACGGTTAGGATAAAATTTGCTCATTTTTACAAAAAATATGACCCAATTGAGACAGTTACAAAAATGAGGACCCAACTGAGATTTCCATACAAAATTGAGGACCAACCGAGATTTCCATACAAAATTGAGGACCAACCGAGAGTTTAAACCTATTATTAAAATTTGAAAGCAAATGTAAAGTAGTAATTGCGAAGCATGAGAAGAGACCACAATTTAAAAGTAAAGAACTTGTAAGATTAAATTGTAAAAATTAATTCTAACGTAAACTTAGATGATTGGAAATGTAAGCTTTTGCTTCAACTAAAAATTAAGAATGCATGACGCAACTTCTTAATTATTTATTTTATTTGACAATTAATAAATGACATTTTTCATTTGTTATATTAAAATATTTAGTATTTGTCTAGTTTTTAATTTTACTTATAAGTTTCTTTGTCATCAAAGTGTAAACTTATGATATTACATTTAGTTTAATCATGATTTGTTGTTTGTTCTACCATTTTTTATACTTTTATAGTTTTTCTATTATAACTTTTGTTGTAAAATCATAAATTGTGTAAAATCTGAATGCAAAATTAGTATAGCTAAATTTTGTTCATCAATTTATATATATATATATATATATATATAACCATTCTTTAATAAAGATAATAATAATAAAATATTTTTGTGGATGTAAAATTTTAAAAGAAAAATGACACGTAAAAAAAATTCACTTGAAACCATACAACTTTTATATTACTTAATATATTATTTCGATAAATTTTATTATTGTCTAATAGTCACATATGAATTAAGAATCAATATTAAAGATATTTTAAATATTTAAGGAGTGATTGATTCTAAAGATTTGCAAACTTGGAATGAAAATATTGAGATCAATTGTAGGACTAGTAAGTAAAACCTCTTAAATCTTTTAGTGGGAATGAATCTTCATTTCTCTTCATCCTTGACTAGAGAGTTTATATTCGGTAGTCCAATAATTTAAATAGTTTTTCATCTTTCCATTCTTCAATACGTTTTTTAAAAATAAAATTGTAACAAAATAAATAGTTCAAAACGATCGAATATGATGGTTCTTACATATCAAACAAAATAAATTCAAAAAGCTATTATTAATACAGAAGAAAATAGTTCAAAAGAAATTAGTTCAAAAATAAATAGTTCAAACTCACAAATTATTAATACAGAAGAAAAGAAATTACGGAGTAGAAGAGAAAGTAAACTCACTCCAGCGCGGAAATGAATGGAAAAAAAGCTATTGAATGGTATATAAATGGGCCAATACTCTTATTAAAAAAAATTATATATAATTATTTTTTAAAATAATTATTTTTCTGTTAATGTAACTGTCTGTAGCCTCATTCTGACTACGTTCTCACCCTATTCTTCCTATACTTGGGTTAGAAGATAATGATGTGAGCTCTTTTTCGTATTTGTTCTCTCGTTTTAAAAATGATTATATTAGAAAACAGTAACAAACAAAAAAAATTAGTAAAATGGTTAAGGAATTATAATAATTCATGCTTAATTATTGTTATTGTTATTTATTTTTTAAATTTTCGTATCACACATCAAAACATTACTTCAAAGCGAAGATCCATGCTTAGAACATTATCTTTTTCTTCTTTTTCCTATTATATTAAATACCAATATATTATAAAGTGTCAATCATGCAATATTTTACTTTTCTCATTGTTTTGAAATATATTTAAAAATTAGAGTAGAAATAAGAGAATTATATTTTGTGTATTTCTTTATGATTCAGTAATATTTCAACACATGTAAATATAACCTTTTATAATCATATTATAATATTAACCCTAGTCATAATATAATCATGATAAATAAGATAAATATTCTAACAACTTCAAATAAAAAATATAAAATTAAAAGTAAACTATTGAATGAAAAGTAATAATAATCCCTATGTATCTTATTTCCATTAAATAAAAAAAACATACACCCAATTATATTATATGTTTAAACCCGTCTGTGAGTGGGTTTATCTATCGTGTAACTTTTTTTTGCTGACTTTTGAGATGTCTTGATTACGAGGAAAAATTTAAAACTTTTATTAAACATAATATCGTTTCGAAAATCAACTTATATAATATTGAAATTAATAAAATCAAAACCAAAACCAAATAAAGCAAACCCAATTACATTATTTCTAAAATTTATAACACAAAAGCTTTAAATAATCCAAGTCGTCTTCCTACTCTAACGTCTCTATCATGCATCTGGAGCATATGTAACATCACCTGCTCCCGTATAACCAAATGTCATACGATCATCGCAAAACACACACACAACCACAACACAAACAAATATGGGTAAGCTACCATAGCACAACCAATAACAATAAAATTTGTACATAGGAAACAAGCACAATTAATAACAATTCAATCATCTACAGCGCTATCCTACTAACATAATCATTTTTACACCCTTATCATAATCTATAACCTCATTAACCTTATCACGAGTATACCATCAACGTTATCCTATCAATAACGTCTTCAACACATCGTCACTACAAATTCCCAACATCATCAAGAAGGACCTTGGTCTGTCTCATGTACCTAACCATACCACATGTAGCTTCTCCATACATGTTCATAATCGTACCACCTATAGCTTCCCCATACAGGCTCATAACAGGACCACCTCTAGTTTCCCCATACAAGCTCCTAACCGTACATATGTAGCTTCCCCATACAGGCTCCTAAACATATCACTTGTAGCTTTCCCATACAGGCTCATAAACATATCACCTATAACTTTTTTTTGCTAAAAAACAATAAGATAACATGAAATATTATTCACAATTTATCTTTTCTTTTAGACAACATTGGAATATAGTTCTCTTATAATTACCTTTATTACTAAGTTTAAACACTGTCACATAATCAAGAATGCACAAAATCTATACAATATCATATAAAGTAAAAATATATTTCAATTATTAACATATATCAATTAAATTCTCACACAATCGAGAAAATACTAAATCTACACAATATCTTATGAATTAAAAATATATTTGAATAGAATGATATCAATTAAATTCACAAGATAAAAGTATAAGAAAAATATATTATGACATACATAAATCTTTTAATTGACACTATCTTTTTTTACTTTTTACTTTCTTCTTTTTTTAAAAAATGTAAAAATTTATTCTTTTAACACACATAAATTTTTTACATTTATTTGACATTATCCTTTCTTACTTTTTACTCTTTCTTTCTTGAAAAAATACAAAATAATATTCTTTTATAAAAAATAATTTTTGACACATCTAAATATTTTACATTTATTTGACATTATCATTATTTACTTTTTACTCTTTTCTTTCTTGAAAAAATACAAAACTTTATATTTTTAAGACCATTTTATCTTTGTATAACCATTACTCAAAATAATCAGTACTCTTATTTTATAACCATTTTACTCTTACTCTTGTGTTTTAAATGAATGTAAAAATAATATAATACATATATTAACTAAGAATATATTAAATTTAAACAATATAACATAATACATATATTAACTAAAAATATATTGATCGTATCATATTACCTTAATTATTAAATCAAGGTATTTACGAATATACTATTAAATATAAATGTTTTATCTTTATTTTATATTATATTCTAATCTACAAGAAGAGTGTAGAATGAAACGTATAATGGAAGAGAAAATTCTGAGAGGAACCGAAAAGAAGAAAGTTAGTAATGGAAAAACGATTAAGAATGTGTTCAGTGACTTTCTTGGCAGAGAAGACAAGCATGAGTTTTCCATTGAAATGGGTGAAAGGAGTCTAAAAAGGAAAGGGAAAGAAAAGAGAATGAAGACTAAAGTAGGATGCAATAACGATAAATCAAAGTTTGAATATTTGTTGGAGGCAGTGTCCTTATTCAGTGCATACGAAGAGGAACGAAATTTACCTGATAACAGGCATGGCTTGAGAAACAGTGAAACTGTAGATAGTGAGGAAGAAGGTCATTTGCTGCCAAGGGAATTTCTGGAGAAGATCAAAGAACTCAATGGATCTGAGATAAAGTTTGTGATCGAAAAGACGCTTTTTAGTACAGATTTGGACCCAAAGCATGCTCGCTTGTCCATTCCACCCTCAAAGATTGCCAACAAATTTCTTTCAGAAACTGAGGAATCGTCATTGGATGAATGTATCAAAGAAAATGGAAGGCTTGTTGGGTTGCTAGTGACTGTGTTGGATCCATCTTTGAAGGAGTACAAGATGTGTTTGAAGAAATGGTATGGAGAAAAGCTGCATCTACAACTTGACAAAGGGATGGAACCAGATTGATCATCACAATCATCTTCAACTGTATCGTACGCTGCACCTTTGGTCTTTCAGAATCTCTTCTCAGTTGTGTTTCGCAATTGTTAAAATCTAAACACATCAACACTACCTTTTCATGTCTTATACATACGTTATAATAAAATGGAAGATGACATTTTAACCACTTCTTTTAACAACTATAGTTCTTTTATTGATCTATATATTTAAAATAAATCAATCACAATTTACCGTTGTAAAAAAATTGTTAAAAGTTTTTTTCCTAAAATTATCGATTTTTTGACACCAAAACATTGGGTGTTGTTGTTTTTTTTTATAATGATATTTTAACAATATTTTTTAACAATATTTTAATATCATTTACATGTCATTTTATGATTGATCCAAATTACTTCACAATCAATAATAATAATCATCATAAACACCAACATGGACCAATTAAAGAATGACATATAAATAATGTTAAAATATTGTAAAAAAAATATTGTTAAAGTATTTTTTTTTATTTAATATTATAAGAATATCTGATCGAAGAAAGGAAAAGCATAAACTTTCCATGCATGAAATGAATCGAATGGCCTCGTGTACTTTTTGCAGTAAGTCCTTTCTTTGAGTACCTAAAAGGAAGATTATGCCACCAAAAGCTGGAACTTGTGAATTCAACATGTGGGCTTTTATAATCAGTTATTGGTTCATCAATTAAAAACACTCAAGATGCAAAAATGGGCAAGAAAATAAAATGTATTCGAATTCAAAGAATCTAGCAAAGAAACCAAATTTAATATAAAATCTCTGAAATGCAATTGGGCAAGAAACTTAAATTTGAAAGTAAATGCGAAGCATGAGAAGAGACCACAATTTAAAAGTAAAGAACTTGTAAGATTAAATTGTAAAAATTAATTCCAACGTAAATTTAGACGATTGGAAATGTAAGCTTTTGCTTTAACTAAAAATTAAGAAAGCATGACGCAACTTCTTAATTATTTATTTTATTTGACAATTATTAAATGACATTTTTCATTTGTTATATTAAAATATTTAGTATTTGTCTAGTTTTTAATGAATTTACATCCAAAATTTTTTTATATGTATAAAAACAATTTCAATGTAAAGTTTACATTCGTGAATTGTTTAAAATTAAAGAGTTACTTATATAAATAACTTTAATTTTAAACAGTTAATGTGTAAAACCTTTAATTTTTATTAACAATTCCCTTTAAAGATTATGTCTTACAAGTCCTTGCTCCATTAACAGCTACAAGGAAGAATGAATGAAAGAGTGTCAAAATAGGTAGAGAGAGAGAGATCATTAAGGCTTTACATTACAATTTCAAAGTGCTTATCAGTAATTCATGTTTGACCAGATTGTAAGTTGAGAGCACCATTAAACACAACGCTGCCGCTTGAGAAAATTACACAACCAGTTTTATGTTTTATATATTTTACATTGAAAAGAAAGATTAATTAAATTAAAATGTCAATGTAGTCCCAAGTAAAATCAGAACCTTAAAAGTCATTGACGTAATAATAAGAGCAAAAAAGAAAAATTGCATGCATAGAAAGCAACGAAAGAATAACGAACTAAAAATGTAGCACGACAAACTTGATTTTTTTAAAAAAAAATGAAATGATAAAGTTTAAATGAACAAGATACAAAATATTAGACTTGTGTAGAAAAGAGTCACAGATTACATTCAACTGGGGAACGAAGTTAGATATTGACTAAAATTATGTATGTTTTAAAACGAATCAATTTAATATTTTTTTCCCTCTTGGTATTACAAATACTCCCTAAGAGCATTATGCTTTAAATAATTGAGAGTTTAAAAATAGAACTTTTACCTTTATCAGAGTAAATTAATGCTAACTTTGCTTAAATAAACAAAATTTACAGGGGCTATGGATCGGATTCATCAGTTGATTACAGATATCATAACACCCTTAGAAACTACATCATAGATATTGCCGAAGGCTTTCCCCACTCAGAGACTCCATTTCCTGGAGAATATCCTGCGCAAGAGATTTAACTGAAATCTCCACGTCTTCAAGTAGTTCACCAAGGAAGGGGATCGTTTCGGCCAATAAAACTAGGTATTCCTCTTTCAAGTTCTCCACAAAATACTTGACAATTCTTAGGCCCAACATTTTAGCTCGCATCTTATCACTCCGTGTCTGCATTAAAACCTGTAAAAGAACCGGAAGAAGAAGGCAGAAAGATATTCAGTTTCTTAAACGACAGCTATGGGTGGCAAATGAAATTCAATACTGGTATGAGTTGGGTACAAACATATAGCACTCTAGAGCTCTAGATGTTACTGAATACCCAAAATTAAAATAAAGAACTAAGAAAAAACTAATGTATTATGTAATGAGGATGCCAGAGAACACGAGAAGGTTGACACCATTTTAGATTATCAACCTGTGGGTCAAAATCACATACATAACTATAGAGCGTCAATAGCACATTATCTTAAGTTTGATCAAAATGGCATAACTCTGTCGTCTATTTACAATTAAACTTTGTTAAGCCCAAACAAAATGAATTAAACTTTTCTAATGAACTAGTCAACTTTTATGGAAGTTGCCTCATTTGACTTCTCAAAGACTTGTTTTGCCTTTTGCACTTATGAGAGAGATTCAATTAATTTCCCTCGTTTTCTTCTGTTAAAAGATAGGTGATGAAAGCACAAGATTGAAAGCAGTTAGGGTGGTTCGAGTCCTGTGACAAGTTGCTCTTGTTTTTCTAGTTTGAATGGCTAGTGATATTAGCCCAAATCCACTTATTGGCTTGCTACTGCACCGTAGCTACTTATGTTAACAGGTAGGGGAGCGGATTTGTCAAGTTCAAAGGTTTTGCGGGCCATATCTGTAATTTACATTTTTACTATGGCCATATTCAAAACAGTGTTTCCCATTAACACCTCATGTGTTTCACTCAATGAAATCCAACATATTAATAGAATGTCAGTGTCAAATTACATGCATAAACAATAACGACTAGAAAGGAATAGAAATAAAAAACTTACCTCATGGTTCAAAGGCTTCCACAAAAGGTCAGATCCAGCAGTCACTGCCATTTGACCGATGCAGGAAACCACTAGGTCATCAACGTCCTTCACACTCGGTATATTCATGCTGTCATCCAACAAAGTCGGTGGATCTATTACAAGTTGTGAAACAATAGGTCTCAACAACATCTGTGGCCAAGTATGATATTACAGTCAGTGAGGAAATAGAATTAGAAAGAACACTACTGAAGGAAGCTAAAAGGTTAAAAGAATATTTTATTCCATAAAGGAATGAGAGAAAAGAGAATGAAGAAAATATGCAAAGTATTTTTAAGTGAAATGGAAAAATTCCTAGTACAAATATTTTAAAAAATATTAAGTGGGATGAGCTAATCAATCAACTAGATGGAAGAAACAAAGTCTTCACTGAACTTTCTCATAACTACTCAAAATCGTGTTGCAACTGTGTTAGATATGTCAAATATTATTTATATTTTATACAAGATACAATTATTATAAAATATACAAGATACAATATGTATAAGATATATATCTAGATATGTACAAAAATTCAAAAAATATAATAACTGTATAATTTCACTTCTGCAAACATATTAAAAATAAAAAGTATTAATAATTGTCATAATAAATCATATCATATAATCTACAAATATTAATAGTGTAAAACTCAATCCATTTTTTGGACCATCCACAGAGAATAGATTCCGTTTTGGTTCATAAAGAGACAGTGCTTCGATGTCTCATTTGTAACTGTGAGAAATGGAGAGGATTAGGAGAAAATATCCCCTTGTGTTTTGAATACACTAAGGGTAGTTTTATTTATAGTGAAACATAAGGGCCAATGCCCTTAATACAGAATGGGCTAAGCCCAACTAACAGAAAATAAATCCTTAACATCTAACACTCCCCCTCAAGCTGGAGTATATAAATCATATGTTCCAAGCTTGTTACAAAGATAATCAATTCTAGGTCCTCGTAAGGACTTAGTGAATATGTCTGCCAACTGGTTGCTTGAGTTAACAAACTCAGTCTTGATGTCTCCGGATATGATCTTTTCTCGAATAAAGTGACAATCAACTTCAATGTGCTTGGTTCTCTCATGAAAGACAGGGTTAGAGCTGATATGGAGAGCAGCTTGATTATCACATATAAGTGTCATTTGAGTGACATCTCCAAATTTCAATTCACTGAGTAATTGTTTAAGCCACACAAGCTCGCAAGTAGCTGATGCCATAGCTCTATATTCTGCTTCTGCGCTGGACCTTGCCACAACACTTTGCTTCTTACTTTTCCATGATATTAGGTTGCCACCAACAGAGACACAATATCCAGAAGTAGATCTCCTATCAGACGGGGAACCAGCCCAGTCAGCATCTGAATAACAAACGATTTTTGTATCGTTGTTAGGACCATATAGCAAACCTTTTCCAGGTGATCCTTTAATATACTTCAGTATGCGAACAACCGCATCCCAATGGTCTTCACATGGGGAGTTTAGGAATTGACTCACAACGCTAACTGCGAAGGAAATGTCAGGACGTGTAACAGTAAGATAGTTTAATTTGCCAACTAGTCTTCTGTACCGTTCAGGATCTGAGAAAGGCTCCCCCTGATTTGGTAGGAGTTTGATGTTAGGATCCATAGGTGTCTCAACAGATTTAGAGTTCATTAACCCTGTTTCCTCCAAGATGTCTAACGCATACTTCCTCTGAGATATGACAATACCGGTGTTGGATTGTGCTACTTCAATACCCAAAAAATACCGGAGTTTGCCAAGATCTTTGGTTTGAAAATGATGGCAAAGGTGTTGTTTCATCTTAGAGATGCCAAGATAGTCACTTCCTGTGAGAACAATATCATCGACATACACTATTAAGTAGATACATCCAGCATTTGAGTGGCGATAGAACACTGAATGATCCGCTTCACTGCGAGACATACCAAATTGTTGAACAACACAGCTAAATTTACCAAACCAGGCCCGAGGAGATTGTTTTAGGCCATATAAGGATTTGCGAAGACGACATACCAATCCAGATGACTCCCCCTGAGCAACAAAGCCAGGCGGTTGCTCCATATAAATTTCTTCATGCAAATCACCATTAAGGAAAGCATTTTTGACATCAAGTTGGTGAAGAGGCCATTGGCGAAGAGCGGCCATGGCAATGAATAGGCGAACAGAGGTCATTTTTGCCACTGGAGAAAAGGTATCACCATAATCCAAACCAAAAATCTGTGTGTAGCCTTTGACAACCAAGCGAGCTTTGAGACGATCAATAGTGCCATCAGGACCAACCTTGATAGCATACACCCACCTGCAACCAACAACAGACTTTCCAGATGGTAATTGGACAAGCTCCCAAGTTCCACTTTTCTGTAAAGCACTTAATTCATCCAGCATAGCTTGACGCCAGCCAGGATGAGTTAAGGCGTCACCCACAGAGTGGGGAATGGACACAGAAGAAATGGATGAGAGACATGTATAAAAAGATGGTGACAATCTGTGGTAACTAAGAACAGTATAATGGGGAGAAGTGTTACAGGTAGAGCGTATACCTTTACGAAGGGCAATGGGCAGGTCAGACTCATTTGCTGGAGCCGGAGGAGACACAGGAACCGGCACTGGAAGTGAGTCATGAGGGAGACGATTGCGACGACTATACACCTGAAGGGGTGGTGGTGAAGGACGATCCTGTGGTGAATGAGAGTCCAAAGAAGGAGGAGACAAAATGGGTGGAGCATCACTAGGAGAATCACAGAAAATAGGAATATCAACAGTAACAGGTGGAGGTTCAAAACTCGAAGATAGATGTGAAAAGTAGAAAGAAGATTCATCAAAAGTAACATCAGCAGAGATAAAATGACGATTGAGGGAAGGGGAAAAACACTTATAGCCCTTTTGTGACCGTGGAAATCCTAAGAAGACACATTTGTGAGACCTAGGAGATAACTTATCAAGACCAGGACTAAAATCATGAACAAAACAAGTAGACCCAAAAACTCTAAGAGGTAAAGGATGTAGAGGATCTTGAGGAAACAAGATAGAATGAGGGATTTTGTTATCTAAGACGGAAGATGGCATGCGGTTTATAAGATAACATGCCGTGAGAACGGCGTCACCCCAAAAACGTGAGGGTACTTGACCATGAATTAGAAGAGTACGAGTTGTCTCAATAAGGTGTCTATTCTTGCGCTCAGCCACCCCATTTTGTTGAGGGGTATAAGCACATGAGGTTTGGTGAAGAATGCCATGAGAAGCCATAAAATGTGTAAACGATTGAGAAAGATATTCACGACCATTATCACTACGTAGAGTTCGAATAGAAACCCCAAACTGTGTTTTTATTTCATTGAAAAATAATTGGAAAATAGGAAACAACTCAGAACGATTCTTCATTAAAAACAACCAAGTACATCTTGAGTAGTCATCAATAAAAGTAACAAAATACTGAAAACCTAAATTGGACTTAACACGACTAGGTCCCCAAATGTCAGAATGAACCAATGAAAAAGGGGACGATGCCCGTTGTGAGACACTACGAGGAAAGGAACTACGAGTATGCTTTCCTAACTGACAAGACTCGCACAACAAACTTGATAATTGTGACAATCTCGGGACAAGTTGTTGTAGTTTGGCAAGACTAGGATGACCTAACTGAGCATGAAGAAGGGATGGTGACTCCATGATTACGCCAACATGTGGAGAAGGGCGGAGATGGTATAGGCCATGAGACTCACATCCTGTGCCAATCATGTGTTTCGAACTCCGGTCCTGCAACCAAACAGAATCTTTAGTAAATGAGATAACACAATTAAGGGTACGAGTTAGACGACTTATGGACAATAAGTTGAAAGGAGACCCGGGAACATAAAGTACATGATCAATGGATATGGACGGAAAAATATCAACAGTACCAACACCATGAGATGAGACTCTAGACCCATCAGCCATTGTTACCGAGGGTAAGTTATCCGAACATGACAAAGAAGAAAATAAGGACTTGTTACCAGTGATATGATCGGTGGCGCCTGAGTCAAGGACCCAAGATCCGAGGGAGTGAAAGTGAGTCAGACCAACAAAAGGTGTACCTGTACGTGCAACAGATGCAGATGTAGTGGAACTAGAGTGCTGACGATCCTCATACCATCTGAGAAATTCGTTAAAGATTGCAGGTTTTTCTACGGTATTAGATGAAGTAGGAGGGTCTCCAGATGGTTCAGAATTGGCCATTGCTACAGGTCGAGGAGGTCGTCCATGAAGTGCATAACATTGATCAATTTTGTGGCCTAACTTGCCACAGTGGTCACATTTTGTAACACGTCCTTTATTTTGCCTGCGAGGCCGACTTCGATCATTACGTTGGATAGCCATAACTGAGGAGTCATCAATATGAGGAGATGTCTCAGTGACTGGTTTGCTCGGTATACGCAGAAGAGCTAAACAAGTAGAAGTAAAGTTGGGTATGACAGGAGAACCCAAAATCTGATCCCGGACATGAGAGATATCATCAGAGAGTCCGTATAAAGCCAACAACATGAAGAACTTTGATCGTTGTTCCAGTTCTTCAGCAGGAGTGGGAGCAGGAGGTAATATATCATTAAAATCATGAAGAAGGGCATGAATTTTACCCAAATATTCGGCCATGGGACCATGATTGCGTGGACCAATAACAGTTAATAGGTCCTGACAAACACCATACAGGCGTTGAGTGTCATTTGTGTACAACAACTTCGCCTGTGCCCAAACTTCTGAACATGTTTCATATGATCGAAACATTTGTTTCAACGAGGAGTGAATGGTGGATTTTATGACAATGCATAGCTGAGCATCAATTTTCATCCAGCGGGAAGTGTCATCCGTTGTAGCAGTAGTCACATCTTGAGTAAGGTGATCTAAGTACCCCTGACTCTTCAACCAAAGTTTGATGTCAGACGCCCATGTTGCATGATTTGTGCCATCTAACTTGTCAATAGACAAGTGTACATTCACATAATTGGTGTATATTGAAGGATCAGAAGAAGAGCCACCAACATAAGTGTTCGTAGAAGAGGAAGATGCCATGGAGAAGGAGAAACCCTAAAAATCCAAAGTGCTCCGATTGACGCAACGATCACAGATCCAGAAAGAGGACGAGGAGGCGATCACGGCGGTCCAGATCGGCGACGGAACTCTCCGGCGACGCGCCGTCACGCGCGGTGGGAAGCGGCGGCTCCGGCGATTCTGGTGGCGGCGCGTGGAGGCGCGTGACCGGTCCGTTGGCTGCGATATTTGTACCACGGTGGTCGCCCGGGCGAGACGATGCCGATGATGTGGTCGTCGGTCAATTCTGGAACTCCGGCGGCGGCGGCGGCGGCGGCGGAGGCGGCGGCGGCGACAGCGGCGACAACGGCGGCGACGGCGATGAGTTGTGCCGGAAACTAGAGTTGGCTGGACCTAATCCTATGCTCTAGATACCATGTGAGAAATGGAGAGGATTAGGAGAAAATATCCCCTTGTGTTTTGAATACACTAAGGGTAGTTTTATTTATAGTGAAACATAAGGGCCAATGCCCTTAATACAGAATGGGCTAAGCCCAACTAACAGAAAATAAATCCTTAACATCTAACAGTAACAAATATTAAATTAAATTTTTATAACTTTAAAAGGCTTGATACTTAACAAATACATAATTAATATCCAATACTTTGGTATTGGATAGACATGAAGTAAGTGAGTTCTTTATATGTAACAAATTCACTTGCCTGGAAATTTGAGGAGTCCAGAAACTTCAAGGTCCCGGTGTCATACAGGAAACACTTGTGTAAAGATGACAAGACTAGTGCCCTGAGATGCCAAACCTTGATGGAGACGCTGCCTGTTTCTTTTATATTGCCATCATCCACAATCTTGGCCCTTTTCTTCTGATTCCCAGTAGACACTTTCACATCTCCATCATCACTAAGATGATGAACACATCCACCAAGCAAGTGTTTGAAGTAAGGAACAAACAATGACCTACAAGTAAGGATATAACACCTTAAATGGCTGTCTTTGATCATTATTTAAGGAAAAAAAATTAATGTAACATTATAATAACTGAATATACACTAATGTCTACGGGTGTATACACATTATACTCCCTCCAGCTTATTACAATACACGATTTTAAAGAAATTGTTAGTTCTTTCTACAAGACAATCTATAATTCTCTACAGGTTTCAATATGTTTGCTTTATTAAGCCCCAAAAAATATTATGAGTTATTTTGTTGTGTTAATGAATAGTGAAACGAAAATTATAGAAGTCCTCCATAATGAAGGTTAATTTGGTACATTAGTAATACTTTTTTAAAAAATCAACTAAATTGTTTTCATTGGTCTGTGCGATTATGTTAAAAATGCCATATACTAAGGAGAAGAGGGAGTAATAATTAAGGAATCACATTGAAACTAACTCTCAATTTAATATCGTAAGCAAACTTATATAAAGAAATTTATCTACTGTCATAGGTGGTTGACATATTTACGGTAGTTCAATACACTATTTTCCTATATACATTATAATTCCTAATTTATTAGGGACAAAAAGCTAAACTCTTCTGATAATAAAATAATCACATAGGCCTAAATTTTCAACCATGCTTATTTCAAGGAACATTTCTGAGAAGAACAATTACTAGGTAACCAAAAATAGAACATACGAATGTCAACTTACCGATGGTTCTCTGTAAGCTTATTTACCATGCCATAGAAAGATATGGCCCTATCAATGCTTCCCGTACATGAAGTTCCATCCACTTCAGATTCTACCCACTCTATACTCTTTATGAGAAGGGGCTTGAACATGCTCTCCGTAAGTTTTAGAGTCAGAACAGTCAATGTATTAAGCACACCTTTCTCAACTAAATCAATGTTTTCAATTGAAGGAGGACTTTGCCGGCGCAGATCAAGAGCAACCAAACAAAGGTCAAATACCTTCCCATGAAATGCCACAATGGACGATCTGTCCATTGTACCTATTATGATTCCCAACATATCAAAGACAATAGTTAAGCTTTTATCCCCAGCCTTAATGGCAGCCGGGTATAATTTTAACAAAGGTGGCAATGCAAGTCGAACCTGTAAAAAAGTAAAGAATTGGTAAATAAAACACAAGAACTTTGATTCATACCAGTTACACAATACTACATTATATAAAGCCTTACAGGAATTCTTTCAGCAAGAAGCTTTCTTACTCCATGAGCTCTAGATTCCACCTTTGCATGCATTCCTGAAATATGTTCAGGATAAAGCAACAGAATCTCCATGATATTTACAAGGTACGGATTTAAAAATCCACCAAGCTTGTCCACAACTGCCTCCAAAGTGATGAGAAGATAAAAATAGGATTCCATTGTGGCTGATAAAACATCACTACTTTTGGGTTTCATATCCAAATTAGACAATACTCGATAAGATGACTTCATCACATTGTCCATAATCTTGGGAAGTTCTGCCAGTGCCTTTGGACCTAGAACATTTATCAGGGCAGCAGTTGCTCTGAGGCAGCTAGAAGTCACAGCTAAGTTATGAGATGCAATATATCTTGTAACAGATTGAAGGCACAGACTAAAAATGGAATTATTCGAAGGGAATATTTCAGCTACAACTTCTAAAGCAGAAACTGCTGCCACTTTCAAGGAGGTATCTGATGAGTCATCAAGTACTCGAATAATTTCAACACATAATTTTTTAAGTGATTCTGGGGAAGTTTCGTTCATATGAAGCAAAAGAGAAGTTGGAGTTGACCTAGAACCCTTATTGTCTTTAAGCCTTAAGCTCACATTTTTATGACTTCTTGCAGCTTCACATAACAGCCCAAGAGCCTGCAGTCCAAGAATATAAAATATCAAAAAGTTTCTCAATGCCCTGTTTTCACAAAACTAAAGATTATGGATTTGTATTTGCGTTCTCATGGTGTGCAGGCATAAAACGCACTTTATTAAATGCTCTATATTAAAAATATATTGATTATCATTTATGTTTTTGAAATATAAATACACTTTCTATTAAAACTTCACACCAAGATATAGAATCAATGGTATAAAAAATATATATGAATAATACACAATAATATAAAAAAAATTCAATGACCACGGTGTCTATCCATCAAATTAAAGGAGCATCTTGAAAATCACTATACCTGACAGAATATTACAAAGTAGATAGAGACGACAAATTATGGTCTACCCTTGAGTCAAAATAATACAAAATCCTATTAAAATTTGTATATTGTAACTATATTAAAAATCATACCTTCTTCCCGACATTTTTATCTGCATTGTGGAGCAATTTAGTTATGCTGTTAATGTACACATAAGGTATCATGACTCCTGCTAGAATCCTTATAACAGCACGCATAGTTTCCTTCAACTCGTTCCTCACAATTACAGGGATGTTCAGTTGCTTTTTTCTTGCATCTACAAGTTGCAAAAGTAAAACAACCTGCTCCATAAGCTCGCCCAATGCCCTCTGCAACATTCAAGAAGCCATAACATTTATTTTAATCATGAATTTATTCATAATTAGAACATTTACACACAAAAAAAGCATAACACACTACTGTCATTGCCATCTCATTAAAACCAAATACCGCAACCTAGAAAGAAAAAAAAAATATGATCCGTATTTGTTATTGAATATTTCAGTTTATATTTTCATTATCAATATATCTACAAAACAAGTGTTTGTGGGCTCATTCAAAGATTAGAACATTAGCAGAAATATAAGCATACAACACTAATTGCATTACCATCACACAAAAAACAAAGTTAACAGCTGAATATGAACCTAAAATGAAATATCAAACAAATATAATTTATGTCAATATTAGGATCCAATTGCAGCAAGTATGGGATTCTGGGGAAAAGTTTGGCTTGAACTCTCTAAGTACAATGGCTAGCTTTAGTGGTGCAGTCAAAAGGTTCTTCTATCAATTTGGTTTCAAATAATTCCACCACAGCTAACCGACGTGGGTGCGGTGGCTGGCTACAGTGTGGGGTTCTAATTGCAGTGTACAAGAATTTAGCCCCACATGGGAAGTACAGGATTTTGTTGTGGGGTTTATAAGGTCTTGCTCTCGAAACACAATGGCTAGCTTTGGCAGTTGTTCTCCAAACATTCTTATCAGTTAAAGACGATTAGACAACATTGAATCATTATATAAACTACAGAGGTCTGTGGAATTCAGCCTTAGTTCAAGAGTGTCCACATAATTTGCCAAAATTTTTTAATTAAGGTCTCAACAACACACTGTTATCTGTCAATAGGGCACAGGACAGGAAAACATTACACAGGTAACATTAAAACTTTGCCATGTAGAAAACATTGAGATCATATAACTATCTAGCAGCATGCATCTGATTTGGATTTAACCTGAATGACAGCGGCATCTTCTTTTGATTCCAACTTAAACACAAATTCTGGATCTTGCAACTTTTGCAAAGAAAATTGCATCACAATAAACAACTCCAGGAGCTGTGTCTGGTCAACATCTCTATTCACCCTCTGTTCAAGCAGCATGACTAGAGAAGGAAGCCAAATCTTACTCGTAAACTGTTCACAAATTTGCACTGCAAATCTATATTCCCACTCCTTAGTATAAAATGTTAAATCATCTGCTGTCTCAGCATTAAGAAAACAACTGGCTTTCTTTGAAATTAGCGAACGGAAAAGTAGGATAAGCAATGACGATAAGCTTTTCTCCTCACCCAAAGTTCTGCAAAACAGCCATCATTATAAGATGCACATCCCAAACCAATGGCTAAAGTGTCAACAATAGCAGATCATGTGTAGAAATAGAAGAATACCTTAATAAATATAGCACAAATGACAGCCTTCTGTGTTCAACAATTTCAGGAAATATTTCCATGAAAATCTGTAAGGAAAAAAAGTACATATTAAAAGTTTGATCTGAAAAGATTCTTTACATGAAGCAACAGAAGAGACATGACATCCAAAAACCATTTCCATGAAAACCAACCTTCAGTAGTTTCTCCACATCATCTGTCTTAGAAAGCCAATAAGGAACAATTGCAGATATAAGATCCTCAAAAACAATTCTTGAATGGTCATCAATCTACAGGCATATAAAAAGAGAAATGGTGACACCACAATTCGTACACAGAATTAATCATTAATAATCCTTACTAAATTGAACTATGAAGATTTTTTCTCTTTAAACACGGTACTAAAGACAAGTTGCAAGAGCTAAAAAGAAGCATTCTACTAGTTTTTAATAAAATCCTAAATGGTAACTAACAAGCAGTTATTAAGAAATAAGGCCTTAAAACAAGTGGCCGAGGTTCTCCAATATAAAGCACATCCCAATAATTGAGGCAGGGATTGTAAGATTCTCTACCCTACTCAACAAATGATTGTTAACCAGTGATGCATGAAGGAAACTCAGGAATAACAGAAATGCCTATAGGATTTGGTACTATAAAACCAGTTGACATTAGGCAAAGTTGTCCAACAAATCATGTAATTAAGATAGTCAATGGGTGAATTTGGTACTATAAAACCAGTTGACATTAGGCAAAGTTGTCCAACAAACCATGTAATTAAGATAGTTGTGAAAATGGAATACAGGATATGTATTGAATTACTTAGTTTTTTTTACACCCTTCTCCTTAATCCTATATTTATAGGATTAAGTGAATGGAACACACCTCACACACACTCAGATACAGCACATACACACTAACAGCTCACATACACTTAAACACAACTTAAACACAATAACCAATAATTCTAACACTCCCCCTCAAGCTGGAACATACAAATTGTATGAACCAAGCTTGGAATAATTGAACTTGGTTTTGAACTGGATGATTTGTCTTCAAGAGTGTGAGGCAAACAGAGATGGTTTATCACATGTCAATGAACTAACAACAGCTTGTGAAACTTCAACTTCAAAAGTGGATGAAGGAGAGCAGCGGTGGACAATGACAAACTGCAAGGACTGAATCCCCATCAATGATGGATGAGTGACGGGATCTGCAGTGGCTGAAAGCTAACAAACTGCAGGGACTACACTGAATCCCCATCAATGATGGATGGGTGATGGGAACAACAGTAGTAAAAGCTACAAAACTACAGGGACTACACCCATGCTAAACTGCCATACTTGGTTTGCAGGATGGGTGATGGGATCAACAGTAGTAGCTGAAAGTTACAAAACTGCAGGAACTACACCCATGGTGGACTGACATTTCCTTTGCAGTGTTGTCTTGGAACGATACTCCCCCTCACTGCAGGGACTAAATTGTCATTACTGACTGATGGGGCCTGTAGAGACTAAATTGTCATCACTGACTGATGGAGCCTGCAGGGACTAAATTGCCATCACTGACTGATGGGGCCTGTAGTGGCTGGAAGCGACAAAACTACAGGGACTGCCATCACTAACTGACGAGGTGATGGGGGCCAACAGTGGTTGAAAGGACAAAAGACGGTGGTTGGCAGCGGACGGTGGTCGGCAGCGGACAGCTGCGGACGGTGGGAAACAACGGATAGCGGCAGACGAACGTCGGGAACAGAAGTTGATGGTGACAAACTTGTACAACTCCTCACTGTGGCAAAACAGTGCTAGATGGACAATGACAAATGGCACCAAACAACAACAAACGATGTCAAACAGTGCCTGGACAGCGGCAAACGGCGCCTGGACAGCGGCAAACGGTGAAATTGTTGACTGAGATTGGAAGTATCACAGTGGGCAGAGCTGGAGGATGACGAAAGCGGAAAAAGGTAGGACTAGGCGTTGGTCCATCAATTTTGAGTCGATCTTGCTCAAGATCACATTCTCAAACCTCGACTTTTCATCTCTAGCCAAATCTTTCTCCGTAACACCCATTGCTAGAATGTCCCCTTTCCATTCCGTCACATCAACATCCTTAGCAGTGAAACAGATCTAGGGGGTTTCGATATTAGAAGGATTAGTGAGACCGAGAGTGGCACGTGCGAGAGCTTGAGTCATGAGTTTCCTCGCCGGAGAACGCAGAGGGAATGCGGCGAAGTGGAAACGCGAGGCGAATCAAGTGAGAAAGGGAGAAGACGAAGACAAACGAAGATGGCAACAATGGCTACTCTGGAGGGTCTGAACAGAGAGAGGGAGGTCCGGCGAGACGACCGGCAGTGGCGCGGTTTGATGCCGACGAACACGCGTTCGAGATCTACCAGAGAGAGGAGGCGCGTGACGGCGCATGCGGACGAGACAGAGACGGCGACCATCAGGGTTAGGTCGCGCTTGAAGAGACGGTCCAGATCCACTGGACACCGATCGGAACTGTGACGGTGGCCGACGAGAAGGCGGCGCGTGACAGACACGCACCCGAGACTGGCTGAAGGAAGGCGACGCGTGGAGAGGAGTCTGGTCTTGACTCCGACAAGGTTGGCCGTCGCTCGAGGAGACGGTCCAGATCTACTAGTCACCGGTCGAAACCGTGACGGTGGCCGGCGTAGATCGAAGAGATCTGATGCTCGTGGCGGCTGGTGCGGAGGCTTCAGAGGACGGGACCACTAGGGTTGGGTTGCGCTTCTCAAGGCGCACCTAACCCTTGACTTTGCCAGAGAAAACGACGTTCGGCGGCGGCAACGACGGCGGACTGGCCGGAAAGACGCGGCGTGTGGCGGCTGGCAGTGTATCACGATCACCTTTATGAGCCTCTGCTGGATACCCTACGTTTGATGATGCTAACAGAAGGTGCAGTAAGAGAGCGGAAGGAGAAGGTGGATATTGACATTTTTAGGGGCTGCCGGCAGACAACAAAGACCACCAGAAGAGATCAGAGAACCTGCTCTGATACCATGTGAAAATGGAATACAGGATATGTATTGAATTACTTAGTTTTTTTTACACCCTTCTCCTTAATCCTATATTTATAGGATTAAGTGAATGGAACACACCTCACAGACACTCAAATACAGCACATACACACTCACAGCTCACATACACTTAAACACAACTTAAACACAATAACCAATAATTCTAACAAATCATGTAATTAAGATAGTCAATGGGTGAATTTGGTACTATAAAACCAGTTGACATTAGGCAAAGTTGTCCAACAAACCATGTAATTAAGATAGTCAATGGGTGAATTTGAAACAAGTATGGACAAACAAAAAGAGAAAGATATAATAAGCCATTCTACCGAAATGACAACCATACCAACATGGTAGAAAAGGATATAATAAGCTATTCTACTCATAGAATGCCTAAGCTCAACAGAAAAACTCTATATTAACAAACCTGTGTGACGGCTGCATCTCCAATAACTACAAGAATATCGAGCATATACTCAAAAACTTCTTCTGGATAAACTCTAGTAATAGCAGAAAGAACAGAAAATATATGGTTGCGGGTGATAACTTCAGAGTTCTGGGCACACTCTATCAGTAGCTTAATGTTAATTTCACTTTTAATATTTTCCTGTCAACAACGATAAAACACTATATAAGGATATAACCAAAATAGCGAAAGGTAGTCAAACTAAGTTATCTAACATAATAAATTTCAAAGCTTCACAATTAGGATGCATACATTCAGTGAGGCAATGCTTTTAAGAGAAATAATTATATCCTCCAGGATTATCAATAGAGTCTGTTGAATATGATATATTGTGCTATTGTTGGCTTCAGAAGAACTTGATTTTTGGCTTAACCTTTGCACAGGTATAAAGGACTCGTTCACGCATTCCTCTGAAGATACCTTGCTAAGAAGCTTAAATAAGGATCCTAACAGTAAATGCCTGCAACAATCAAATTGAAAATTAGGACAATTAAATGCATCAATCGCTAATCTCGACAGTACACATAATGTAACGTTCAGATTCAGAATTAAGCAAACACCTATTTGTTATGTCCTTCTTCAATAGCAAAACATCAAGAAGGGAACTAAGGATATAGACTGGATTATCTCTTCTCCATATGTTATTAGAAGGATCTTCAGCATCTTGGTGTCCAACCAATTTTTGTTTCTTCACCACCTTTTCATTTGAAGAACTAACTATAAAACTCTTCAGTGCAAGTATGAGATCAAGCATGTAGCCAACAGTTGAGAAACTAATCTGCAATTCCAACATATCCCCAATTATTCTCAATTTCATTTCTTTTCATCCAATTGTGGAATACTAAATTGGAAGAACCCTCCCACTACATTAAAAAGTAACAGGGCAACAACAAATAACATTTAAAGTGAAAAACAACTATCTGCTTCAAAAGGCCATGGCCATTGACAAGAATGGAACTTACGTATTGAAATTTTGCCTCAGGTCACAACCATATTAACTGTTTAATAATTTCCAAAAGATGCTATCTATTTGTTCATTTAACAAAGCTACAATTAATTAACAATATTAATGATTTTATTACTCAAGTTTTAAATAGAATGTCATAAAAACATTTGTATGAACTCAATCATATGCATAAATGACACAGGGGTTCTCAAACATGTCAACAAAAAGTGTTTCCAGAAAGACCAAGGCTAATATATAGAAGATATATTGATTGTTAAGATTTCTCTTAAGAACAAGACTTTAAACTTAGCTCAACCCCACAAAATTGACTTATAAAGTGAAATTTGCACCCACTTATATGTCGATATGAGACTTCCAACACATCTCTCTCATGCCGAGACATATACTTCTCATGTGTGGGACCAGACATTGATGGGTGATCCGATAACAACTCGATACCTGATAGAACAATAGACCCCACAAACAACAAATTTCACTAGAACAGAATCTAATTCACGACTCTGATACCATGTTAAGTAGACTTTAAGTCTAATTCAACCTCATAAAACCGGCTTGTATGGTATGTTTTGCACCCATTTATATAAGTGTTTTCAATTTTTATTTAAATATTCATACCATTTGTTAACCATCAGTACTTTAAAAACAATTTAAACAGAAAATTCACTGTGGAATGTGTCTTCATCTGACAAGTAAAGGGGCATCTGGTTTACAAAATGTTTTATATTTTTACTACCCCAGTCCCAAAAACATAAAATAATAAATAAACACCCTTTCCAAAGAGAAGTTCCAGATAGAATAATACCAAATAATTAAGTTCTTTGCAAATAACCACTAAAAAACCTTACACTCCAGAAAGATACATTAAAAAAGGAACTAACCAAGACAACACATGGTTAATAACATTTGATTATGAGCAAGAAACTAACATGTATACGCATTAATGCCTCTTTAGTTGCACGTTGTACATCACCATTACCATTACGCCACAGAAACACAAGCTCACAAAACAAATGCTCCTGGAAGGCATAAGAAAAAAAAAGTAGAAGTTAGGACTCAGTACGGGCTACCTTGGTATTTTTTTTTTCATTTACACAAAAAGGGCAAATTATCACACATTTTATCGCATAAAGCAAAGAAAAGGCAGCAATCATTAGATCAACTCATCAATAATCAAGAATGACAATAAAACCTTCACTTCATTCTTCAAGTCCACATAGAATTTACTGTTGAGTTTGTTCAAAACAGCGATACAAGGCTTTACACAGGCAGGGTCATCCGAATTCAGGCCCCCAAACTGAAATATCAAGAGAATGAAGTCAGTAAATTCAAAATAACAATAGGCATTATGCGAAAAATATACAAAAAGTATCTCACCCGCAATGCTTTCACTAAAAGATCTTGTAGATCATTTCCACCAGAGGGAGATGACATAACACAGCTCTACAAATAAAGTGGAACAAATTCACACCTAATCTCAGAATAAAGGTTCCACCAGTTAAAACTAAACTCAAAACACATACCTCCAGCAAAAGGCACGTTATCTGAATTTCATTGTCTGACAATTTTGGACACGACAGACTGAGTTTTTCATAGTATTGCATAAGAAAAGTGAACAACAAAGAGCCAACTTCTGGAACATGCATAAGGGCATTCCCAATTCCTTTGAACAAGGATAAAATCATTAGCTGCAAGGGATATCAACTAGTAAGTTACTTCCTCACAGTCTCAGGATTGCATAAAAACCCACATGTAACACTGTTAATCTGATATGAACGTATGAAACATTCATATATATCACTATATCTAATATATCTAATATCTATAGCTATAAGATAAATAGCAAAAATAGAAGAGAGTGAAGACATCAAACCTTTCCATAGTTAGAGAGTTTCAGCGTGGAACCCAAAATGAAGGCTATAATTCTTATTTTCGTAGGCTGATCAAACCTGAAGAGATGTGTTTGAAAACAATGTGGAATAAAGGATCTCAAAAATTAATACAAATGAACACTTTTCCAAGGAACATTGTTCACAAAAAGTAAAAATAGAAACTACAAACAAGCAAAATCAAAAAGGTCTAAGATGGAGAAAGCTACACGATGATTCACAGAAATTTGCATCGAACAATGACAATAAGTATCAGAACCAAGAAAAACTGAATATTCCTAAATGGCTAAACCTACTCTATCCCCCCTCCATCTCAACAAACAAAACAGCAGCTTAAACTCCACAACAAAGATAAGCCACACAATCTGAAACAATAAACAGATTGTAAACAAATAAACAAAAAAGAAAAACATTATTGTAAATCAAATCAAACAATGTTAAATCTATATTTGACTGAACATCTGTGAGGTGGAGCAATTTGCACCTTCTATCCTTCTTCATCCTCTAATATAATGCTAAGATTAATTCACAAAATAGTTAAGGTGCCCAAATCACATACAAATCCAAGCTGTCACAGTTGCAAAGAAGGACCACTTTGGGACATTGATGAAATTATGGTTTATATTGTCATTTTATCAATACTTGCTGGCTTACTTTTTTATTGTAGAGTCCTTTGTCTTAAGCGAAGCCTCTTGTGTAGCTGTCTTAATTGCAACCACAAGGTCGGTGATATAGTCCCACATTGACAAGCAATAGAGCAAAAATATATGATATAACTAGGAGAAAACCCTCTCCTTACCATCAATTCTTTGTGGTTGAGTTATGCCCAAACCCAAATTATAAAATGTATGAGTCTATAATAGTTCCAATGTTGGTTCATCTACAGTTGCCACACTGTAGGCTGGAAGTCCTAGGCATGATAGGGAGTTTAGAAATATGTCTCAGTTGTGGTTAACCCAAGGTAGCCTTGGTTGCAGCATCTATAAAGGTTGCTTTAATTGCAACCTCAAGAGTTTTTATTTAATCACATATCAACCAAACAAATAGCAAAAGTAGTGTATAAGTAGAGGATTGGATTTTAAGTCGAATCATTTAATTAAACTTGAATTGGATATTTTTTTGGATTTTGAAAATTCAAAATCAAGGAGATTTAAGACAACTCGGACCGGACCACACCAAAGCCAAGTTTCGTTAAGCCAGACCTAGGTTAGATTGCAGTCAAGATAGGCCAGGTCAGGCCCAACATCAAGTCGTATTTGGCCTAAGTCAAGCTAGGCTAGGAAAAACCTAGATAAGTCTTGGATAGGTCAGGCCATATTAGAGATTGATGTAAAAACATTCAGTTCTTCAATTGAATGTTAGTTTTCTGTTTTCTGTAACCTATTTAGAAACCTTTAGAGCCTATATATACTCGCCTTGTATTCTGTGATTTCATTTAACTGAAATATCATACAGTTCAGTTTTGGTTTAATCTTTTCTTCAAATCGTTTTTTTGATAGGCCCAAAAATTAGTTCGACTAGAACCATGTTTAGTTGGTTGGTCTAAGCTCATTGAGTCTTTCAAGGGGATAAACAGAGGAGATTTGGTACCATTGAGTTATGACCAAACTCATATATTAGAAACCTAACACCATCTCCTATCCAAAACTTTAAGACAATGGGTTCATGGTGTCTTTTTTCTTATATGTTGCTCAACTTCCTTATTTCTACCAAATGTGGGACACTCACTTGGGCAAAGTTGGCCCACAACAGTCTGAATAGAGATAAGCCTACAAGGTCAAGGCCAAGTCAAGCTAAGTCAACGAGGCTTGAGTCTAAGTCAAAACAGGTTGAGCCCATGCCATGTTGAGTTGGACCTTCAAATCCAAGTTAGACAAGACTCAGATGGAGTTGGGTCAAGCTTGGTCCATGTCAAGATAAGTTGGGTGAGACCAAGGTCAAACTGTGTTGGTTGGGGCCTAGGGCGGGCCATGCTGGACAAGCCGGTTGGGTTGAGTAACTTCAAGTTTGAGTCAAAATCAAGCTAAGCCCTGTTGGATCCAAGTTGGGTCGAGTCTAGGTAGAGAAAAGTCAATTCAGGCCTATGTCAGGAAAGGTTGGGTTGGGCAAAAGGAATGCAAAGTTGGAATGGATCTTCAAGAATCCAATCCATGATCACCACTAGTCATTTGTCAAACATCATCATTTAGATTTTAGAAACGAAAAGGCTTACAAGGGGACTTTATCCAAATGTTCTCCACATTTAAGAAGATCAAGTATACTATGCCGAAAGATATTTCACAAAGCAGCAGCTAAAGCAATGAATATAAAAAACAGTTCTACAGAAATAAAGTGCAGCTATTGAAATAAGAATGATAAGAATTTCTATAATAACATAAAAAATACCTTTTTTCAACATTTTGAGGTACCAAAATGTTTTGATGCTCCAAGTTGTTTGTAAAGGATGAGCTCAAAGTGGATGCAAATAGTGAAGGAAGAAATTTCTTGTCGGACAATATGAATGTTTTCAGCTGACTCATCAGGGAGAGAAGCTCACCCACGAAATGAAACCATGAGGCATTGTTCCCTGTTCTTATCAGTATTAGATACTTACAAAGTACTAAGGTGAAATTAATAAAGCATTGCGGACTACATCAAATTATTCTAACATTACCATTTTTCTTGCCAGCATGCTCAAAATGACACCACAATGTATACAATGAATCAATACAGTCCATGGCAGCAACCCTTATATTCTGGAAGAAATTAGAAAGATGCAAAGAAATTATCAGCAGCCAACAACACTCCCACAAAAATTTAAAAAAAGAAAAAGAAAAAACAGCAAAACCATGAATAAAAATAACTTGAGATACGTTGACAAGACAATTTGCCAACAATTACAAATAGGCAATATACAGAAAAGAGGGGGAAAAATAGCAAGTTTAGAGAATAAAGCTAACAGAATCGTACCTGAGTATCACTCGCTAAAGGAACAAGAACAGACGGGAATTCAGCTAAAAGTCCAAGTTTCCATCTATCTGGTTCCAGGCTACACAGAAATGCATAGCATTGAAGACTTTCAACCTGGACTGCAGCAGAAACACCTGCAAAATGGAATATTCAACCCAAAAATCAAGCCAATTGGAACTTATATGACTTCTGAACCATAAAATGTTAGCTATAGAATACCTACGCAGTTTGGAATTATAACAACACAACTGCACTTGCATAGATGGAAAAACACTAAATTTGGTTGGGCATATATGCATTAATTAAACATATATTAATGCTGTGATTAGAATCAGACAAACAAAGATATTTAAAAGCTCTTTTGGTGTGAGATAAACCCATGGACTCCACAAATATCTCAGTTTTGAATAAAAAATTAGAATAAATACTTATAAAAAAAAGACAGTGTAGAAGGCTCTGGACTGACTTTCAATAGCAACTTCAACCTAATGGTTCCAAAGACTTAAGATCTAAAAGAGAGAAAAAAAATGTTTCTCAAAGTTCTTATTTCATTTCTACTCTTAAGCTTACATTTATAGAACTAGAGAGAGTGCTCTCTAGTTGTAACACACTTAACACAACTCACACACAACTCATACACACTCACACACAGCTCATACACACTCACACACAGCTCATACCCACTCACACATAAACCAATAATTCTAACACTCCCCCTCAAGCTGGAGCATACAAATTGTATGTGCCAAGCTTGGAACAAATAAACTCAATCCGAGGTTCCCTTTAGTGACTTAGTCAACATATCTGCGAGTTGGTCATTTGATCCAACAAACTCAGTACATATTTCTTTTGACAATAACTTTTCCCGAACAAAATGACAATCAATTTCTATATGTTTGGTTCTCTCGTGAAACACTGGATTTGATGCAATGTGAAGAGCAGCTTGGTTATCACAATACATCTTCATACTCTGGATGTCACAGAAGTTAAGTTCTTGAAGGAACTGCTTTACCCATATAAGTTCACATGTTAATGAAGCCATTGCCCTATATTCAGCTTCAGCTGTTGATCGAGCCACTACATTTTGTTTCTTACTTTTCCATGAGATAATGTTTCCTCCAAGGAAAACACAATATCCAGTAGTAGATCGTCTATCAATAGGAGAACCTGCCCAATCAGCATCACAATATCCTGATACCTGAAGGCTTCCTTTTTCTTCATATAACAGCCCTTGCCCAGGAGCCTTTTTTACATACCTTAGAATGCGAATGATAGCATTCCAATGGCCAACACATGGAGCTTGCATGAACTGACTAACCACTCCAACTGCAAAAGATAGATCCGGCCTTGTAATAGTAAGATAGATTAGTTTCCCAACTAGCCTCCTATATCTCTCTGGGTCGGAGAATAACTCACCTTCTTCTGTTGTCAATTTTTGATTTGGATCCATAGGGCTATCAACCGGTCTACAATCAATCATGCCTGTTTCTTGCAAAATATCCAGAGCATACTTCCTTTGGGAGATTACAACTCCATCTTTTGACTGAGCTACTTCAATGCCTAGGAAGTATTTGAGGCTCCCAAGATCCTTGGTTTGGAAATGTCTACACAAATACTCCTTCAGTTGAGATATTCCAGCAGTATCATTTCCTGTAATAACTATATCATCAACATATACTATCAAGTAAACACATTTCCCTGGAGATGAATGATAATAAAAGACTGAATGATCTGCTTCACTGCGTCGTAGCCCAAATTTTTGAACAATGGAGCTAAACTTTCCAAACCAAGCACGTGGTGATTGCTTGAGCCCATATAGAGATCGGTTCAATTTACAAACCATACCAGACTCCCCCTGAGCAACAAACCCAGGAGGTTGCTCAATATAAACCTCTTCCTCAAGATCACCATGGAGAAAGGCATTTTTGATATCCAATTGATGAAGCGGCCAATGACGAATGGTTGCCATTGCAAAGAACAATCGAATGGTAGTCATCTTTGCCACAGGAGAGAAGGTATCACAATAATCAAGACCATAAACCTGAGTGTACCCTTTTGCAACCAGTCGAGCTTTGAGTCTATCAATGTCACCATTAGGACCGACTTTAATTTCATATACCCATCGACAACCAACAGCCTTTTTGCCTGGGGGAAGTGGCACAAGCTCCCAAGTATGACTATGGTCAAGAGCCTGCATTTCTTCAATCATGGCGTGTCGCCATCCAGGATGATCAAGTGCTTCCTTCACAGTTTTAGGAATAACCACAGGAGACACTGAGGATAAAAGTGAATAAAAGGAGGGCGACACTCTGTGATAACTAAGAAAATTATAAATGGGATGAGGATTTCGAGTGGAACGATTACCTTTTCTGAGAGCAATGGGCCAACCAAAATCATCTTCACCAGGAGGCGTGACAGGAGATGGTGACGAAGAAGAATCTGAAGAAGGAGATCCACCATTTTCTGGAAGAGGATTATCCATCGGGGTACTGTGTCGAAGGTTATCAGTATGTGGAGAGGAAGGTTCGAGAGGACCTTGGGTATTACTTGGATTGACTGAGGTATTTGAGATATTAGACTCAACTAGAATAGGAAGTACCTGTTGGAGGATATGAACATCTTGAACAGATGGAGAGAAGAAAGGTGTCTGTTCAAAGAAGGTAACATTAGCAGACATGTAGTATTTCTTGGTTTCAGGAGAGTAACATCGATACCCTTTTTGAAGTCGAGAATAGCCCAAAAAGACACATTTGATCGCACGAGCAGAGAGCTTGTCAAGTCCCGGAGACATGTCATGAACAAAACAAACACAACCAAAGACTCGAGGAGAGGTGTGAAAGAGAGGGTTATTGGGAAAGAGAACGGAGAAAGGAACTTTATTATTGAGAGAGGAGGAGGGCATTCTATTAATAAGAAAACATGCAGTTAAGATGGCATCCCCCCAGTGATGAATAGGAATGTGAGCACCAAGCAAAAGAGTACGAGCCGTTTCAACCAAGTGTCTATTTTTTCTTTCGGCTATACCATTTTGCTGGGGTGTATGAGGACAAGTGGACTGATGCAAAATACCATGGGAGCTAAGAAGTGAAGAAAAAGTTGATGAGAAATACTCTTTAGCATTATCACTTCTTAAGACTTTAATTACTTGGCCAAATTGGTTTTTGATTTCATTCAAAAAGGATGTGAAAATAGGTAACAATTCAGAGCGATCTTTCATCAGATAAACCCAAGTACATCTAGAATACTCATCAATAAAGGTAACAAAATACCGAAAACCAAAAGAAGAGACGCGACTAGGTCCCCAGACATCAGAATGAATAATAGAAAAACTAGAAGTACACATTGATTGAGATCTTTTAGGGAAGACAGATCTAACATGTTTTCCTAGTTGACAGGACTCACATTCTAAAGTTTGAAGACCACTAAGTTCAGGACACATCTTTTTTAATTTTGACAAGTTAGGATGGCCAAACCGATCATGTAACACTTTAGGGGGAAGAGCGGCAACACAAGATACCCGTGGACGAAATCCAAAATGGTATAAACCTCCAGCTTCATATCCTTCTCCAATCTGTCTCCCCGAGCCACGCTCCTGTATAACAAAAGATTTTGAATCAAACGTTATTGAACAGTTTAATATTTTGGTTAACTGACTTAGGGAAATTAAATTGAATGGACAGTTAGGAACAAAAAGAACGGATTTTAGAGTTAGAGAGGGAGACAGGGAAACTTGACCGATTCCCTTTGAACAAGTTTTAGAGCCATTTGCAAGGGTAATGAAATGAGGTTTTTCTTGGAGAGAAAGATTTGAGAACAATGAGGTATTACCAGAAATGTGATCAGAAGCACCCGAGTCAATTACCCATGAATTTGGACCTGCCATGGATTGAGAAATGCAAGCTGTGGATGTGCTTGAGGACTGAGATGATTGTGCCAAGCTGTTAGACTTTAAGCGCAGATACTCTTGATACTCTTCCTCAGTAAACTTGGAGTTGGAAGTGGAAGTTTCAGCCTGAGAGATATTGGCGGTTTTTGAAGGAAAGCCATGCAAGGAGTAGCAGTTTTCTTGGGTGTGACCCATCCTGTTACAGTAAGAGCATTGACGTCCCCGACCTCCACGTCCTCCACGTCCTCCTCCTCTAGTTCCACGTCCTCTTCCTCGCGTGGCAACCATGACAGATGGTTCTATTGTTTCATGAGTTTCCTGAGACTGAGGCACAGGAACACGAAGAAGACGTGTGGTCAAGGCTTCCAAGGAAGGGACTTCATGACTTGTCAGAAGTTGATCTCTGATGTGATTCAAATCTGGATGCAAAGCACGTAGGATCATTACCATATAATACTGGTCAAGCTTCTTTTTGATATCTTCTGAAGATTCCAAGAACATTCTCAATTCTTCCACAGCTGCTTGGGCTTCCGTCATGAAGGAGACCATATCATGGTCTGTCATTTTGAGACAGGCGAGCTTGTTTGCGGTATCATAGAGACGTTGAATATCATTAGCATAAATGCTTTGGGCTTTCTTCCAAAAGGTGTGACATGTCTTGAAGGCTCTAAGAGATATCAAAAGTCGGGGTTCCACAGATTGCCACAATAGGGCACACAGTTGAAAATCAGCTTGTTTCCATTGTTCAGCTTTGTCAGAAGGTACTTGACTCTCATCCTGCTCAAGGTGGTCATAACGTCCTTGACCAAGGAACCACATTTCTACAGCAGCAGACCAAGACATATAATTCTTTCCATTTAGCTTTTCGGAAGTGATTGAGGGACTTCCAGAGAAAGAAAGAGCACTTCCAGATGCCATTTTTCAAAGAAAGAATAAGAAAAACCGTGTAGGACCCGAAAACCCTAGAGGGTTTCTTAAGGTTTTCTTAAAGAGAAGCTTCTAGACCCACTAAAGTAAGATTTTGAGGGTCAGAACGGACAGAGGAGCTGAGGACGACAGCTATGGAGGTGGCGCGGAGACTTTCCGGTGAGCAGATGGCGGCGCGTGGGCAGCACGCGCTTGTTCGCAGCGCACAAAGCGGCGGCGCGTGACGGAGCGTGGAGGAGAATCAGGCGAACCCACCGGTGGGGTTGGCTTTCGCGTGAAGAGGCGAACCAGATCCAGTGGTCGCCGGACGGAACTGTGACGGCGGACGGCGGCGGACGGCGGCGGACAGATACCTGGATGGCGGATAACCAAGTTGAAGAACTTGAAACTGCAGTTGACAGCTGCAGATAGTGGCGAGACAGCCGCAGACAACGACTAACGGCACCGGACAGGTGCGACCAGCAGTGACAGTGCTGGTGGACAACACACGGAAACCAGAGCCGGATGAACCCGCTCTGATACCAACTTAAGATCTAAAAGAGAGAAAAAAAATGTTTCTCAAAGTTCTTATTTCATTTCTACTCTTAAGCTTACATTTATAGAACTAGAGAGAGTGCTCTCTAGTTGTAACACACTTAACACAACTCACACACAACTCATACACACTCACACACAGCTCATACACACTCACACACAGCTCATACCCACTCACACATAAACCAATAATTCTAACACAAAGAATAAAATTCCTCTTCTCCAACAGAAATCATTTGCACAAAAGTACTAAAGAAGTAGATGAAAGGATAAAAGGGGCTTTCCATAGAAGTGCTTAAGGATTTAGAATTTACCCAATAGTCCACGTGAATTTACCCAGGTTTACTCAGAAAAGAGTTTAATAGTGAGTTAACTCGTTTTCTCAATCTAGGATCACAAACTCGAAAGAGTTTAATGTTAACTCGAGAGTTTGACACCCTTGCTCTCAAGTACCATTCTCATAAATTTATTCTTCAAGTAAACATTCTATTCTCACTTAAAAAAAAATACTTTGAGAAGAGGGTTTCTCTGATATTAGTTTTTCTAAACATCATACATACTTCAAATACAAGAACCAATGCATCTTAAATTGTTCTCTCGTAAAATGATTTGGCATTGGATATGTTTGCACTGTTAAATAAATATTAATAGACCACGCCGTTGGGAAAAAAATACAATCCAGCATATCCACAACAGAAGTATCAAAAACAGTGTCCAACAAAAAGCCATGAGAATCAAAAGAAAAAGATCAAGTATATAGCAACCTTCCTCTGTGAAAAACTTAGACAAGAGACAAGAAGGCGATATTCTGCACTGCACTGCTAAGTGATGGAGGTGTTTACGGAATGCATGCTTCAAATTTGAGGAGGCAAAAAAAACAAACAGATTCCTTATCTTGCTGACCCACTTATCACCATCACGCTGCATTTTGTAAAAGGTTCATTCATCCAATCAGTGATGGAAAAAAAGGAGTCTAGTAGCAAATTCTGAGAAGGATAGCAAGTTCATAAGACATTGATTACAGGATTACAAAAATGACAAAGGAATTCCTAACCAGTAGAATGTCAGAAGGTGCTACAGATAGTAGTAGTTCTAACAGCCTCCAAAATATGCAAATCATAACCTTCACGTTTATAGGCCTTAGATTGGCATACAAAAGATCTTTTAAGAAATCCTTGCACTGCCACTCTAGCATTTCAGAATTGAACTGCAAAACAATTCCCAACAATTGAAACAGTAACAAGTAAAATTTAGCTTCTCAGCACAGAAAAACGAGACAAATAATGAACTAAGAAAAACAGCATGCAAGTAAATCCTATGTACCTCATCCAATACGACATCAGCCCCTACTGAAGTTTCCCATTCAGCCTTTAGAAAAGGAAATAGACATTCAAATAGTGCATAAATGTCTTCTTCGTCTTTAATCACAAGAAAAAAAGTCAATTAATTACAAGTTTATGACTAACATCTAATAGAAAGAAACAAACTACAACTAAGGAAAGCTAAGATATAGCTCAAAACATTTATTTCTGACATGTGTCAAAACGTTATTGTTTTCAATCATTCAAAAAAATAATATATTTATGTAGTTATGAACTGTGAAAACATGCATAGACAGACGGTAAGCAATAGTTATGGAATTACTTTTCTTGATCCCAAAAAGTACCATTACATTGGTATGTGAAGGAAAAATGAAATCCTAATAAAAGGAAACAAATCTCCTAAAATAAAGCAAACAAATATCCAGGTATAGAGACTCTAAATCTGGAGCAAATCTACCAAATCTCTTCATCCCAGTCCCTTGACTTTAGGGATTTCTTACAAACAAATATATATTCATTATCCGATCAATCTATTTTTACTGTACACCAAATGTGCAATATTTACTCCCATATCTCGACATTGACTATTTCTGAAAATATGTAATTCAAAAAGAGAAGGAGAAAGTAAACCTTTTGGTTTTATACAAAGAGACTGCAAGAGAACAAAAAAGAAGAGTGTCTTTGACAACTCCAAATCACTGCAGCATTCCACAAACCAATTAACATGGTCTTCAGGATGGACCAAGAAATTTTCAGCCATTTTATTGACAATCTTCAAGTTAATTGAAGATAAACTTCCAGGTATCAATGCCTGCAATTTTACTTCCAAGAGTCAGTAAAGTGAAAGGCGATTGCCAAATTCTTTTGACAAACATATTTAGGAGTGGCTGTTCTTACTGATGAATAACTAATGACTTTGATAAAACCCTATACATGTACTAGTGTGGTATTTGATTTAGATATCGGAATGTGTCCAACACTTTCTGTATTTATACAATTATTTCATTTATATCATATTCAAATCTGATTTATTTTTCTTTCCTCCCATCAAGGGATCTTGTAAATTTTAATTACTCCCTTCAACTACTGTACCATTATAAATAAAGTTAAGGAACCTGTATGCTCAAGCATTTCACAATATTTAGTGTTCTTCAATACTAGTGACATATCATGTTCATGTCCTGGACACTTTCGCCAATCCTAGAGAATCTTGAGTTTGACAAACTTGGGTTTTTTTGACAAATAGATTTAAATTTCTTCTCACTGTAAGTTATACATTAAATATAAATTTAGAGCAAACTAGTTCAAAAGGCAGATACTTACCACTTCTCCCGATGAAGCCATGAAAATATTCTTATAAAGTGGCCAGTTTATTTTGTTGACTAGTCCCAAAGCTTTTACATTCAAGCTCTGTGTCTGCGCAAAGCAAAATAAGAGCAAGGGAAATATAAAAACAATTTAGTTAGAAGAAACAAGATCATAATATAATAAATTTTTTATCCAAAATACAAATTAATCAGAATTTAGCCACTACCTGGGTTAGAACAATGAGTAATGGAAAAATCATAGCAGCAATGTTTTTCAAGTAACCGGTATGATCACCGAAGTAAGAGATAGCTTTCTTTAAACAAGTGACTGCAACTTCACCATTTAGACTATCGCTATCAGCAGAACCTACAAGAAAATGCGGTGGTTAAAAGATGCAGTGGAGAAAGAGCACAAAGTAATTGTTTTATTCCCATTATTTAATTCCACCAGCCACTCTATGGTTAGATGCATCATCCTTGATGAATCTCTAATATGGAAACAAGCAAAAGACCATTGTTTAAAGACTACCAAAACACAAACATCTCTGTGAAGCCAAATTCATCCATATCCATGGACATAACATAACTGGAATAAGTTTATTAGACCAAAACAGGAAACAAGCTGTAATTTTTTGAAGACAATATATACTCGAGTAACAGTAGAACAGCAACAATTTACACATTCCTCAGAACATGTTTTGGTGAACTAGAACCAACAGTCCCATCACTACGCTTCCATTCTTCTAATTTAAACTTTAATACAGACATTATCCAATTAAATTTTCTTAATAATTGACTGTACAATCTAAGATAAGCATTGACAGCTCGAATCATCATATGGTGAAAAACTCCAAAAAGAAGCATATGACCCAACAGCTATAACTATCCAGTCATCATAAAGGAAAAACACATTTTGATACAAATAAACATAAAAATGGACAACGAGACACCCTTCAACAAAGAAATGGACAAGAATGAGATCGATGAACAAATCAATCCCAATAGACACGTTCAAAAAACACCAAGGAGACTTAGACATTTATAAGACCACATTTATTTCTCTAATCATAACTCCCACCACTAACATTCATACATCAAAATCCATACAGAATGTATTCAAAGAACAAAATCCTTTTCCCAATATACCAATAAGTCAATGCACGCTGCATATCATTGTAGTGCCACAACACAACATAAACATATAGGATAAACTTCTACCTAATTATTTATAATATACCACCAATTACCTGAAAGCAGTTTGTCCATGCATCTTCTTAGCACATTCAGTAGTGCATCAAGAAGCTTAGAAGAATCTATTACATTTGGCAAGCCATCAACACGTAAAGCTGCTTGAACAACTGTTAGTTCTGTATCATCTAGCAGTCTTAATATGGCCTCTTGAACGTTTATAAGATTCTGATAACCAAGATGTATGTTGGGGTTAGTCAAAAGTCAAAGACTTTGAATACGCAAAGACAGCATCAACTCGTCCTAACAAAATCTCTGACCATATTATAAATATTTCCCCAAGAAAATGATATCAATTCATAATTTCATTCATAAATAGCATAAACCATGATGATAATCAGTTGATGCATAGCTTATTGATATAATTGATTATGGCAGACCAAAAACTAATTAATAAACTACTCAATGCTACCACAACCAGACCTTTGGCCTCGTACCTACAGCAAACTTCTTACTAGCATTTTCCATTCGTAGTCAGACATTGCAGGGTAATATAATATATCAGAATTTCTAAATACAACAAGTATTTAAAACTGGTATTTGACAGCAACATTTGTTAGCTCAACCATGTCCAACGAATAAAATATAAGAAAAGTAATATGCCACCAGTATCAGAAATTACAAGTACTGTACACAAGGAGGAATCAATTTACAGCATTCTAACTTACACCCGATCTTGCATCATTAAAAAATTAATTTTTTGTTGAACCAACAATTGATTTATAATAACATATTAGCAAAATTTATCTATGTAAAATACTGTAAAATATGGACGGTAAGAAGAAAATTAAATGGTTTATATTTTGTAAAATATGGACAATAAGAAGAAAAATAAATGGTTTATATTTTCTGTTGGAAGTCCCACATCGACTAGAGATAAGGCCAAATGATAATATATAAGTGAGGTGCAAACCTCACCTTACAAGCCGGTTTTGTGGGGATGAGTTAGGCATAAACTCACTTTCTAATATGGTATCAGAGCCATGGTTAGAGCCTATCCTAGCGAGTTCTAAGTGGGCATTCTATTCTTCTATTCCACCCGCTATCGGACCGTTATCGGACCACCCAATTTCTACTATCACGCACGAGATGTCTATACCTCGGCGTGAAGGGGGTGTGTTGGAAGTCCCACATCGACTAGAGATAAGGCCAAATGATAATATATAAGTGAGGTGCAAACCTCACCTTACAAGCCGGTTTTGTGGGGATGAGTTAGGCATAAACTCACTTTCTAATAAAAGTATACTTTAAATTAATTTTGAAGTATATAATTGATGTGTCCAAAAATTTGGATTAACCTAAAACAGCTTTTGAGATAAAGTTATACAGTAAAATGTTATTAAATGGCGAGAGTGGGTGTAACTTATACCAAACAAAGGAGGAAACAGAATTTAATGTTCTTTACAAAAAAAATTGGCACCAAAAGTGCTTTACAAAATATATACAAACAAATGAGAAACAGAATTTAATGTTCTTCAAATATTGTCAGATGAAAAATACAAATTAATGGAAACATAAGGTTTTTGGAAGGATGGGAAAACTAGAAGAGCAGATATACCTTTGAACCATCCTTGGTTTCCGGAATAACAGAATAATCTAAATCAAGCAGTGTAGCACGACGAACATCAGCCTATAACATCAAAATTTATCATTATTGTACATGATACACATATAGATTTATATAAACCAGATATTCAATAGAAGAGCTATAGTAGTACCTTCGGATGATACAGGCCAAACCAAACTTTTGAGTGTGAGATATCAAGTGCAGAATCCAAATTTCCATCTAACAACTTACACAAAACCTTATACAACGAATCATCTTTCTTGGAACGCGCTTTGTTTTCCTGTTAAACATATTCAAAGTTGAACACATTATAAACTATCAGACAATGCGTGAGAACAAAAAGGCAGAAAATTCATCAGCATGCCTGAAGGAAATGATGAACTGCACCACGTAGTTCCGAAGGGTACTTTGTATTGAAAATAATCAGAATCTTCTTTGCCCAGCCAGCTAACCAACAATTGACAAACCAACATTATGAAAATAATCTAAGCAGCCAATATTAACAGACTAGTTGTAGATTTCTATTAAAAAACATAAAGCCAGTACAGAGCTAAGTTAGAAAAGGCAACAAAACAAAATAAAAATATACACCAACTACTGAAAACATAAAAAGCACACATTTTAATGATTTAATGTGTGTTATTTAACAAGTTCATACTATGATACACAATTAGATGACACCCAGTTCATTAGACAGTTAATCAACTGAGTTAATGATGCCTAACCACACTCAACATGGATTGTTGGCAGCATTAATGTATTGAACAGTAGTCTATGCAATTCCTTGATTCCTTGAGTTACTGTTCATCTTTTTTCACAGTCTTTGGACTTCCTTATAAATCCATACATGCTATTCAAAGGTGAAAGTATTAAAAAGATGAGTGTGTAGTTTCTAAACAAATAAAACTTCCCCTGTTGAAGGCATTAGACTTCAAAGTCAAATTTTCTTTCCCAAGTTTCATACAGGGTTAAACTATTAAAGAATGGACTAAAGTTCCTTGACAATGGCATCATTTTCAACAGTGTGATCCAAGAGTTTGGCTTCCTATTAACAGGAGCTTTCCATGCAGTATGAATGAAGTAATATCAGCATTCGATATAATGCTATGCTTTGCTCTGGTGTTTCAAATGCCAGTTCTTATTATTTATATAGACAATACACGCCTTTTCTTACGTAATACTGATACAGAAAACAAACCAGTGCTATGTAGAACAATTTTAACATCATATATATATTGCACAGAAAGTTCTGATTCGGGAAAATAATTTCCGAATAAACTAACAAATAAAGCTTCTTTGCCTAAAAAAGAAGCTAATACAAACACAGAGTAAGTTCAAACTTAACAGTTAAAGAAAACTTACTCATAACATAAAAAGGCCCGCATGATCATTGCTTTCAGAATTCAGAAGAAAATACAAACAGGTACAAAAAAAATTGTTTACAGAAGCTTCTAAAGGTTCATTGATTCACTCTCAATATGAATTATTATTAAGCTCAGCCTTATGAATTACAACAAGATATATAATTAGGGGTACAGAACTAAGTAATGAGCTCTTTACAGTACAAAATCAGATGTACCTGACATGGAAGAAGTTGAGTCACCAACTTTTTGTGATAATTTCACACAAGTTGAAAGAATTGTCATGACCACGTGATCAACAAAACTGTTTATGGGGATAATTTCTATCAAGGATAGCAAAGTCTGCTGACAGTATTCATCAGAACTGCAATCCGTAGTTGTTATAATCAACACAAGACACATGCCTCTATAAAATATGACTTGAAGCATATATGCACAGAAAGACAATCATACAATGCTCACCTGCAGTCAATCAGGGAGTCCAAAAGCACACGAAGAAACTTTTCAATATTGAACTCCTTAGATAATTCTGATAAAACCCCTGCCAGGTCCCTACATAATTAAAAGGGATTAACTATGGTATAAATATAAATAAAGAAAAGGGAACAGTTCAAGGACAGTGATTATGTAAAAGTTGAGCAGTTCAATTTGACTACCTTATTTTATTTAAAACCTCCAAGGCCTTCGTTGGTAGGATTTCAACATTTTGAGACTAAGAAAAATTCCAATATAACAAGTTAAAATAAAAATATAGCAAGATTCAGAAATAGATATTGCATTGTGAAAGGAAATTGGATAAATACTATTTACCACCCAAACATCAAGGATTACACTAGTACCTGAACAACATTTATTAAAGTAATAAGGGACAGTCGAAACCAATAGATATCTGTCATCTGTATAGCCTCGCCATGAGCAACCTCAGCAACTGAACGTATCAGACTATTCAAAAGCTTGGGAGCTAATGCAGCTTTGTTTCCAAGCAAACCAATGATCATCAAAGAACCAGCCTGCATATGAGGAAAATTTGAAAGACAATTGTTTCACAAGGTACCAAGAAACGTAGCACAAAAATTGTTAGAATATGTCAAATAATTTACTATATCTTAAATCATGTTTTAGTATTAGTTTGCCAATATTCTCATAATATCTTAAGATTGCTCAATGATTAAAGTAAAAAATAGTTAGAGTTAGAGTTTCTTGTTTAAGAATATACCATGACATTGCAAATCATTATAATTATGACCAGTATAGGATCATCCAAAGTCTCTATTTTCTACTTTACCTCCCTCTACACCTAAAACCTCACCTTTCAATACATAAAATAAGTCCTCAAAATGAGGTCAAGCATACATATAATATAATCACAGTTTACGATTGTGATAACACAGTTCCCTCAACATTTGTGGATAAGTAAAAGGATCAGATCCGAAATAATGCTATGATATCAATTGCTTAAACATATCGTATAGATTGTAACATGAGCTTGTCTAAGAATATTCTACATTTATGGAAACAAATTATAAAGAATGTACGAAATAATTTAAGACAATAGACAAAGAAACAGTGAATAACACTTGTTAACAAAGTGGGTTAGCCTCACTTATACCAAATTATAAACGCTACATGACTATTCTTATTAGTGATGAGTAATATTGCATTAGAGGATATTTTGGAACAGAAAAGCAAATTCATTAAGTCTACCATCGGCAAGTAAATAAACAGCTAACTAATGAGAAAGTAATCACAAAATATATTGCAGTGTGATGTCTAAATATAATCAGTTCTAAATTCTAATGCACAGAGATAATTTCCTTTGAATCTAACCTTGTGATCTGAAACTCCATTAATGCCAGGCTGAAGACCAGATACCACAAAAGGAAGTATCCTCTTTACAAGATCATCGTCTACAGTTACAACAGTACCCAAAACCTCAACAAAAACAGCAGTACAAAAACCAATAAAAAGCCTTGAAGGTTGAGACTTTTTAGACGGAGATGCCTGTAACCAAATGCTCTGATATCTAATTAGATTCCTGTAGACCACTTCCAAATTCACAACTAAACACAAAAAAGAAAATTACTTACGTAGTTGCATAGAGCATCTAATATGCCCTTGTCACGGATGCACTGCTGCACTATGACCATCCTAGGAGGCGGTGCACCAGACGCTTTAACACCATCAAGAAACCCCCATTTAGTATTCCTTTACAGAAATTAAGTGAGACATTAGAAGCCAAACTAATAGTTCACATCAGAAGCCAGTCAAATAGTTCACATCACAAGCAAACCAAAAACACATAATCATATCTTTCTAACCTTGTATCAAGTATCTGTACTATTCGAACGAACGGATGTGTGTCATGGTACGGCAAAGAACACAAAATCAAATCCTCGATGTTGTACACATGAATCCTGAAACTCAAACAGACCACATAAAAAAAACAAAACAGAAAAGGTAAAGGAGGCGGGGCAAAATGAGATTATCAGCATAACACCTCGAAGAAGAAGACAATCCATAACACTGGTCAAGCAACCGTAAAATATCAAAATCAAGTCAAGTACTCACTTGTGTCTACGTATCAAGTACTCAAGCGTTTTAAGAGCAGGCCGAAGAAGAAAATATCCAGAAAGCAGTCTTAAATACGAAGCAATGGAGATATTAAGTTGATTATTCTGTTCTATTCCCATCAACTCTCTATCCAACTCCTTACTCCTGTGACTAAACAAATCGTTCTTATAGTTCCTGAACCGCTCATCCTTGCCAATAAGAACCTCTAAACCTGAAATAGCCAAAAAAAATGTAACCAAACACAAAACAGAATATAAAGTAGCAACACGCTTCATATGCTCCACTCGTCACGATTAGCATAGTGCAAAACTTTATTGGATTAGGTGAATTGCACAGTTGCACCAGCTTGGTTGAAAAGAGAATGAGTAAAATGAGAAGCAAATTGAGAAGATTGACCTTCAAGAGCGAGGGAGAAAAGAGTTTCGATATCGATGTCCGCGGCTTCTTTGGGATCGAACAATATTGAAGGACGGGTGAATGGCCGCTTGAGAGGCTCGGAGTCGGCTTTGGCGAAGGACCTTAGAGTTTCTAATTGCGAGGCTAAGGAGGTCGCCATTGTTAGGGTTTAGCACCAAAACGAAGCTTAAACAGTTTTGGTTTTGGTTCTTCTGTTTATGCTTCTTCTGGTTCTTCTCTCCGGAGCAACCAAATTAAAACACAAGGAAGAAAGTATTATATTTGTGGCACTCTGAACTACCTTAGGGTTTAGGGTTTTTGTGTTTCAAATGGTCAAAGCTCCTTTCCAAGTCGTTCCACTCTTTTAATCAATATTTAAATGAAAATAAGAACTTAAATTTGTTAATTGCTCAAACATTTATTTGATAATGTTAAATAATTTAATTATGGTATTTCTTTTTTTATCTATTTTTTTAGATTTTATTTTATTCTAAAACAACTATTTAAAGTAACTATTTATAAATGAAAACTATATCTTTTAATTATATTTATTTTTGTAATTACCATTTTATTTTGTTAATAAGTTTTTAAAAAGTTGATTTTTTAGTTATTTGATATTATTTATATTTCTTATATATATATATATATATATATATATATATATATATATATATCTTTTGATGTAGTATGTGCATAAAAATTATTTTACATTTTTATCTACTTATTTTATTTTTAAATTTATTTGTCATAAAAATTAAAATATATTTTTACACTATTTTTTATTTTTTTGCAATTTTTATTTAATTAATCATCTAATAAATGATTACAATAATAACTTATATTTATTATTTTTTTTCCATATTATTTTTTCTATTTTTAATTTTATTCTTTTATAATTTCTAAATTACAATATAAAAAAACGATATTAGAAAAATTACTTTATTATTCATATTTATTAGAGAGAGATAGATAGATATATATTTTGTCATAGAAGTTATTTTACTTTTTATTTTATTTTTTAATTAAATTTTCATAAAAATTAAAATATATTTCTATATTATTTTTTTCATTCTTAATTTTATCCTTTTATAATTTTAAACTAATTAGTCATTTAATAAATTATTAAAAAAACAACTTATATTTAAAGAGCTAATTTTTTATACTATTATTTATTTTTATTTTATTTTTTAATCATTTTTAAATAATTATTCATTTAATAAATTATTAAAAATCATTTATATTTAAAGTATTAATTTTTTTCTATATTTTTTCATTTTAAAATATTAATTAAACGAGTGTTGGAATATTCATTTTTCACACATGAACACATTAATCTTCAAAAAAAATATTAAAAGTGAAAAAAAAAAGGTATATACAGATAACTCATGAAAAAGTAAATTACAAAATGGTATCAATATGTATTCTTTAATTATATATTAATCATTATTTTCAACTATAAATTTTGATCAATAAAAAAAACACTTACGAAAAAGTGTACAAACGAATACAACTTTATTTTAGAAGTTCATAAGTCTCTCTCTTTTATTTCAAAATGGATTGATGATATTTATATAATTGTTTTAATTTTCTTCGTTTTTCCTTCCTCTCTTCATCGTCCATATATTAAAAACCGAGTTCTAGATAAGACAAATTATACATTTATCATCTAAAGGTACCTATTTTTGTTTCTTCAGTATTGCATATTACATAAATAAATATTATTTTTAGTTCAACTGATGGTATTTTACCATTTGTCCACGTCTAAAACTTTAAACACTTAAATCTATTTTTAGTGGAGATAGTCTTATGAATATGTACTTTAAATTTTTATAAAAAATTAATCATGTTTAAATGTTCAACTTCTAAAAATCAAACAGTTTTTGTTCAATATTAATATTTTATTCAATATTACCATTTTATTTAATTTATTTATATAAATGAAAAAAAAATGTGAATTGGATTATACTTGGAATAAATGAGGAAACGACCATTTTGCTGATGTCATGGGATGTTGGATTTTGCGATGAAGAGTAGAAAGAAGGATTGAAGTGGTAGCAGGTACTTTGTTGTCTCAGGCAGACACTGATATGGAACAACCAAAACACAAACTTCTTCTGATTCTAACGCTTCTTTTTTCAACCGTCACGGTTGAATCTGAATACCTTCGCCCTCTTCCTCGTAAAACCTTAACCATCCCACTGTATTCAATTTCCAAGGCTCACTCCTCTTATCCTCAACAGGTCAATCAACCTCGTTTTCATTTCAGAAAATACGACTTTTTGTTTGTCCTTTTTATTCCAGTTGTGTGTTAACTATTTCCTATTTGATCATCCTTATAGTACCTGGTTTCTTTTGTTTTAGATTGGATTAAGGTATTCTGTTGGGTTATATTTTCAAGATTGTTTTCTATTTTGTGATACACCGAAAGTTGCTTGTTTTATTGGATCTAATAATTGGAAGTAGATGGATCTTTGCTTCTAAATGGCGAATACCAGTTTCTAGCTTCATATTGAGCTCAAAGTTGGGTTACACGGAGATTCTAATTGTGTAGTTTGTTTGTATCGTTCTGGTAGCCTTTTAAAAGCGAGACTGTGCGTAAACAAATAATGATTATTGCTTATCTGCTTATTTTGTAACTTAAATGGTTTGTTTTGCTTTCTGTAAATCATTTCCCAGTTCTGGGACAAATATACTGTGAACTGTCAACTATGCTTCCTTTGTAAAGCAATCATGTCAACAACCTCTTAATGCATGACCGTGACTTACTAAATTTCAGTTTCTTTGATGTCAATTGTATGTTCCAGGTACACATTTCTTTGGCAGGAGAGAAGCACATCAGAGTTACCTGGATAACCGATGATAAACATTCACCCTCGTATGTAGAATACGGAACATTACCTGGGAGATATGACTCAATTGCTGAAGGAGAGTTCACCTCTTATAACTATATGTTATATACCTCAGGAACGATACATCATGTTGTAATTGGACCTTTGGAAGACAATACTGTGTACTTTTACCGTTGTGGGGGAAAAGGTCCTGATTTCCAGCTCAAAACCCCTCCAAACCAATTTCCAATTGTTTTTGCTGTGGCTGGCGATCTTGGTCAGACTGGCTGGACTAAATCAACACTGGCTCACATTGACCAATCTCAATATGATGTCTACCTGCTTCCAGGAGACCTTTCATATGCTGATTGTATGCAGCATCTGTGGGACAGTTTTGGTGAACTAGTGGAGCCGCTTGCTAGTACAAGGCCATGGATGGTGACAGAGGGCAACCATGAAGAAGAGAACATACTCTTGTTAACGGACAATTTTGTGTCCTATAATTCCAGATGGAAAATGCCATTTGAGGAAAGTGGATCAACTTCAAATCTCTATTATTCTTTTGAAGTTGCTGGTGTCCACGTTATCATGCTTGGCTCCTATGAAGATTATGATGTGTACTCTGAACAATATAGATGGCTAAAGGTCAGTTGATTTTCCCTATTGATCAAGAATTATATTAGTTGTGTAAGTGTGTTGCAGGCCTTGATCATGAAATATTAATTACAGAAACATGTCTGTTGATATTTGTCTTTTTTACATCACACTATGGACCACTATTTGTTCACCCTTTAATTTTCATTCATCCCTCCAGGAAGATCTGTCAAAGGTTGATAGGGAAAGGACACCTTGGTTGCTTGTGTCATTTCATATACCGTGGTATAATAGTAACAAGGCCCATCAAGGTGCAGGGGATGATATGATGGCAGCTATTGAGCCGTTGCTTTATGCCGCTAGTGTTGATTTAGTTATTGCTGGTCATGTTCACGCTTACGAACGTTCGGTATGTCTTTATGGTTTAGCATGTTCTTTTCTTTGTAAGCACCCATTTGATGAAAACTGGGTTTTAATACTCTGATTGTCAGAAACGTGTCTATAATGGAAGATTGGATCCCTGTGGTGCTGTCCATATAACTATAGGTGATGGAGGAAACAGGGAAGGCTTAGCTCGGAAGTAAGTTTCAGATCCAGAAACATTCCACAGAATCTGTTCTCTGAATTGTTTTTGTGAAAAAAAGGCTATATTTAGGTTTATCAGATGCATGCAGCCTGAAATTTGTTTTTCTTTCATTGTTCCTAGATGTGTCCTTACAAGATTGTTTATTGACAGGTATATAAACCCACAGCCAAAGTGGTCAGAATTCCGCGAAGCCAGTTTTGGTCACGGTGAGCTGAAGTTTGTAAACTCCACTCATGCCCTCTGGAGTTGGCACAGGAACGATGATGACAATTCAGTAAAAGTTGATGATATCTGGATAAACTCTTTGGTCAGCTCGGGATGCGTTGATCAGAAGACACATGAACTCAGAAGTACACTTATGATACCCTAAAAGTTGTATCTGCAAATGTTACTCCGTAACCGTGTGGATCAGCATAAGTTCTGTAAAAATATAGATGATGAAACAATACATTAGTTTACAATGGATCACTAGCAGCAGAATGGGTAAAGTCAGGTATTTCAGTATTTGCCGCTCGTTTTGCTGGTACATATATTTAGATATTATAAGGACTTGGACTAGTCAGTAAATTCAGCATAGGGCGAGTTGTCTCTTTGCAATTGATGCTGTTGCTTGTTTAGTCTGAACCTATAGGATTTGTTTCTGTATGTACAGCAAAATAAATTTGGTTGCTTACTGGTTAGTGAAAAATGCATGCATTTTATATTCAGGACTGGCATTCAGATTGTTGATATGATTCTAGATCCACGCAAAGAGTAAAGCCATGATGTCCGAAGGTCTAATTAACAAAGTGCTGAAGAGTAATGGGACATGATGGAATGCAAATTAGCAATCTAAGAATAGGGTCACATTATGGATTATTTCGACTTTCATTACATTTAAGCCATCTTAGCAAGTTTTACAAAGATTTGTAGAGAAACCGAGTTCTGATAACAGATATCTGTATCTGGTGAATTGAGGCGGGCAAAATCTTTTCCCTTCCTCCCCCTCTTTTTTTTTTCTTCCCCGTGATAACAATTAACTCCATTTTACATTATCAACATTAAGTGGTTGGATTGCTCTGGCCTGTTTCTGCTGTTTTTTGTGTAATTAATAACAAACCGGCTCCATCCTCGCAATGTCTCTCGGTTTGATGTCGAGGCCAGTTAGCATGAGCAGCCATGATTCTGTTCAAAAGTTGTAGGGGAACAGACTGTCCTGTATTTTCTTGAGAACGGCACTGAGCAACACGCATAATGTATTCATTTATTCAGTCTAAACATAGATCAGGTCATGTAGATGTAGCAGAAGTAACGTCAAAAACTGCTAAATTATCTTGATTCTAAAGATCCATTCAGATTGTCCAATCATTAAAAGAGCGTTGGGCTACTAAAACATCGATATAAAGGCATAGTCTAGTTCCAGTAAACTGATTGCTTTACTCAGATTGCTCCTGTCCTTGTTCAGCATATGGGGCACAGCAATAATCTGTAGACTTTCAATAAACTCATCGGAGAATGAATTATCCATGGCATATCATATACAGATAATCTTGCCGGCCTCTTGCGCGTTTTTGCATGCAGGAAATGGATAATGAGGCCAAAACAAAAAAACTCTTACAAAGTTCATGGTTCACAATTCATTTTAAATAGTTTATGTTTTGGGTTTAAGCATCTTTTTCAAGCTGATCAATCTAAAGAAGAAAGGACCTCAACTGGAGAAGTGTTCGCTCAGTCTCTCTTCTTTACAGCGTCTCTGGTCTCCAACCATGGACTCAAAAGTATACAAGAGACCATCCAAACCCTCTTGATTCTCCCCAACTGCCTTCAAGGCAAATACAATACTCTCAATAGTAGACAAATAACCAGCTTTAGGCTGATGTCTCACATCACTATATAAGCTCGCCTCGTTCACTTCTAACTTCACATGGGGCAAAACGTTCAACCAAGGATTTTCGCTGTAAATTCTTTTCGCCTTAGCCCATGTTCCATCCAAAACAATCAAGTTCTTCACCTCAAAACCAATAGCATTTAGGTCACTAATATTCACAGCTTTATCGGAGGGAAATAATAGCACTGATCCAGGACGAACCTCCAGCTCAAACTCTTCACATTCTTCTTCCAAGTCTGCATCCCCATTCAGTTGCTTTCTTTGAAATTTCTTCACCAAAAACCCTTCTGAGAGTGCTTCAGAAGCTTCGGGATATGCCAAAATATTGTCAAAGCTTAACTTGGGGGATTGACATTGTGCCTGTGCTATCCAAATATGAGACATAGAGCTAATAGCACCATATTTGCCAATGGCAACATTAATAGCAAGCCTACCACTATGTTCATGCACACCTCTGGTTAAACCACGATTTGGAGGGACAACATTTTTCTCAACTTCATCATTCACCACTGCACCATCAGTGGTACTCACTTGAGTCCCAACTTCAGCAAGAGTGGGAGAATCCAGAAAACATCCACGATCATTTCTCAAACCACATTTTTTGGCATTATCAGAATCGCTCAAGTTAGAGCTTTTCTCAGAAAGTAGTTTCTGGGTGTCTCCAAATTCGCAATACGGACGAGAAAGGAGTACATTCATCACGTTTCCAGCAAGACCCGTTTGGCAATTCGGATCCAACAAGCGAATCTGGAACCGGGCGTGGAAATTAACATCAGAAACAGTTGCAACGGTGAGATTCTTGAGGCCCAATCTAGCGATTCTGGTAGAATTGAGGGGGTGCTTACGCTCAAGAGCGTGCTGCAGAATGGTTACGTGGACGGAATTTTGGACACACGGTGTGAGGATTCGAGAGCAGAGACACGTTCGTGTGGGTTTGGAACACGACGGGCAAATGGGTCTTTTAGAATTGCCCTGAGTTGTCGACATCAAAATCTTGGTGACTCTCCGCTGAAGGAGCTTGTGACCGTGTGAAAGGTTGAGCTTGAACCAGGGGGTGGTTTGGATTTGGGTAACGAGAAAAACCATCCCTATAAGTTTGGTCTCTAAAACAAAACCCTAATACGTTTGGTCATTTGCTATTTTCGTTTTTTAAAAGAAAATTGACCTAGGGTGAGTTGTTTGTCTTTTTTAAAAACAAATATCTATTTAATAAAACAAGTGAATTTTTGTTTTTCTTTTACTTTTATATGCTTGTTTTAAAAACAACAGTTTTAAGCTTATTTAATAAACAAATTATATATGCTTTTTTGTTTTTCTTAAATACTTCATTAAAAATTACCTATTTTTAATTTAAACAAGTTGACAATATGGGTATAAAATCTTAAGTCCCTCTAGTTTCAAACTTTTTATATGTGTGTGTAAAAGATCAATTATGAATATATTGTTAATGGTGTGTGAAGTATCATAAAATGATTCAAATGTTTAATTTTATTGCATATACGAGATGATAGGTTAAATCATTTGATGATTTGTAATTGCAGCTTTACTTTATATTTATTTGGTGATTGTATTTTGTTGTAAAATGGTAACCATAGAAAATAATTAAGCTATGGATTATGATATGTTGGAATATAATTTTCTCTAAGGGAATCTATATAATAGATTGAGAGCATGGATGACTTCTATAAAAAAAAATATTATAACATTTTAATAATTAAAAGTTTAAGTTATATAAAAAAATTTAATAGTTGAATTTCAATTTTTATAACACCATCCTCTACAAACAATTTTTTAAGGTTTTTTTCTTCTTTCTAAGTTTCTAATCACATTAATTTGTTTGATTATTAAATTAAAGCATCAAGTTTTACAAAGATAATTGATTGATCTCTACTTTTGAATAAGTTGGTTTTTTATCTTTTTTCTTAGTTCAATCTGTTTTTTTCTCTAACATATAGGTTTTCTTTGTCTGCATTAGTTATTGGAGACATTATTAGTTATTGGAGTCATTAATGTGAGTCTATGCTTATCAGCTATATAATCTCATCATTTTATTAATGTTTCTATGTGTATATAAAACATTTTGTAAGTTTGAACATGATTTTAGATCTTATAGTAGTTTTGAGTTGCTTTGCCAAGTGAGGAAAACTAGTTTTAACTTTTACATTATGAACTTTGTTCCAATTATTTGTTTTAAATAGAATGATGTTTGATATTCAACTTATCATTATTGATTTTTTTGATTTGTATTGATATGTTAAATTTGATAAGTCTGATATTATAATATGTGATATGTTAAAGTTGTGATAAATGATGTTGTGGTTTGCTTGGTGATCTTAGATGGTGGAATTGATATTGGATTAATCTTTTAGTTTTTCTGTTGGGAGTCATCCTGGAAAATATGAGATTCTTGCTTCGTTAACTGCCAAATCAAGTTGAAATTTATGTAGTTGGTCCAAGACATAATGTTCTTTACATTGACCATTCCAATATTCGATTGGAGGTTTGTAATTGAAGTAGTTTTTTGTATAAGATTATTGTAGTTTAGGTTGTTGATAACTTTGACCTTTGTTGTTTGTTTGATATATTTTTCTACAATTACTCAATTAAGTTGATTCCTTTGCATGGCATTCTTGATTCAATTACATTTAATTTGAATATGTAAGAACATAATTTTAAGAGTTTTGAGAAAGCAACAATTTTATATTGAAAATCTCAAATAGCTTGTACATATGTTGTTAACTTGTTGTACAACATACTTGAAAGAGTGTATGATATGAAGTAGGGCTGGGCATGATTATCCTAACTGTACTAAACTATAGATTATCTATACTATATTATACTATAAAAACTGAACTGCTTTTATTAAAAACTGAATTATACTATTTTGTAGTTCAATTTAAAAAAACTGAACTTTCCTATTAGTGGTTGAGTTAACTCAGTTAATTATTTTAAAACAGTAAAAAAATACAACTTGATTAAAACAAATTGCTGCTTCACCCAAACATAATGAAAACATACTATTTATTTTTTTTTTATCAAATAACTTATAGAAAAGTGATTTTAAATAAACAAATATCCTAAATTAAATTTCCAAAAGAAAAAGTTTAAGTGTTAGTTTAAAAAAAATACTCTAAGAATTTAGATAAACTTTTCAAACTTGTTCCGAAATAGTTTTAAGAAAAAAAAAATATTTAATACTATTTACAAATTGGTATGAATTATTTTTTTCTCATACATGTAACTTAGTTATTTATATTGATTTATATTTTTATATCCTAATTTTCATAATTATATACGTTTATTATTATTTTTATTTTTACTAAAAATTATTATACTATTGAAATTTATAAATTGATAGATTTTGACTAAGGTTTTTCTTATCAATTTTTTTTAATGTAATCTATGCAATTAAATTTTATTTAAGTTAAGAATTTAAATAAACTTTTCAAACTTATTCTAAAATAGTTTTAAGATAAAAAAAGAAAAGAAAAAACACATTTAATACTATTTACAAATTGTTATGAATTATTTTTTCTCATAAAATATGTAACTTAGTTATTTGTATTAATTTATATTTGTATATCCTACTTTTCATAATTATATATCATACTCGTTTATTATTATTTTTATTTTTACTAAAAATTATTATGCTGTTAAAATTTATAAATGAATAGATTTTGACCAAGGTTTTTCTTATCAATTTTTCTAATGTAATCAATGCAATTAAATAGATAAAAAAATTTAAAATTATTTCAGAATAATCAATGCAATTAATCAATGAATAGATTTTGACCAAGGTTTTTTATCTTAAAACTATTTCAGAATAAGTTTGAAAAAATTATTTAAATTCTTAACAGCATTTTCTGTATGTTTGGGATGCCAATACGAGTTGCAGTTTATTTTGGTTACTATTGTATGGTTTACCATATGAAATAGTTAACTGCTAATAGAAAAATCCAATTTTTTTTAAATTGAATAGCTGAGTATAGTTCAGTTTTTAATAAAAATAGTTTAGTTTTTATAGTATAGATATAGTTTAGTACAATTAGGCTAATTATGCCCAGCACAATAAATAGTTAACTAAACTATGAATTATAAAACAATTTACTGAATTGTATTGCAGTTAACTAAACTAAAAAATAGTTCAGTTCAGTTTTTTTGAACTATTTTGTAGTTCAGTCCAGTTTTTTTGAACTATTTAATAGTTAACTATAATTGGTTTATAGTACAGTGCAAATAGTGCAGTTTGTCCACCCCTAATATGAAGTGTAAAGTGTTAGGAATCAAAGTATGAGTCTAAGTCCTACATTGGATAAAAATGAGAAAATAAAGTAATATATAAAGGTGAAAGACCCCTTAACCAATTGCTTTAAGGTTTTAGGTAGAGAGTGGTGTCAATCTCTTATATGTTTGGGTTCATATCTCATTGGTGTTTGTGTCTTCTTGGTAAACCCTCTCATTGATTTTCCTAAGAGTGATATTTAAGATTTTGGGTGGAGAGAAGTGTCAATCATCGATAAACCCAACAAATGCATAACTTCATAAGTTTGATTTAAGTGCACATATTTAGACAATTAAGTATAGAAGGATATTTGATAAAGTAACTTATTTCTTTACAAATATTTGGATTACTTTGATGATACAACATGATCATTGATATATGATATTTTTTTTTTCATATTAGCTTACTGTTGGTTATTTTGTTGGTTTTTTTATTTTTGATTTTTCTTTACAATAATTATCTTGTTGATATAAGTAGAGGATAGTATAAAAGTTAATACATATCTAAATGAAGACGAACTTGTTGTTTGATTCCATAAAATAAAACGTTGTTTTGTCATTATAGTTTTGAAAAACTCTATAGTTTGGTCATTTTCCAGTATATATCATGATAACATGGTTATATTCGTTTTTGAATGAATATAACACTATTTTTAATATTAACTATAAAATATGTTTTTATCAGTTTCATGCAATTAGAATGATGAAATATTACATTCTTTCCTTAAATTTTATACCCAAAGCGAAGTTAACTAAGGAATAAGAAGATAATAAGTAAATAAGAATATTTTTGTTGTTATGCTCACATAAATATTTTCTTTTTGAAAGAATAAATTTATGTGGAGGCTTTACAGATATTTATTTCTTACAATCCCAAACAGAAAATAAAAATAATACGTGTGCATCTAACGCACAATTTAACTAAATTGAAATAAATAAACCAAGTCTTAATACATAAGTCAAATTCCAAATTAATCTTCTTCGAGTTATATTTTAGTCAAACCAAAAGAAAAAACATTTGTTTTTCTTTAATTTTCAAAAAATAAAAAAACTTCACTGGCATTCATGTATAATAAATACATTGATTATATGATTTTTCCCATAAATTTATTAGTTAATAACAATTAGTATAAAAAATTATAAAATATAGTTAATAAATTTATTTTGTATAATAATAATAATAATTTATTTTTGAATAACATTATTCTCATCTTTCATCTTGTCTTCTCTTATTTAATGACACTATCTCATTTCTATAATTTCATTAGTGTATTTTTCTGACTTTTAAAAATGAAGTGTTGAATGTCTGAATAATTCTAAACGAGCAAGTTGAGGTGTTAATATTGGACTTGTGCGTTCCACGCTCCCTTTCCCTTCTCTCTCTCACTCTCACGCATTTTCAATCATTTTTCCGATTGAACTGAATTTTCCGGGAAAAGGGAAGACAAAATGCACGATTTCTGCTTCACGATACCGTACGGTTTGTTGCTAGTTTGTGGTGGACTGTCTGCGTACATAACGAAAGGGAGCGTAGCTTCTCTTGCCGGAGGCGCCGGTTCCGGTTTGCTTCTCATCATCGCCGGGTATCTCAGTCTCAATGCTTTTGGCAAACGAAAGAACTCTTACCTCGCTCTCGTTCTCGAGACCGGTATATTCTATTTCTCTACCTTTCATTATTGTTACGTAGTGTTGTTGTTTTGGTTTGGAGATGTTAGGCTTCGTCGCGTTGACAGTTGACTTGTTTTCGATTCTGGATCTGAGATGAGTTCTGTGCTAGAATTCGTGATTTGATGAGTTTGTTGAGATGGATGTGAGGAAAGACGTGGATATTTGTCGGATTCGTTTCGGATTTTATGAAATGTTGGATTTTAATGTTCTCTATGTTAGGATGTCGTGATGATATTTCCATGAAAAATTCTATGTTTCTCCTAAAGAATCAGCTCGATAATCCTCTTAGTTTCTTAAACTAGATTGTTTTATGAGCTACTTGTAGTACTAATCGGAGAAGAAAGAAAGAAAAATTAAGAAGGTAAGTCGAATAAAATTTCTCCAGTGAGGTGAGACCAAGAGTTTAGTTTTTATACATTATCAGTTAAAAAGTTTAACATTGTCAAATATTCTAAAACTTGTGAACCTATCGGAAGTCTTGAATGCGTGACTTTCAAATCATTCATTGTAAGAGTTAATAAATTTACCATACATCGCAAGTTGTGGTAGGATGATTGTTTAAAAATCATTTACAATCTCATTGCATACAATATTTTCTCGAATCTCAAGCATCAACTTATGAAAAAGTTAAAAGAGAAGTTGAGATGTGAAGATGCACATGTCGTTTTAACTTGTGTGGGAGAAGTCTGACTCATTGTGCCCTTTAGGATTCATTTTATTTTTGTCTTCTGTAAATGTTTGTTGAGAAGTGTATCTAAACTCAACCTTAGGAGTTTCCATGTTATTCAACCATGGTGCTTTTCCGTGTATTACATTATATTTCAAGTGATTAAGAGGAAGAGGATGTTGGGGGATTTATTAGGTTAGGTGTAAGAGTAAGAGGGAGGGGAAGTGATACATAGTTGTATTTTTGACTTACTGTCAAGTAGTTGGGAAAGAGGTTGTCTATGGATATTGTTGAATGACATGGAAACTTCAATGAATTCATGTCGACGGATCAAGATATGTTAGGTGCGTGGTTTATTATAATAATGCCTCTTATTTGCAAAACGCAAGAGTTTCTGGATATGTATTTAAAATTTCTCAGGCTATTGGAATCAAATGGGTAAGCTTTATGCAATGGGACAAATGTCTTTTCGTTTTGGTGTTTTAATCGTATAGCGTAATAAGAGCAATCTGATAACTTCAATGGATTTGTAGTTGCAAAAACATAAGCCTTCAGCTTGAATAGTATTTTTTGAGTGCTGTATTGTATGTTCTTTAATGAAAGCATACTCTATTTTTGTAATGATTTGCACTGCTCATACTCAATAATAGAAGGTATGCACAGAAACTTTTGCCGAGGTAATGATGTATCAAATTACATTTTCATGTGTAGGATCTATGACTATCTCTGTGTTTATACTGGGAATGTTTGTCTATTGCTCTGTATTCATCTGACACGCTGTGATCACTGAATTAATTATGGTCCACATTAGCAGGAGATGCTCTGTGCTTTTTTCTAATTTGTATATTTTGAAACAGCTTGTGCAGCCACACTAACTGGGGTTATGGGACGGCGATATTTGGAAACATCCAAGATTATGCCTGCTGGTCTTGTTGCAGGAATCAGGTAATCGAAGGGTTGATTAGAAGTACCCAAAAGGCATTTTAAATGGTTTGTAGATTATAAATCCATGACCACATGGTTTTTGAAAGTAAATGCATGCATGGAAATAATTTTTTTTCTTTAAAATCTTATTAAATAATCAAAGCTTAACATTCTCATTAATTTTAGAACAAAAAGAAATAATTTTATGTGCTATCACTCCAATTTGTTTATGCGTGTTCTACAATTTATTTTTAACTGCACATTGCTTATTTATTATGTTCAAAATTCGAAGTCAGAAATCAAGCACTGCATACTTAATCTATACTTTGTCCAATTGCTCCACACCTGTCGCTAAGAACTATTGTAATCAACATAATTTTCTTGCTTGTTGATCCTAACCGTGTCTGCACTCTGTATATGCATTTGTAGACTTTTATACAACTAAGGGTGTTTGTTTTTTGTAAAATGTTGCCCGTGGATGTATATCCCTAATAGATCAACGATTTTTTTTTGTATATAGGATTACGAATATGTATGTCTTTTTCTTGCAGTGCTCTCATGACTCTATTTTATCTTTACAAATTGGCAACTGGCGGCAACCATCTCCCCACCAAGGCTGAGTGATGATATGATGATATATGATATACTTTCACTCTATAATACAGATTGTTGGTAGACTTGTAAGCCTTAGATGGCTAAGATATATCATTGTACTTTAATAGTTTCAAAGTGTATGGAACAAAAGATAGTTGTTGTCATTGTCTTTATACACGTAGGAGAATTGGGCGAGTCCTCCATCACTCTGGAAGCAGCTCGTTTTATTTCCTCCTTTCCTTTTTCTTAGAATACCTTACCACTGATTGTTTAAATGCAAATCTGGCTCAAATTTGTTGCATACTTGACAAACTCCATTGTATTTCCAAATGAAATGTATTAAGACTTGTTATATGACCAGTCCACAAATTCACATTTCTGGGTGTGACAAATTACATTCTCAACCATTTTTTGTACTGACGCTTATCTCCAATTACCTAAATTTTTACTGGGGTGTTTATTTATTAAGCTTAACTTAATTTTATAAAATACTTACTTGTTTATTTATTAAGCTTAACTTAATTTTATAAAATACTTACTAAGATATGGATTGTTCCTACTGAATTTTGACATTATTCTTAGGCTATGTATGCGGGAGTTGAATTTCTCGAATAGATGTATTATAGACTTTCTAAATTAATCCTACGAATTGACAAAATTGACTTTACAGACTTCTAAAGTGAAGGCTGTTTCGATAGTCATCTCATTATTTTATGATACTGTCTCCCATCTAAATTTATAAGACGACTTTTTTGTTTATATTGAATGTAAAATCTAAATGTATTCAACAAATTTTCACAAGTTGCACAAATACTTCTATATTTATCTAAAATCTTTAGTTGGTTATCTATTAATAACTTTTTATTTATGTTAAATAAAACTAGATATAGAATGTTTAGTCGTGTTAGAGTTATCATTTTAAGTGATTGAGAATTTGGTACACTCAACTTGTGCTTTTACATACAAGTGCAAGTGGAGTTTTTTGTTTAAATAATACACTATGCACTATAAATATGAGATACTTAATAGCGTGAATAACAATGATATTGAAGATACTATGTATATATGCATTGTGTGTCACACATTAACCAACATGTCGTTTTTGTTTGTTTGTTTCTACTTTACACCACATCTCTATAACACTTTTTTAACTCATTTGATTATTTTTTTTTTTGTTATCATTGAGAAATAATACCTGTTGATAGTCTCTATCCTTCAAGAGAAATTAAGCTCCTTGTTCCGTGTTTTCAATACATATATGGGACAAAAAGAAGAATCAAGTCAAGGAACTCGGACTAACGTGCTTAATATTCCATCTATAGCATAAATCTTAATACTCTTTTTGATCAGTTCACAAATCTTACACCTAACTTCTAGGTGACACCAATTTCATATTAATTTTGAATTTATTTAATTACAACTAGAGCATTAATTAGACAAATAAATTTGTGGATGCTATAGAATGCAATGAGTGTATAGCTAATAAATTAGAGCAAATAAAATTAGAGAAATGATGTTAAAATAACATCATAGCTACGTATGAAAACATTCTTATATCAGATTGCAGTTTTGATAATGTACAAAGCCAGCTTTATCAAAGAGTTTCATTTGTACCCTTCAATTAGAGATAAAAGCAAATGATCAAAATCTCTCACAAAAGTCAAACATAAATAGTCTCACAAGAGCATTGCTACCTTGAGAATCTGAAAAAGGAAAACTTCAACCATGAATCTTCTTTTGTTGGGTTTTCTCTTCTTCATCCCAATCCTTCTTCTGCTGAGAAGAGGAAGAAACCCCTCTAAAAGGGTTCCTCCTGGTTCACTTGGAATACCTATTATTGGCCAAAGTCTTGGCCTTCTTCGAGCTATGCGTGCCAACACCGCAGAAAAGTGGGTTCAAGAAAGAATCAGCAAGTATGGTCCCATTTCAAAGCTAAGCCTATTCGGAAAACCAACAGTGTTAATCTATGGACAGGCTGCAAATAAGTTTATATTCTCTAGTGGCGGCAACGCAATTGCTAACCAGCAAACACAATCCATCAAAATGATCCTAGGTGACCGGACCTTGCTGGAACTGAGTGGTGAAGATCACAGCCGAGTCAGAGGTGCACTTGTTTCATTTTTGAAGCCAGAGTCGTTGAAGAGATATGTGGGAAAAATGGATGAAGAAGTCAGGAATCACCTTCAGATGCATTGGCAGGGGAAACAGCAAGTCAAGGTTTGTACTTTGTTGTTGCAATTTACAACCCAATACCTGTTTGATTAAAGGGCAGTTTAATTTTTCATGTAGAGAGGGAAAATTAGAGACTTTTGAAGCAAATCCTAACAAAATGCAAACCAAAGAGCATGCTGGACTGTGATATTGTTATAGATATTGTTGGAGACCACACTGGGTGTAATGTAATCTTCACCTAATCAACTGGTTTTATAAGATTATGTTAAACTTAAACTTCATTCTCTTAATGCGATCAAGAGCTTACCCTAGCTAGATAGATAAGATTAGTTGATGTTGAGCTTAAGTTTTACTATCTTTATATATGTACACTCTCCTTTTGGAGTTAAGAAGAAGCAAGTCTAGATTGGGAAAACAATATTCAGTCACTCGTTATTCTCGTTTTTCTTTCAGGTATTGCCTCTGATGAAGACTCTCACGTTCAATATAATTTGCTCTCTTTTGTTTGGTCTTGAGCGTGGAAAACAGAGAGATCAATACCTGGATTCCTTCCAAGAGATGATAGAAGGAATGTGGTCAGTCCCAATTAACGTGCCCTTCACACGTTACAATCGTAGCCTTAGAGCAAGTGCAAGAATCCAGACCATGCTGAAGGAGACTGTGCAGAAGAAGAGGATTGAACTCGAGCAAAATGCAGCATCTGCACGCCAAGACTTGATTAGTTGCTTGTTAGGCACGGTTGATGAAGATGGCAAACAAGTTACGACTGAGAAGGAAATCATTGACAACATTAAGCTTGTCATGGTTGCTGGACACGACACTTCATCTGTTCTAATCACTTTCATCATCCGACTCTTAGCCAACGAACCTGCTATTTATGCAGCAGTTCTTCAAGGTATGCATCAACAAAGTGTGTGTGTGTGAACCAGCGCAAGAAGAGTAATTTTTGTTTATCCTGCTACAGTACCTCTCTTTACAAAGATACCACTATTGAGTTATTACTTCTTTTATTTGTATAAATTAAAACAGGAAAAACTTGTCATGGTTTCTTACACCGACAATGCATAGAAATTAAACACTTGTTTGGATTAAACAGTATATGCGTTAACAATCTAGAATTAGTCAATCACAAACCATCATTTATAATGAGTTTGTTAACTGTTATAACATGACAATGCTTAGAAATTAAACTCATTTGGTTCATGCTTGCAGAACAGGAAGAGATAGCAAAAGGCAAGCCCTCTGGAGAGGCACTCACATGGGAAGACCTTTCAAAGATGAAGTACACATGGAGAGTAGCAATGGAAACTCTTAGAATGTTTCCTCCTATTTTTGGTGGCTTCAGAAAGGCTGAAACAGATATTGAATACGATGGATACCTCATACCCAAAGGATGGCAGGTAATTGAAACTCTGTTGTCTGTCATTAGAACTTCTTTCCATGCAATTATGTTACTGATCAAATCCTTTCTACACGTTTATAGATTTTCTGGGTCACAGCAATGACCCACATGGATAGCAGCATTTTCACAGAACCATTGAAGTTTGAACCTAGTAGATTTGAAAACCAAGCATCTGTACCACCCTACTGCTTCATTCCATTTGGTGGGGGAGCAAGAATATGTCCAGGGTATGAGTTTTCCAGGCTTGAAACTCTAGTTGCAATTCATTACCTAGTGACCCGATTCAGTTGGAAACTATGTTCAGACAATTTCTTCAATAGGGATCCAATGCCAGTACCATCTCAAGGGCTACTGATTCAAATTTGGCCAAGGAGACTTTCTTAATGGTCATTTCAGTAACAGCTGGTCTTATAATACGATGTACCAAAAATAAGTCAATGTTAATAATCAGGGAGTAATTATTACCTTATTTTGTATTCACACTTGAAAATAACTGAGTTACAATCTTACAGGAACAAAAAGAAGAATAAGCAAGCACTTAAACTACACTATTTTAAATCATTTCGCATGTATCTCCTAATTTGCATATTCCATCATTTGACAGAATTGGAAAACTATCTCATTTTTTAATGGAAAAATTTCTTAAAAATTTCTGTCTAATCAAGACTGCACTAACCATAGCAGAGATTATCAGTACAAAAAATATAAACTCTGAAAATTTGCGGAGATAAAACTGAAGAGATTCTTACCAATGGAACACAAACAAACCTTATAAAAGAATATGACAGCACACTCAACCTAAATAAATTTGAGACTTCTTCCTCTATATGTTAGTTATCATTTCTACCGAAACACTCAAGACCAATCTAAAACAATAAACCTATGAAACTTTTTCGCTTATATTTTACTTAATCTCTTCTATCAAGATACTCAGGACCCAAACATTACCATCATTCTGAGCGTCCTGTCAAATTCAGTTCAGGCATGCACATAGTCATTATCAAACTAAATCACAAAAACCAATCAATTTGCTAAATAACAGGTTAAAAAAATCACAATTATAACTTTTTTCTCAACTAAAACAAAAATCAACTTAAAATATCAGTCGTTTTCTTCTTTTATTCCACACTTTTTTTTACAAATATTAATACGTATTATTGAGATTTCAATTTAAGTATGACACATAAATTTTATTTAAACTTTTAAATGTTAAACACTTATAAATTTATGTATTATTTTAGTTTTTAGCATCACAAAGTTACGTCCTAAACAATTGGCCGTTTCTGGTTTTCGTCCATCTTTCAAAATAAGGTACAATTTAGTCCTCGTTCTTTTCTAAACTTTGGTTTTAGTCCTCGAAAACTAACACCGTTAAAAATATGCTGACATGGCTAACGGTAGACTGACACAATTTTTTTTCTTGCGTTGAGTCAGTCTTTCTCACATTTTCTCCCTCTCTCTCCCTCGTCTCTTCCTTCCATCTTCCACCCAACCTCCCCACCCTCTGCAAAAAGGGATACCCTTTCCCTTTCCTTCGAGTTCTAAGACTGCCGCCACCCACGAAGCTAAGTGCCGTTGCCTCTGCCAAACCGACCTGAAGCGACGCTGGAGGGATGTTAAAGGATTTGGTGAGATGGGTGTCCATGGCCCTCCCTTGTTGGACTGAGAATGTCTGCGGTTGTGCTAAGATTGTGTTGAAAACGATGGTGCACAAGAAAATGGGAATAACCGATAGCAATATCTTCACTTGCTCAACTTGCCCAACACTGCATAATCTTCATGCGCTTTCCTTTGTGTTTGTCCCTTCTTGGACTCTGATACAAGCCTTGTTCAAGAACCTGATCAAACGTAGTGCGTGTACAAAATTTATTATAAAATTGATCAGCAAAGATGCATGTATTGCAGAAATTTGGATGAAGAGTTTGAATCTTGAGGTTTATAAAGCTATTTTGTGCGAAAAAATTATTCGTATTTCTCTCTGTAAGTGAAAAAAAAAATACAAGAAAGTATTTCATTAAACATTCTTAATCTGCAGACATTGCTAACAACGTCTAACTGATTATCCAACTGCACTTTTAAGTTGCATTATCTCTTCTAAATCCTTTGCTTTAGCCTCCCTCTCTGCATACTGTCTCTGACATTCTTCAAATAATTCTGCATCCATACGTTCACGGTCAGTTCGTGAACAGCCTGGTTCCAATGACTCTGGATATTTTTCTCCAATGCTTCGAATATGATTGGTAATACTACAGTCCTATTTTGGGCAATTAAGCTGACAATGTGCTCATTATTCCACAAAAAGAGAGTTCGTTCTGCAACCTGCATTGCCAGGTATGCTTAAGTATAGGGTTCAGAAGGATTATATAAAGCTAAAAGCATCAATAGACCAAGAATTACAAAACAAAAAATAAATAGAGATTCAAAGCACTCAGGATTCTCACTTCCGTATTTTGATTATGACTAGAAAGATAAGATTTGTAAAAGATGATTACAGAATCAAATCAAACAAATAATTTAAAAAAAGAAATGTGAAGACATTGTTGATCCCGCAATGATAAAAGACCATAGTTATAGCACCTTAATGGAAGAAATCATGGAAAGTAATTAACATTTAGCTTGAACTTTGGAGGCAGATCAAATGTTTCTATTTTAAATATTTAGGATCTGTAATACAAATGAGGAGGGTGAACCCTAGCACAATAATAAAGCTATACCTTGGTGACCAATTGGTCATGGGCTTAATAAAAAAAGTTGAGTTTTTAAAGAGATAACCTCACAGAAAAGCGGGAGGTGATACCTGTGGGGAGGTTGGAGGGGAAATGGAAGGAAGAGACAAGGGAGAGAGAGGTTGAAAAGGTTCAACGCAAGAAAAAAAATTGTGTCAGTCTACCGTTAGTCACGTTAGCACATTTTCGAGAACTAAAACTAAAATTTCGAAAAGAATGAGGACTAAATTGTATCTTATTTTGAAAGAGGGACGAAAACCAGAAACGACCAATAGTTTAGGAACTAAAAACATATTTAACTCTATTTTTAATTGTTACAGATAATTTTATTAATATGGATTCCACATGGATTTAACCATTAAATTTTGAACTAATGTCTTGACCAATGATTTAATTTTAAAATATTGCTTTTTATACTTCGGTACATCTTTAACTCACATTTTAATTCCAATAAAAGGGTGAGCCTACAAGTTTTACATTCAAAGTGCTGAATTGGAGCAAACAACAATTGCTACGGCAAAATCTTGAAGTTCTCAATTCATTCACAGATGCCAAACTCATTTAACAGACAAAAAAAATGCAGATGCAAGGCTTATAAAAAAAAATTACATATGAAACTTATTCAAATTTAATTTGCAGGAAATACAGATATTCAAGTCACATATATTTACACTGTTTACTTTAGGTACATAGATGATCCAGATTGCGTGAATGTCTAACATAAGTTCCAAGAATATATATTTACACGCAATATCGAATTGTTTGACTTTTTTCTAACATGCAAATGGATACAACAAGAATTCATTTGGCGTCTCCTAAGCAATCCAAGTCTAGAAGACGAAATAATCTGATGATGTAATCGCCCTAGGATTAGAGCAAAAAATTGAAGAGTGCTAGCAATCCTTGGTTCTGGAATACTTAGGAGGAAGAGACGGGCACCTTTCATTCATATGAGAGTATGGTTGCATGGTGTTGTATCCAGGTAATTCCATTCGATACTTGCCTTTAATTTGACAATAAGGAAGCTTCACAGTGTCTCCATCATTGCACCATTTTGGTAAGCGACTAGAATTGTTCTCAAAAAAATTGAGAATGTAAGCATCTTTTATCTGCATTTATTGCAAAAAATTAAGCTCCATATGCGCCTGGTCAAGAAACTACAATAATGAGGTGTTTTAACTTGTATCATGAACTAATATCAACCTTGCTAAATAACCTTATTTCACCTCGCAAATTTACCTAAGTGGCGTTTGGTTGAAGAGGGGAAGGATTTTTGCAGAAATCCCTTGTTTGGTTCAAAATTTTGGAGCTGAAATAAGAAGACAAAATCCTTCTCCTCCCATTTCTATTTCCCCTCTAATCATGTGGATTTTGGAGTAAAGGAAAAATTCCTAAAGTTTGTGGACTATACAAATTGTAAACTACTGTACTTAATTCAAATATTTGAGCCTAATGGTTTGATTATTCCACATAAGGGTATGACAGTAAATTACTTGAGTAAAATTTTGTGTATGAGTAAATTAAAAAGCCTGAGTATTGCTGTCCAAAAAACTTCCTAGCAAACTCTCACCGTAAATTCTGTCACTTGAACAGAACTAGCAATTGGATCGAACAGCCCTGCCTCCTTGTACATCTCAAGTATAAAAGCAATGCAAGATGTTGACCTCCCGTCACTATAGACCCAATCATCCTGTTCAGGAATTGTCAGCAGTTCATCAAAAGATGATCCACGCTTTTCAACTTCTACTAAAACTTCTGGAAGGTCAAGTCCCTGTAGAAACAGAAAAAAGGCCACATGGTTCACTTATTTTAACTAAGGGGAAATTTCATATCATGACAAAGCAGTTATAAAAGAATGAGATGCCTAGTCTGTCATATGTTATATCAAGGTCCAAGAATACCTCGAATAATCATATATATATATATATATATATATATATATATATATATATATATATATATATATAAATGGTATTGATCACATCACGAGCATCTTATCACTTATTCTAGATAATAGAATAAAATTCAGTATCAGAAGCCAAAAATGTTTAGATTGTGTATCATAATTTTGCCAGGAAAGTGAGAATAAAATGTTAAATTTTTGTAACATTTGAATATTGTCCACTTAGCTTTGTGTACTATTTAAATTTCTAGTTTCCACATTTAAGAGATTTCAGTATTCAGAGCACTAATTTAGCTAAGTTTAGCATATATATATATGTCAAATTATAGAACATTTTCAGAAAAAAAAATTCTTATTATTCTCCTTTTTCAAGTGTGTGTATTGGAGCAAGAAACCAGATTGCAGCATACTTCAGTTCCAAGTCTTTTGTTCAGGGCTTCATTCCACATATTTGCTGCATACTCAGGTTGGAGTTGATTCCAAATTGTCATAACGCAAGCAACCTGCATAGCAATAAAATAAATGCTCCAAAGACTCATTCATAAATCATTAAGCTATGTAGCATGTGGCTAAAACAAAGAAAAGATGGCACGGGCAGAAGATAGAGACCACACAGTCAATAATCGGTACCACATTTTGTGAATCTATCCATTTTTTTCTTTATGAGAATGAACATTTTCTTGAATAACAATGGTCTTCCTTTGTGGCCATAATACATAAAGCTACATGAACCTGTGGTACTCTAATTCAAACAAAAGTTTATACTATTTAAACAATTTAGTACAAGGTTCGAGTTGAACTTCTGCAAGATAGTAAGGTGGTTTATTTATTCTCTCTTTGAAATAATTCCTACAATTGTTAGAAAATTGTAGAAAAAAAATGGTCCAGTTTGGCATAACAGTGCAAAAACTCAATATAGTTGAATCTAGTGTTAACACAGATAAAATGAAATTCATGCAGAACTGATTAAATCAATACCACGTTAGCATCCAAGGGCGGCGGATAGTTTCCATTTAAAGTGTCAATCCAACTGAAGATCATGTTATGGTAACCATAAGGTTTTCCTATCATGCTCAGTGCATACTCCCATGCGGCAGACTCATTAAACTTGGCACGCAAGTCAGGGTGCAACGGAAGCAATGCAATGTGGGGATTGGAATCATCTTTAGTCAGTTCAAAGTCCCACCATTCTTCCCATGGCATCAAAGCAATTACATCTTCTCCCTGCAAACAAAAGACGAGGAAGGAAATATAAAGCTAGCAACTTGACTGCAGCTGAGGAGTTGACAAACCACTGTACTTTTACCATCACCGAACAATCAAACTACCACAATGAATTATTTGTCATAAAAGAAAATCTATATACGTTAACATGATATGCATTGATTTTAATAACTTTTTCAAACTTAAACTTAGCATAATCTTGTTTTCTGATTATAACATGGTTAACTTATGAAACTTAAAAAATTATATAAAAACCTAAAATTTCATAGGACTCCAGAAATATTACTTTCCAAGGATGAAAATATAAAACATTAATGAAATAATCATGAAATGACTATGAAGCATGATAGTTGAATCAATGTACAAATCGTGAATTGGAAGATCTGTGTTACAGATCGCAAATTGAACCATAAGACTAAAATTCAATTTTAGTTCTTGAAATATAGTCATGTTTTTTAGCTTGGTCCCTATGATTTTTTCATTTATTTTTGGGTCCTTCTATTTTTTTAGTACCTGTTAGTTTGTTTTAGTCTCTGAAAATATTTATTTATTTTTGTTTTATTCCTTATAAATTTTTTTTTCACTATGAATTAGCCCCTTAATCAAAGGGACTAAAAGCAAATAACGAGAAAAACAAGAAAATAAATATTAGAGGGATTAAAATAAAATAACAAGAACCAAAACCAAATTTTTTTTTACAAAGATCAAAATTAAAAACATACATACATACATATATATATATATATATATATATATATATATATATATGTATGTATGTGTGTATATATATATATATATATATTCCCATATCATATATTAGCATTTTGAAGTCAGATAGATGACAGAGTGACATATAAGCTACAAAACAATTAAGATTTCCAAATCATAACAGCCACAAGGACAAACGATCAATGGCTCCTCAAGTTCAACAGTGTGGTCACCCCAGAGAACAAGGGACCAACAAATTAGCAAGTTGGCCAGACTGGAAGAGGCAAAGAAGACTAGAAGACAAGAAAAATGAGTGAAAAACATGAAAAGGATACAATGGGGCCTCCCTGGGATTGATTGAAGTGAAAAATGAGTGGAAAACATGAACAGGATACAATGATCCAAACTAGTTTGGTGCGTGGTTGCTTGCACCAAAATCAATGTTCATGTGCAACCTGCAATTCTTATGTGATTCCTACTATCCATGGGGCAATTGGAACACCAAACACTCGCTCAAGGATTCAAGTCACGAGCTGCTCGAATCAAATTGTACGTTTCTTTATCGTGATTCGTATGATATTGAGAACAATGCAATGAAATATATAATAAATCTTGCGCAGAACCAGTACATGTAAAGCAAGTTAGACATTTTACCTTTTCATCTTCATGTCCCGACTCTCCAACCCAGAGCTTCCCATTGGCGTCTCTTAGGCAAACAGCAGTGTGACCAGCATAAGCTCCACTAACCCACTTCTCTAGAGTCTCAAAAGCACCCCACCGACCTCGTATTTTTGAAACAGCAAGGAAATCTCCAGAATGGATGTCATCAGCACTGACATTTGTAACCCAAGGCTGAGGGCGCACTTCAAAAGAAGATCCCATATGTTTCTCCAAAAAATTAATATTGGAGTTCTCGCCCCATCCAGTATTTGAAAATAGAGGGAACACCTCCCAAAGTGCTTGAAGGGTCCCCAACATCCCAGCTTGCAAGAGGAAAATTGATAATCCATGGTTTTTCACCTGTTTGCAAAAGAGGTTAAGGATCTCTGAAACAAAAATGTGTTCCGTGTTTCAAGAAACACTACTTAGTGACAGTCTACAAAACAAAGAAAGCCACTTACATAATCATACTCAGCTTTTCCTTCCCATGCTTTGATCTCAAGTGTATGCTCCCGGGCCAGGAAATAGTAATCCCATGTTACACGATATGGGGTAGCAAAAATATAAAGATCCATGCACGTCCAACTGTGAGCATTGCTAACCTAGATCAGCGCATAGGTATAAATCAATCAGCTCCCGCTGAATCCCAAATCCGTACAGACACAGATAGAGAGGGAGAAAACAAATGCAAAATACTGACATTCAATAACTTTTCTTAACTCCTCTAATGCAGTATAACAGAACCACCAGAGGCAGATTTCTGAACCTTTCAAATGACCAATATCCACCAAATTACGCTTCAATCGCATAACATAATCTACGCATTCTAATATTCAGAAAACATTCTTAATCACACTACTCTGAGCATTACTTTTAAATTATAAAAAGTTTGATTAATCATTTGGTCCCATTACCTCATCAACTTCTTCATTTCAGTTTGTGTATCCAAAATCTCTGCGTTTTAGTTATAAATGAACAATTTCTTTTTTAAGTTGTAGTCTTTGTTTCTTCATTTACCGAAAAATCTAACAAGCAGGGGACAACGGCGGAGTTTTCAGGTACAGGGACTGAAAGAAAAGTTGGCTATTGGGACTGAGTAGTTAAACCATAAAAAAAACAACAAAACACTAATGAATATGACGAATTTCCCTTAACCAAGCGATATGAAGATATGTCTGGTCTTAAGTATCTTTCAGGCTCACAGTTTCATCAATCGAAGTTCACATAGTCTTTTACTGACTATCTTAATTACTGCAGTTTTAGCTTTTCAGAAAAAAAAAAAAAAATTTGATTGACGTTCGCAATTTTCAATGAAATATGAATTATTTAAACTTTAATTTATCTCTAAATTAAAATTACGCTGTTTGTCTCAATAAAAGTAATAACATTTATTGAGAGAGTGACATTACTCTAATAGTACATCTATTGTTAATCTTATGGGTAAGTTTGGATCAGGTTTAGAGGAAAATAAAATCAGAACCAATCTTTTTATTGATTTGGATTAGTTTTCATTTTCCAAATTTTTTCACACCTGAACCATACCAGCGAATGGGTGGATTCGATTCAAATCAATCACGTCCTATGCTACACAGAAATATAAAATTCTATTTTAAACAGATGAAAAAAAATACATGATAGTCCAAAAATTCAAACATATCTGTGTCACTAAGAGGTAAAAACAATATATTTTTAATAATTAGATTATCATAAAACTCCAGGCATAATAACAAAAAAATAATATAATTGGCTTGGTTAGGGTTCGTAAACCAAAACCGATCCCATCACCGTTGAATTTAATTGGTTTGGTTCAAATTGGATCAAAATAGGTCCAAATTTCAAGCCAACTTAATTGGTTTGAATTCTGAGATTGATAGGGTAAAACCTAAGCGATGAACACCCAAAAGAGTGCCAGACATGAGGAGCGAATAGAAATTCACAACAACAAACAAGTCAACAAAACTTGTCAAATAAAATTTGATTTTTTTTTTGGCACAAAGAAGTGACCCAGCTTTCCAAAACTTGAGATTGAAACAGAAGAGAAAGCAACCTTAATGTGAAGGGTTCCGCCGCCATATTCAGTTTGGCTCTTGTTGTGAAACACCATCCATGCTTTGTTCTCGTAGAAGCAGGCGCCCTTCCACTCGAGAACGTTGTCCGGAGAAGAGGCGGCGCCGACAAAGACGGGGAGGATATCCACGGCGCTGTGGAGGCGGGTCATGATGGGCCACGATACCTGCCTCGGCAGCAGCGGAAGCACATCTCGCAGGTGAAACGGCGGTTTCAGGGCCCAAACTTGGAGGCCCGGCACGGACACCGATATCAGGAGCAGCAGCAGCAGCAGCCACGCTTCCTTCTTCTTCGCCATGGCACGATCGAAGCTGAACAAATGGCTTTGGAGAGTCAACTTTGTTCTTCAAACCATTTTCTTTGGATCAAAAATCATTGGATATATATATATATATATATTATTAAATATTTATGTTATTTAATTAAATACAGAATTTTTACCTAGTAATATTTCCAGAAGTGATATCATATCAACACACCCTTTTTACACAAACTTTTCTTTATTAAAAAACGACAACAGAATTTTTGTTGGTCAACCATCTTAATTCAATGCAAATATATGTATATTACTTACTGAAGTTAGTATACAAATAAAAGCTGTAAATTAGGTAAACACAGTCAGCTCTCGATTGTATATAAAGATAAATCTTAAATATATGAAGAGCAAAAAAGTTTATAAAGAAAGTAGTAACTTTCATTCTTCATTTTATTAAAAAAATGTATTCCTTTAAAACTTATTTCCTTCAATTATTTATAAGTTTAGGAAATATTTCAATATGAGAATAATTATTTCTAAGTTTATTTCTTTTAAAATATTTCGATTATTCCTTTAAAACTTATTTATTTCCTTTGGGAAGGATGATGCTTGTCACTTAAACCAGATGCATATCATTTATTAGGCATGTGAGAACATGTCTTAAGCTATGATCACTCAATCAATGATCCAACAATGTGTTTTATATTCTATAACGTTTTGGAAAGTAACAAACAAAAATACCAATCAAGAGTTATATATATATATATGATATGTTATATGATAATTAAATTTAAACAATTTCGCTCTATATGTATGTTAAACTATTATAGTTATATGATAGAATGAGACAATATTTATAAGCTATAATAATGGATTTACATAATAATTATTGGATGTTTATGGTTTTTTAGAAGTTATATATATTAATTTTGTAAAATTTTATGTTTAATTGATGTGTTATATATTTTATACTCACATACTTATGTACATATCACCGGGTATGTACATATAATTAGTAATAAAATGTTGAAGATCTTATATTCATACTATATATATATATATATATAGTATATAAATAAAGATAACATATATTTTAATAATTTATCTTATAAGATGAATTAAACTTAAATTTACCTTCTGATTATTATAGTATATGAGTGGAAGAATTTTCTTTTTCAAGTAAGTTTGTAGAATGAGTTAGTTTAAATTTATTTCTTATTATCTTTACAAAGTTTGTTAGATTTAAGGATCCACATACGAATGTTCGTTGGTATATAATTAAAGATAATTTTTACCTTACAATTTAATTTCGTAATAATGAGCTTAGATTAAAAGAAATAAAAATATTAATTTGTATATCATATGTTATTTTCATATATATATATATATATATATATATATATATATATATATATATATATATATTATGTATCTCCTTTTCTCCCTAAATTATTATAAAAAATTGTATCTCGTTCTTAAATTAAATTATAAATTATTTTGTCTTTATAGGAAAGTTATATAAAACTTTTTTTCATACGTGAAAATTATATTATAATTTATTATATGAAAAATACTCTACTTGGAAAATATATTATATTACACTTTTTGTGTATTTATAGAAAATAAAGATTAAATATGAATTTTCATTTCATAACTACTATAAAATGTTATGGTTTATTTCTAAATTAAATTATAAAGTAATTCATTTCTACATTTGTAATGTTATGATTTATTTCTAAATTAAATTATAAAGTATTTTATTTTTAATTTATAGAAGTCGTATAAAACATTTTTTTCTTTATATTAGCCCACTATAAAAAAAAGTCATATAAATGATTTTTTCTAACTATATGTTAATTCACTATAAATTTTGTCACATAAAAAAAATTCCACCTATCATTTATTAGAAAATATGTTTTACATCAATGTATAACTAAATTCTTTTGTAATTTAATTTAAAGATAAAATATAATATTTTATTGTAATTTAAAGAGGAAAAACATATTTAAGTTAAAAAAATAAAAAAAAATCGTAGGTAAATGAGTGCAATATTAACTAATAATTACATTGTTTTCAGTGTACTTCTCCCCAAAAATACTGTGGTACTACCACCAAGAGATCAAGTTATTAATGCTAATAATAATAAAATAAGATATTGTAAAAAATGTTTAACCTAAAACAATGGTTAGTAATTAAAAACTATAATGACAATGCTAATTAATCCGAGGAATTGTTTAATCAAAAAGCTCCATATAATCAATCATGGTGAACATCTTATAACAAGGCATGTTGAACATGATTTGTTTGAATATAATGATTTGTTTGAAGCCTACGAGGTTTGGTATATTCCCCTTCCACCATTATATATTATTATATATATAATAATAATACTATTTTTTTATTTTTTCTCTTTTGTTTTATAAATATAAAAAATTATTTTTTAAGATTATTTTACTTCTATAATTATTTTATCCCTATTATATATATTTTTCCTTTATCAGTTCATTCAAAACTGCTGCCACGGTTGGCTAATCGTGCAAGTAACATATTTTGATTTTGATTCGCCATATCTCATCACAATTTTGTCTACAAGTAGTCACAAAAGCTAAACAAGTTAGCAACTACTCTCCAAGAGCTATCATTGTTATGTCCACCAAAAAAAGCCATTGATGAGACAAAGAAATCAGCACCTGAGAGAAATATTACATTACAATTATCGTCACCTTTCTAGTAAAAATTATGTAGATTATCGCTTTTCGTTTCATTCACGTTGTCATCCTATAGTATAAAATTATAATGCAATTAACGAGATTTATGTGTTATATTATTTCTTTTTAGCTTACTACCAATTTTAATGGTTAATTATGTTCAAAGTAGTTTTTTAATTTTTGAGTTTTCAAAATATTTTATCAGTTGAAAAATTGAGAAATTTAACTCAAGATATGAGAGATTAGTTGTCTATTAAAAAAATAGTATCACAGATAAATATTGTGCCTATGGTGCAAGTAAGGAACAGAGGAATTAAAGATCAAGGGCTAGAAACTAATATTATCTAAAAATATGCAGTAACACAACTCTTTACTCTTACAAAAAGTGTTATCATTATACACACACAAACTATATATATATACTTTGTAGAAAATGCTATCAGTATACAGTATATCTATATATCAGATTACTTACTACACCTTTTTTAACTTTGGCCCTGTAAAAAGAAGTAAGAAGTTTTCCTTCTAGCCCACACTTAATTCAGAGGAACAATCTTCATCATCATTGTTATCGGTGTGTTGATTCCTGCTAGTACTAGGACTCGAACTAGCCAACTCATTTTCATCACCATTGTTCATGCCACTCAAGTCAAGACTTGTTACATGGGAGTATCTTCCATTATCATTCTCAATGGCTTTTTTCACAATCTCCTCCACCAGTTTATATTCATACCTACAAAATAAATAAACAAAAATCAACTTTAATTTATCTGTTAATGATTATTGTCCCCTTCAAGTAAAGGAAAATGTAACACTTACTCATCACGTTGAAGGAGGAATCCTTTCAAGTCAGCAACTTCAGACAAATTCTGTCTCCATTTCGACACCTTACTAGAGTCACGTCCATATCTTTGTTCATGTGCAGCCATGGCTTGGTGATAAGTGTTCTTTTGATTCCTTACTGTGGTGGGTTCCACTTTGTAAAATATTGGCCAAACTAACTGATTCTTGCTCTTCATACACTTCATGATGGTGTCAAGTTCATCAAGACACGACGAAGAATCTGCGTAGTTTTCAGAAAGAACAACAATGGATAGCCTTGACGATTCGATGGCTTCAGTAATAGCCGATGGAATTTTGTCCCCGTCTTTCAACTCTTCAGCATCCATGAAGGTTTTGAATCTCTCTCGGGACAGTGCTTGATACAGAAAACCCGTGAAGGAGTGACGAGTATCTGGTCCCCTAAAACTGATAAAGATATCGTACCGAGACAAGGATCGAGTCACCATTTCCACAACCTTTTCAAGATGCTCATATTCATACCTATCAAATTAAGATCACAACACAACACACCACAACGCAACTTTTAATTAATTGCACAACCTAGTACTTTAACAAACAAATAATGTATGACTTTGACACATCAAATGTGAGTGTTGAATGAACTAAAATAACCCTACTGATTCAAATTGTTTTGGATTAAAGTCTTAGGTATTTGAGTTAGAGAAGTTTACTTACCCAGATCCAGCGACGAGTCCAGGCAAATTGGCGACTCGAGACATAGCAGACCGCCATTTGCGGACTTCGTCGGAGTCCTTCCCGAACTTCTTGTCGTGTCTGGCAAAGGCATTGCAGTAGGATTTCTTCTGTTCCCTGACGTTGTAGGGGTTGACTTTGTAGAAGATTGGGAAAACCAATTGGTTCTTGGTCTCCATACACTCGACAATCTTGACAAGCTCCTTCAGACACCAAGTGTAACATGGGTAGTCTTTGGAGAAAACAACGATCGAGATTCTAGATTGCTCGATTGCTCTCAGAAGAAAGGGTGAATCTTGGGAACCACTCTGCATTCCCTCTTTGCTCATCATAGTCTTGAACCCCTTCTTCCGCAGCGCGTTGCACAGATTTCCGCCGAAGCCGTAGTGGATTTTCCCTTTCAAATTCAGATAAACATCGTGACACTGTTCCGATTCCATGCTATGCCTCTCACTCACACACCTTCCACTCTCGCAATTCCAGACTCATCATAAATAGGAGCTTCTGCTCATCACTTTAGTAAGCGCGTAACTAAAGTTTTTGAAGCAAGTTCGGAGAACTTATTGTCTAAGGTACCATCAAGATGTTTTTGAATACTGTTACTTGTTCGTTCCTTCATGTTGTCGTCTTTTTTGGTGTTCCTTTGGTCATTATGCTTTCAGACAGAATCCAATACCTCTGTGCTTTATCTTTCTCCACAGAATGCAGAACTTCTCTTTATTTATTACATTCCAACATCGTACTATATTTCAAATGCTATTATTTATATATTCTTTTTTATATAAAAGAAATTCAAAGTTAAGTCTATGATATCCTCTGTAAAATAAATACTTTTCTTACGTTAAATAAATTAGTTTGTAGAGCAAAGACAAGTGTTGATTTATGAAATACTGCTTCCGAGAAAGTGGGGGCATCATGATTGGACAATACGGAGTTGAAGCTTTTAGCTTTTCATATTCGATAAGCTCCACCGATGAAATTTTGTTCGGAAAAATAATGTTATTTAGATAAAAAAAACAAATGAATAGTTTTTTCTTAATTAAACTCAGCTAAATAAGTAGAAAAATCAAAGTATATGTGTTCAGGGCATGGATAGGTGGAAAGAAATTATTTCAGAAATCGAGAATTATTATAGAATTGGAGGTTAATAAGGTTAATAATAGGGCTTAAAATTTATAAGGATGATATCAATAAGACCAATGCTGCTTTCAAAAGTGTCATCTCGTGCATTTTATGTCTTATTGGTTGTAAATCATAGAGATTATATAAAGAAATGTTATGTCCGAAGAACAATTTTATCAAATACTTCTTTATAAGATGGATGCATAAGACAAACATATAATTCTTTAAAAATCATTTAACTGTCTTTTGTCAAATATTAGTCAAAGAAATCAAGAATTGAAGATAAACATTAAAGAAGCAATTGAGGAGAACAAAATAACAATTAACTTAAAAGACTTGATAAATGAGGCATGTGATTTCAAAACTGCCAAGGACATGTTTAGATAGTTATTTGTAGTTTATTTAAATTCAAATCTTATAACCGGTAAATGAAGTATTAGAAAATATAAATATATTTATTGTATATTTTACAAGAATAACAAATTATGAAATAAATCATATATTCAAAAATGTCATGAAGAATGGTTTACCGGAGAGATAATGGAACAATGAAGACAAACATCGATAAAATCTAAGTCCAATCACATTGATATTACTTTTTACTCAAAACTTTAAGACAATAAAATAATGAGTCTTTCATCTTTATATACTGCTCTACTTTCTCATTTCTATTCAACGTGGAATTTAGACTCACAATTATATTTCAACAAAAATATCAAAATTTTCATAAAAAAAGTAGTTAAATCAATTATAAAATAGATATCATATTGAATATAATGATGTGATTGACAAAGAATTTAAAAATGAAATAGTTTAATTATGTCACGAATATTATTTTATATCATATATCAACGTAATCTAATTAAATAATATATTATTGTATTATTATCATGTTGATTATAATATATTTGATCAGTTTTGTTATATTTTATTTTATAACATATTATACAGAGTTTAGGAATTCGAAATATATATGATATTTCTTCAGATACTATAATCATATCCAACTCTCCGTGAGAACAAATAACCATACCAGAAAAAACATCCATTTTTTTTAATAATTTTCTTCTATCTTTCATTCAATTTTTATACAAAGGCTATTTTTATAATAACAACAATTTTTTTTTCAAATTCTTTTATATAACCAATTTTAGAAAACCAAACCCTTAAATAATTATTTTCTCTCTCTCTCTCTCTCAAATCCATTTTCTTATTTTTTAAAACCTTTTTCCCGAGATAAAAAACACATCCAAAATTATATTGTCATAACAAATATATATATATATATATATATTAAATCTCTGAGTTTAACAAATTATTTCATGGATTTTTTTTTCAACTCATTGAATACATTTATGACTTGTATATCCAATACATTTGATACCACCTGAACATAAAATTAAAATCATCCATTAATGCCAAATATGCTGTTAGTGTATCATTCTCATACCGATCTATTAGGTATATTAAATATGTGTAAAACCAGAGAGTTAAATATATCTCTTTTTCAGACGTCAAACCACAAATAAGAAAACATTACAAGTAGGAAGAAAACACATAAGATCTAAAATGAAAAAAGTTATCTTTAAAATAGCTTTATATTTTTATTTTAATTAAAATGATCGATGAGTCAACTTTTTCAGAGTCTGCTTTCTGTTTTCTTGTCAATTACTGCATGGAATTCTGTTACCGTCATAGGGTATGAATGTGTATGATCCAGAAACAAAATTCATAATTTAACGAGTTCTGTCCATTATAACTTCTAAGGTAGCTTCATGAAATAGTTCTGTAATTCACAGCTCTCACATCTACCGCAACATTATTCTTTTATGCAAACCAATTAATGCATTCAACATGCAGCAGCTACTTTGGAAGAAAACTGGATGCAAAGGACTAACGTTTGAAATTGTTTCTATTACAAACATCAATGGAACACCATGTATGTCGTCCAACATTCCCTTCTGCCAGTTTGCAAAGCAGCAGAGAAGCTAACAGAAAATAGAGTCACAGTAAGAATTAAGAAATCAAATGGTGCATGGAAGAACCCTAGCAGAGAAGTTTTCTCATCTCAAATGATAGCTCAAAACCTTCTGTCATTCCCCAAAGTATTTATACCCTTTTACAAAGGAAAAAGCAACATAACTAAGTTTGTTGATCTTATATTGTTTTTCACTCCAAGCAAGCAAGCAATAATGTCAGTAACACCTCTCTCATGTGAGCCTCCACATGTTGGACCCCATCATGTAATTGCACTTCCATTAAATTAGCTACTATCTTTTGTAAAGTTTCCTAAACTAATTTAGTTCTTGCACTGATCATGAGTCTCCTTAAGCCTTGTATTTTGAGTCTTGAGCTTCCATGTATCTGCTTATGGGTCTGGATTTCATGGTTGTTAAAAGCTTTAGTCTTGTCAGTGATGTTCACGCCAAGTGATCAATGTTGTAAAGAGTATGGAGAATAATCCATTAGAGGTAGAAAGAGACTACACAGATGTGTGAGTGAGAGTTTCCTAAAACAGTGAAATCGGTAAAGAGATTGAAAAATCTAGAGATCAATGATTTGCTTATAAACCATTAGTAAAGATTCACCATAGAATGCTATGATGCTCATCTAGTGAAACTCTATCAAATAGCTTAGTCTTTGTGACTAGATTAGTATCATACTGTGCACTGATGATTTCTTTTTCCTTACACTTACATATAAATGGATTCGATTCCTATGCACACATTAAAATCTCAGAAGAAAAGTGCAAGTTAATGGCTTCACCTCATTGTAAAACATTAAAATCTAAGAAAAGTCAAGATCCTTCACTGAATGCAGACGGATACAGAAGGTATAACATGATAAATTGGATCAGTTCTTTCTAATACCGTGTCAGTATACAGTCTTAGCAAATTTATATGCTTTTAGTTGCCATTATTATGCGTTCCTTTTGAAAACTTACAATTTACTTAGCATTGCATGTACTTTTCAGAAGTATTGTCGTACCAGTTCATATTCCTAAATCACTTCTATTGTTTTGGTCTTATATGTACAGGTGTATGTGAATTTCAATAGATGTCCAAAAATGGTTAAAAAATATACTTTAAATCTAAGTGAATTCTACAAAATCGTTTACTAAACAGACTTTAAACTGAACTCAATCTTATTAGTTTGTAAAATAAAGTTTGGCGTTGTTTATACACTGAAAACTAGTTTTATCTCAAGACTGTAACTTTATGAGGATGGCTGAGTGAAGAAAACTGAATATTTACCAGTTTCCTAACAGTTATGTGTGGCCCTCCAGCACTTATTATAAGCAGATAGCAGTGGATTTAATTGTACATGAAAACATTGAATACAGTTTGAGGCAGGTGAAGGGTTCCTAAAAAAAGTTGCCATGTTAATGAAAGACCTCAAATTTTATCAGCATATCATTTACAGCTTCTGTCTCAGTAGGTGATCTAGATACCTACAACTTAAATTAGTGCAAGCTTTCACTCATCTAAGAACAGACACTGTTCAACCTATATCTCCTCATTATTGTTCATTTTAGACCCAGTAAATTATCTTTAATTGGAGCCAGCTAATTTTTCTTGCCTTTGGTTTCAACAATTCAAATTAAAGGTGAAGCTTTTCAACTTTTGGTTGTAATAAGAAAGGCGAAAAAAATAATTGCAACACTGCTGGTTATAAGAATGTATTTGAAGTGACTACAGTTGGAGTGAATATATATATATATATATATATATATATATATATATATATATATATATATATATATATATATATATATATATATATATATATATATATATATATATATATATATATATATATATATATATATATATATATATATTGTGTGTAAAACCAAACAAATTAAGTTGCTCCTTCAAAAAAATTAAAGTTATTATTCAAATTTAAAAAAAAAAACTAATTTTATATTTTTATATCACCATATTTCTTGATAAGGAAGAATGTCGCAACATTTTAAATTATTAAAGGATCAAATTTGATGATCATAATTTTGGAAGATCTGATAACACACTAATCTTCATAAGACTAAAAATAAGGGTTTCCTATTTGTTTTCCCTCTTCTTCTCAACCTTCTCTTCTTACAAATAACTTTTCTTTGACAGAAATACAAAAGAAATCATTTAATTAAAGAGAATATAAATTAAATATTTAGGTTAGGATTAAATATGTTTTTTTTCCGAATTATGAAAAATTGTGTTTCATCCTAAACTAAATTATAAATGTATAACATTATTATAGCATGTTATTTATTAAGAAGATGTTTTTTATGACTTTCATAAAATGATGTTTAAAAATAAAACACAATTTTTACAATAGTGTGTTGGAGAAAAACACAGTTAATTTTTTTTTTCATGGAGCTAATTTTGTTACCATTATAGCAATCTAACATGCTAAGTAATTGAAATAGACTTTCTTAAATCATGATGCAAAAATGCAATGACATGATAAAATATTCCAGCAAAGCATGATTAAATAGATGGGTATATTAATGAAGATTTAAGTGAGCTTAAATCAACATTAAGTTGATGATAAAGAAAATTAGGTAGATGGTTGATTAAAAAGAATATAAGGGAGGTAGATGGGAAAGAAAGAAAGTAGATATAAGCCGTTGATATTTGTATAAAATAGTTGTGAATAATTTATTCTCAAGGAGGTTCATAAAGGAGTGATCCTCCATTTTGGTTGGCACAATAAAGTGCAGGCTAAGAGAAAACACTTAATGAAATCCTATATTGAAGAAAAGTGACTCCTTATCGGTCATTTTTAGATTACCATATTTGACAAAGTCATAATTATTTTCCTAACTATGGCCTTTGAATACCATTGAAGCTAAAGTAACCATGTCATGTGGGGGGAAGTTTCTGTGAAAACAGAACTTCTGACCAATTTGGTTTCTGCACAGCCATTGTTTCAATAAAATATATCCTAGATTGATTTTCAGCCACTTCTGGAGTGTCAAAGGTTGCATGCATTTGGAAACCAGATGCATCAACTTTGAAATTATGTTAAATATTTAGTGGTGGAAGAGAAGATGAGTTTCTTTTCATGTTGCACATCATCTGAGAAGATCAACAAGAACTCCTTCAGAGGGAGCAGCAGGGACTTCAATCATGCAAAATCTATGCCATCATGTGGTACCATGTGTTTTAAATCTGGTATTTTTCATAGCCCCAATGCAAATTTTTGTTTTTCAGGAAATTTTTTCTCAATTTAATATCTCATTAGATTGCTATGCTGCTGATGCAAAGTGGTCATAGAGTGAGCCTATACAGTAGATTTAAAACTTATCAAACACTTGACATGTTTTTTCCTACAAATGGCTAAAACTTGGACAATTTATCTCTCAGATAACAGCAAGAGGAAGTTCATAGAACAAGAAATTGCAAAGATTGGAAGAGGGAATATTACCTCTCAGACTTTTTCTTATCATGAGCTATGTGTTGCAACTGGGAATTTTCACCCCGAGAACATGATTGGTGAAGGAGGCTTTGGAAGGGTGTATAAAGGACGCATTAAAAGCATAAACAAGGTAGCGTTTATTCACATCTATATGAATGTTATGACAAGAAAGAAATCCATTGGAGTTCTTAATAAATAGTAACCTTCTGATTCTGATGTTGTGTTACTTTCATGCAGGTTGTAGCTGTGAAGAAACTTAACAGGAATGGATTCCAAGGAAACAGGGAATTTCTTGTAGAGGTTTTGATTTTGAGTCTCTTGCACCACCCTAACCTTGTTAATTTGGTAGGGTATTGTGCAGATGGTGAACAAAGGATTTTGGTATACGAATACATGGTGAATGGTTCTTTAGAAGATCACCTTCTTGGTAAGTAACTGCTTCTTAATTAAACAGTGTCTTGAAATGAAATTTATTACTTATACAAAAGAAAAATGATTGACAGAACTACCTGAGGACAGAAAGCCTTTGGATTGGCAAACCAGAATGAACATAGCAGCAGGTGCAGCTAAAGGACTTGAATACTTGCATGAGGTAGCAAATCCACCAGTGATATACCGTGATTTCAAATCATCAAACATACTATTGGATGAAAACTTCAATCCAAAGCTCTCTGATTTTGGACTTGCAAAGCTTGGTCCAACTGGTGATAAAACTCATGTATCCACCAGGGTCATGGGAACTTATGGCTATTGTGCTCCTGAGTATGCCTCAACAGGCCAATTGACTACAAAATCAGATATATACAGCTTCGGAGTGGTATTTCTAGAGATGATCACAGGAAGAAGAGTTCTTGATCAATCAAGATCATCTGAGGAGCAAAACTTAGTCACTTGGGTATGTCACAAAACTTTATAACGTTAAATGTGTTTTTAGTCCTAAACTTTCACACAAAATCAAAATTCGTTTTTGTTTCAAATTTTGATACAGATTGATCCTTAAACTTAAAAAATGAATAAATATAATTTTCTTGATCCAATGACTTAATATTTTTTACTTGTTAAATATTTCAATATTTCATACTGATATTTGAACTGAAACGTGTTTGAACAAAGATGAATTTCAATTTTGCTTCTAAGTTTAATGACTAAACCATATTTAACCCAACTTTATAACATGTCCAATATAAATTGAGTTCATAATGTTTAGACCAATATGCAGAAATGATGAGCAATTGAGTTGATAGTGTTTCTTGTTTTCAGGCACAGCCACTATTCAAAGACAGAAGGAAATTTACATCAATGGCTGATCCATTGCTGAAAGGGAACTACCCTGCAAAGGGTCTACACCAAGCACTAGCAGTTGCAGCAATGTGCCTTCAGGAGGAAGCACATACTCGACCTTTGATCAGTGACGTGGTTACAGCCATTGATGTTTTAGCCAAGACGCAGATGCAAGTGGGAAAACAGCAACATGCAACAGACACTTTTTTGGAGGACAAAGAACGCAGCTAACAGAAGGAATCTGAAATGGTATAGGATTATAGAAGATTAAGAACAATGAATGAAAATGTAGCTGCCAAAGAAGTTTGAGAATCAATCTGTAACAATTTTTTACTATAGCATGATGCCACTTGGTGTCATGATGAAAATCAGAACTATTACAAGTTTTTCCTTGTTCATGATCTAGTGATTAGTAGCATTAGATTTTGATAATAGAATGAAAAGATTGCTACCATATTCATAATTGCCTACTTAATGTGATTCTCTGATCTAAACAACAGTGCTAATAAATTGATGGAGAAACAAAAGTAACACAACGATTAGGTGATACTGTATATAACCTAATTTGAGGAAGAAAAATTGAATTAAACAAACTTACTTTAAATTGTTGTTTAATCTAATGTTATTTATTTTCAATTTTTTATGTAATGCATATTTTTGTTGTAAAAAATTGTAATGTTTTCTTTTTTGAGATCAGTTAAATTAATCTGTAACGCTTTTTTATTAAGTCAATGTTAAATTTTTTGAAATTAAATTAAATATTAATGAAATATAACATGATGGAAAGTTAAATTTATATCCTTTCCAAATTAAGCCAATCCAACATTAACCAGTTTTCCATTATCGACAGAAAAATATAAATGTAAAACAACCAAATAACATAACCTATTATACTTTTATAAAATTTATGTTTACAAAATAATACTTCCATTCCTTTTTACAAAAAAAAAATCTAAATTATAATATTTATAATACTAATATTTAATTTGTATAAAACAGCCTAAAATGAATAATATTTAACTAAAAAATTATAAAATGTTTAACACTGATGTTTGAATCCAACTTTAACCTTTTCTCTTCATCTATTAATTGACAAGTTATGGAAGTCGAGTTATCAGAATTAAATAATTAAATTATAAAAAATAATCCAACTCATTTTGATAAGTTAAATGATAGATTTACTGACGTTCATTTCCTAAAATTAAGTTTATTATTTATTTTGTGATAATTGTTTATTCATAATTTTTATTAAAAATTATTAATAAATTTTGGAGAAGGTTTTCTTTTTAACCATATGGTTTTATTTACAATGTGTACATTTTAAATATTCTAACCCAAACACAGTGTGCTGAAATAAATAAATAAAAGGAAAAGATTATCTATATTATACAACTTATCTAAAAGCTATGAATAAAAAAATTAGGCAAGTTCAACTAAATTTTCCATAAAAAACACAATAATAACTTAAAATACACACAGAAAATAATTCTTTTCGAAATTTCGATAACTGTTAGAGCCATCCTGGCCTTCCATTACGTGGCAAACAATCTGATAAAATCGTATTTACTATTTTTTTATTTAATAATAATGTTAATGGCCAATATTTTTCAAATTTTTTCTTTTTTGTCTTGTTGATTATATTTATAAACTATGTTACATATATATATATATATATATATATAGATGGTTCGTAATCTGTTTGAGCGTGGAGGGAGCACTGGTTGAGAGGTGACTGCTGCCTCAATGGAGATGTCTGCTTTGAGGCCACACTGTCCCTTATGCCGCCGCAGCTTCTCGCGCCCCTTCTCTCTCCCTTCCCTTTTACCGTCTCCGTCACTCCAACGGTTTACCCTTCTTTCTTTCTCTCTATTTCATTTCAAAGTTCATGTTTTTCGTTGCCTTCACCTTGCTCATCTCTTTAATATCTTCAAATTTTGCATCTTTTATAACTGGGTATTCTTTTCTTTTTTCTTTTTCTTAAGAAACTAATGTCTTTTTATCACATGGTAAGCTATGTTGATTGTGTTTTTCAGTCTAATGGGTCATAGTGCTTGTTGTTCTTCAATGGTTTGAAAGGTTGACCCTCGCATTAACATTAGTTGTATTGTTTTTTGTTTCTTTATTTACCAATTTGTTGATTACTGAACCTGAAATGGGTTATTAGGGATGTCACCCTCACCTGGGATTATCTTTTTCTTTTCTTTTTTCTTTTTTATCGGCAGCTTTGTTTGTAATTGTAGAAATAAGGGATATAAAGTGTGTTGTTTTTTTTTTTTTTACCATAGATGCCTACAGATGGAGCTTTTTCTTGGCCAGTACATGGCTGGATAAAATGCTTTTACATTAATTGATTGGAATTTTTATTTTGGTTGCGTGATGTGAACTGCAGAAGAAAAAATCAGTCATTCCAAATTTCATACAATGGCCTCCGAACCAGCTCTGTGCTTGAAAATTCTGTACAATCTAGAGCAGGTTTTTCATGCTGTACAAAAGGGACATCTACAGGGCTAAGTAAATACAATGGCGTAAGGTATGAGCGTGATTTTCCATGCAAAAGTCCAGTTTGCATTTCATCTATGAAAATTGCAAATGCATCGACTGGCACACTGGAGGAGATGACAGAGGAAGAAGAGCTGGAATCTTTGCGTTCATGTGAAACGAAAGTTAGGATGATGGATGTGGCTTCTTGCAATAATGGATTTTCCGCAAGCACTGTGGGCAAAAACTTGTCTGGTGGTGATTGTAGGGGCTGGACTATAGCAAAAGATAAGTTAACAGAAAACAAAAAGGAAATGAACGGCTCAAATAAATTTGACAGGGAAAATGGTTGTTCTAATGCATCTAATGGAGCTGCTTCCTTTGGTCAGAACCAGGCTGTTTTTAAGAATGGGGACAGTAATATTATACTGCAGGATCATCGGGATCATGTCTCATCTGCTGTTAAGTATTCTGTATTAAACAAATCAAAGGTGTTTGTAGATTCTGAAAGGTTGGTCCGCCAGTGTAACGAATCTACTTTGGAAATTAGTAAGGAGAAAATCACTGTAATCAATGGTGATCATGGTTTGGATGGAATTGCAAAAGATTCAATTAATGTAACATCTGCTAAACAGGCAGGTGGTACTGATAAAATAAACCTTCGGAATAGGCTCTGTAGTATCTATGAGGATATTCTGGTTGTTGATAATATATCTCTTGCAGAGGAAGTTTCCAAGATGCTCACAACAAAGTACAGGCATCTTATATACGCATGTGATACCGAGGTATTAATCTTTTCACTGTTTTTAGTGTATTATGGTTATTCCTTTTCGCTAGAGTCTATGAAGCTCAATTATCTCCTCGTTTATTCTAGTGTGTGTATCTGTTTGCGTACTATGGACATTATCTGCCGATTTTATTGTCTTCAAAGGTAGCCAAGATAGATGTCAAACAAGAAACTCCTGTTGATCATGGTGAGATAATATGCTTCAGCATTTATTGTGGTCCAGAAGCTGATTTTGGAGGTGGAAAGTCCTGTATCTGGGTAGATGTTCTTGATGGTGGAGGCAAAGAGATTTTAGAAAAATTTGCCGAATTTTTTAGTGACTCTTCCATAAGGAAGGTGAACTTTTCTTTCTTCCTCCCTCCATTCTATGTCTTAATCATATTACTCGCCTCAATGTGCAACCTCTCAAGTCTTAACTATATGTTGGTACTATGAAATGTGCCGTACTAGTTATGATATGTACTAGTTATGATATCTGATAATCTGAAAATAAGCTACTGTCTGGTCTAAAATTACCGTGGGTAATCTAAAAGTTTGTTGTCATATTATACAGCGATCCATATTGATTTACTATGGGTTTAGTTGTATGTTACCTTTTATCTTTTCCTGATTCTTTTGCATAAACATAGCTATAAAAAAGTCACTACTCCTTGTTCAGTTCATAAGATATTAAAATGTTGCTCATTCTGTATTAATCCATTCCATACCAGACAATCTGATGCTTCTGTTTTGTTGACTTGATATATTTTTTTGTCCAATTCCTTTTCCACTCATTCCACTACTTAAGCACATATGGCATGACAATAAATTAATTCCAGTTTCATCCATGAACCCTCTCCCAAACCGGCATGCAGAATGCTGGATCCTCTCCATAGGTCATGCAAGTATGACCTGTTGAAGGACAGGGTAATGGTTTCCTTGTAGACCCTGGTAATTAAAATACTCGTCTAGAGTTGTTCGGGGTTAAGCCTTGCAAATATTCACCCATTCCTCTCCTCAATGTGCTAATTGGTGGGACGAAAAACTTCTTTACTTTTTCCCCCAGGCCTCTTTATTAGTGAAGGATTTCCCGGTGATGTTATTCTACCAAGAGTAAAAAAATTAAGTCTATTTTTTTATAAAATCATATTGCCATTAAATTTCTGGGTTCGTCTATGTACATGAACAAAGATTACCAACCACATTTGAAATAACTGAGTCACTGGTATATTCTGTAGGTCTGGCATAATTATAGCTTTGACTGTCATGTTATAGAGAATTATGGGTTCAAAGTTTCTGGATTCCATGCCGATACAATGCACATGGCACGATTATGGGATTCTTCTAGACTTTTAGATGGAGGTTATTCTCTTGAAGGGCTTACAGGTGACAGAAGAGTCATGTCTAGGACTCAGCTGAACCATCAAAAGGATTTGATTGGTAAGGTCTCAATGAAAACTATATTTAGTAAGAAAAAATTGAAAAAGGATGGATCCGAGGGTAAAACAAGTGTCATTGCTCCTGTTGAAGAGCTACAGAGAAATGAGCGTATACCTTGGATATGCTATTCTGCCCTGGATGCTAGCAGCACTTTGAAGCTGTATGAGAGCCTAAAAGGCCATCTTTCAGACATGCCCTGGAAATTCGATGGTGTGCCAGTGTATGGGAAAACCATGTATGATTTCTATAATGAATATTGGCGGCCATTTGGTGAGCTTCTAGTCATGATGGAATCTGAGGGAATGCTGGTTGATCGGGCTTATCTTGTAAGCATAGAAAAGGTGGCCAAAGTAGAGGAAGAGATAGCTGCTAATAGATTCCGGAAATGGGCAAGTAGGTATTGTCCAGATGCCCAATATATGAATGTGGGAAGTGATTCACAGTTGCGCCAGCTACTATTTGGTGGCACTTTGAACAGGTGAACATTTTTAAAATCTTACATGTAGCATTTTTTAAAATCTTAATATATTAACGATTTGCTAGTAAAAAACTGATGTATTTTTGCTATTTGTAAGTTTAATTTATTACTGAATGTTAATACTAGTACCTACCTTGATATTTTATGAACTTTGCTGTTTACGACTAAGTAGCTTAAGGGCGTAAGATTGAAGTAAAACTTTAATTTTCATGTCCCATTCTTCATTTACAGGAAGGACTCCAATCTGGCACTTCCAACTGAACGAATATTCAAAATTCCCAATGTTGATAATGTGATTGAAGAAGGCAAGAAGGCTCCGAAAAAATTTCGTGATATAAAGGTGACGAGCCTAGGTTATAACTTGAAGACTGAGATGTACACCGCAACTGGTTGGCCGTCAGTTAGTGGTGACGTCTTAAAGGCCATGGCTGGAAAAATTTCTGCAGATTATGACTTTTTTGATGAGGATTGTAACTTGGAACTTGGTGATGAAGATGGAAATACTTCTCAAAATCAAGTTGCACCCCTAAAAATTGATTCATCTGCTTATGGAACAGCCTACGCTGCCTTTCCAACAGAGGAAGAAGGGAGAGAAGCTTGTCATGCAATTGCTGCTTTGTGTCAAGTTTGTTCTATCAACTCTTTGATATCTAACTTCATCCTTCCCCTTCAGGTACTTTTTTTATTGTTTGGTTTCCAATTTGAAGTTTATTGAGCTTGCTCTAAATCTCTTTATTTTGAACCCTGTATAAAAACTGCAACAGAATACATATTGTCTGTAAAAAATTAAAGACGTTTTCTATTCATTTTCCAATAGAGGACATTTTTATACAGTTATTTGTTAATCATATGAAACTTCGGCAGATGAAATGCTTAACAACTCAACTGGGCACCAAACCCACATTTGAGAAGGCCAAATGTATTTGGTATTAAAATACTTAACAAACCCACATTTGAGAAGGCCAAATGAAATGCTTAACAACTTAACAAGTGTACCATAGTACCTTGAGCTATTAAAATACTCATTTGAGAAGGTCGGTATTCGGTTCTCCATTGCTTGGATATGCCAAGAGAAATTATTTCCTTGAGTTCATGCTGATTTTTTGTATGCTTAATTAAGTAAATATATGTCTGTATTTTTGCAATGAAGCACTTTATACGTGCTCTCTTATAGCTTCATTTTCTCTTTGTCAGGGACAAAATATATCTGGCAAAGATCTTCGTGTTCATTGTTCCTTAAATATCAACACAGAGACAGGACGCTTGTCAGCAAGAAGGCCAAATCTGCAGGTTATTCTAATTTTCAATATTTATCAGAGAAGTCTTATGATTTTGATTAGGAAATTTCATTTTAACAGTAATTGTGAACTTGATATTTTTAAGTACTATACATTGAGATTTGACCATTTACCTTGATATGTGTGCTTGTGTTTTCACTAATTGGTGTCATACAGTCATTTTCAATTTGCATTTGGACATTCACATATGGGTATTACATTTAGTAGATTAATCATTGAATTTTAAAACGGTATAGAATCTAACACATACACTTTGTGAATTAGAATCAACCTGCTCTGGAAAAAGACCGATACAAAATCCGTCAAGCATTCATTGCTTCACCTGGGAATTCCCTTATAGTTGCTGATTATGGGCAGGTTGATAGTCTATATTGTCTATCTAACTAAGCTATTTTCAATAACTTTCATTCAGTTAACAGCCTTCTGTATTGTTACAGCTGGAACTTAGGATTCTGGCTCACCTTGCAGACTGTAAGAGCATGTTGGAAGCTTTTAAAGCTGGTGGAGATTTTCATTCAAGGACTGCAATGAATATGTACCCATATATTCGTGAAGCAGTTGAGATAAAGGAAGTGCTTCTTGAGTGGCATCGTAAGCCTGGTGAAGATAAACCCCCAGTTCCTCTTTTGAAGGTAACTGTCTGCTACTAGTACCAAATACCATTTCATAGAGACGTTCACGTAGTGTCTTTGTCTTTAATTTGGTAATTCTCGTTGTTGATGACATAAGACAGTGAGAACCAGAGTGCTTGCAGTGCATGAGGGAGGAAAAATTCATGTTCTGATTGGGCATAGATCCATCAAATGCAAAATAACATAAATATATTTCATTAAGAATTGGAACAAAGACACATAATTTGTGAACTTCCCCACAAAAATAATTAACAAGTACTGCATGTCAGAACACTGTTTTGGGGGAAAGCATAACATGGAACAGTGATAATAGAAGGATTGCAGTTTATTTGTGATAGATAGGCTTCCAAACATGAGGATTCAGTGTTTTTCGACGTATAATGCTTTTAATAATGTTTATTTATATTAATAGAAGTAAATACGAAACACCAGGAATATCTAAACCTCGTTTCAGCAGTTTGGCTTTCATTTGATGCCTGACCCTCAAGATATGGAAAAGCCTGTTTTAGCAGTTTATTGTTATAAGTTATAAAAACTGTTTTATAATTTGATTATGTTTTTAGTTTTTCTCCCTTTCCATGTCAGGATGCCTTTGCTTCTGAAAGAAGAAAAGCTAAAATGCTTAACTTCTCAATTGCATATGGGAAGACACCGGTTGGGCTTTCCAAGGATTGGAAGGTACCCTGAACTCTTACTTATTATAAGGGGTTTGCCCAGGTGGCAAGTGTCTGTGATTTATTATTTGATTGTCCACTCTCAGGTTTCTGTGAAAGATGCTAAGAAAACAGTTGACCTTTGGTACAATGATAGAAAAGAGGTTTTACAATGGCAAGAGGAGCGTAAAAAGGAAGCTCACGAGTTACATTGTGTACACACATTGCTAGGGCGAGCACGACGGTTCCCTTTGATGGCCCAAGCTAACAAATATCAGAAAGGTCACATTGAGAGAGCTGCTATCAATACTCCAGTGCAGGTCCTTAACTCTTAAAATAAATACATACTTGCATGACCAAACAGGGGTTCACTCCTCTTACTCTCATAATAATAGCTCAATGCTTTCAGTTGAGATGCCATTACCACATGCAGACCTTTCTTTTTGGGTTTCTGATTTGTGGTATTCAACAGGGTAGTGCAGCTGATGTTGCCATGTGTGCCATGTTGCAAATTTCCAAGAATAAGCAGTTAAAGGAACTTGGGTGGAAATTACTTCTACAGGTAATTTAGTGCTCCATCTATTTTTCATTTTTAATTTTTCTTGCTTTCATTTTAGTGGAACGTGTGTTCAAATTACACCTGCTCTCACTTGCCATATTCTACTTGAGTCTTGATTCAATAATCAATTCTATGCATTCTTGCTCCCGGAGTTGGTAGGGGAACTGGGGGTTAAGTATATGTACCAATTGGGAATTTGGCTGACACATGTACTGTTAATGTTCATAGCAGTGGCCTATAAGAAAAAATAAATTATAACTATGTTTTGATATTTGAGTTATTCCATATCTGAATATTTTCAGATATCTATTTCCAAACTTGTTACATTTTCACTTAAAATCTTGGATTTGCCAAGCAGGTTCATGATGAGGTCATATTGGAAGGACCAACTGAATCGGCTGAGGTTGCAAAGTCCCTAGTTGTTGAGTGCATGTCCAAACCCTTTAATGGCAAGAACATTCTTAAAGTTGATCTATCTGTTGATGCCAAGTGTGCTCAGAACTGGTATGCTGGGAAATAGGTACTCCCTTCCTTGTACGGCAAAAAAGCCATTGCTGTTCTGTTTAGAGATGTTTTCTCATTCAGATAGCTTTTGCTGCTCCTCCTTTGGTGATTACAAACCAAAGATGCCACTACTCTGCTGCCTCTACTTTCAAGGCAAATAAGCCATAAATATCTTCATGTGCTTGATTTTTATAGAGGTTTTGTACGTCCTAGGAAGTCAGTCATTTCCAGTGTGATATTTTGGTAACACCAAAGCATGGCACTTTTTTAGAGAATTTCCAGTGTGATGTTTTGGTCTTTCCAAAGCCTAACGCGTTGAAACTTTGAAGGAAGAAAAAGGCCAAAATTACTGGCCTCGGCTTTTTACTTCAGTTGTCATGTCTTTCTTTTATGCCTTGCATCATGTACCAGTTTGGTCTTTTTGGTTGATGCAAACCATATCAATATTGTATATAGATTATTATAAAATGAACTTGTCTACATTTCTATTTATCTGTTGCAAAAACACACTTGTTGATTGTAGAAACATCATATAATGGTATGATATCTGCACCGCAAACAGCACTTTTCAGGCACAAATCATCTCATAACCACTGACAATTTTCAGTAATATCAGAACAGTATTGTGAATTTATGATATTCTGTACAAATGAATTATGTGATAACGACCTTATGAATAGGAGCAAATGGGAACCAAAGGATGAACTCTTAATATGTAACAAAAAAATGTGAACACTTAACAATTAAAATTGTATCAAAGAATCAAACAGATTTTGTGTAGTAATCAAACAACGATATTAATCTTATTAGAATAATATTTTTAAAAATCTTGCATCGTGTAGTCACAAGTTTATATATTTATTGAATGGGATTATTTATTGGTTATTTTTCTAGAGTTGAATGTGAAAACATGTATAAAAATAGGAAATACTTTAAGAAAATGAGAGAAATGATTAAAATCAAAGTGCTTCAATGAATCCTTGTAAGAAACATTATCAAAGAAAGACAAAAAAACGATGACATTTTCATGTTGTGAATCAACATGAACTTATATTTGATGCATTTCAAAGTGATATATTGTTTTCATTTTCTCACTTGTTTATTTTATTTTCGTTTATATCTTCATTTTTTCTTTTTCCTATAATTTGAGCAAACACGCTATTCTGGTTTGAGTAATAGACCATTTTAATCCTAAGAGAATATCATTATTATAGAAAAATTATCCTAAATATAATACAATTAACAAAGTATAATGGATAATTTTACTAAAAATTAAATATACAGGTTACTAAAAATATTTATCTGTTTAAGTAAATCTTAACAGTGTAAATTAAACCATATTACTATTTTTCTATGAATTCTGCTACTCCTCTTTATTTTATTATTTCATCTATAAAATCGGTATTAATCTTGTGATTAACTTCTTCCAAGAACGGACACTAGAATTCATGTAGGGCCCAGAAAAAATAAATCATATCTGACAGTATGCGAAAAATCCAAAAATAAATTTAAACATATGATACAAATTTGTAAATATATTTTAAATTTTATTTTTAATATGATATTAATTTCTTAAAATTTAATAATAAATTATATAAAATTATAGTCCATTATAATAATCATTATTAAAATTATATATATATATATATATATATATCAATTTTTAATTATAAAATATCACTGAATTTATATCATTTATTTTAAAATAAATAATTTTCTTATTAAAAGAATTAATTTAATATAAATTTGTAAAAACAAATTTGTCAAAGAGTTCACACTCCATAATGAGACGAGCAGAGTTTGTCAAATAATGCCTGCTAAGCTATGACAGACACATCACATTCTGTCAACAATCGATGCTATTTACTGAGTGAGGGAGTTTTCTACCAGACAAATTAAAAGCTTTTTAAACTCATCAAATTGCTGAAAAATTATGCAACATTTTCAGAAAGCTCACATAATATTAATTATTTATGAAACAACGTAAGATAAAAAATACTTTTTCTTTTGAATGAAAAGTTCAGTCACTGCATACATTTCCTTCATCCCAAAATGCAGATATCAGTTTGGTTTTGGGTCTGTTTCAAAGATGCAATTTTGAAGTAATAATATATATATATTAAAAAAAAACACATTATAGTATTTGGAACAGGTAAGTAACAAGTGGGTTCCTGTCTCCTTGGGCGGTTTGTAGGCCACGTGATCTGTGTTTTAGCAAACTCTCAACTTTCATTTTCTGACTTTTGAACTTTTCTCTCTTGGGATCTCAAACTTCGATTTTGGATAACTTATTTTACATAATTTTCTCTAGAAGTTGCATGTTTTTTTTTTATGAAAAAAAGATATTAAGATTTATGAAAGAAACTCAATAGAATCGTAAAAGTGAATTGAATAAAGTAATAAAAAATAATTTTCACATAGTGTTTTGCCTTGATGATTATGATTTGATTTGTTCATAATGAGTTGTGAAAATTTGGTGGCGAAGTTAACCTTTGCACGACAATGCTTATGAGTCAAATCAAGAGCATTGGATGCGCACGGTCCAAAACAAGACACACAGAGAGAGTCAAATAAAGTAGGTTGGATTAGATATGATTTTTTGTAGAACACTAATTTCTCCATCTTCTTCATTCCCAACTTTCACTTTCACTCAATTTTACCACAAAAAGTTCCCTCCTCTGATGGGTCTGTTTCAAATCTGCAACTTTGCAAAAGTGTGGAGCCATAAACTTGCAGTGCGTACAATACCCAATTTTTGTTTTCCCCTTTTATTTCATCTTTCATGCCTCTCTTGTGGATCTAAAATGCTGTTTCTTTCTTCTGCACTGTGGTGTAGTGATGGGTTGTTACTTCTTCGAATTAGATTGCCACTCTTTGAAGTGAGGCAATTTGATTGAATTGGAAGTCAAATACATTCTTGTTTTGCTTTTATTTTTTCTCAAAGAAACTATATCGTTGGTTTTCTTAGTATATATATGCATGTTTATTCAAGTTGTCAAAATTGATGACTGTTTCGTTTGATTTTGCTTGTGTTTTGGTGAGTTGGGTTCCTTTTACCCTTCTCTGGGTTTTTTTTAACCAGGAATGGTGATTTATATTTGATTCATTTTCGCCTAACCATTGTGATTTGGCATTCTTTCTTTTTTTTTGCTTTGTGTGTTGATTCATTATAGCTGAATTGTAATTCTCATCCTGAAGTTATGATGTTATGAACACCTTGTTATGAAATCGTGATGCACAGTGTGTGATGCTTCAACTTGTTAACCTGCATTTTATGAATGAACCAACTTGAATCATCATCTATTTTAAGTGGGGGTTACTTTTTTTAATTATTTCGGAATTGCTGTTCTGCTGTTTTTGATTTGATGCTGGAACCATGTTTTTGTAAGTGAATCTAGCAACTTCCCTCTCCATCCCTCTTACCCTTGCAGAATTTATTACACTTCTCTTTGTTTTATCCTAACTCAAGTCCTGTTTGATTAATTTCCCCAAAGAATTACAAGAGAAGAAAATAATATCAAATGAATCGAGTGCTTGTACGAGTTAAAGTTAACTTATGTACTTCATCTCCTACAGAAGTTCTCGTAATTGATGAAAAATATTAGGTGTTCAGAGTTAATTTAACTTGTGTAAGTCATTTGTTTGCATAAAAGTTTGTCCAATCATGTAAATAAAAGAAGAATAACCAAATTAAAAAAAATTGTGAGAAGTTTATAGCTTTACATCTCAGATCACTGATGACACTAATTTGTGTAACAGATCGTTGAATAATTCTGGTGAGGGCATCAATCTCATAATATGAGCATGGCTCAGACTGTGGAGGTTATAAAAGGTGGAGGAGGATCCATCAAGCTTGGCACCACTGGAACAATCAGCTCCTTGATGACAAGGGAATTGGATCACGTTCCTTCTGCCCCAAAGAAGCTGGTATCTTCAACAAGGACTAAAACTCAAACACTTCCTGTTTCAGTTCCCTGTGGCAGTGCAACCCAAAAAAGACTACAACCAAGAAAATCATCGGTTGAAGCCAGTAGCAGTGGAAGCAGTAGAAACACAAACCGTAGAGGCCCTGGCAATGGCATGCCCCAGAAAACAAAAACAAAAACAAATGGCAGAAATACACAGACAATACCCATGCTAGGTTCTGATAAATGTTCATTGAGCAGAACTCCAGTGAGGGAGAAAAATGATAAGAAAATACCTAACATTGTTGAAGTTGTGGACATAAGATGTGGGAGTGCAGAAAAGGCTTGGGCTACACCCTTAGCAAGTCGTCTAAAGAAGCTTGGGTTTTCAAAGCTATCCGAGAGCATAATCTAAACCTGGAATTTTTTTGTGTCAGACTTCAGATTCCTGTAACCGAAAGCTGAGGTCCCATTTGGCCTACCATTGTCTGATACATCAACCACAGAACACATACTTGGTAAAAGCCTGCTGCTACTCACTCGCTTTTTCTTTGTAATTTCTTCTACTGTAGATGCAATTGTGGTTCTAGAACTTGTACTACTAACGGAGGAACCCACCTCTGTGATTTGAGACTTGTTCCTTTGTGAATTTGAATCAATCCTGCTGAAGTACTCGATTTCTTGCATTATGAGGGATGCTACTGTGCCTCGGGTTCCTATTTCCACTGGGGGAAATCCAGCCATATTTTTTGAGTCAAAGGAAGTGGCTTTATGCATGCTATGTTTGGTTTGTGTTGGGGAGAAAGCATGATCTTTTGATTTATGCAGGGTTGTTTGTGATTTTGTTCTAGTGGGAAAACTGCAGAGACTCTGAGGCATTTCTTGTGTTGCAGGAGATGTGGTTTCACAAGAATGCTTCACTTTATGTTGTGTATCTGAAATGCATGGCACAGGTCTGTGAGATGTGAAACTGCATTCATGTGGTTGCAGTTATAACAGTGTAGTTCCTAACTACTATACCACCTTTTTAAGTTTCATCATGTTCCTAAGTACATGGTAGGATCTGATGGGATTCATGTGAAAGATAAAAGTAGCAGCTAGGTGGGATAGTAGGATCACATCCATAGGCTACCTAAATCAGGAAAGCAAAATCACTTTGTCACACACAATCACATACATAGACTCAAAAGTCTTGTGATTTGAATACAACCTAGAAAGAAAACCAGGATGCAAGATTCATGTATCTTGACAAATTTTTCTGTTTTGCAACTGTAGTATTATAGTATGTTATCCATTTTAATTGTTCTTGGTATTATAGAATCCATTTCTTGGATCTGTTCTACTTATCTGCATGAATTTGTTGCGACTTCTTTCAAAATTATACCTATTTTTGTTGTTGATGAGATAATACAACTAACTATAAATAGGTTAGCCATAGGTTTGGCGAATCTGATAATGTCAAAATTAAAGCCTAGATACATCGAAATGGTTTAGTTTAGTTTGGTTCAAAATTTAAATTACCCAACCTAAACCAATTCCAATAAATTAATTTGGTCAAGTCGACCAATTTCTATTATAGTTATATGCTAAAATCGTTTAGAAGGTGGTGAAAAATTAAAGAAGAAAATTTCTATTTTTATTTCCTGTCATGGGCCATTCAAAATGATTTCGTTTACATGTAATCATGATGGGATAACAACAAAAGATATTAGTGGGTTTGACTATCTTATTCTTATGTTTGAAGTAAAAATTATCATCTATCATTATATAAATTTTTTGTCTCATCTCTCTATCAATTATCATGTATATATATATATATATAATTTTATTTTTTTACTTTTTACTATTCTAAATAATAAGTAAATAATTTTTTTACAAAAAAAATTAAAATTAAAAAAATATTAAAGATAATATCAAGTATTCAATATACACCTCTTTCATCCAATATTAAATATCAATTAATAAATAAATTATAATTATATAAATATTAAATAATAATTATATAAATGTTAAATAATTATAAACAAATAAAAATAATTAAATATGTGTCTTAGAAATAAATTATAAAAAAAAAAACAAAAAACGTTCTTATTGCTTGTGCGTATCAACATAAAATTTATTTATCAAAATAAAAATGAATTTGAATAGTAGAAAAAAACTGACACTGAAATATGTTATGAAAAAAAAAACACTTAGAAAGCAAAAAATGAAGAATATAATTTAACAAATAAGATTTCCCTTGTGAAATAAGATAGGGAGACTATTTCTTTTCAAAAATACAAGTCTAAAAATTCTTCTAATATTGTAATTAAAGATGACGAAGTTGGTCGATCAATTCTATTTTGACATATTTCATCATAAATAAGTTAGGATGGGCTAATGAAAAAAATATCTCACGATTAATCTCTTATATAATTACGTATCGATTCACATAAATTAAAAATAAAAGGTTTATTTATAACTTTTCTTTTGTCCAAAGTTTATTTATCTTATAAAAATTAAGATTCAATATAATAATTACAATCATTAAAAACTTAAAAAGTAATAGTCTATTATTTACTACAAGTAAAAAAAATAATGTTATATACAAAATATATTAAAATAGACAGAATATAAAATCTAGATTCATATTTATAAACATACATATTAATAAATTAATAAATAAAAATATTTATTTATATTAATCAAACTAACAACTCTGAGCAATAATAAAATATTAAAAAGACAAACCTCTCTGGATTGTTACGTTTCAATATGAAATCCATCTCACATATTTGGGTGAGTTATAATTTGAGGCATTTTTTTATCAAATAATGTTACCATCATATTAAAATTATAATTTTTTTTTCTCCAACTTTGATATATTTTTATCTCAAAACTTTAAAAATAATAGATATAACCTTTTTAATTATAGTGTTAGTTTTTTAATTACACTATTAATTTCTTTTATGTGTTAAACTATGTTTCATATATATGTATAGTTTTTTTAAAACCCAAACCTTATGTTTTACATATCATATTCTATTACATCCTTTTTAATCTACATGTTAATTCTTCAAGTGCTTAAAAAACTGCTTAGCAACTTGTAGAGAGAATATATTCTTTATATTTATCTTTTACTATTTATCTTATTATTTTGTTTCTTTAGCTTACACTGTTCACTTTTATTTTATTTGAAACAAAATATTTAATTTTACAAAACCTTAAATTAATAAGCAGACATTATTCAACGGGATTTTACTATGCTAATCTTTTCAGATTTGATACTTCGACTTAAAAATGTTTTCTACCATTTGTAGTTTTAATATACCAAAATCTATTTTTGTTTAATTAAAACAATAATTGATGTAGAATTTGATACTTTTACTTGATGAGCTTTCGATTTGGGAGACATTATTGATATGATTCAGTTTGCTTGTTGTAGGATTTATCATGAAATATAAGTTTATGATTAAGTGATTGCTATAAAGAATATATATTTAAGAAGCACATAAACTATGAAAAAAGAAAAAAAGAGACACAACACCATAGAACAAGAACAACACTTTAGTTAAAAACCTGTGCTACCACTCATTCTGTCAATTATAATTTAGATTATAAACCAATATTATAATTTTAGCAAAGGAAATAACTTTCTGATGACCAAATTTATAAATTGTGATCAAGAACTAACAGTTTTATGTTTTTAGGCCATGGATTTAAACCCAACTTTTAATTTTTAAGTAAAACTCCACTATATTAACCAGCACACAGTCAAAACCTTAGCCTATAGTCAAATGCTAAAAGACAGCATCTTTCCTTTTTTTCTGTTATGATTCTATTACAGAACATTTTCTTCTCGGACGTGTGAGATGGTTAACATATTTACATTCTAATAAATGTATGGAGGCTGTAAAATCCTACCACACCATGGTGATTTGCATACAAAACTCTGTTAAAACACCATAGACAGATAAAACGCGATATACCAGAGGATTACAGCAGATACAGGTAGGTCATACTTTACATGTTACACATAGGTTGCTATCAATGATAGCAGCTAGCTATTGTTTACAGGAGTAAATATCTTAAAACAAAACATAGTTACTACTTAAAGTAAAGCTCAACAAGCTTCTTCAAAGTGTCAAATACACTAGTGAAAGGATTAAACTCAATAGGGGAGTTCAGTCCTAGATCAGGAAATTGGTTTGTAAGTGCCTGCTGCATTCCAGACATAGACATCATAGCAGCCAGCTGACTATTGGACATGACTTCACAATCCTGTGGTGTATCTTTAATTTTGCTTGGATCATATCCAAACTTTGCAAGGTACGACTTGTACTTCTCAATAAATTCAGGTCCAGGGTTAGGTGTCCTTGAATATATCTGATATTCATTAATAACTATTAATCAAAGAACTGGGTGATGCAGTGTTGTTTCTTTTCTTTATCTAAACTAACAAATAGCATTAGATGTCACACATGACATCGTTGAAAATTCAGATAAAGCTTTTATGAATGAAGTTCAATGACTACAAAGTTATAATGTTTGCTTAACACACGGTTCAAGATTCAAGAATATTTGAAGTGTATTTTTAGGTTCAGTAAATACCTGGATAAAACTTTTATCCTTAGCTCCTGAAACAAGAGAAAAATTGTCATAATCAGTATCAATCACATCATAAGGTTCCTTAGGAATGAATGGCAATGTAGGAAAGCGGAGATAGCATTTTTCTTTGATCATCTCCTGCTTCTCTAGCTGTGTCTCATTTTTATCCAAATCTTCTTCCGAAACACATTGAACCTTTCCCCTAATTCCGGTTATAAACCCATTTGGGCTTCCGTGAACACAAAAGGTGTCAACTTGAATAGATGGTACTTCCCTATCAAATGTATATACACCCTGAAATATAATTAGTACACGCAAATTACTATGAAGAAGCTTGAAATGCCAAATAAGGTAAATGACAAATCTTATCTCTAAGATGTATACTACTACTGAATGACAGAACATTCAACACATGCATAATAAATAATGAACAGCCAAACTTAGGATTCTGTCAGTGCCTCCAAATTCAACAGTTTGTTATGAATAATATGAAGATGGCTAGGGAAAGATGTTGGAAGATCATAAATAAAATCAGCTCTTTTCTAAACCAAATATTGTACAGTGTATTCACTGCTATATTTATTTTTGCATTACCTGAGTGCAGTGACAATCTTCTTGGCCTTGTCCAGCAAATCCACGTTTAAGTGAAGCAACTTCAAACCATCTTCCAGCATATCTTACAGGGTCAAAATCCTTGGCTGTCATACCTCTCATCATCATTAGATTTGCACCCTTTTCATCAGATCCATTCTCAAATGGTGAAGTAAGTGCAGCATCTCTGGCACTGGCAATTTGACATATATTATTTTGAGCACGAGATAGATCTGCTGCAACAGACTGTTGATGAAATAAATAAACAAATACTTAAAACAACTCATTCGTCATAATAATAAACACCTATTTCTAGATTTTTTTTTTGAGTTAAAAATATTCTCTATTTGCCACAATTACATAATAATATCCCACCTTTGTAACAGAAATTATCTCTATAAACTACTGTCATGCCATGTTTTAAAAAACTGTGACCGTGATTTAAAACCTTGTTATCATGAGTTCAGGAAAACAATATTGTGAAAATGTTAGATAAGTCTTCCTGATCGGTATTTGAGATATGACTTCATGGAATTGCGTGCTCAATTGAGTTGTAAAACGCAACACTCTTGGATTGTTGAATACAAAAAGATACAAACCTGATTTGCTGGAGAAACAAAGATCAAAGAAGCAGCAAGCCCAGATAAGACATGTTTGGTCAGAACCTTACTTGGGACTTCCAACGAGCACCTTACCGATGTTCTTCCTGAAACTGTCCTGCATTGTCTGGAACAAAAAAAAAAATGTCATCCCATTTGAACAATAATGAAACCGAAAAACAAATTACAAAAAAATCACTCAAACAGTCCCAGATTGCGCATCTTGTTTTGGAAATCAAGAGTTGATATTTAACAGCATCTACTTTTAAGGTGGCAGAAAATGCCATCAAAATCCCAATGAAAGAGGAGGACCACAATGAGAGGGAAAAAAGATAAAGTAGTGTACCATCTAACTAACTAAAAGCTGGTTATTACAAGACAAAATTCTGGGAGTACAAAATGGAAAATGCATTCAGTAATGGTGAGTACATGAACATTGAAAAGCTACATAACATGATCAGGAAATTGAAGCACAAAAAGAGAGTCTTCTTCGACAAACATTGAAAAAAAAACACAACTAATTACTAAAATACCTCAAATTAGGAGAAAAACATAAGGGGTGTTCCAGAATTGTAAAACAAATAAAGGGACATAATAACAAAGAGAAAAGCTTTTTGAGCAAACAGATTGATTACAAGGATCAATTAAGTGTAAAGGAGATAAAAGAGTAAAATTTGTTACCTGGGATAAGAAGAAGAGTGAGGTGGAGGAGGTGATGCTCGTAGAAGAACCTCTACCATGTCTTTGTGTTTTCACTAGTTGTCTTGTCCAAAGTTGCCCCATTCTGAACTTTCTTTCTAATGTCCAAGGTTTGGTTTCTGTGACAAAAGATCCTCTTGAAACATCGTCCTCTAAGGTCCCATGAATGAAACTGGGCCTGCCTAATATTTCTGGGCCTTCACTTCAAGGCCCATTCTATCAATCAACGGCAGTTTCTTCCTGCACCTCAATGAATTATTGTATTCCTTAGAATGTAAATTTTGTATTTCCAGAATGCCTTTTTTATTTTGTATACCAGAATATACAATCAAAAATATAATTTTTTTATATTTTCAAAATGTACAAACTAAATTAAAAATAATTATATTCTATATTGTATAATTCAAAATATGTTATATTTCAAATTATTCAATTCATAATGAATTTTTATTTTGTAATTCAAAATATAAAATCCAAAATCTAAAAATTATGTTTAAAAAAATAAAAAAAATTATGAAAATATGTTAAAAAATTTATGAGGTATATGAAGAAATTGCCTGAACAAACTATACAACCTCATTATTAACTAGCTTGCTACTTTACTCTTCTTCTAAAGTTAACTAACAGTTGGTATTGAACAATGACTTCCTCCTAACACCCATACTAAATTCAATAAGTATTTTTCGTTAAATTTATTTAAAAAAATTGTCAAATTAAATAGAGCAACACAATTTTATAAATTTAGTAACAAAAAAAAAGTCAAAAGGAAACAATTTAGGTACATTTTTACTTTCGAAAAAGTGTAATAAAAAAATATTTTGCTTGGATTTTCAAACGCGAAGTTTAGATGAGATATATAAAAACAAATAATTTAGGTACATTTTTCCTAGTTTTTTTTTGTCCTATTTACTGATTAAAATCGAAGGCTTATAACTTATACGTAAATATTATCACACAAACAACCAAGATTAAATTATAAGAATAATATCAAACTACCTTGGAAATTTGTGTAAGTTGATTTTAATTTATAAACAAAATTATATTTAATTTAAGCTTAGTAAGTGAATTTGTTGCAGTTGCTAATCACATTGTTTATTTTGGGTTATATAAGGAAATAAATAATAAGCACAATCTCAGTCTCTATCAAACCGACCAGATCAAAACCAAAAAGTTAACGGGAAAATTAATGCTAAACCTAAATTTGTAGACAACGTGTGAAATAATTGAAGAAAATATGGGAAAAAATTGGTTATATAGACAACCTTTGAACGTAAAAAACCTCTAAAAATGTGGTTTTTGCTTTATTATATACTCTATAAACTTACTTCAATGCATGAATTTTACACAGGTTTCATAGTGATAAGATATTGTTTCTTTTCTCAAACTCTTATAAATTTGTTTTTATAACACTTCAATTAATACAATAATAAATTTAACAGTTTTCACAAATATAACTCAATATTATTATAATTATTTTTGTTTTCAATTAAAAATAAATTCATGCATATTTTTTAAGAAAATTATTATTATTTTAAAAAGATTTATACTTTTCTTCAATACTTCGATCAAGTTCGTTGAGGGAATCCCTTCAAAATAAATTACTACCCCACATTTTTTTAAGAAAATAATTATTTATCTAAAAAAAGATTATACTTTTCTTCAATAGTTCAATACTTTCCTCGAATTGGTCAATGTAATCCAATCTTAATCAATGAACAACAAAAATTGTGTGCTGAACTGAAAACAGTATAATAAATATACAAAAGTTTGTTCAACACGATTCCAAATATAATACGTCTTATTATAAAATGAAGTGAGAATCAACGTTATATGTTTTGTTTGCTTGTAAAATACATAATTAATTACATACAATATACATATTTATGTTCACTATTTATTTTAATTAAGAAAAGCCATATATCCTTCCTTCTATAATTCACTATTTATTTTAATCATTATATTATTTATTTATATATTTTTACTCTTGAAAAATATAACAAGAGTTCAAAATCTACTTAAAAACATATGATTATAACTATCTCAAAATATACCTTTGTTTATAATATTTATATATATATATATATATATATATATTCATCGGCTAACTAATTTTACTAAGAACTTCTTATTCTATTAACTTAGTATTTTTCGATTTTCATTTAATAGATCCCAAATTTAAATCAAAACATAACTATTTTTCGAATTGGATAAAATACATTTATAGATTAAAGCCATAAAAAGGGAAAAATACATTTAATGTGAAAGTTTAATAAAATATAAACGCTTGATGAGAAATTAAACGTGGAAGTTTAAGACGATTTTGTAGAAAGATGGTATGCAAATGGAGCAAAAGCATTTCACGTATAGTAGACGCATGATAGAATTTCAGGAAAAGGAACACCCCAACTTTGCAAAACCCACTTTCAAACTCTACCAAACTTCCACCATCAAAAATCAATCACCCTATAACACCATACTCACTCAATCACACGTCATCCAATTACCATAATTTCAAGCCGTCTGATTTTCATCTTCTTTCTCTTTCTGCCACGTGTCTTCGTCATCTTCTTCTTCTGCTACTACTATCCATCAACATCTATAATAAACCTACACTGAAGTTGGTTCACTTTGTATCATAATTAATAAACATTATCAACCACACTCCTCATAGTTCCGTGCAAGTTAGCATAATTTAACTAAAACAATATCTTAAATTTTAGATATTCATTAAGATATTTATTATATATAAAAAAAAGTTAGTGGAATTATATTGGCAGTGGTTAGCGGTGGTTACATACTGCTCTACGAGTATGATCAGTTTGGTATGAAGCTTTCCATTTATTTCATTATCCCAAACCCATCATCTGTGTAACTAACAAAATAAATTCATATTAAAAACTATAAAAAATTCTTATAGAAAGATAGGTTGGTGGATTAATTTAATTAATCAATAAAACTTTAGATGCCTTGCTCTAGCTCCATAGCTACACTTTTATTTTATATATATATGTGGACCACGTTAAAAAGAATGTAGCATTTTCCTAGTTGAAGTCTAAGGTTAGTGATGGATTTAGGTTGGATTAGGGTAACATTTTTTGGAATTACCAAGATTCCATAGTTAATTAAATAATAGGTTTAAGATCTCATGTGGTGTTCTCCATCTCTCCAAAAGCGACGACAAAGTGAAATTGATTTCCACTAACTTATCTCGTACGAAGGTTTTTCCTATGTAGTTGCGGTGATCAAATCAACGTCAACTTCCTCGGACGACACCGTATATACATATAGAATCATTCAAATACTGAAATTATACGGTCTCTCTATTATGGTATATATTTTAATTTCAAAATAAGAATGTTTTAAATTTGCAGAGAAAAGTTAAAGAAGGTGTGGCAGCCTTTTTCCTTTATCAAATAGTTTTAACTTTTATATTCTGTAGATTCAGATCCACCAATCACATTATCATTTCTGTAATTTGTCACTAATCATACAACCAAATTGATGCTCTACTATACCCACTTCCACTAATCATATAATTACCATTGCAAATTCCCAATTATCGTCACTTTTATTTTTAACTAATTTTACCTTTATCATTTCTAATTGACTTTTCCAAATCTAATTCAAAAGCGCGTTTAACTTCAAATATAATTAGACGTGTCCAACATGCTAAATATTCTTGTGTTATTAACACGCTAAATATTAAATGTTTACCTTTTTTGGTATATATTTGTGTTTAAGTTTACTACCATTATTGAATATAGTAAATATTTTCAAACTAGATCGCATATAATTAAATTTCAACTTTGAAATTTATAAAAATGGTTCAATACCTGTTTTGAATTGTTTGTTTAATTTGTCATTTTAGCATCAAATGAAGTCATTACAATATTGATTGATAGACTCTAAGACATGTAATCATTTTCTTTAGGCTTTCGATTCAAACTGTTACTAGAATGCTAATAATAATGAAGAAGAATACGTGAAATTAATATTATTTCCTACTTTTTCAGTCATCAATGGATGTTGTTGTTGTAATTATTATTATTAACGAATAAGGATTAAAAATTAAATAAAGCCACGTGGCCTTATCCTATCCTTAAACACCACACTCCACAAGATGCTCCGATTCACAGACATAAATATACTTCTCTCTTACCACATTCCATAACACAGTTGTTCCATTTTCTTATACAACAAACCATGACAAAAGAAGACATAAATTTCACAAAAAGTAATTGATGTGATAAAAAAAAGGTAAGTAAGTCATCATTTTAGCTTTTAAAAGTGTAACACACAGTGGCATGTAATAAATTAGTTTCTAAAATTGATGGTCTTTTTTTATTAATTAATTATTGAAATTGATTAAAAATGGAAAATTTTAATTGGTCTCACTTTTTATTTAATGAATCTTTTGATATTGCTATAACTTGTGAGAAATTTTGTGCGTGATGAACTGAAATGATGGTTTAGATCTTTGAAGAATATTTTGGTAAAAATAGTATTTTTGTGTGAAAAATAGTATAAATTACGTGAAGTGTTTTGCTCTTATCAGTACTCACCCAGTAAGGCCTCCCTACGCAGAAACCAAGAAGGCGGCAATAGGGAGCGTTTGGGAAAGCGAAGTGAAAAATACCGGTCAACTGTCCCCTATATCAAACAGTGGGACCAGAACCCAAACAAGACCAAACGAACCGCAACAACAGGAACATCATCAACGAAGAACAACTACACGAAAGAAGAAGATAATAGGTACTGAGTAGTATCTGTTTTTGCGAAAGTTTTGATTTTGCCCACAGGAAACCATGCTCCATGATGGCCAAGATCATTCACCGAACCACTAGAAAGATGTCTCAGCTCTGCCGCAAGTTCGTTCAGGTCGACGTCCGGTGGGGTGTCCTAAAAAGGGTATCTTTCGTCGGCCAATTTTTTCGTTTCATTTGGAATAGAATTATCGTTTGCTCCGTCGCCGGAAGGCCACCCCACTACCGGAAATTACCGCTCCGGGACCCATCGTCCTCTTTGCCTCTCGCCACCGACTCCGACACCTTCCTCGCTGCCGCCACTTGCGGCTATGACTCCGACTCCGATTTGGTGAACCTCAAGATCAGCTTGTTGGGTGATTGCCATATTGGGAAAACTACTTTTGTGGTACGCTTGTTTCTAACTTTACATTCAAAACATCGTATGATTCAGATATAATTATGTTTCTTAAAGGTCTGGTTTCGATTTTAGGTTATGCGTATGTCTGTAAAAGAATAATTTGAATACGAGAATCAGTATTTGGGTTGAAGATAAAAAATTTAACTCTATCGTATTGATAGATTAGAATTTAACTTTGATGTGATTTTGAAGTTATTTGCGGGTTAGATTTTGCGTACATAGATAGCTATTTATTTCTTCTGAAATGGGTCAAGTGTGGTAGCAGTGAAAGGGTCTAACTAGCTTGCGGTTGTTGTGTGAATTCCTGTTACCAGATCAAGTATGTAGGGAATGAACAAGAAAAGATGAGTCTACAGATGGAAGGATTGAATCTGATGGACAAAACTTTGTCTGTTCAAGGAGCACGCATTTCGTTTAGAATATGGGATGTTGCAGGTGCTTTGCTTAAACTTTACCTTTCTTTTCCTTTATGTGTACTTTTTACATTTTGCTTTTCCTGTTTCTATTCTTTTTAGTTTTCTGGGTGTGTTGTGTTAATTGATCATTGATGGTGAAGTATCATGTGGCGTGTGTAGGTGATAAAAGGTCCCTGGATCAAATTCCCATGGCTTGTAAAGATGCAGTTGCAATTTTGATTATGTTCGATCTCACCAGTCGCTGTACACTAAATAGGTAGGCTGAGAGATATTATCTGTGTGATGAGTTTGGTGTAGTGCTTTTAGAAACGTAACTCAGAAATAATGATTCTGCGTTTCTTGTCCTTTGCAATGTTCCTGCAGTGTTGTTGGATGGTATAGTGAAGCAAGAAAGTGGAATCAGGTACCATAATTTAATTTTGCAGGGCTTGTACAGTAGTAGTACTGTTTGAATTCAATTTATTTCATAAAGTGATTGCCACTTTTTAAATTAAAGTGTAGTTTCCAAAGTCTTTTCGCATGGAAACTCTTTTTAAAAAAACGAGACAAGATCCGAAGTAGTGCATATATAGATACAGTATCTGCATTATTACATTATAACTGCATATTGTCAGAAGCATTGATTTTTGCATCAACACTAAACAGAGAGAGGATCTGATGGTATACTAATTAAGATACCATAATGACAATTTTTGGCACATTTTTATGTCATTTTGTTCATTTTACAGAGTGCAATCCCGATTCTGATAGGAACCAAGTTTGATGATTTTGTTAGACTACCCCCAGATGTGCAGTGGACAATTGTAACACAGGTAGATGAATAATAATTACCAGGTTTGGTCATTTTTCATTTTCCCCTATTGATGAATCCTTGATTGACTCAGAAACAGAGAAAAATTGTTGTAATAAATGCTAGTCATATTTGAAACCTCGGCATGAAATTTATCAACCTGTGTGTTTCCGCGTTTAGCATTAACTTTGGGACCTACATGCTGTTAAAGTCTGATCAGTGACGTTCAAATTCCATTACTTTCCTTTTTTGGCACAAATTACGAGTTATGACTTTAATTGAAGTCTTACTTTCAATCACATTCCTTGGCTTTTTGAAATTTAACACATTATTCCTACAGGCAAGGGCGTATGCAAAGGCAATGAAGGCAACCCTTTTCTTTTCAAGTGCAACACACAACATAAATGTGAACAAAATTTTCAAGTTCATCATGGCCAAGCTCTTTAACCTGCCATGGACAGTGGAAAGAAATCTGAGAGTTGGAGAACCCATAATTGACTTCTAAATTGTCTTTACATAGTTATTTATGTGTACATAGCAGGGAAAAGGAGAATAAAAAAATAGAATGAGAAAGAAAACATGTCCAGTTTTTCTTATTGACTAGGAATCTATGACTACCTAGGTACCTACAAATTCCATGTTTCAACGGGCCATTTTGACTTCACTTCTGTAGAGAGTGATAACGTGAGATGTTGTGTCTCGGTTTTTCTGTCTATCTTCCCCTGTTGTGGCTGAGGTCAAAGCCCACAGGCATTCATATTTTTCCACCTCTACTTATAAAGAAAGAGAAGTTCTATTTCTGCATATTTTTTCTGTAATTCTTTTTTGTTTCTCCAATGCTAGAAATATAATATCTAACAATTTTTTTTATTATTGTATAATTATGATTGATGTTGAATGTTTTATTTTGATTAAACATAATATCAATTTACAAGTTGATAAAAAAAATTAATTTGTAAATAAATTTTGTAAAAGTGTATATTAAACTTAAAATTTCCATGAATGTGTAGTTTATAATTATTAGATAAATGCTGGTGGTATTTGTCTAATGAAAGTGTTATATAATAAATTTGAGCCTTGAAAATTTGATTGTGATAGACAACTCACTTTTGAAGAGACGTAGTTTATGTTTTGAATGTTTTTCTACTAAAAGCAAATTAACTTGATATGGAAAAGGATGATGTTTTTTTTATGTAACACAATTATTTAAAACTGTTTTAACGTTAAAACAAACTATGAATTAATTATAAATCAATTACTTTAAGTGAAATCAAACACGTAATCATTTACTTAACTAATTTTTAAAGTGAGAAAAAAATATATTTGATATGATGTTTTTATCTTCTTCAGTTCTTTAAAAGTATGTTCGTTTTTAAACCTTAATTTATTCAAGTATTAAAATATACGAAAAACATAAAAAATATTAACCCTAAACCCACCGATGTTCTCAACAATACAAATAATGAGAAAAACACAAAACTTATACACACAATTCTACGTGTTCAAGACATTCATACCTTCAATTGAAAATCAAACTAAGCTTGATTTTTAAGCTTTACTCCAAAATCGCACAAAATTTTCCACACTTCATTTATCCCTAAATCATCTTCTCATAGATAAACAAAGTTTTAATTTCAATTTGTTTTTAATTGTTTTTATCAGTCTAAATTTTCACATGACAATATACTTATGTTTCACATCAACATCAATTACCACTAATAGTGTATAATTACTTAGTTCTTAATTATATCAACAAAAAAACAACTTAATTAATACACATTAACAAATTTGACGACAAAATTGATTGAAGACCAAGTTGACACTTTTTTTTTATTGAAGAGAAGATCTCCAAATAATTAAACCTTAATATAAAGCAACATTAAACTTTTATATTGTTTATATTAATCACAAAATTATCTCATAATAGATACAAGAAAACAAAATAATGAATAGGATAACAACTACGTTACTCAGTTAATGAAAAATATTAAATACATGTATTCAATTGAAAAATATAAATTTTTCTAGTATACAATAAATAAAAAAATTTAACATGAAATCAGTTCAAAATATACAAATTTATGAGTAACTTTAAACTTAATTAAACCTAAGTATTGAATATCTATATGTTTTACCTTTTTGCTTGTAAGTTTAATTAAAGTGTCATTATGATAATATATATATATATATATATATATATATATATATATATATATATATATATATATATATATATATATATATTAACTCAGAGTTTTTGACATGTTTCATATATTTATTAGAATACAATTAAAATAAATTAATTGAATTTTCTTTTTCATGATATTAAGTTCACCTATTTTAATAAATATTAATCATATGTGAGAAGTGATAAAAAGTTTAAAATGTTACTGAATAAAATCCTAGTCTTAAAAAAGTTAAGGTGTTAACATGTGTGATTAAAAATAGTAAATAATTATAATTAAAATAAAATGATAAATGATTGCTATTTGAGTTAAGTGTCAATTCACTTTTTTTAATTTGATCCTATTTAACCAACAAATTAATTGAATCAAATTCTATATATTTAAAAGAAAATTATATCTTTCTCCATCAAGTTCAGTTTTTTTTTTCTGAACTAATTTAACTTCAATTTGAATCACACTCTTGCTCATGATTATACTTTTAACTTAATTATAATTTTTCTTTTATTTATTGTTATGTCCAATTCGAAATTTTAAAGTTTAATTAAGTTTCAAGTTCATCGTAAATTTAAAACTTTCAAAAATAAACCCTTATTAAATTTTAATAGTTTATTGAGTACTTAAAAAAGCTATGATTTTTAATTGAAGGGTTAAATATGTTTTTAGTCCCTAAATTATTAAGCGAATTTGTTTTTAGTCCCTCTTTCAAAATAAGCTACATTTTGATCATTTTATTTAAGAAAACTATAATTTTCGTCCTCCAAAACTAACGGCGTTAAAATTTTTTTTTCTGACACCCAGTAAATTTTTTCCGGTTTTTCTCCCTCCGCACCGTCTCCTTCCTTGCATCTTCTGCACATTCTTCTCTTAGGTGTTTTCTTCCAAACTTCCATGTGCTGCGTCGCTTGATCTACGATGTCGTCAGCTGCGGCGACACCTTCCGCTACCGCTATCGCCAGCATGGCAGCGACGAAGGAAACATTGATGACTTTAGCTTGGTGGTAGCCATGCAGAGAAGGAGGAGAGATCGGAGAATCTGTCAAACCTGCTGAACGTGACGGAGACGAAAACGGATGTGGAGGTGGAGGCGGAGAGGAAAGAGGAGGCATTGGCGGAGCTGAAGCAAGTGGTGAAGGATTTGCACGAAGAAGACCTCTCGATGCGAAGAATCGGGGTGGAGAGAGTGAGGTCGCTGGTGAAGGAGGATGCCGAAGCGAGAGCGAATCTCGCAATGCTCGGAACAATTCCTCCTCTCGTCGGAATGCTCGATTTGGAAGACGCTCATTTGCAAATCGCTTCGCTATATGCTTTGCTCAATCTCGGAATCGGTAACGATGCATGCGTAATTTGCATTTTCATTCAAAATCCACGGTGGTGACATGTTAATTACACTAGAATCATTTGAAAGCTCATTGTCCCAATTCACGGGTTCAATTGAAGGAGCTGTTGCTTTTGCCCCCAATTTGCAAATTAGGTTTTTTTTTCCAAAGGTCTGTTTTTTATTTTTATTTTGTTTGTCTGTCTGAAATTGAATTTGTGGGATTTCCTTCAATTAGACTCGTGATCCAATTCCACAATTTGTCCCTTCAATTTTGGTTAATTTTTCATTGAGTTTCTTTTTCTGCTTGTGAATGGATGCAAAGTTGGTTACTTTTATTCCCAAACATAGAAGTTGTGCCATGAAGGAGACGTGCAGTGGACAGGAACAAAGATGATGAGGTGGAAAAAGAGTTGACGAGGGCGGTGGACGAGACGAAGATGCAAGGAAGGAGAAGCTCCAGTCAGGGAAGGAGAAAAGCTGGAAAGATTAACTGCATGTCAGAAAAAAAATGATGTGGCACACTACCGTCAGCCACCTCAATTGATTTTTAAAACTAAAAACAAATTCGCTTGATAGTTTAGGAACTAAAAACATATTTAACCCTTAATTGAATCTCTTTCATTTAATTTTTATATCAACAAGATTATATAATTATTAATTAGATCAGATAATTATTATTTTACTCTTACACCTTACATGCAAAATTATAAAATTATATAGAAACAACTAACGAAAGCGACGAAAAAAAAGAAGTTAAAAGTCAATTCACTTAAAAATTAAACCACATAAACTCAATTAATAAAATATTTCTTTTTAATAATCAATAAACCATAAAAAATCATTTAAAAATTCTCAAATTTATCATAAAGTTGCAATCTAATTAAGTCTATTATTATTGTTAATAAAATACCGATAGAAGATATTATTGATGCAAATACTTTCAAATATTAACATATTATTATCTCTAAGTTTCTTGAAGCACGTTTAACTCGTAAAAGATTTTCTGCATGTTAACGAGAATGAGACTCCATAATCGTACCAGAATCATCCTTCATCAAGTTTATACTAATATTTTTCAACACAAATCCCCTAATAATCAAATACTCCAGTAGAAGATTATCATTCCTGTGTCCTCTATACCCATCAAACTCAACCTCTTCAAGGCTTGATCTCAAACACTCACAATCTCCCAAAAAATCAGCCCAAAATCGTGTGATGTTGAAATAAAACGGTTCTTCACAATCCTTCAATATATGCAACAAAAAATTAGTGGCCTAAAATATAGATTTGTCAAAGGAAATTCAAAGGCTAACACATAAATACAGAAAAAAAAATTCAATGCACACTAAACATATACTTACAGACAAGTAATTTTTTGGACATATTTGAATGGTGAGACACCCTAACATAGGACAACTGTTGATGAAGAATGCGATTCCTATGAACTCGTCCTCATGCAATGATGCATTCAAGATCAAATGTTGTACACTCATGTCATGCTCCATTCGAAGTTGTTCAGGTCCACTGGGAATAACCTTATAATATCACATGAAATACGTTAGTTAAAACAATTTAGACATCATCTTGTAACGCACGTCCTTGTTTTAGTTCTTGCCAAAGAGAAAGAGAAAGAGAAATAGAACACACGATCATATTATATGGTGTTTAATTTTATAATTATATCTTGTACCGTATGAACGTATGATCGTGGAAAAAGACCAACCATATAACATCACATATAGGAGTTGATCGGTTCAAATGTAAATATCATTAAGCATTATTCAATTAAAATTACCGGTAAACTTTGTTTATTAGGCAATGGACTGTGATTAGAAGTCCGTTAATCATAAGCTCATCTCGAAACATATAAATACTTGTCAAAATATTTCATGCTCAAGTCAGTAATCAATATGATCGAGAGTCATAGTAAAATCTTCAATTCGCAATAAATGCAATCACTCTCGATCGGATTGATTACTGACCTAAGCGTCAGAGTGCCTATCACAGATATTTATAGGTTTCGAGATAAGCTTATAATTAACGGACTTCTAATCACGACCCATTGCCTAATAAATAACATTTATCGATAATCTTGATTTGGATGATGCTTAATGATATTTACATCTGGATCGGTCGATCCCTATGTGATGTTATCTGGTCAGTCCTTCTCCACAACCGCACAATCATACGGTACATATGTGATGAGATTTATTTAGACTCACATTTGACATTTGAGTTATTATGATATCATCCTTATATAATTATATAACCATCATATAACCCTGTATGATGACCACTAACAAAATAAATTTTGAGCAAGAAATATACCTGAAGAACATAACTGCATACAGTCAAAATGCTAGCAATAGAGAGATTTTTCATCAGATTGTATAGAGGATAACCATGTCTGTCATACGAATATTCAATAGCGAAGTCAAGATCTGCCTCTTCTATTTCTGGTGAATGAATTTCTATGTTGTTGAATTTCATCCACCCAAAGTACTTGAAAATTTGGAGATTGAGTGCATTGACATTAAAAACATCAAACTCAAAACAACAATGATCAATGACAAGCATTTTCAAACCCATGGTTTCTTCTTGCCCTAGTTTGAACTTTTTTGAGCTCCGACACCTTTTCAAACTCAAACTCTCAAGCATTCTACATTTGAAAGCAAAGCCTTGATAACAGTAAGTGTAGGGAGGTTTGACACACACACACACATACACATAGATCTCCACACTGGTAAGATATTGTCCGCTTTGGGCCAAGCCCTCACGGATTTGCTTTTAGTATCACTCCAAAAGATTGGTCAAACACTGAACATTTCTTGCTCTCCATCTCTCATGATCTATCTGGCTATCTGCCCCGGCCAAGGCTTCACCTTATCATGGAGGGTCGTACTCGTCTGAGCCTGGTCACCAGACCTGAACCATACCATTTGTAGGGAGGTTTGACACACACACATACACATAGATCTCCACACTGGTAAGATATTGTCCGCTTTGGACCAAGCTCTCACGGATTTGCTTTTGCTACCACTCCAAAAGGCCTCTTACCAATGGAGGTATCTTATGTGTATATAAACCCATGTCCATCTCATTTTTATCCAATGTGGGACTTGGACTCACACTTGGATACCCAACAATCTCCCCCTCAAGGGTGAGTCCCTTCCACATAAGTACACTTCCCCTCCCGCGGAAGCATTCCCAACCAAGTCCCACATTGGATAAAAAATGAGAAAATAGAGCAGTATATAAAGGTGAAAGACCCATTAACCCATTGCCTTAAGGTTTTGGGTAAAGAGTGGTGTCGATCCCTTATATAGTTGGCTCGGATGTTATTGGTGTTTGTGTAACCCACAAGGAACCTCCTCCTCGATAGACCCAACAGTGGTATCAGAGCCGATGGTTTGTCTTGGTGACCCTTAGACGAGTATAATAATCCCTATACCGAAAGTCTTCCTGGCAAAGGGTATTCAGGTAAGCGAGTTCCGTTAAGATGAACGACGATTGGAAAGGGTTACTCGTAGTTGTGGTTGGTTGAGAATGCTTCCGAGGGGGAGTGTACCTATGTGGAAGGGACTCACCCTTGAGGGGGAGATTGTTGGGTATCCAAGTGTGAGTCCAAGTCGCACATTGGATAAAAATGAGAAAATAGAGCAGTATATAAAGGTGAAAAACTCATCAACCTATTGCCTTAAGGTTTTGGATAAAGACTGGTGTCGATCCCTTATATAGTTGGCTCGAATGTTATTGATGTTTGTGTAACCCACAAGGAACCTCCTCTTCGATAGACCTAACAGTGAGAATCACTTTCATCCAACCCAAAGAAACTTCTTTGAGTACATGAAAGTTGCACAATAACTTTAAATACTGAAGACCAGTATGTGGATATACCTGTTTTGGCAATTCAAAGGGTGCCTCGTAATCTTCAAAATAGACATCATGTTCCATGCAGACGAAATCAGTGTTGGGTTATTAGGCTCCCTTCCTATGTGGAGAATCGACCCAAATAATGTGGACCTTTATGTCTCACTAGGTCAAATAGAGATGGGTCAGATTAGTAGGGCACATTAGAGTAATTTGAAGAGAGGCAAAAGCCAAGTAAGAGAAAAAGAAAGAGAGAAAGTCATTCCCGCATAACCCTAAACCTGCACTTGTGTTTTCGTCGTTGTGAAGTCGTTCACCGTTGGATCGAGCTGATTTTTGGACAGTAGGTGCCAGACATATGGTTCTTCATTCTGACCGTTCAGATCATCAATCAGAAGTCTAGATTGGGAGAAATCAGTCTCGCACCAGCAGTCCTGTTTTGGAGATTTTTCATATTCTTTGTTCTTGTTTGTAAGCATTTGTGCTTATTTAAATTGGCTTATTGAACACATCATTTGGTGTTATTATTTGAGACTCTTTTGTATCATATTATTGATCATAGTGGATTTTTCTTTGGTCTGGACGACTCGTGGTTTTTACCCTTGCATTGAGGGGTTTTCCATGCTAAAAATTGTTGGTATCTATTTGTGCTTTGGATTCTATTTTTGTTCTATTTGTTTGGTGCTCCTCACATATTCTCGCAAGAAAGAGAGATTGAATTTCGACTGCGTTATTACTGTTTGATAAGTTGTTATATTTTTTGTCCTTCCCCATCAATCCGCAAAGTCAAGTGTTAATTTTTTCACCTTACGTTGTGTTGCAAAACCAACACATTGATCAATGATGTCCCCCACATCTTGTTGTGTTGACATCTTCAAAGAAAACTTGTCCAACACAGTTCCTATGTGGTTTTCAATCCAAATTTCGATGAAGTCAAGAAAAGCTCTTCTCTGGACTTGTCTGCTCTCAAAAGATTGGTCAGGTTTAACAAAAAAAAGTTCATTAAACTCTATATTTTTTTTAGACTTTGATGCTTTCAACCAATTTTTAGAAAGGACAGAACTTTTCACCGTTTCCTTGAAGGGAAGGAGTGAAATGATGACTATAAGCAACTCCAATGGCAACAGACTAAGAAAATCTTTCATGGCTGACTATATAATAAGGTCATTGAGAATTAAGTTTTGCAGGGAAAAAAAATATCAAGGTGATTCCTTTTGCAATGAAATTGAAAGATATATATAGAAAAGGGCTCACAATCCTTTACTGAGAAATCTGTTTGATTCAAATAAAACATTTATTCTGATTTGTGTAAATATAGATTTTTTGCATATTATTTTAATACTTATAAACATATTTTATGATGCATTTCTTTCTCTCTTTTTTTCTTTTTAAGTGTGGTTTATGGTTATTTTGAAAGAAAAAAAGTAACATTTTTTCTTTAATTTACTGAAATATTTTATAAGATCATTCTTTTCATGCTATTTATGTCTAAAATAATTAAATATTAAGAACCGTATATAAATATAAGAGTAATTAATATCGTGTTTAACTTAGAAATTTGTTTATAGTGATTTATTAATGAGTTTCTTTACTTCAACAAAGTAAATATTGAAAAGAAAAATCTATTATTAAAGCGAACTGACGTGACAAACCAAATTTCTTGTATAGATAATTTCACAGTACTGAATTTTGAAATCAGCTAAACAAATTCGTATAAAATATGTAAAAGAATGAATTTTCTGTAAAATCGAAAAAATTTGTTTAAAAAATTGTCGTAAAAAAATTCTGATCAGAGAAGTCCTTATATTTTTCACTGTGTTTGCTTGGGCTGATTTACTGTATACGAGAATTATCGAAGATAGATTTGCGTGAGAAATGTTGTTCGTTTGGACTGATTTGGGAAGAATGAAAAGCAGGGAAAAGCAGAGATTTGCAAGATTGGATTATTTTTAGCATCTCCCAATTTTGTCAAGATTTGCGATGATTTATACTGAAAAGTCCTGTATGCCCCTATGCTATTTCTATAATTCCATGACCATTTTAAAGGCATGCATAGATAAGTTTGGTGTGTGTTAACTGACGTTTGGACGAGAAAGAAGGCGGTTGATGATGAGGAGGCAACTGGATGAAAAAGACGAAAGCTTGAAGCAGAAGAGATCTTCATGTATTTGGTTCCACTGTTACGTGTATCCAGTTTCAACTTTTGGAAGAATTTGCAAAGGAGGTGTATTCGGTTACATGCTTCGCGTATCCGGTTCCAGGTAAGGTTGTTATAATTTTGCGCCTCGGGTCTGCGTGCTTCGTATCTAGTTCTGCGGAGGGCACCTCTTTGTTCCGGTTCCAGTCACCGGTTCCCCATACCTGGAATACTTGTTCAGTCGCCATAAGTGGCTTAGCAGAAGCGTGTTTACGTCCGTCGACGCAAACATAGACGTAGGTGGAGGAAGGGTGTCGATGCCCTTTGAACATCGTCGGAGGGAGGAGATCCGACCGTAGATCAGAGAAAGAGGAAGCGGATGGAGTCGAATCGCGAATCGGTGAGGAGATCGCGAACCTCTCCGTCGAGATCTACAGATTCCGGACATTCTCTTCAATCTTTGGTAGATCCCCCACCTATGATGGCTCACTTGTTCCTCCATGAAACCGAAGCACTGTTTGGTGCATAATAAACATATAATAATAATAATAATAATAATAATAATAATAATAATAATAATCATCATCATAATAATAATAATAATAATAATAATAATAATACAATTTATTTTCATCTTAAAAATTAATTTTTCTTTTTTTCTTATAATATTTTTTACAATTATATATAATATTAACGATTATCAAATAATTGATAATAAATTATATTACAAAAAATATTATCATTTTATATCACATTAATTTCTAAGGATATTTTGGTAATCTTCAATTTCTAACAATTAAACAATTTTTTTTATCTGTCACATCAATCTAATCCTACACTAATTCTCACAAACTTTACTTCTAAATTCACTCTCAATTACCCACAAATTAACTCAAAAAAACAACAAAAAAATTACCATCAAATTCATTCAAATTATCTCCCGAAATCATCACAAGATAACAAAGCATAAATGCAAAAAAGATATTTAATATTTTAATACAATTTTAAGTTAAATATTTATTATATATTTTTAGTTTTTTTTATTTCAATGCATATTTATGTCTCATTATATATTTTTGTCTATCATCGTAACTAATTTTTCATTCATATTAATTAAATTAAAACTGTAATTGTAGAAAGAAACTTATATTAATTAAAATTTTAAAAGTAACAGGTAAAACAATTTTTTTTTGTTAAAAAACTGACAACTAAAATAATTAAAGACTAACATTATTTTAATTTAACGAAGTAACTCACATTTAATGTGAGTGAAAAATATAATCATCCTATCTTTCCTCGTTAATGAATTACATTAATATTAATGAATTTAAACTGAATGTAATTTAATTCAAGTCTTATCGTTAATGAATTACATCAATGTTCATTGATTTAAAATGAATGTAATTGTTTTCAAGTCTCGTCATTAATTATTTTATTAATTTCTGGTTACATTGAATGATTGTTAAGACCGCGGTAGTGAGGATGTGTTTGAATTAAGGAGTAAATTTAAAAACTTGAGACTGTAAAAGTGTTTTTTACCTTTAAAAGAGAAAAAGAAAGATAAAAAATAAAATAACTATATTAAGTATTAGTGTGATAGAATCTTAGACACGGATGAAAAATACAAAGAAAATATTTTGTGTAAATTAGGTAGATAAAAAGTAAGCACAGACAAAGAAACGAATGAAATATGCAAAAAATAATAAAAGCAGTTTTTCTATTTTTTTTAATATTAGACTAAAAGTTTATAAATATTATTATTCTGATAAATATTATTATTCAATGGTGGTTTGGTCCACCTTTTCACATTAGGGGCAATTTATGTAATATGTTATAATTTATTTGAATTATTAAATTAAGAGTGGAATTTATTATTTGATAATGATGTAACTCTTTTTATTTAAAATTTCATGAATAAAAAAAAGAGAGTGAAAAGTTAAAAAGAAGAAAATATGTAAATGATGTTATATTAATTAAATAAAAAAAGTAGAAAGGAAAATTAATGTATTTATTATTATTATTATATTTGAAAAAAACTATAATCAATTATATTTTTTTTCATAAAACTACCAAAATAGATTAAATTTATTGAACTAGACTCATGTAAACATAATTTTTATTTTATTTTATTTTGGAATATGACACATTTTAATAAGATTTAAATGTTAAAATTATGTGCATAGTTGTCATGTCCTATTTTATAATAAGAATGTCTTAAGTATACTTTTACCGTTATGTCTTTCTTTTTAATTTATTGAACTAGACATGAGAACTTTACAGATATTTCATTTTTGTTTAAATTAGGCACATTGATTGAAAAAAAAAATACTGTGTGCCATTACAAATAATTTTTATTTATTTGTAATCAATGAGCTTAAATTTGTCATTTTATTTCAGTTTTCAAATTCATTCAAACTCCCTTAACCCAAATTATATATATAATTATATACAATTTAATGTTTTAAAATAAGGAACACAGGAGTCTTTTATATGGAAAATTTTGACAAACTAAAATTTAGGAATTTGTTTCAAACCAAAAAATATCTATACCATTAGACAAAGAATTTTTCCTTTTGGCGTCTACATTTGTTTTTATAATTTTATTAAGTAACTATTTTTTAATTAAAATAATTAACTTATTATTAATTTTTAAAATTTAACAATTTTTTGGATTTATTTTTTTTTGTTAAGTTTAAATAATCTGTTAAACTAAAATAATTATTTATAATAAAAAAATACCTACAAAATAAATAAAAATTATTTATATTGATTTTTATAATTATAATTTTATTATTTTTTGTTATTATGAAAGGAAAAAAAAGTAAACACACGTGTAATATATGTGTTTTCATTGGAAATTTTTTTTTCATTTTTAGAGATATTTTAAGTTAACGTTTATATTTGTAAAAAAATAAAGAGATTAAAGGATAAAATAATAGAGGTAAAGTGTTTACAAAAATTTGTTAAGCATCAAAGTAATAATATCCATATTTTATAAAAATTATTTTCCAAAACTAAAAAATATGAAGTATATATAAAATCATTTTTTGTTACGTTGGAAAAAATTGTAAGGAAACTAGATTACTTCTTGCTTCTGATCTTGAAAACCTTATCCATAAAAGTATTTGTGGGCTTCTATGGCCTCTTAAATGTCATCCACAAACAGCCATTAGGCCCATCTACTTTCACATTGCTGCTTCCTCCTTCTTTATCTTCAAGGATGCTATTCCAAGGTCAAGTTCCAATACAGAGTAGCATGTCGCTGTTTCACAATTACACTGGTACGAGAATACGTTTTGTGAACTTTAAGGAACATCAACTTAGATTTCATATTATCATTGTCACCTTATTATAATATACCATGTTTTTGAGAAATTATCTCAGACTAAACAAATACACACATTTATTCCTCAAACTTGATGATAATTTAGACATAGAGAAGGAGCTGAAAAACTAATAATCTCTAATGATAATGTTCCTGAGAAGCTCATCATTATTAACTATTATTATTCACATAGAAATAGACAAAAGTGCCGGATCCTTCAGACTTTACCAAAATCCATCTACCACCTTGCATAATAGACTTCCTTATCAGTGACTTTTATGACTCCTCCACTCTACTGCTTTGACTGCAAAAATCAGTAGAATGAGAGATTATGTATATTGTTATTTTCAAAATAGGCAATGTGTTTATCAGAATGTAAAAATAAAATATGAAGAACATCACACCATCTTTCACCTAAAACCTTAAAATTTCATCTATAATCAACAGATCAATGTCACACTATGAGAAAATCCCATCTAGATAGTACCTGTGAATACAAGAAGGTTCCGAGGATGGCAATAGCAGCTCCAAGAGCGTTAACAGGCTGAACTGGTGTGTGGAAGATGATGATTGAAGAAACTATAACAGATATGCGTTTCATGGTGTTTCCAATGCTAAATGTCAAAGGAGATATCTCATCCAGAGACATGTACGACACCTGATTATACAGGTGATAGAATATACTCTGAGCTGCCACCCACCTGTTGTGCGCAGGTAACAGCCATAAACAATCGTAAGACAGAAGAAGCACACAAGCTTTTAAGGACCACAAGTGAAAGAACAAAAGAACAATGGATATAACTCAAAATAAAAACAAAAGAACTCAAGTTAGTTTTCTGTTTGAAACCCCGAACACGTAAATCAGGTTTCACATAAAACATCACAGTCAAATGGTTACTAAGAAAATGTTCTCCTTTCTCAAAGTACACAGAGTTAAAGTTATTAAGTCAACATTTGCTCCTCACTCTACTAAAAACAGCACTCTCACTAACAGAGAGAAGAGGCTATGCACATTATCATCCAATAAAAAACCAGCAAATTGGATATGTTTAATTTCTGTTTGATCAACGATGAAAATTTTATTTTGATAGTACATAACCATCAAATTCATACATCTGCTATCTACATAGCAACTCCATAAAACAAGCAATCCAACAACATCCACCTTTCCTTCCTGTTATGTCTTGTAGATCAACATCAAACAAATTGCAATTTCTGTGCAGTGTAGACAATAGTAGTCGGGAAAATATTATGAGTTTACGACAATTTCAAGATATCACCTTTATGAAAACACAGAATCAACAACAACATCAGATAGATTATATATGTTATAGTTACCATATAAATTGAGGTCCAATTTGAGAGAGAGCTGCTTGCCATCCAATTGCCCACATCTGTGGTCCCTCCACAGCAATCGCAAAAGGTGTGAGTATTACAAGAGACAACATAGATAAACACGCATAGTAGTTCATTCCACTAACAGCCTTTCCTTTCATGCCCTTCTTTGAAAATATGTTACGGAACACGAATGCCAAATTCGATATCATAGCCCCCATAAAACCTGAAATATATAATAAAGCAGTTATTGAATCAAAATCAAGAGGGCATGAAAACAAATATGAGAAATATATTCCATCACGGCCTCTGGTAACAACATAAGCACCGAAGTGTACTATGTAGCAGTAAATCATCCTTTACATTGATGTCTTAACACAAGCATTAACACACAATAATTAAATACATAAATAGAAGTTAGGTAATAAACATTTTTGCTTGAGTAGGGGAAGGAGGGGACTCTGTTATTATTTCCTTAACCAATACTTTCCGTCAATTGATTCTAGCATATCCGACTTCTATACTATGCTCAACAACAAAATACAAAAATGCAACAAAAATGCAACAGAAAAGCAACTTCTTTACCAATCATGTTGAAGTTGAGCTCAGTAACAGCTGCAAGTGCACATCCACCAATGATAGGAATTAAGGAAAGATAGACTGGCACCGGGAAGGTCTCACCCAGAAGAAATCTGGAAACAAGAACACTGAAAGCTGGTTCACCACTCTTTATGATGTGGGTGAAGGAGACTGCAACTTTTGACATGCTAACAGTTGCCGCTACATGTCCTATTGTATGTGCAACAGCAACCTGAAGGAAAAACATCAAACACTAAGGTCCTGTCTACTTCTAGATATTAATAATCAGAGAAAACTCCAAACCATGCAAGTTCTCATTTGAATTGAATCCAAAAGAAAAAAGTGAATTTTCCGCTTCCAAAACTTAATTTTTCATCATTGAAAAAAAAAATCACTAATAAAGCTCCTCCCAATTCAACACCGTTTAAATGAATTAACTTTGCTCTTTTCTTCATGAAATCATCAAAGTCAAAACACACACATATACCAATAGATGGAATAAAATTCCATATTTAAAAAGTGATTTCAGAGAAAACATCAAGCTTTCTTGGGTCGCTATGAGCAAACCATATTTATTCGCAATTTCCCACAATATCCAGAATCACAACAAAACTGTGGCAATGAGCACAATTTAAAACCAAGATTACATATATAACACATGAACAGACAAAAACATGCTTTCACTTTCTTTCATAAACTTTTTTCTAAAGATACAAACAAAAGTCACTAACTTACAGGTAACAAAGTCTTCCAGAACTCAAGATCGGTCTTGGGAGGCTCCGCTATCCTGGTGGCCCAAGAGATCAACATCATGAGAGACCCACATGCAAGGGAGAGTGTTGAGGTAAGCCAAGGGTAGGGGTACGCATTCAGCACCTTCTTATTATAAATATTGAACACCACATTCAGAGCCCACCAAGTTGCAAAGTATATACCAATTTTCACCTTCTTAGCAGCCTCCGATGGATCAGCCCCTTCCACCTCCGGTCTCTCAGCCTCATAGGCCTTACATGTCCCCAAATCACCACGTTCACGCCTCACCGAAGACCTAACAAAATTCCCCAACCCCACACATGAAAGGTGCAGTGGCTTTTGCACTGACAAAAGAGATCTCACAGTCTTTTCCCTTGGATGGGAAGAAGGGACAACAAGGGAACATGACTTAGCTGAGGCTAAAGTTGAACCCTTTCTTAGCAAAACATCAGAGGCTCTGATCGATATGGCGGGCTGTTTCACCGTGCAAATCATGGTGTGATCACTGATGAAATGGCAAAAACCAATAAAAAACAGAATATAAAAAACTAAACTTTCCGATCAAAATCCCAATGGGTTGCTAATAAATGAAGGGGAAATCAGCAAAAATCCCAATGGGTTGCTAATAAATGAAGGGGAAATCAGCAAAAGGACGAGCAGAAATAGGGATCCCGTGCGAGTGTGTCAGTGTCAGTGTCAGAACCGTGAAGTGAAATCTCACGGACTGAGCACTATTATTATTATTATGAGATTTGAGAATGTCTCTATGATTTGGCTCTTTAAATCAAAGTTACTGTGTCAGAAACACAGAAGCTTGCTAGTGCTAAGGTAATATTTAAGTCTAGAAAACATCAATCACATAATGTGAAAGATATTATGAGCTGCTTAAGGGTAAAATCATTTGGAATCTGTTCGGGGAATGATGCTAAAAACTCGACAATGGGGTTTGGGAATTAGTAGAAGAGGACGAAAAAGCACTTGCTTTGCTGGTTTTTGCCCTTTTCAAAAGCCTTTGTCTCGTTCCTCCCGGCTAGTAAAAGGGTGAAAGATTCAATCTTTCAATGCTTATAATGATACCACATTTAAGTATATTACTGAGTTTATACAGCATTTAATTAGCAACAGAAAAATATATTATTTATATTTATTAACTGAAAAAGAAATCATTCATCTACTTTATCAGAAATATTATCTATCTATATATACTCATTAATTGTAAGCACTTGTTTAATTATTTTTATAACCCATCATATCATGTATTTTATTTCAAATTATTTTTTATACTTTTTTTCTTAAAACTAGATTAGATATATAATACAATATAATAAAGACATGAAAATGATAAGATAGAAGCACAATAACTAAATTTCAAATTCATAAAAAGTATTTTAGATTGTGTAAGTTATTAAAATTTAAAATTATAATATAGATATTTTTTAATATGCTAATTGTATTTTGGATTTATAAGTTATGAAGTTTTAATATAAGATCATCTCCAACTGTTGAAAATTCTTTTTAAAAATTATTCACATTCAATTTAGAGATAAAGTAAAAGTGAGCTGTTAAAAATGAAAAAAATATTGATAAAAATAAATGTGAACTTTTTTAATAAATCATCAATATGGAATTACCTTTTATATTATGTTGCAAGAAGAAAAAAGAAAAGTGAAAAAAAATTCTTAAAGGTATATTTATAAGAAAAAATAATTCCTAAAATTAATGTAAATTAAAACACTCTTAAAAACAGTATATGTTGACAAAAATATTAGCATGTAATAATTATAGTTAAATTTTAGTATGTAATCAATTATAATTTTTTTATATGTGGAAAATATTTATTTAATATAAAAATAGGTTGGATGGTGATGTAAAATTTGACAAATTAATGGGAAAAATGAATATTTTACTGAGTGAGATTCGTGGAGAACATGTTTGATATTGTTGTAGTTTATGCATGTGGCAGAGAAGAAGGAATAAACACGTGGATTTGACTGAGTTAAAATGGTGGCACGTGCAGGTGGCATGATAAGATGACACTGTAGAATTATTAGAAGTGAATAAAAAGAACAAAAGCTGAATGATAATAAGGTTGATGAGAATGTTAATAATGTCAGTGTCATGTCAGGAGTGAATATTCCAGGAGGAAAAACAAAAATGTTCACATTTAAATCTCAATATTATTATTATTATTTATTACCAGTAGTATTCCTATTTATGTTATTATTATGTATCACTGTTCCTTATTAACATAAGGATAATAATAATAATTATTATTATTATTATTAATATTAAATTATAGTGAAAAACAACAATGAAATAATAACTAATTGTTAGTGAAAAAAATAGATAAAAATGAAATACTCATAGGTATAATTAAATTATAAAAATAATTTATTTTATATAACTACTGACTTTTACTACAGTATCATCATAGTTTCAATAGTACATACAGTAAATAACATATTTAATTGTTTTACATTTTATATAACAAACAAAACTACATAATATAGAGAGAGAGAGAAAAGAAATTATAATAATAATATTTATTATTATTATATTTTAAATTTTATTTAACTATTTATCCTATATTTTTATATTATATTATATACAAATAAACATAATATAATTGATTCTCAATTTTCAAATATAAGAAAAAGAAATGTTTAATGTAAGTGTTATTTTTAGTTTTTTTTTTTATGTAAATGATGCAATTTTATTTTGATTTTATGAATATATAAAGTTTTACTGTATGCAAGTAATATTAAGTTTGCATAATTTCATTATTAAAAAGTTATATCATGTTTTCTTGATATGTTAAAATGAATTTGTTTAACTTTATTTAATTTTGAGTTAACTTTTCTTTTATGTTAAAGTTATGTAACGATCATAATTTTAGTAGAATTAATGTATTGTAAAGTTTTGTATTTATGGCATAATTTCATGTAATATCGTTTAGCACATTTTTAATTTTTGGAATGAGTTTTTATTTTCTTTAAGAACTGAAATTGTGTGTAAGATAAATGACAAACACATCCAACAACTTTTTTTGAGGTTTGTATTAAATAGTTTGTGTGTAACTAAAATTAATTATGTATTTATAATTATTGAGATTATATTGGGTTCACTTCATTATAATATATTTTTAACTATTACAGTTTCAACTCTTTTACTTTGTCATTTTTTAAATGAGCTTATCCTGATTGAACCTAATTCTTGAAGAGAGATTTATGTTATTGAGTTATAAAGAGGACTCCTACCTCAGCTATAAGGAGACATTTAGAACAGTGATTTGATGTGAATACTTCTATTCGAAAGCATGTGTCGTGCCCTCAAATAAAGCAAGGTACTGAGTTGTATAAATAATTAATGAAATTATAAGGGTACACGCTTATACAATGACTATATGTCAAAATCAATTCACTCAAATTTCATCATTAGTAATTTTGAGTATAAAATACTCATCAAGTTCAAATTCTTTAAATCTTCATCAAGTTAAATTATACATTAAGTTTAAGAGTTTTAAGATTACTAATGATGATCTATATATTTCTACATAAATTCATTGGGTACTTATATTTAGTTATTTAAAAACATTTTCCAACACCTTAAGAATCAACAATAAGCATGGGTAATTAAGTTACAACAAACACTAAGCATAATAACCAAATACTAATATTGAAATGAAAAACATATAAATTAGAAACACAATAATTTAGTTTATTACATCTAATATCAACAATAGATTTAGCACTCCATGGTTGAGAACTCAAGGTTTACAAATTTAAAAGATAAAAACAAAATTGAAATCATAAATAATATAGAAGTCCTTTCCCAAGGCACATAATAGACTCTCCAAGATTTAATCGTGTCTCCCATTAGCATCACTACTTCAAACTACAACTCATATCCCTCTTCGATTCAAAAGGGGTGAAGATTGAAACTTAAGGAGGAAATGGAGAGTTTACTAACACCTTTGATGGTCTCCTAAGACCTTTCCCAAACATCTAAAGTGTTTATCTCTCATGCAAAACAGGGAATGAATGAAAACCTTTGCGAATGAGATTAAATGCCTTAATTTCATGTTTGAGCATTGTTATCGCTTGACGTCATCTCAAGATCATTGGACGCCATCATTCAGATCGAGAGAAGGGCGGTCTCTGTTAGAGCACCACTCAACGTTGTCAAATTACCGCCTAACACCGTTCATCACTAGCATGTGGCGCCTAACTTTGATCGTTCAATAGTGACTCTCTAAAATGTGATGGCACCTAACACCAGTCTAGCTGCCCAACATCAGCCTGTTGAAATGTGGGTGGCGCCCAACGCCACTATTATGCTATTCATAGCTAGACAACATTGCAAGTTGGTTCTGTGACTTTGTAGAGCTACGCACAATTCTTGTGACACCCAACGCAACTATTTGCCTTTGCCTAAAATAATATTTTTTTGTTCAATCATGCTTTCTTGAAGTCTAACTTGTTTTCTCAACCAATTTTTTTTCCTATTCACTTATTTCACACACTCAAATTGAGACTAGAGATAAAACAAATACAAAATAAATAAAACACAAAACAATGTTACAAAAACAATACCAAAAATTAAATAAGATAAAAGTACAAAAATTAAATAAGATAAAAGTTATAAACAGGTTAATTTTATTTACAAAACATAACATAAATAAATAAAAGGATAAAAAATCAACATTATGAAACCCATGTGAGACATAAAGAATTAGAAAAATCATTCACTAATTATATCATAATAAAGTGGATCACCCAAATCCAAATAAATAAATAAATGTTCTATGGTAAAAGTGAAGGTCATAATAATTTTTTTTTCATAATAGAATAAAATTTCATCACTTATAACAACATTGCCTACATTCACATACTGTTTCATATATATATATATATATATATATATATATATATATATATAATATAATATAAGTTATTTTTATTTGAATTACAAAATTCTTATCATTTATCATATTAGTAATAGTATTTACTACTTCACTAATAATTGTTAATTTCTTTTTATTAAATTACTTTACATACTTTACTTTGAATAACAACAACATAAACAATTAATTATACAATTTATTCTTTATTTAATAAAATTACATACAATAAATAAAAATATAAAATACATTTTTAAAAGATCCTATTATACTAAAATTACGTCAATCTCACACACCTTTCGTTGAAAAAATCAACTATAAATTATGAACATTATTGTTTACATTGATTATGGATTATAGGAATTGTCATGTGTTACATAAGTTCTTTTGAAAGAATTATAAAATACTTGTTATGATCCATATATTTATCGTATATGTTGTTTTACACTAATAAATTTAGTTATGAAACTCGATCTATATAAGTAGACTAACTTTCATTTTGAACAGGATAGAATTGGACCTTATAAATCTTAAAAATGTTGTAGAGAGATTGAAATAACAAATGTCATTAGTTATAAACGATGATACAAACAAATAATAATAGCATGAAAATACAACAATTGAAGAGCTTAAAATTCTCTTTATCACACCACAAATAATTTAATTTAGCCACGTAGGACATAAGTCAATGTCCAAGTTTAAGAATGACTATATCTTGAATATGAAACTTAAAACTTTGTTAACTACACATGAGACAAGATTGATTACTGTTATTTTTTTCTTTATAAAACAGTAATATTGATAACATACTTGTAACATGCATTTTGTCTTGATTTATCATTCAACAAATCATATGAACTAAGTGATTTTTCTATAATTAGACCTTTTAATAATACAACAATATAATCTCATTTATAGAAAATTATTTCTACTATTTAACTATGTTTTAGGTTCTTATATATTACTTTTTTATGATATCACAATATTTATAATAGGCTAGTGTGTGATACTTATATTAAAACAACAATTGTAATTTTAGATAAACTAAAAAAAAGAGAAACAAAAACTATAATTTAAAAAAGTATGTTTAAGTCTAGTAGTAATATGAATCAAAGAAATAATCTTAGGTTGCGAGACATACCTATCTAAAATTAGCTTTGGTATACTAATAAAAAGATTAAGACATACTTTCCAAACCAGATAAGATAAAACACGGGGCTAAGAGATTTCAAGAAAATAAAACACTTAAAAAAGACATAAACCAATGATTTTGAATAAAATAAGTAAAATTGAATCAGTTTATCCATAGAATTTTAAAAGAAAAAAAAATATAATTAAAGATATGTTTGGTTTATTATTGAAATGTTCTTAAATTCACTTTCTAACGAGAAGAAGTAAGGTTATATTCAATTCAACACGACTCCAATGCAAACACACACTACTCCCATTTAATTATATAAGAAATAACATAAGTGAGAAACTTCCACAAAACAAAAAGAGAAAAGATATATAAAATTATAAAAATATATGTGAAAATAGAATATAAGAAAGGAGTTTGAACAGTTTCAAAGACAATACTGTATTTGTATAGTTTCAGATTTAGTTAATAATAAGGTTTCAAAGTAACTCCTTAAATTGGTTTTCAATTTCCCAAACTATGCCAGCGCAAATGAATAGACACGATTGTTTTTTTTTTTTAAAACGCTTTTGGGCTCTGGGCTTGGGCTGGGATGCATTTTAGTAGTGTTATAACACGGAGCTGGGATGCATTTTATCCAATGTTTCCCTCTCTCTGAAGTTGCAATTGTTCTTAAACCCTAGAACACTCTCACTGAAGAAGCTGCGAGGGAAATTTTTGTTCTTCCAAAATGTCGATGTCTAAGAGTTCCAAGATGCTCCAGTACATCAACTACCGAATGCGCGTCACCATTCAGGACGGACGCCAGCTCGTCGGAAAATTCATGGCATTCGACCGCCACATGAACCTTGTTCTCGGCGACTGCGAGGAGTTCCGAAAGCTTCCTCCGGCCAAGGGCAAGAAGCCCGCCGAAGGCGGCGACCGTGAGGACCGCCGCACGCTCGGTCTTGTACTCCTCCGCGGCGAGGAGGTCATCTCCATGACCGTCGAGGGACCACCTCCGCCGGAAGAGTCCCGCTCAAAGGCCGTCGGTGCCGCCGCACTCGCCGGCCCCGGCATCGGTCGTGCCGCCGGAAGAGGCATTCCTCCCGCTCCCGTTGTCCAGGCCCAGCCTGGTCTCGCCGGCCCAGTTCGCGGCGTTGGCGGCCCTGCCCCGGGCATGATGCAGCCGCAGATCTCGCGTCCACCGCAGCTCAATGCGCCGCCGTATCCTGGCGGTCCGCCGGTTATGCGTCCACCGGGGCAGATGCCAGGGCAATTCGCTCCTCCCCCCATGGCGAGGGGTCCGCCTCCTCCGATGCCACCCGGACAATTTGTTCCTCCAAGACCTGGTGGCGGTCCACCTCAGTTCTCCGTTCCTCCCCCGCAGTTTGGACAGCGGCCCATGGGACCTCCTCCTCCGGGACAGATGGTGAGAGGACCTCCGGCTCCTCCGCGCCCTGGTATGCCTGCGCCTCCTCCACCTCGCCCCGGCATGCCCCCACCACCTGGCAGCGGTGTTCCGGTATTTGGTCCTCCTCGACCTGGCATGCCTCCTCCCCCAAACCCTCCAAACCAACAACAGTAACGAGATAATGGATTGGTAGGTTGTATCTGATGTCTTACTCATTCCCGTCTTTTAGATTTTGGTGAGACTGAGTGCCTCTGTATTTGTGCTTGAGTTTGCGTTTGAAAAATTTACTGTGAAAACTGATGATTTATGCCTGGTCGAGTTTACTGTAATAGTAAGTTTGATGTAAGATCTAATTTTTGTCTTTCTCATTCCTCTCTTTTAGATTTTGGTGAGACTGAGTGCCTCTGTATTTGTGCTTGAGTTTGCGTTTGAAAAATGTTCAAACTGATTTATGTCTGGTCGAGTTTATTGTAACAGAAAGTTTGATGTAAGATCTAATTTAAAATTTCCTTCATCGAAGTTTTAAAATGTGAGTGCGGCCTTGATCCTTGTTATTGTGGGAATTAGTGGATGATATTACTTTTGTTGGTAAGGATATTTGGAGCTATTACAAATCCCAACTCAAATTTGCGTTTGAAAGTGAAGCAAAATTTAACATCAACATGTTATGAAGTTTCTGAATTCATTAGAATTGTCTATTGATATTATTTTGTTGTGACCAATGAGTTGCAGAGTAAGGAACAGTGTGCTGTCTACTATAAACGAATTTTGAATTTACCTTTTGGATACACTATTTTAAACTATCTTGATTAGCAAGAATAGCGGAAGGTATGCGTATATTGCAAGTTATTTGTGGCCTATTAGGTTCCAAGCTGACTTTGTTAGTATTTCTGTTGAGAAATCATCAAATAATGTGAAGGTGGCTAACTTCACTACAACTACTATATGCTATTAGGCCACTCCAAGATAGCAAATTAAATATTAACCGATGCAAATGTTGTAAGACAATGTGTAGTTATTTCTCATTCCCTTTACATTCTTGAAGGAGTATTCTTTAGTATAATAGTCGATAGTGCCAAATAGTGGTGGCACACGTTGTGGAGAATCGGGATTATTCTACAAATAATGAATGGCATTTGTAGTTTGAAGTCGCTGCTTTTAGTACAATAGAGGAGTAAATAGTCAAAAGCCTTGGACATGAGTTCTAACCGATGATAACCATGAAAAAACGTTGTTTAGGAGATAAATAGGGTGGATGGAAAGAAGGAAGAGAGAAGTAGAGTGAATGAGTATAGGTGAGTCAATGTTGTTTTGGAAATAGCCACTAAACATATAATCGTGGTTCTATGTCGTGTATATGGCTTCATAAAGATTTGCAGTTGTGGTTTCAATGGGGTTGTGTGGTGAGTCAATAAACCCTTTTGTTTAGATTCAATTGCAGATGTGGATCACAATTTTGAACCTTGTGTATAATTACTTCTGGTTTGTGTATCCCACACGAAATGCCTGTCAAATTGAGTCAGTTGTTTCCTTTTGCAAGGAATTGTGCTTAAAATGAAAAGGGGTTGTCTCCACACCTTTTTGTCTCACTCTTGTTTCCACTCAACCAAAGAACATTAGTATATCATTTCTCACTATTTTCTTCACCCTCTATCAAAGTTACTGTAGGTCTGTTTGTTTGTAGGAGTACTTTTTCTGTTACCGGTCAGTTCTTGTTCCCTTTAGTGCCAAACACAAACACCGACCCTTGTTCCATAACATTTCCACCATTTCTCAGTTTTCTTTCTAGCTATGACAGTTGGCCATTCGAATCTCTGGTCTCCATAATCTTTGATTTTCCTTTAGAATTCTGATATTCTGCAAACTTGTTACTGTTTTTAGCTAAGTTGGTTTTATGATACTGAATTAGACTTAAACTTGATTTCTAATATTGTATTTGAACCTATCCAAGTAAGCTTTTTTAGATACTTCATGTCGCTATTAGACCTTGCACTTGTAGTCATTGGTGTGACAGAGTATGTTTGAGATTTCAAATCAATTAGAGATATGTTTAGTGTATAATTTAGTGTAAATTTCTCAGGCTGAGTTTGCAAAACTGAGTTATGATTGAAATCCACTTTCTAGGTAAAGACTATTTTATTGTCATGGAACGTTCATGGACTTGACATGTGAATTGACAATATTATACCTCATTAAAAAACACATCATGGTATCTAAATGAAATGTATACCATAACCATAATTAATAGTCTTACTGATATTTTTTACCATTTGTAGTCACGGAACGTTCATTGACTTGACATGTTAGTTGACAAGATTGTACCTCATTAAGAAACACATCATAGTATCTAAATGAAATGTATACCATAATCATAATTAATAGTCTTCTGACCTTTTTTACCATGGTTTTGTTCATATAACTTGTGTCTCTACCCTAGATCAAGTTCTATTTCAGGTGTGATCTTAGTTTCAGGACAAAAATGTTGGTTGAGGAAGAACCTTGATCTTCCATTTTCTGACATGCTATATGGATGGGCAATCAACAGTAACTCCACAGTGAACCACTAATTTGCCTGCTGTAATGGACAAACAATGATTGATTAGCATAATGAATAGATGAGCAGTACAGTGTGACTTAAGGAAATTTACCCTTCATCTTTTGACAAAATTCTTTTGTTTTGGGCAAAAATACATGCCCTGTGGCAGCAGATTTTCAGACTCAAAGTTTTGAATTTATACCAGTCTACCCAATTCTACCCACATGATCGAGACTTGTGGGTTGTCAGATTCTCTTGTGAATTTATGCATGCCGGACTAGTCTCACTGAAAAGAATTATGTAATTTAGCTTGTTTTCTTGACTTAGCAACTTTTTTTTATAATATCTAAATGACTTTGGACTGGTGACCATGACTTCTGCTCCTCTTTATTTGTTCTTCATTTATCTTTATTTTAAAGCAATCATAATGGTTTTTGCACCAGCTTAATTTAGTCATTCACTTTGGACTTATTATGTGGCATTTTGGTTAAGACCAGGTGTTAAGTTTGTTTAGTTGGAAGTTTCATATCGACTAGTGATAATGTCACTTTAGAGTATATATGTGGGTGCAAATCTCACTTTACAAGCTGGTTTTGTGAGATTAGACTTAAAGTTCACTTTTTAACATGGTATAAGAGTCATGGGTTAGAGTCAATTTTAGCGAAATTTGTGTATGTTGGGCATATCGTTCCACCCGCTATCGGATCACTCATTAAGATTTAGTCCCACGCACGAGATATATATACCTCAACGTGAGGGGGTGTTGGAAATTCTATATAGACTAGTAAGAAGGCCAATTTAGAGTATTTAAGTGGATGTAAACCTATCTTATAAACCGATTTTGTGAGATTGAGTTAGGTTTAAAGTACACTTTTTAACAATTAGTCACTAAAATGCTTGTCAACACTTGCCACCTATATGATATTGATTTGTCTCAGTAAAATAGGAGTGAAGTTATTGTATTGTTTTATTTTTCAGCTGTACATGATAAATAGGTAGGAAAGTGAAATAACTAAGCAACAGGATGTGGGTTTAAATAACTAAGTGTAGCCCTTGTCTTTTTATAATACATGTTGGAGCATGTTTCTGTATAGAATATTGGAATACTATGTATAATATGTTCAGTAATCTGATATGTTCGTAATGTTTACTCCGGAATCCATATTTGGCCCATAAATTTGTATGTTAGTTAGGGAATGAATTATATCTTATTTTAACTTATGCTTCGGCAAGGTTGAGGACATTGTTAGTGTACATTTTGCGTGTTAGTGGTCTATTGTTAAGAATATTTGTTGATGTCATCTTTGGTATTCTATATGATCTACGAAGCATAAATTTTGCTAATATTTTTGTGTGGTTATTGTGTCAGTGTTGTCTCTGTTTGTGTTCCAACCTCGTCACATTCAACAACTTGAACTTCATCTCTGGCTTAATATTATTTTGCTTAAATTTTGTATTACTTTCTCCATCATCCTCTATATATTCTTAATCACTGAAATCTTTTACCTTTGTCATTGTTGGACTGCTTTATTATTAGTAAATTTGCTGATTATTGGGAAGTTATTTGAGACATTGGATTCGGCATATTGATAGTACGTTATTTTTCTTGTTATATGTGGTTATTTGACTTCAAATTGTTATGACAGGTTTCTTACTGCTAATCGGAACCCAAATACGGACTCTGGACATCTTGCGCGCGATTCAATATCCAGCTTGTACAACCTTGAATCACTCTCCTGTTAGGGATTTTTTATTTTGGTCTTGATGAGGATGTGTAATGTTAGAAACAGCTTTATGTTTTTGAGGAAATCATTATTCTACTAAAATCTGAGCATTGGACCATAGAAGTCCCCGTGTAGATTTTCAGGGGAAAAATGCCGGATCGCGTAGACAGAGAGTACTGATTCGAACGTAGGACAGAAACCCCCTTGTGCCATTTGGGTTATATTACATAATATGACATTGGTAATGCTTCTGGATCAATTCTTTTTTTGTTTGTTTGCACTTATTTTGGCATTGTTTTTCTTAGTATAGTCTATAATAGGTTGGCTGCATTAAGCTGAAAAAAATGGTTAGACGCAGCACATATTTGATGAAAGTATATGCGATTGAATGATCTTTAACAGACGGCTGATTATGGTTTCGATGATATAAACGATTAATGCAAGTGAAATCAGTAGCGCTTCACTTGATTTTTGTCTACCATTCCACTGTCCGTTTCTATATTATATTATTCCAATAATATAAATTAATAGTAATATATTTTCTAACACAAGGTTTCTTAATTTATTTTCACTTTTTCTAAAGCATTTTTTTTATTCAAAATGGTCTTTTATATTTATCTTCTCTCTTCACTTAATTTTTCTCTCTTCACTTTACTAAACATAGCTTTAACAATAATATCAAGTGTTTTAAATCAATGTTTGGTTTTCTCTTTTAAATAATTAAATTTACTTTTGTGGGATGTTTTAGTTTTGTCCAATTTGATTGCTCTAGCGATGTTTTTATTTTCATGGCTAATTATGTTGTATTCATTTAAAACTCTTAAAATGCTAAATATGATTTTATTTTATAATATCTTGCATTTATTATCTATACAGAGAAGATTTTTCTTTTCAGTGTTCACATTTATTTTTTAATTTTATCTTTTAAATAAAAGTTATTTTAATTTTAATTAATTATTTTATCAATTATATTCCTCAAGTTATCTTTCTTTAATTTAACTGTTTTTTTAAATTTAATCAGTTTTTTAATTAAAAAATTACTTACACAATAAATTTTATTTATTTAAATAAAATTTTAAAAGTTATATTTAATTTTCTTTAACCTTTTTACTTAATTTAATAAATTTTTTAATTACCTAAAAAATAAATAAAACTTATTTACGATAAAATTATAAAAATTATTTATATTAATTTTATAATTACAATAAGATAATGATAATCTTATAAATGAAACTCGATTTTCGTACACTCAAACATATATGAACTTCGTATATGTGTATTATAAAATATTTTTTTGTTTCTGATTACAATATATTTATTTTTATTCAAAAATTTTATATATTTTGTTCTTCAGATTTTAGAAATAAATAAACAATCTTCTTAACTTAATTAATTACGTGTAGTTATTTTGACGTGTCAAACGTCTCTTGTTAATATTTAAGTTTTATACAAGTTAAGTTCTATACAAGTTTATATTTTAATATCTGTTTGAAAATATAGTTTATACGTAAAAAATACTTAACATAATTAAATAAGAGGAATATATGGATACATTCTTAAAGACGAAAATATATAAAAATTTCTTAGAAATTAATTTTTTTTATTTTTTTTATCTAAAATTGATTGATATAAAAATTGATAAACAATCATTTTAATAAATTAATATATTTTTGTTAAAACAAGAGTAAATAAAATAAAAGTAGTTTTATTTTCTTCTTCACGCTATTTATTAATTGCCCTGAAGGGAGATACAAAACCCTTTCCTGTACTAATACCAATCCCCTTTTTTTGAGTTTCTCCATATTCCCCTATTCCCAACTCGCAATTTCCCCACATCTAGGGTTTCCGGCAATTGTAGCTGCCGTCTCCGCCGCAAACCGCTGCTCACCACCGCCGGAATTGTTGTCACTATCAGGTCCGTTTTCTCTCTCTGCTCTCTTGTATTTCTATTCGTAGAATGAATGGAATTTATCGTCTGTAATGGTAATGCTTTGATTGGAAGGCATAGAATGACAGAAGAGTGTTTCGAGTAATCGGGATGTAATCAAACTAGAATAGGATACTGAGCCAAAATGTTGGAACAGGGGTTTGGGCAGAGTGTGTTTGGAAAGCCATTGATTTATTATACGCGTCGTGTTGAGAATCAAAGTAATTGAGCTGAGTGTTATGTGGTGGTTTCCTTCGGAAATCTTTGGTGGTTTTTTAATGTTTATTGTATTCTGATCAAAATTCATGAGAATGTTCATTAGTTGTTGTATCTAATTATTTGATGTTGGGGTATGATTTTACCTACTACACTCATCCAAATGCACATTACTTCTTCATTAAATTGCTAATGTCAACCTCAAACCCAATCCCTTGGTAGAGAGAGCCTAGACTTACCCATTAAACTCCAATCCCTTGGAAAACCTAACAAGTTCATATGCTTTAAGAAATGAGATTTAAGACAACTAAAGGTCCAAGTTCTATTCCTAGATACAATTTCCTTTAGGTGTTTAGTCTAGTTCAAAGTTCACACAATATTTTCCAACATTAAGCAAACCAAAGAATCATGCTATGGTTGATCAAATCATAACAAGCTTTAAAAGAAGGAAATAAACACTCACAATCAATGAAAGAAGCTTATATTCATTCAAAACAAGTGCATTTACATTAGAGTTTCATAGTTACATCATTGCCCAACAAAATGAAGTTAGCTCTCCATTGTCATGGAGAGCTTGAGCTTACAGTGGAAGAGAATGAAGGAGATGAAGACCCAAGGAAGAGGAATGGAGAACTCCTACTGCCCAAACTTGCTCCAAGAGGTCTAAGAAATGGTGTTTAGTGCTTCAGCTGCCAAGAAGCTGGCACCCTCGTTGCATGGAAGCATTAAACAGGTCTAGGGTGCCACATCAGCAAGTGTCACGCTCAGTGCCCAGATAGGAGGGTGTCCGGCTTGAGTTCAGCAAAACTGGATGGTGCTCAGCGCCCTGGATGGGGCGCCCAGGCGAGATTGCGAGGCTGTGGCGCTCAGCGCCCCTGGAGGGGGCGCCCAGGCGAGCTGCTAGCCTTCATTAGCCTTCTAGTTTGGTGCTTTTGCCGTTTTTCTTGGGTTCCAACTCCTTGATAACTTGATGCTCTTCCAATGCTCACAAATTGCCTACAAAATTGTGGGAATTAGTGATGAAAACCATTAAATATAACCTAGACTAACTTATTCACAAAAGTAAGAGAAAAGAGAGGATTAAGCAATCTTCAAGCTCAAAGAGAGTTGATTTGGTATTTTAAATGCACCACAAATAATGGTAAAATTTACCGCTATCACTCCCTTCAATGTAATTCTAGTTGTAAGGAGACTGATTTTGTTAGATCTGAAATGTTATATTCAAATTCGTGACAAGGAGAAATGAGTTTCTTTGAAGGATTCTAATAAACATGTCACGGAAAGTAAAAAGTGAAGTTGTTTATTGTATGTTGATCTAAACCTCTAAATGTATACGTTAGTTATTATATCTAATGCTTTAATACTGGTCCTAAATAATTTGTTTTGCAATGCTTTACCAATTTTAGCTGTTATTACAATACTGGTTTGATTATGTACTCCCACAATGATTTATTTGATCTAAAATATTACACCCAGATTCTTGATGGGGAAAAATGAGTTTCTCACACCAAAAGCAATTGCCAATCGAATCAAAGCAAAAGGATTGCAGAAGCTTCGATGGTATTGCCAGATGTGCCAGAAGCAGTGCCGAGATGAGAATGGATTTAAATGCCATTGTATGAGTGAAGGACATCAGCGACAAATGCAAATTTTTGGACAAAACCCACACCGTATAGTTGAGGGCTATTCCGAAGAGTTTGAGAGCTCATTTCTAGAGCACATGAAGCGCAGTCATCGATTCAGCCGTGTCGCAGCCACTGTAGTTTATAACGAATACATAAATGATAGGCACCATGTTCATATGAACTCCACCCAGTGGGCAACTCTTACTGAATTTGTCAAGTACTTGGGTCGAACTGGCAAATGTAAGGTCGAGGAAACACCCAAGGGATGGTTCATTACATACATAGACAGAGATTCAGAAACCCTTTTCAAGGAGAGGATGAAGAATAAGAGAATCAAGGCAGATATGGCAGATGAAGAAAAGCAAGAGAAGGAGATCAGAAAACAGATTGAAATGGCTGAGCAAATGATGCAGCAGCCTACTCCTGAGGCTGATGAGCCTTCACAATCTGAGCCTCCAAGGGAACTAAATATGGAAGATGGAATTAAGATAGGGTTTTCTCTTGGGTCTTCATTGGTTAAACAACCTGTGACCAAGGAAAAACGTGAGGCATCAAGGGTGGTGTTTGAGGAGGCTGATGAAGAGAAATATGGGGAAAGAAATCCTGGAAACAATTTGAAGAGGAAAGAAAGTGGTGGTGGAAAATCAACTTTGGAGGAAATGATGAGGGATGAAGAGAAGAAAAAGGAAAAAATCAACCGGAAGGATTACTGGTTGCACCAGGGAATTGTTGTTAAGGTTATGAGCAAAGTTTTGGCAGAGAAGGGCTACTACAAGCAAAAGGGTGTTGTGCGGAAGGTGGTTGACAAGTATGTTGGGGAAATAGAAATTCTTGAAAGTAAGCATGTGCTCAAAGTTGATCAGGCAGAGCTTGAAACTGTGATTCCACAAGTTGGTGGCCGTGTTAAAATTGTCAACGGCGCGTATAGAGGATCAATTGCTAAGTTGTTGGGCGTGGATACAGATAATTTTTGTGCTAAGGTGCAGATCGAGAAAGGACCCTATGATGGCAGAGTGCTTAAAGCTATGGAATACGAGGACATTTGTAAACTAGCCTAGTGAGTTGGATGGAATTAATAACTCAGTGGTTTACTTCTAGTGTTCGTCTTTATGTATCTTTGTCTAATGTGTTATGCTTGTAAAACCATATTCATTATCTTATATTGGATACCATTCTTGGTAATTTATATAATTTTGACTATAATGAGGCACCAAAATTTGCAGAAAAAATGGGGTGACCGAGAGGTTTGAGATACCATGTTGTAGGTACCACACTAGCTACACCTTCTATGTATGTTCTTTTAATAGACCCCCGTATTTGTTTTGTAGCTTCTGGTTTACAACTTCTAATAATCTCTATGTACTATCCTTTTTTTTTTCTTGAATATATATGTTTACCATCAGAACTGCAGTGGCAGTCTGAATTCTGTGCTCCGGAGATGCGATAATAAGGTGTATTTTGCACGCCAAGCATCTTCTTCTCTTGGTTATTTTATGAGGCAAACTTCAATTGAAGAGGTACTTAATGTGTTCTTATTGTTTTGAATTACTCCACAATGTTCTATTTACTTCTCTTTTTGGTAAATGATTCATTTCTCACTGGCTTCTTGATACAAAAATTTTTCAGGGTGGCTCAACTTTTGCTCCTGAAACTCATCATGGTGCTGGTGCTGCATCTGAATGCGCTTCTAATGCAACAGCACCCTGTTTTGCTAGCCTGCGGTGGCGGAATCGCTCTAAAAAATTTCAGTGGTCCAATCACTGACTCCGGAGCAAGGCTTTGATACACTTGAACCACCTACAATTGCCAGGCCAAACAGACAGACTAGAGGAGATCTGTTACATTCTGAGAAGAAAACGTGCTATTCTGAAATTGGTGGTTAGCACTTTTGTGCTCAGAAAGTTATTTGATGTTATGTTAGATGATTATCTATAACAAGCAGAAGCATATAAATTATTTGAATTATTGGTGGAACTTTTTAATGCTGTTTGTCAACTGCTAAATGATGATTGTCAATATACTTCTGCAGGAATTGAGTGGTCTCCAAGGATGGATGTTGCAGAATCAGAAGCAAATATGTCATTCCAGTGGAAGTTCCAGGTGTCAGTATCAGTGGCATAAAAGTGGAGGTTGATGATCTAAAGTAAGAAGCATATCTTATACTAATCATTATAATCTTTGCAATTTATGGTATTAAGCATTTAGTTCTGCTTAATCAATAATAGCAAGGGAATGTTGAAGAAAAGGATAAGGCTTAATAAACTATTGTTGGATACTACTTTTATCTGAAAGTCATTATTGTGTTTTTTGGAGTGATTCTTTCATTTGTTATGAATCTTTTGAAGTACATGACTGTTTTCATTCTGATAAAAGAGTGAATATGTGAACTGTGATAGGTTGTGTGTCCAAGGTAGACGCTCTACAAGCTCTTGGACAATTGCTAGTTGTCCAAATGCTTCATTTTCTTCATACCATCGGAGGGAAATATTATATGGACCATATGAGGTGCTGTGGCAACTTTCTTCTGGTGTGAACAAGGACAGAATATCAGCTGATTTTTTGTGAGTTATATCTGTGTTATGCATGTGTTTCTTAATGTTAACTCATGAATTAAAAAATCTTCTAATTTGGTCTATTGCATTATATGATTAGTACTTTTTTTAGTAGTTTTGGTTATTGGATCAGTAAATGATTATAGTAACACAAGATGGTGTCTTAAATTGTAAGCTTGAAATTCAATTAAATAACTGAGAAAGCCATTGAATACCTAATGTTCTTGGCTAAAATGGCTGATTCACTCTTGCTGAATCTAGATACTGTAATGATGGTTATTACTTTTGTGTTTTATTGGCAGTTAGATCATGATGGTATTTTAAGTACAGAAAAGCTGAATCTATGCCAATGTTAATGCTTTGCTTGGCATCTACAGCACTGCCACGGATTTGTAATTCATAAATTTTTCAAACTCAATGCTGAAGCTATATAATTTATAACATCTACTCAGAAACTATTTTTTTGTGCAGAAGTAGTATGTTATGATGTGTGTGGATTTGCAGAAGTTCAAATATATGTGTTTTACCTTTATACATTTGAAGCTGATGATTTGCTGTTTCTTTCTCCAATTTCAGGGATGGACTTCTACAAATCGTAGTTCCTAAAACTTTAGTATGAGTGAGAAACATTGATTTATATGTGTAAGTATATGCATATACATTCAGAAACAATGGGTATTCTGCATGAGTTATGTCATGCCCTATATATTGTAATAATGTAATTGTTCAATACACTGAAAATTATGAATGAGATTAATCTCCCTTGTATTAAATATACACATAGGATCATTTATTTATAATAGAATAAATATGGGTTAAGTCCAAAATACAAATAAAAAATAATAAAAAAGTAACTAAAGAATAAAAATAAATATAAAATAAAGATAACATATCTAACACTCTTATTCGTGCTAGAACATACATATGTATCAAGTTTGTTATTAATATAATTCATAAGTCTTAGTGAAAATATATGCTTTTGCACTCTATGACATAAAATTGCTAATGATTTGCAAGACGACATAAAAGACAAAATATTAATCCAAAAGACTCTCTCTGAGCAACAACTATGGGAGGTTGTTCCATCTAAATCTTTCTTCTTGCAAATCGTTGTTGAGGAATGCATTGTTGACATCCCATGGATAAAGAGGTCATTGTTGGAGAGCTACCACTGTTATAAATAAACTAACAAAAGTCATCTTTTCTGTGGGAGAAAAAACATATGAACGGGTCAAACACAGTGGTGTCAAAAGAGAGGTTAGAAGAGATGAGATCTAAGATTTTCCAATCAAGGTATCCGAAAAAGGAAAAAGAGCAATCTCAATGTTTTGAATAACTGCTTGAAAGGAGACGAGATGAGCAACAACACATAATGAACCTGAAAACGAAAAACGAGCGACCTCGACGCTCTGAATTACTATGAGACATGTCACCATGCACGATGGAAAAGGGAGCAAATCCACAACTTCAAAAGGCGTTGAGAGCGTGTAGGAGCTTTGATGAATGCGTCGTTAATGACATGATGGTCGTTTGGTCAAGACGATCAAAACCATGTGATTACCGGTCGAAAGAGCGCGTAGGAGCTCCGATGAAGCCTTTGTTAATGGCATAATGGTCGTCTCACCGAGACGATCAAAACCATATGATTGTCGGTCGAAACTAGAACTCCGATAGTGATAGTGATAAACAATGACACTGTCGATAGCGGTAGGTTGCACTGTCGTCGGTAGCGACAAGTGTAGTGGTAAAAAAAAAATAATAACAAACTAACTAAAGTTAAAAGATAAATATAAAATGAAGGTAATATATCTAACATATATTAAATTTCATATACAATTTTATTGTTAGACAGAAAATTTTGAAAATTGTCTTTGAAAATTTAATCATATTAAGTATTTTTTATTTATTTACGATGAGTAGATAAGAGAACAATGACAGTATGTAGTAAAATTTACTTAAAAGTCAAAATAAAGAAATATTAGATTTTGAAAAAATTTATTAATAAAAGTTGAACACAGAAAAAAAATTATATTAACTTAGATACCATGCTTAACTTGGAGAACTAGACTTCCCCCACAATTTTGAAGCTTACTTTTATATTTATATACTGTGTTTAACAAATAGTTTATGAATCAACAACAGTTACCTTTTATAAATATTTCAATAATTACAGTGATATAACCGGCTTTTTTGGTTTGAAAATTTAATGTGGTCAAAGTTTTATTTTTTTGAACAAAATAATATGGTCAAATCAAGTACATTTACTGTATTCAATGTTATTCAATATTAAACATAATGATTTTTTTTTAACTCAAGTTACAAATAAAGGTGCACAATAAGGCAGTTTTATTATGAAACTGTCACTTTCATCCCTGTTTTATTGACATACATTTGCAGGGAATTTCTCTCTCGAATAACATGACATATTAAAGTAGTAAAAAATTAAAACAATATATTATTGTTAATCTAATTTTTTTTTTTGAAAATTCAAATTATACTGAAATTTTTCCTTGGTAAATTTAATCCTATGGCCTAACCTGAATTTTTAAATTCCTTTACTATTCAGAATTTAAGTGGGTAATAGTTAGACTAAAAAATATGGAGAGAAAATGAGTGTTTATCCATTGAAAATTAATCTATCATTTTATGAGGCTATATTTTAGTTAGCTTTTCACATCATGCAATCATCTCAATCAAATTTTATGTGGCCCATCCTCCTTTTTGTTTTCTCAATTCCAAAATTAAATTCATTTTTAATGTAAGTTACATGGTACATTCCAAACGTAACAACATGAATTGGACTCTTTAAAGCATTCAAGAAAAAAATAAAAAACTCTAGCCATTGAAAATAACTTTAACAGTTCACACTTTAATTTATATATTTTAATATTTATGATATGTTATTTGTGTGTGAGTAATAATTATTGATTTTTTTTTTTTGCTGATTGATATTCGATATAGTCATTTTAGACTCAAGAAGATAAATCAAATTTAAAATAAAATAAAAATGTTAGAGACTTTTTTTATCTTCAATATAATTCCTTGTTATTTTCTTTCTTACCATCTATTTCTTTACTTTTATATTTATCTTTGACTCTACGTAAGTTTGAGTACTCATTTGAAAATCACCCATTTTTATTTTTGTACGTAATATTTTTAAGATAATATTACTCGTTTGGTTTCTATACTTTAATAAATTTTACCTTTTAATCTCTATACTTATATCCTTTAATCATTATATATTAATTTTAATATATTTAGTTCCAATAGTTTTAGATACAAAATAACTAAATAGAGACTAATTTTGTATGTATAAGAACTACAAGAAAATTAAAATTGATAACTTAGACTAAGAGGTAAAGCTTATACAACTATAAGAACTAAATGATTAATAAATTTATATGGACTACAAAAATATTAAAATTGTATGTGTTGGGATTAAAATTCTAAGTTTGATAAAGATTAAAAGGTAAATTTGTAAAACTATACACTTTTAGTGCATATGAAATCTCTATCTTTTCTCTCTTTCACTTTGGAAAATCACCTACGTTTTATATCATATTACCAACAGGGGTGAATTTTAGAAGGTCCACAGGGAGCTTTGATCTCTTCCAATTTTTTTAATATGTAAATTAATATATAAATAAATATTAATTTTATCAAGTATATTTTATATATTTGATATTTCTTAATTTATTACATCTATCTTATTATCTCTAAAATACTTTTTTGAAAATCCATCACTAATTGCCAACTTCTTTTAAAATAAAAAATCATAACTCTTAAATATGCATGCAAAGGCCCATGGTTTTGTTTCTTGTAACTTGGTCCATGTGGACCTCGTCCAATTTCTTGGTTCTAAACCAATCTATTTGATTATTAGAAAAAGTTAAATATATTTGTAGTTTATAATTTAGATGTGAAATTGAAATTCGTCATATTTTAAACGTTGATACATTTTTATCTTTAAATTTTAAAAATGAATAAATATAGTCATTTAAAATGATACTTTACGATGATAATTGAATTGAAATGTGTCAAATGGTGTAAAAAACTCAAATACAAGCCTAAAAGGTAAATTGACACATCAAAAAAATTTAACGTGGTTGGGTTATGAAAATTATATTTATTTATTTTTAAAGTTTGGAGACTAAACTGTATCAAAATTTTGAACATGGACAAATTCCAATTTTATATCAAAATATAGGGACTAAAAACACATTTAACCCAGTTACAAACTATCTACAAAGAAACATCAAACAAAATAATTTTCTTCTTCCTCTTTTCTCTTTCCCTGACTTTATATATCCAATTCAATATCACTTTCCATTTCAAATCTCATATACATCCTCCTTTTCTACCTTAACAATGGTTCAACCAAGTAATATAAATCCCCTATCATCCACCCCACTTTCTTCCTCCGATGACAACACCTTTTATGATGTTACTGATTCATCCACTCATCCAAAATCCCCCTCCTCCTCATCATCATCAAAGAGGACACGCGGTAGGCCTGTGGGCTCCAAGAACAAACCAAAATTAACCCTTGTGATTGACCAAGACAACAAGCATACCCAAAAACCTATTTTCATTCAAATCCCTAAAAATTCTGATGTGATTGAGGCATTGATCCAATTCGCCTATGATTACCAAATTAGCATCACGGTGCAAAGTGCTTCAGGATCTATTATGAACGTCACTCTCCGTCGTGATAGTGAATCCACAACTTCTACATTCATTGTTCATGGACCCTTCACATTAGTTTCCCTCATTGGCACTTGCATAAATAACAACTCTTGTACTGTTTCATCACTGTCTAATCTTGACATTGATTGTTTTTTTAACATTTCCTTTTGTTCAAATATAGGTCAAAGCTTTATTGGAGTTGTTGGAGGGAAGATTATCGCAGGTGATGATGTTGTTGTAGCAGCTACTATTTTGAATAGCTTTGAGAATAACAAAAGTGAAAATCAATTATGATAATGAAAAAAAAAAGATAACAATAATTGTTATTCATGTAATCTAAATGACAATTAAATTGTGTTAACGCTCCATTAGTATTGTTATACATGTACTCATCTTAAAATATAGGTGCTATCATGAATATGGTTTATTAGTTTTTTTTTTGTTTTTTTATTATGAAATGTCAAATATATTTGTAAAAGCATGGTAATTTGTAGATTTATTTTGATGAAGTCTAAGTGACAATACTTTGATGCACTTGTTTGTGTGTGATTGATGCAACTCTTTTTATTGTTGAGCTTATGTTGTAAGTGATAGATGTTAGTTTCAATATGCTTTTAGATTTGTGATTTTGAAATTCCATGAAGAAGATTAATTTTGAAATCTAAATCTTAAAAGATACCGATAAATGAAAAAAAAACAAAGATAATTCACCAATTCATATAGCTTGACATGAATGATTATTCTATTTTTTCAATTCACAATTGATTTCACCATCGATACAAAATTCAAATACTATTTTTTTAATATATATTTAGGACTTACATTTATTTTTTACATTCATAAATATTTAAATTTTGAAAGTAAAAGTCTATATTTATATGGACCCTTCTATTTATATGGTTTTCTAATTCCATATAGAAATTAATGTGGTCAAATTTTTTGTAATGATCAAATTAATGTGGTGAACGGAAAATTATTTATTATATTCAATACAAACCTTAAATTTTTTAAAAGAAGTTAATGCAATGGTAATAAAGCTAGAAAAAAGTGAACTTAAAAGGTAGTTTAATGGAACTGTATTGAAAAATTGGTAAATAAATTTCATGATATAGTTAAAGTAGTCAACACATTAACTCTAGTTTTCTTCATTAACTCTAGTTTTCTTTATTGAAACTTCAAATTAGATTGTATTTCTCGTCAGTAGACTTAATCTTACAACCTAATTAAATTTTTTTAGCTCCTCTATTGTTTAGCTTTATAGTAATGTCTTATTCACTCTTAGTTTTATCATAAGAAAAATCAACTTAAAATTTGGAAAAAAGAATTATAAAGGCGATATTCGACGACAGCAAATAAAAATATTGAAGAGAAAATAAATGTTTAATGTGGAAAATCAACATTCAAAGAAAAATGAAGTCATGATTTAATCCTTGGTGCTCATTTAAGTATAGTTTATCCAATGTAATACCATATATAGTCAAATGTCCAATATGTTTTGTCCATAGACATTGATCCTATCTTTTATGAAATATGTAATTTTATGTCTACAATATTAATATGTTTGTTTTATAGATTTCCTTATTCATTAAAAATAATGTATTTTCTTTAGTTGTTTTCAAATTCGAAGAAACCAACTTATCAAATTAAAGAATGTGTTTGGAAATATTGAAAGTCAAGAAAAACGTATGGTAAAAGATAAGCAGATAAAAATTAAATAAAGAATCGTTAATTAATATGTATTTTGAAAATGAAAACATATGGAAAGTAAATATTAATAGCAATAAAGTAAAATCATTAATATCATTTGACTAATCTCAAAACTTAAATTCTAAAAAACTACAATTAAATTTTTTTTATATATATTAAAAACTTTACAATAAATATAAATATAGGATATTTAACACTTAAAATATATATATATATATATATATATATATATATATATATATATATATATATAATATTTTTCATTGTGAAGTTGACGAAATTACAAACAAAATTCATTGTCTTTAAGAATTTATTCGTAATTTATTAGGCAAACACATCTTAAAATACAACATAAATTTTTTAAATGTTTGAGATTAGATCTAATAAAAAAAACTCTAAAAAAAGTAAATAATTAAACATATGGTAATAAAATAAAAAAGAAAGAGAATGAGAGAGAAGAAAAGAAGTGAGTTGTGTTTTCGGAAGAAGCAAAATGCATGTATTTGTAGATACAAGAGGGAGATTAAGATGAGCCAAAAAAAAACTCATGGCTTCCAGAGGATATTTGTAACAGCTCAAAGTTGACCATCGTGCCTAGCGGGGAGGATCTGCAACATTGACAAAATTGCAGCAATCATACAGAGAAAGAAAATGTATTTCTTCTACAACTCGTGCAACTTGCAAAAAGGTTGTAAATATTTGCAACAACCTTCTTGTATATTTTGTAATATACTTTATCTGGTGTTTATGTTATAACAATCCTCACATATTACAAAAGATAAAAAAAAGATGAAATGAAGAGAATCTTGGGTCTCATAAAAGATATAATGCATTAAAACTAGTATACTAATGTATCTGAATTAGTCTTGGATTGATAAACGTACACACAATGTAATTGGCACAACAAGTTATATGAACCAAAGATACTTCATACATGTTAGCAATTTATCAATCACAATACACCCTCATAATTCTTGTTGTTATCATTGTTTTACGCTTACTAGGTCATGCATATACCCAATATTCATGAGTTTTTTAGAAATCATGTCAATATCTCATACAAGCAGTCTCACTCGACACTCATATAGGTGATTTCATCAAGTATATGTTGCAAATCATACACCATCCATAAAAGGTATAAAAATCATTAAAAAATTTATTTAAACAAATTCTTACACCATGTAGAATATTAATTACAAAGTTTAACCTCTTAATTATACCGTCTATATCACTTTCGCACTAACTATAGGAATTGAGATAATTGATTTAAAATCAATTTAGTGCTATCAAAACAAACAATATTTTGCCCACATAAACCTTATTTATGGGATTTCTAGTAATAAATGTTAAGTTATTATCACTTGTTTGTTTGCAAGTGGCTTAAATCTGATTTCTCTTTATGCTTCTAAAATCATATTTCTGTTCAGGGGTTCTGTCAGAGGATTTGTTAGATTTCGATCTGACTTCACATAATCAATGGAAATAGTTCTACTATTTAATAATTGTTTTACCAAATTATGTCTTAAATGTATATGTTTGTTCTTTCCATTGTAATTCTTATTTTTAGTTATAACTATTGTCAATTGGCAATCCCAATGTATTGACACAAATGGTTTGGTTTCACTCATAGTGGAATGTTTGCTAAAAAGTTTTTCAACCATTCAACCTCACTATCAAGCCATTTCAATAACAACAAACTTATATTTCATGGTTGATTTTACATAATTTTTTGCTCGATTGATCTCCATATAATCGCATCACCCTGAAGTGTGAATATATAACCACTAGTGGATTTTATTTCATCTGAATCAGATGTCCAGTTAGCATTACTATATATCCTTCTAGTACAACGAAAAATCTATTATATTCCATAGCATAATCCATTAAACCTCTTAAATATCTCATAAGTCTTGCAAATGCATGTCAATACTCTTGATTAGGACATTGAGTGTACTTACTAAGTCCATCTACTGCATAAACAATGTATGGTCTAGAAAGACGCATTAAATATAATAAGTTCTTAATTATTTAGACATACTAAGGTTAAGAAATAAATTATCTTTTATTTTTTTTAATTTAAAATTAAATGCATAAGAAATATTCACTAATTTAAAAAATCATAATAACCAAACTTTCTTCCTGAACACTAAATAAATACATGCCATCTACTGAAACAAATTGGACCTTAATAATAATTCAACCAACTTCTGTAACTTTCCATCCTTCACCCTAATTTTTATCCTCTAATAATAGCCATTATGATATAGGATTGTTTTCTAACCAAGAATTACCACTGTTAAAGATGACACATAGTAACTTTAATAGGTTTCTAAAAAAAAATCATTAATACCCTTTGTTATTAATAAAGACATGCAAGTAAAAAAAACTTATTTTAATTTATTTCCTTAGAAACTTTTATTGTACTTATATTGGGAAACCTATTAAAGGTGACAATGTTTTAATGTACTTATTTGTGTCTGTAATTTGTGCAACTCTTTTTTATTGCTGAACTAGTTTGAATGTGTTTTTCAGTTTATGATTTTAGAATGTAATATGATAGGTTAATAACTTTTTTAAACAATTTTTTGACAATAGATTATGTGTCATTATTTTATATTTGTCTGTATATTTGAAATAGATTAATCATAAGTTATCACAAATGCTGGTGTAAAAGAATTATTTAAAAGATATTTTTCTTTTAGAATTCAATGTAGAATACTTATTTTGTTATATAAATTTTGAACAACCCCACAAATAAAGAGAGACAGGTTATCAATTATCAATTCATAGCTGGATAAGAATTAATTATGAATGAATAATTATTCTATTCTTTCTATTCATTTTACCATTCATTAATACAAAGTTCTAAAACCTTTCAACGTTTTAACATTTATGCAACTTACGTTTATTTTATATTTACTTTTTTTTTTCATTTATAAATATTGAAATTTTAAGAAATCTATATTAATATAGACTGTTTTATTTGTTTGATTTTAAAATCTCATATAGAATTTAATGTGGTCAAATTGTTTTATGAATGAAATTAATGTGATAAAAGGAAAACATATTTATTATATTATGGCATTGAATACCAGCATTAAATAAATTTGAAAAAGTTATTGCAGTAGTAATAAGTCTATAATGAGAAGTGAACTAAAAGTAATTTAAATATGGAACTGTAATCACAAATCATGAGATATTCAGAGTTGTCAATACATTAACACTATTTCCATTCATCTAATTACTTTATTTATGATTGAAACTTCATAGCAGAGTAGATTTAATCTCATGACATAATAATGTAACTCTTTTTAGCTCCTTTCCTATTTAGCTCAGAGTAATGTCATATTTACTAATATTTTTTAAAAATAAAAAATATAGGAAAAGATTCATGTAACAATATTTTAGTGGGATTTTTTTTATAATATTTATTGTGGATAAAAATAATGTCAATAAATAATAATAACAAAATAAAACTATTAATATCATTTAAGTAATCACAAAATTTAAATTCTAAAAAATCATATTTTTTTAAATATTAAAAACCTCCAAATAAATAATAACACACATGCGCCTGGTTTTAATATTTTTTTAGAAAACAAAGTAACTGTTTTAATTAGTCATTATATATATGATAAATAAATTTGTAGGGTGTGTTCGTTTCCGAATATTTACTGCAGATTGGCGAAGAAGAATTTGGATGAATTTTTATGTTCGTTTTTATGGATTTGCAAATAAGTAAAAGCGATGATTTGCAGGATATATACTTTTTTCCATCTTCGCACGTCTGCACGGATTTAAGATGATTTTTTTGGAAAAATGTCTTATTTAACTTCTCTGTAACACACCATTGTATCCATTCCATAGTTATAATTTTATTAGTCATTGTTTTTATTATGTTAAATCATACGTGCTACATAAAATATTATTAATCAAAGTAAATTTTTGTTCTGATATTTATAAAACTACCAGATTATTTAAAAATATAATTTATTTTTACTTATAGAATGAAAGTTGGTATACATATATAATATTTTCATTTAACGATATATAATATTTTCATTTAACGAAGGTTATTATTATTGAACTTGTTTTCTACAATGATAAGATGTTCTTACCTCATATATATCATTTCATATATTTTTTTAATTAAATAAATTATATTTTTTTTCTATTTTTAGATAATTATATTATTGATATATTCACTTCTTTTTATTATGAATATTCAATTTGATTATAAAAACCAAAAATTATAAAATTATATCAATTATGATTAAATTATATTACTAAATTACAATCTTTTTACCTTTTTAAAGTTAATTTTGATAATTAATTTTAATTTTCTCTTTATAATTTTTTTTACAATTAAATATAACATTAACATTTATCATTTTATATTACTTTAATAATTAGGGGCATTTTGGTAATCTTTAATTTTTATCTATTAAACAAATTTTTTTATTCTATCACATCAATTAAATCCTATACTAATTCTTACAAACTTTACTTCCAATTTCACTCTCAATTACCTCCAAATCCACTCAAACAAATAACAAAAAATTTACCCTAAAATTTCCTCAAATCCATTCAATCACTTTCTCCCAAATCATCTCCTCTAAATATCCTCAAGTGAACAAAGCAGTAATGTTGATTAAGAATTTTTTAGTTAACTGAAAATTTATATGAATACGAATAGTATTTAAAAACTAATTACGATTGAGAATAAGTATTTGTGTTTATTTGTGCACGCTTTCATATAAATATTTTTGGATGTCACAATATCGACATGCGATCCTTTTGCATAGGATGTCAAATGATGTGATTTTTGGATTTTCATTCATATTTTAAATGTTTTACTCTTTTTTGAATATGAACATAGTATATATAAATCAAATAATTTTAAATCATGTATATGCAAAGAAAATTTTTAAAAAACACTTCGACAAGCTGTCATTGCCTCCAACTCCCTCAAACCTCCACGTCCAAACTGTCAAGTTATTTTGAATAACCTCAATATTTAATAAAATACTCTAACAATTTTTCAAAACTCAACGAAAGGAGTATGAGAACACTCAATAGGAGAAGAAAACGGGGTGCAAACATTCAACAAAGGTGAATGAAATGCTCTAACAATCTCTCAAAACTCATTGAAAGAAGAAGGAGAAAAGTAAAGGAAATGGGATGCATGAGTGCAAACATTCAACGAAGGTGAATGGGATACATGAGTGCAAACATTCAACAGATGCATGGGTGCTGAAAAAATGCTTCATTTAATGCAGAATTTTTCAACAAATCAATTTTAACGTATAATCATCTCTATTAATCAGAGGATATTTATGGAAATTGAGGGTGCAGGATGAAAGACTTTGAGGTGCAGGGTGAAACACCCTTGTTAATAATACACTTGACTGTTTTTTTTTCTTTTCCCACCTTTATGTTTAATGGGCTAAATAATCCAGCTTAGTTTTATTATTCTCACCCCTCTGCATTATCACACGCCACCACTAAAACCAATCAACATCATGCAAAACCATTCAACACGCATACCTGAAGCTCGTCTCACTCCATTTTTTCCATCCATCATTGACTCCAAACCACTTGCTAGATTCCAGGGCACTTTGCTAGATTCACTTTTACCAAATATCTTTCCTATATGTCTACAATAATTTTCTTTTATATTTTTAATTTTTATACTTTTTTTTTCTATTTTATTCTCTTTTAATTTGGTCATTATATTAATCGATATTTACTTAAATTCTTAATAAAATGATAAAAGGAATATACTAGTGAGTCAGAAGCACGTGTAGTGAATATTTTCCTCCTTATTCTCATTTTCTAACCACTTGATAATATTGGATAGAGCACACATGGTTGATGAGGCCCACTCAAGGCATTTAAACTAAAAATTTGATTATGTAAAACCTCCATATATACCAAAACACAGTCTCTGGTTTCTATCCATTTTTCAACTGTCATCCTTCTCTCATCCTCTTCTTTCTGTTTTGTCTCATCTTGGAATATATCAATTCAACCGCTGCTAAAGTAATTCCAAAGTGAAGTACATATGCAGCATCTTTTTTCAGTGACACCTATGTCGTCAGTTTCCACACTTTGATGGCGATATTAATTGTGCTGCTTATTGTACTGTTGGTTCATTTACACGGTGGTGCTCATCACAAAGAGCCAAGAGGAATTACAGCAGCGAAGAAGGGTTGCGATTTGTCTCAGGGAAATTGGGTTGCTGATGAATCATACCCTCTTTATAATAGCTCACAATGTCCCTTTATTCTCAAAGAATTTGATTGCATAAGAAATGGTCGTCCTGATAAAAACTATGTCAAGTACAGATGGCAACCCAAAAACTGCAACTTACCAAGGTACATACATCCTTTCTTTCCTCTTATTCAGTCAGTTTTTTATCATTATTACTTTCATCATTCCTCACTTTGATCTATTACTGTTACTTTGAAACTCTTGAATATCCTTTTACAGTAAGTTTATTTTGTTAATCCATAGTAATTAAGTGAAGCTCCAACTTTGCTCATGGTTTGATTAACGTTAAACCGCAGTAAATACACGGTCTCTCAAATTAGAGTATCAATTACTACATCTTATATGGTCCAAAGAATAACTACTGAAGTAAAAGATTAATGAGATTTGTTGTTCTATATTATTGACCTTGAATATGACATTCGATGTAGATTTCACATCTCCTTGGGGTCCACTGGTTTCTGCTATTGAAAGAAAACCACATGCTAGAAGAAAACAATTACTTGCTTTCTAAGCCACTTAAAAGGGCTAACCACCAATCATATAACCACCGGCAGACACTCGGTTTCTTTTGCTAAATTTTAAGTTATCAATGCGATTGGATTCAGTAAGATAGAACAACTGAGTTGTTATAAACATTTTAACATGTGTTTAATCTCTAAAAATTAAAAAAAAAAAAGTGTCAAACACCAAATGTGTTTCTCAGGCTTAATATATATTTCCACTGACATAAATTAAGAGAATGTGGTTGTGATTTGTTGTCAAAATATATTAAAATTTTCGAGTCAACTGAATGGTTCAAACCGAATATTGTTTAAAATAATTAAAAATTTTGATATCTACTAAAATTAAATTTTGTTCATTAAGAATTCGGTTTATCCAGATAAAAATGCGATGAACCAAAACTATCTATAAATTTTAAATTATATTAAAAAAATAAAAATCTTAAACCTAAATCTTTTTATATCGTGGATTTATTTATTAAGAGTCTAATATTATAAATAAAAAAAGTGATAAGAATGATATGATGTTATATAGTAATTTATTTTATATTTTTTTACTTTTGGATCGTAAGTAGAATTTAACATAATATTGGATTTATTTTATTTGTATTGTGTTTTTTATTTATTTTAGATTAGAGTTTAATATCATCATGGATTAAACTTTATTTATATTTTAATTTTCTTTTAAATTAAAGAGAAAAAAATTATAATTAAATTAATGAATAACGTGTTTAATCCATCAACTAGCTGAATCAAATTCAAACTTTTTGGACTCGGTCCTATAATAACTTCCTAGAGGGTCTAATGACTTGACAAGTTGTGATGTTGCTTTCACCTGTTATGTTCTAATGGAATAGACATATCCAAGATTGGTTCACAGAAAATACTATTTCAATTATCATTATGGTGATGGACCCACCTTAGAGTTGAATGAAATTTGGTGCAAGGTTACAGATTCAATGGAGAAGATTTGTTGAGAAGACTGAGAGGGAAGAGTATTTTGTTTGTGGGGGACTCCTTGAGTTTGAATCAATGGCAATCACTCACTTGCATGCTTCACACGGCTGTGCCACGTGCCAAGTACACCTCAGTCAGAACTGGAGGTCTATCCACCTTCACTTTTCCGGTCAGAGACCGCTCTCATTAATTAACTATATATATATATATATATATATATATATATATATATATATATATATATATATATATATTCATAATCCTATTCATGATTTAAATCAATCTTTTTATGGCTGATTAGTAATATATGATAATGTCATAATACTACAAAAGAGAAAGGCTTAAGTAATGAGGAATGATACTATATAGTTTTGTGTTGAGACATTTCTCTTCATTTTGTTTGAATGTGACTATATATAATATGCAGAGGTATGATGTGAAGGTGATGCTTTCCCGTAACGCATTTTTGGTGGATATTGAAAGTGAAAGTATTGGTAGAGTCCTGAAATTAGATTCGATTGGAGATGGAAAAAGGTGGAAAGGAAACGATATACTGATATTCGACTCTTGGCATTGGTGGCTTCACATCGGAAGAAAACAACCGTACGTAAAATACAGACATTATTATTAATCCTATGATAATCACATGCAGTTTGGTTTCACTCTTCTCTTTCTGCAGATGGGATTTCATCCGAGAAGGAAATCACACATACAAGGACATGGATCGCTTGGTTGCATACGAGAAAGGCTTGAAAACATGGGCCAAATGGGTTGAAGACAACGTTAACCCTAAAAAAACAAGGGTGTTCTTTCAAGGAGTGTCTCCAGATCATCTAAAGTGTGTAAAGTTTAAGAATTTGTGATTGTGAGTAAGTTTGTGCTTGCAAGAATTGACGTTGAGTTTGTGTAATGCAGTGGAGGAAAATGGGGTGAGACAAAGGAAAGATTCTGTGAGGGGCAAATGGTGCCAGTTTCTGGATCAAAGTATTCACACCCAGCTGAGATAGTGTTACAGAAGGTGTTGGGAAGCATGTCAAAGCGTGTGAATTTGCTGAATATTACTGCATTGTCACAGATGAGAAAAGATGGTCACCCATCTGTTTATGGATTTGGTGGAAAAAGGAGCATGGATTGCAGCCATTGGTGTCTCCCTGGTGTTCCTGATACTTGGAATTTGCTTTTATATGCATCTCTCATTCAAAATTAAGCTTTATAAGAAACCTCTACAGTAAAAAAAAAAAAACAAAAGTTATATGAATCAAATTGTTTGTATTAAACATAACTTCTATGTGGTGAAAAACTTGAAATCATATTAGTTTTGTATTCACTTATGTAACTAATAACATACTCTTTTTATATATATAATAGATAACAAATAAAACAACATGCGAATGACATGGGTCACGAGAGGTCTATAGTAGTTTATTGGGCCTTAACTTACAACCTAGACTGCTTCTTCCAGCACCTCTTATTTTGTTTATGTTCAGTGATGACAACAATTTAAAGAAATGAAGCCATGAAAATGAGTGATTGATGGCAGAATGTTTGTAATTTTTCTAACATAACTTTAAAAATAAATAAATATAATAATATTAATTTATTTTACGCGTTATCTATTTATTTTTTAAATTTGTAAATTAAATTATATAAAAATTTAGAAAAAACGACAAATTTGAATTTTTGAACTGAATAACATTTAACATTATAATATAATAGTTTGAGAAAGAAATGGTCAAAAGAGACACGAGCTTATGGGAGTCCAAAATGGAACGCTGCATTCCCACAGCTTATCCAGCTGGCATACCCGTCGAATGGTGCCAGTCAACTTCGCGCCTCTTCCTTTCACTATGCATGTCTGTCCCCACACGCTATCTTTCTTTTATAAATATATTCATAAATATTTCTATACAATTTTTAACGATGACATATATTTATTAAAAAAATTAATATCAATATGTAAAATATAATTTTAAAAATTTATTAATTTAGCCAAAAATATATAATTTTTAAATGAATTGAAAAAAATAAAAAAAATATTTATGACCCTGAGTTGAATTATTTTGTACCTGGTCGAATGATGTTGAGAGTCATAATTACGACTTCAAGAATCACACGTAGGACAGTGGCAAAAAAACACTGCTCGGTCCTCTACATTTTTGTACCTATTATTCTTTGGACAAGTCCATGACGATGATTTTGCAAACTCAAACTTCATAAAATAAAAATAAAAATAAAAAATTTCTATGCTTTAGATAAAATATTTTATTTAGATAGAGATTAAATTTTTATAATACTTTTTTCATTTGTGTTTGATAAAGTAGTTTTTTTATACAAATACCAGTTAAAAGTTAACTTATATAAACGTTTACGTTATAAGAAGTTAAAAAAATTAAAATTTTAATTTTTTATTAGTCTAATTTTCAACTTTAAACTTCTTTAATACAGTTAATTTTACCTAACGTCATAATCAACGCGTTTTTTACTTAAATTATGAGGAAAAACTAGTTGCTGACCGTTGGATCAAGAAGAAAGCTGATCAAAGCGCTTCAATAATAATAGATTAATTAAGAGCTTCTTTTAGGAAATTATTGCCTCCGTTACAAAATCGTAATCCTTTTAATTCTTTATATATTGTTCTAAAACAATGTTTTATTAATTTGTTACACTATTTTCCCCATACCCTCCGTTTAATTGAGAATCATTAAAATAATATACCACTTGTGTTAAAATAGACAAAAAATAATTAAGAATGTATTTTAATAAATTTGTATTAATTGAATATTTGTGTCAAACCCTTAAAATATGACAGTTAATATGAGTACATACATTGTTGTCTTTTTTAAAACAAAACAACTTTCCACGTTGAATGAATATATATATATATATATATATATATATATATATATATATATATATATATATATATATATATATATATATATATATATATATATATATATATATATATATATAAACGTTAACTTTTATTTAGATAAATATTAATAATAATAATAATAATAATAATTATTATTATTATTATTATTATTATTATTATTACAAATGTATCAGTCGCTAATTGAGTAGACTTAGAAAATATTTTGGTAATATAGGGAAATAATCATGAAGTACTAGTTTAATAACGATTAAAAAATAGTTATTGTATATTTGATGAGTCGATATATATTAATTGATGAACATTTTATATTGATATGCAATATAAATTGTCTATTTACATCATATTTGTTTGATTTTTTTTTTGCCATATATGAAAATCGTTAAAAACTAAATAAAAAAGCAACTAGACAAATTAAGTTTGCAAATTTACTCTTGTATAATTTTTGTCTCTTACATAATTCGACACATGTTATCATATTAGTTGTCTTCGATAAAATTGAATAATAAAAAACCAAGTGACCAAAAATAATATAGTCCTATTATATTATTTGAACCAAATTAAAGTAAACTTTAAGACTAAATGTTCAATTTGCTAATGTGTGACTTTGAATTCTAAAAAAGAAAACCTATTATATAATATGTTTGAGATTTTTTTTTATGATTTTGGGATGAGTTTATGTGTATTTTTGTCAAATTAAATTGTGGATGTGATATGATAGAGGTTTGGAGCTTATTTGTGGAGTCATTTGAGTTTTTGTTGATAGTGATTGTAGAAGGAAATTAGTGAATGTGATGATTTTATGAGTGTGAGATTTTGTTTGAAAGAGATTATTGCTTACAAAAGTTTATAATTTCATGTTCTATTTGGCTGGTATTGTTGTTTTTTGTCCCTTATGTTTGTTGTGGCTAACATAGAATATTTGAGTATGAAATAAAATTATTATTCGTAGTTTGTTTAGGTTTTTACTTATTATTTTCTTAATTTTCATTAACATGAAAAAATGGTAGGAAATAAAATTACAGACGGTATTTATTTTCATAAAAAAAACATAAATATATAAAACAATAAATTGTTCAATGATTCGTTTATATTATTTAAGTCATCGTTGGAGATCACGTACGATGTAATCAAAGCACATTATTTGATCTTTATTTATTTATTTACTCTACTTTTTATGATTTTAACTAAGAATATTTATAAGTAATAGATTTTATTTGTGTGTATTTTACCTTGATATTGAAATATTCATCAAGTATTATATTTAAATATAATTAATGCATGTACCTTAAAAAATATAGGAATTTGTGTTGTAATTTGCCTATTATATTCAAAAATTGTATACTTTCATCTAATTGAAATCAATGATATAACTATAACTAAGAAGAATATTTCAAAATATTTTAATTTAATGTAATTTCCCGTATAAAAATCTTATTTAATAAGATTTCTTTAAATTTTAATATTTTCAAACTTACTTTGCTTTCAAATTAATATTATAACTTTGGTTAAATTAAGTTTAAAGTAGTTTATGAATTTAGTTATTTTTAATTGAGTTTTTATTAAGTTTTTCATTGAAATTTTAAAATATTTTTTATTTTATTTTTGTGTAAGTATTATATGATTATTATGTTTTTTTATCTTTAACTTACCAATCAATTCGTTTATTCTCTTAAACATTTTGTAACTCGTGGATTAATTTATTCTTAGAAAAACTAAATTATTTGACAAATTAGAAGGTATAAAAACGAAAAGGAGTAGGTTTATTAATGAAAAAAAATTAGATAATGATAAAAATCAAGTACTGGAATATTTAAACTAAAACAATAAAAAAAAAATTTGAACAATTGATATAACAATTTTTTTTAAAGTTCAATTAAACATATTTATATTTACTATATACTTAAAACTTACTTGTTTGTAACTCATATTTAATATCTATTTCCAAACTAATTATCAACTACATCCTAAAATAAGAGTATTTTTTCCTTAATATAATTAAAAAGGTAAAAAAAAATTATTTAAAAAATATTAGTTTAATTTCAATTAAATATAATTCCATATCTGGTGTTTTCTTTTATAAAAAAAATGATGGTGTAGTCATCAACCTAATTAAACTGAAATAGTTTTCTAATGATTATGTTTAAATAGTGGTTTACCTAAGAATTGAACCAAACCTAATGATGGAGCCGAAAGAAGCTTGGAAGATGGAGTTTGACGACATTCAAATTCCTGAATTATTGGTCCGGATAAATACAAAGTTAACAAATTCATGCACCAATTTACATTCATTACCTCTAACCATTAACATAATAGTAATATATAATAATTATGAAAAAGTTGACATGTAACTAAAAAAAATTCTTTTATAATTAATAATATAATTAAAATAATTTCGATTATTTTAATATTAAAAGTTTAAAATATAAATAGAATATTTATAAATGAATTTTATTGTTTAAAACATGTAATTTCTTTAAAAAAAACCTTTCTCCTATATTTTTTTTCTTTTTAGTTTTTTTACCTTTTCTTCATCTATTTAAATATTATCAGAGACTATATGAGTGATTTCTGAGACAAATTTTCTATCTCTATCTAATCAGTTTTTTTAATAAAGTGAGTTGATTTTGTGTTTTTTATTTGTTTGATTTTTTTTTTGCATATGACTCATTTTTGTTCGTATATAGTGTCTAAATCTTCTACTTATCAATGATTTTATGAGATCTTTGCTTATCAATAATTTTACGAGATCTTTGCTTATCAGTAGTTATTGTTCCATATTAATATCATGTTTCTAATTATTTATTTTGTTTTTATTAATTTTATAATGATTTATTTTATAATTTTATATTATTAAATAAAATGCTACCTAATTAGTCTTAGGTGCAAATAAGTGTCTTTAACACGACTAAATTAGTATCGATATGATGAGTTTCTATATTTATAAAGTACTTTGGTGCCAATGAAAGAAAAACTTGGAGCTGTCAAAATAGAAACCAAAATAATTTTTTTTATAGTATATATCTTTGATTTCATAATTTTAATGTTTTATCTTTTTCTTTAATTATTAAAAATAAAGAATTCAAATATGTGTGTAAGTAATGGTATGTATAAGTAATTATTTATGCATGAAATGAAACTTAAAAAAATATATTTATTTTAAGAACAGAATATAAATTTAATTTAATTTTATAAAATCGATTTTTAAAATTAAATCTACAATTTTTTTTTAAATTGATGTATAATTTTCTGATTAGTTTAAATTGAAAATTGAAATGGTGGACAAGCAAATCTTAAGATCTGTTTTTTCCAACTAAAATATACTTACAATTTTTTTTAAGTGTTAACATAATTAAGTCTAAATTCAACTAACATATAAATAAAAATTAGAAAAATATAAATAGAAAATGAATTGAACATTAAGTTAAGCAAAAGAAAAAAAAATGATTTAATTCTAAATATTGGAGTTTTTCTTTCTAGTTTTGAACCAAGGAAGACAATCTCTATGAAGCCATGGCCACAAAACAAGCAGTTCCATTCCTATAATTATTGTCTGAATTCATTTCCCCAATCCAACTTTCTGCTTTTTCATTGACATGTTTCCCACGTTCTCCTTCAAAGATTTTTAGGTTTATGCTTGAAGTAATAAAACTGCGCAGAGGGGTTTATGCTTAAAGTAAAAATATCGGGTAGGGTGGTTTATCCTCAAAGTAACATAACAAGATAGTGTGTAAAGTAAATCATCATATTCACATTGTTTAGAGAAAAATAACCTCTCCAGTAATAACAACGAATAATAATTTTAGAATCATCATTATAAATATAAACTTATGACTTTCTACTTTAAAAATCATATTTCAAATTAGTTAACAAAGCGAAAATGTTATTACATAATCATTAAATTGTTTAATTTATCCACTCAAACTAGTTCTAAGGTGGTCTTTTTAAATATAAGTGAAATCAAAGCTAGATTAAAGTTTGGGTCTTTTCTCACCTGTTTCACACCAAGTTGGCATTTTGTAACGTGTTCACACACACTCAGAATAACTTAGCAAATCACTGTATAAATATACTCATTGGGTTTGGCAAAAGAATTTTTTTTGTCACATGCTCCCAAACAGATTACGGTAGCTAGCAACAACATCACCATTGATGCAATCCACCCTCTATCCTCATCTCATACTATAGTCTCTGACTCACACGCTATCACTCTCCAAAAGGTGAAAGCACATTCATGGAGCCCAATTTGGGATATTCCAGGGTCTTCTGTTTACTCTTCCTTGCTTCAACTTCATTGATTTTCCTCTCACACTGGGCTTCTGCTGCCACTCCCAAGCTCAACAATCAAGAGAGTAAAACTCATTCCTCTACTCATTGCTGCTCACACACTTTTTGTCTTTGTTTCAGTTTCAGATCAGTGCTTTCTTGCTTTAGAACATTTGTTTACAATAATCCTTGCTACTGATTTTCCATGTTTTTTGGAACAGAGTTTCCAAATGAGGCATAGACAAAAGTTGTCTTGCCTCACTCAGTTCTTTTGTTTGGATCTATGCACATGAAAGAAAAAAAACATGGATTGGCTGTTTTGTTTCATCATAGCACAAGCTTGATAAGCATGAGCACATATGTGGGACCTTAAGATTCATTAGCATGTTCTTTGCTTGTTTTTTTTTTTTTTCTGATTGGTGAAGTTGATTGTTTGAATTGTGTGCAGTGAAGGCACTGAAGGAGATAGGGAGCAAGATTGGGAAGAAAGATTGGGACTTTGGAGTGGATCCTTGCAGTGGAAAAGGGAGTTGGAATGTTTCTGATGATAGGAAAGGCTTTCAGAGCACTGTGATGTGTGATTGTTCCTTCAATAACAACACTTCTTGCCATGTTGTAAGCATGTAAATCTCTCTCTCTCTCTCTCTCTCTCTCTCTCTCTCTATTGTTTCAATCAATTTTTGTTCCAGTCCCAATAGATTCTTTGTGTTTTCAAGAGCTTAAATTATGGAAGATAATCACATGGAATCACGTGTACACTCGGGGGACGATGAACATAACTTTCTTCTACTTCTCATATTGCTTCAAATATGTTTGTTCTTACTACAGACAGCTCCTAAAGTTACCACCAAACCTTCACGTGTAGTTACTGATTATCTTTTAAAGAAAAAAGTTGTTCATTTGTGAAAAAATGCTGTTTTCTTTGCTGGATTCGAGAACCTATTTAAATTAAAGAAGAGAAGAACAGGGTAATGGGTGTTTTCCTACTATACTTTTCTCTTTATCATGAATAGTTCCAATGTTTCGTATGCATATTCTGCTTTTGCTAAACTATGGTGAATCTTAGTCATGCACATTCGTGGTTGTGGTTCGTCAAAATAACGCGTTCGTCTTCATGAGAAGAGCAAAATGGTTCTTGGATTGGACATTACTTTTAAAATAATTGAGAAAGTTTTTTTAAAAATAAGTAAATGACAAAAATTCTATACGCTACCATGTATAATTTAATCTTTTTTTCATGCTCGACTAACCAACTCATTAATACACAAAAACTCATGTTTGAAAAAACTAGGGTCTCGACAGCACAACGATGCAAGTTGCAAATCTTTGACTTTGAAAACAAAAAGAAAAGGATGTGCTGTCTCTGTCTTTATTATTATTGTCTTTTTTTGGGTGGGTAGCAACAAATTTTTATTATTTTTTCTTGTCACTATACTGTAAATTCTAAATTTTCATCTTTGAGGCTATATATACGTTCATGTTTTTGCTTCAATCTGTTTGTTTATTTGTTACAAGAAACTGTGTCTGGTAAAAAAGTATTTTGATGATTCTTTAAAATATTCAGAGAACGGGTAAAGCTTTACTGTAGCGGTACTAATCATTACTAGTGTCACAAAACTGTTCAAAGACAAGAAATATACTTTACTTTTGGTACTTAACAGAATATGTTTTTAGGGGAAAGTTAACAAGTTCAAGAAATAAGAAAAAGTAGAAAAACGCGTTTGGTTTTCAACAAAACAGGTAATTGAGTTTATAGTTTTTGTTAAATACACAGCAGACAAAAAAATAGAGTATATCATTAAGGATTCACAAGATGCCTTTATACTTTCATGTACTGTAATTATTTATTGTTTGGATTTCTTACAATGGTCATGTTAATACTTAACCACAGTATAAATTCTAAGTTTCTGCTTTTAATTTCATGTTCTAAACAAACAGATTCTTGAAGGGTCAGAATCTGTCTGGTACTCTCTCACCAATGTTTTCCAAGCTTCAGTATCTCACAATATTGTAAGATAACCAAACCTCAGTTTTGAAGCCATGACTCTTTTCTCTGCATGATGTTCCAATATCATCCATTTATGTATCCTTAAGGAATGGTGAAGTTCACTAACTTTCTTTTAAATAGAGACCTCAGTCGTAACATCATCACTGGTTCTATACCTCAACAGTGGAGTACCATGGGCTTGGTTGAGATGTAAGAGCTTTCTGCTAGGCACACTTTGATTTCTCTGCATTGTCTCTTCAATTTCTTCTTTTTAAGTAGCCACACTAAAGGTTCTTGTTGTTAATTGAATATGCAGCTCTTTCATGGGAAACAAATTATCAGGGCCATTCCCCAAAGTTCTCACCAATATCACAACCCTCAGAAACTTGTATGTTGAACTCATTTCTTTATTTTCAAATGAATTTTGTTGGCTCGGTCACTCAGCTTAGTGATGATTTTTAAAGAAAATGAGATTTTTTTTTTGGCACATCTAAGGTAGTTTTTACCTCTTGCCGACATATTTGTTTTTTGGTAAAGACAGTTTGGTATAGGTGATTCAGGATTGCTGGTTTAGTGTAATTTCCAATTTTTTTTCTGCAGTTTTGCATAATTTAAATAGTTGTATGAATGTTACAGGAGTATTGAAGGAAACCTATTTTGGGGTCACATTCCAACGGAGATTGAGAAGTTGGTCGATTTAGAAAAACTGTAATTCTTATGAACTTCTTGGTGTGCTTATTGGAAATTTTAAATCTCAATACCTGTTTCTATTTCCCCCAAACATATTAGTCTTTAGTGTCTTTACACGAGTTACTTAACATGTTTGTTTAGAGTTCTATCATCCAATGGATTCACAGGAGCATTGCCACCCTCGCTTTCCAAGTTGACCAAGTTGATTGATTTGTAAGTTGTTATCAGTCCTAGTTATCTACTATCTGCAAGAAATGAATAATTGTATAAATAAACTTTTAACATCCGGCATGTGGTTACAATCTCTGAGTAAAAGATGCACAAAGATGAACCACTTTGATGGTTTTAATATGGGGGGTGGTAAAGGAAAGTCACTACAGGGTTCTGAAATAATTCCTATAAGGAGCTACAAAAGCTCAAGAATGTGTAGCTTTATTATGTTCTTTTATTGTAGTTACAATTGAACTTTGACATTTCTTTGCATAATTATTAACCTTTTGCAAACAAATTTTAGGAGGTTAAGCGACAATAATTTCTTTGGGAAGATACCTGATTTCATTAGTAACTGGACAGTGATAGAAAAGCTGTAAGTCTCCAACCTTATATCTTTCTTGTTGTATTTATTTGTATATACTAAAATTTATCATGCCAACATTTTTCTTTCGGTATTACAGGCATATGCACGGTTGTTCTCTTGAGGGGCCAATACCTTCTAGCATTTCTGCCTTGACAAGACTAAGTGATTTGTATGCATGCAATTCTTTATTTGGTTTATGTTTTGATGATAGAAGGTCAATATGTCAAGTGATTGTATTGTTAATTCTTTGGTACTTAGGAGGATAACTGACCTAAAAGGTGATAAAACCTCAGCTTTCCCACCACTAAATAACTTGAAATCCATGAAGACATTGTAAGTTCAATCACTTAAATGCTTCTTTCTCTCTGAAGTTTTTGCAAAATGAACTAAAGTTTACTTGGACACCGGAATACAGGGTATTAAGAAATTGCAGGATTAAAGGAGAAATCCCAAAATATATTGGGAGAATGGAAAAACTGAAAAGCTTGTAAGTTATTCAACTGGTAACTTACAGTAGTTTTGACTCCATGATATATTACTTCAAGGATCTTGTTCCATTTGAGAATATCTCTGAATCGGTTTAATGTTGTCTTGGTCATCTTTTCATGTAATATTGACACTGCGTTCACTACAATATTTGAAATATAGTTTTGTATATGTACAAGTTTTTGTGAGTCAATTGTGCTTATATTTTGTTTATAGTCCTTCACTAGGGAAATAACTAATTAGCACTAAATTTCATTCAGAGAGAGAAAAAAGCCTGTAATGCAAGAAAACAGTAAACTAAAAAGTCAAGACAAGGAGACAGAAAAATGACTGTGATAGGAGTGATGAGAGATTGTGACCTTCTCTTTAATTTAGTACCTCTCTTTTCTTCTTCTGAAAAAAAAAAGTTCATTTTAACTTGTTCAGTTTCATTTCCACCAAGGAGCATCTCACGGGCCTTGATCTTTGAAACAATTTCATTTATTTATCTTGGTTGATGTAGAGATTTGAGTTACAATAACTTGAGTGGAGAGATACCTGAATCTTTTGCCGAACTTGACAAAGTAGACTTCATGTAAGTGGATGGATTGAATGAAATTTGTTATTGGTACATCTCACTTTTAATTCTGACAAACAAAATCTGTGTTAAATAATGCAGGTATCTTACTGGGAACAAGTTATCCGGGACTATACCTGCATGGGTCCTTGGAAATAACAAAAATATGTACGTTAAGTTCTTGACTTGTTATGTTCCAATTTTCAGTCACACTCAACTGAAAAGAAATAAACAGTCCTGTTGCAAATGAGATTAACATCTTTTATTTATTTATATATTTTGGTACACAGTGATGTCTCTAACAATAATTTCTCCTGGGATAGCTCAAGTCCAACTGAATGTCAACGAGGGAGCATGTAAATTTAATTTAAGCTTTAGGTTAAAGTTGTTCCTCATCGAATATTAGTTATCAGTTATAACTGCAACATTAATTTTGTTATTTTTCCAGAAACCTTGCTGAAAGCTACTCTTCATCTGTAGATACACAGTAAGCTGTTGTGCTTGGAAATGCAGTCTTTTTACCTTTTCCTTTCTGAGGGTTTTTCTGTAAACTTTGGACTTTGGTAGTAGTCCTAGTATATAACCTCAAATTTCTCTTTGTTACAGAAATAAGATTCATTCATGCTTAAAAAGGAACTTCCCATGCCCTGCTTCAGTTAGCCAATGTAAGTGTACGACCACCATACTACAAGTTTTAAATTACCATGGAGTGAGTAAAATTTTGTTACCATAAATTTAGTGAAATAAGTTGTTGAAAAAGTTCTCAACTCAACAATATATCTGTTTTTTTTCCAAGGGTTAAGACTAATCTCCTCTTCCAATTATTTGAAATAAAACAGGTTGACTAATTCTAAGAAACTTAAAAATGGAAGATATTACAGTATTCTTTTCTGTTACAACCATTCGATGATTCTAATGGCTTAAATAATTCATGTAATTAAACTAAAAACTGAAAATTTTAAATAATAACTATGTTCTGCTCTAGGAAAATTTTACCTTCCTATATTGTACTGTCTTTCTTTGCAACTAGACCATTACAATTTGAAAGATTGTGCATTAAGCATTCTTTTTTTCCAACCCTTTTTGTCATTATTTTTTCAATAGATCAGTACGCCTTGAACATTAATTGTGGTGGTAAGGAAGCAAATATCAGTGGTCATATTTATGAAGCTGACGTTGAACGAAAAGGTGCTGCAATGTTATATACTGGCCAGGTTTGGGCTCTGAGCAGCACTGGAAACTTCATGGACAATGATATTGACTCTGATCCATACATTGTGGCCAATACTTCTAGACTTAATAATGTCTCTGCACTCAGCTCACAACTATACACAACAGCTCGTGTTTCTCCCCTTGCTCTCACATACTATGGCCTTTGCCTAATAAATGGAAATTACACAATCAAGCTTCACTTTGCAGAGATTATTTTCATCAATGATAGATCACTTAATAGTCTTGGAAAGAGGGTATTTGACGTCTATATCCAGGTAACAATTACTTGCATGCTTTTCACATGATGTTAGATTGTTGATTCGCAGAGTTGTGCATTGATGTAGACGGAATATATTATTATGTCCTTAAATGAAGGGGAATTTAGTGCTGAAAGACTTTGATATCCAAAGAGAAGCTGGTGGTACTGGCAAGCCAATTGTGAAGACATTCAATGCTACTGTCACCCAACATACTTTGAAGATTCACTTCTACTGGGCTGGAAAAGGAACCACTGGCATTCCCACAAGAGGAGTTTATGGACCCCTAGTTTCTGCTATTTCAGTAAGCCCTAGTAAGTCACATCCTGCATCTTAGTGCTACTGCTTTATCTGACCTTATAAGACTGAAGCTGAAACCATAATATGGCATTATGCGTTTAAAGACTGTAGGAAAAAATAACCTTTTATCTATGAACCTCCACCAGAGTTCTGTTATAAAGTAAAATTCATCCTTCTTTCCTTTTATCAGAACCAGTTCTATCAGTTTTGCCCTCATTTCTGAAAAGGCTAAAAATAAATACTTCTGCCTTGTACAGATTTTAAACCTCCATCAAGGAAGGATGACAACAGAACTAATGTCATACTGGCAATTGGCATAGTTGCTGGTGTTTTAGTTCTTCTACTTCTGGGGCTGGTTTTTATGAGGTGGATGGGATGGTTAGGAGGCAAAGATCCAGTGTATAAAGGTATGTGCAACGTAGTTCTTCCAATTCTTTATAATAAATACTTCCATTTTTTCCGACATAAACATCGTTTCTATTTGCCTGAGCTCCTTCATCAATTTGTATTAAGTAAATATATGTACAAATTTTATTCAAATAACATAAAACTGAAGCACAATAATTTACTTCTATATCAGATTTGTTATTGATGATATTTTTCAATTTTCACTAAAGTCAAGGCTTTAAGAGTATATTTACACACTTTATATATTTATATGCTAAATAGAAATATAAAGAACTTTGGTGGCAGATATTGTGGAGAAGGTCACAAATTTCCTAGTTGAATCCAAATTTCTAATATATATTTTTTGCCAGAGCTTAGGGGTATCGATCTGCAGACGGGATTATTTACACTAAGACAAATCAAAGCAGCAACCAAAAACTTTGATGCAACAAACAAAATTGGCGAAGGTGGCTTTGGTTGTGTTTACAAGGTGTTAGGTCTTCCTCAAGTTTATATTATCGGTTAACTATTCCACCTTGCGGTTAATTTATTTGTTACTTGATTTGAAATGCAAGACACACTTCATCCTTTCCATGTCTCCATTCAATTCGACTTTAATGCTTATAATTCAGTCATGATTTCTGTGGTGGATTTATTCATTATCAAGCAGATAACCATGGTGGGTTGGTAAAGGAAAAATTGTTCATGTACATGCTGGTTTAAGTGTTATGGAGATTTTTTAACCAATCAGCAGTTTGATATTTGTATCTGTGTAATTGTAACTGTAATGGAAGACCTTCTTCATGATGCAGGGCCTACTGTCAGATGGTACAATAATAGCAGTAAAGCAGCTGTCTTCAAAATCCAAACAAGGAAACCGTGAGTTTGTGAATGAGATGGGATTGATATCTGGACTCCAACATCCCAATCTTGTTAAGCTTTATGGATGTTGTGTGGAGGGGAACCAGCTAATACTGATATATGAGTACATGGAAAATAATTGTCTATCTCGGATTCTTTTTGGTAAGCTTCATGATGAATCAGGTTTATCCATACTTGCCGTTTGAATCAAACATTTGACATGCGCCACTAATTGATTGTTCTTCTGCTAATCGCTTGCATGCAGGGAGGAATCCAGAGAGCAGAATAAAACTAGACTGGCCAACAAGGAAGAAAATTTGTCTTGGTATAGCTAAAGCTTTGGCTTACCTTCATGAAGAGTCCAGAATAAAAATCATACATAGGGATATAAAGGCAAGTAATGTGTTGCTCGACAAGGATTTTAATGCCAAAGTTTCAGATTTTGGCTTGGCAAAACTTATTGAAGATGACAAAACCCATATTAGCACTCGAGTAGCAGGAACAATGTAAGTCCATAATTTACCACTGTTTCTTTTGTTTTTAATGTCATAATACAGCATTGCGACTTGCCTAAAAAAAAATTGAATAAAGTCTGTATTACGAAGGATCTTTATCACTTAGCACACCCTTCAATGCAAAAAGTCTTTTTGACTTGGAAGTAGGAGGAAAACATAAATACTCCATCATGTGCTGATGTTATGATTAGATTAGAAAAACGAACAAATTTCATAGAACATTAAGCAATGAAAGCCATTAAATAGTTTATATGTATCATATATATTATCTGAAACGTTTCTGTATGCCCTAAATGAGAAATCAGTGTAGAGGATAAAGTGCGGTCTCTATGATATAAATCCTTTATCACAATAATCCTAATTTCCATTGTTATGGTCTTTTTCATTTTGCAGTGGTTACATGGCTCCTGAGTATGCAATGCGTGGCTATCTAACTGACAAAGCAGATGTTTATAGCTTTGGGGTGGTTGCACTGGAAACTGTCAGCGGAAAGAGCAATACAAATTTCAGGCCAACCGAGGATTTTGTTTATCTTCTTGATTGGGTAATTAGAATGTCTCTTAACAATCACAACTTCACAATAAGAAAGTTGGAGAACTATTTCATTGAGACAATTTCCTTTTACACACACCCCACTCCATGCACATGCAGATGCAAAACGCATATGCATGCACACGCATATAGATATATGCACCCCTTTTATACGTGCGTGCACACACACATATATATATATATATTTCCATTTCATTATTGAGAACTTTGCAACAATGTTATATATAGGCGTTTAATAATCAAACTGCATAATATAAGAGCTTATACGAACTAAAGATACCATGTTATCTTTGACCTACGCATCATGGTTCTTACTAGTACACACACACACACACACACACACATATATATATATATATATATATATATATATATATATATACAATCATTCCTTTATAGAGAACTTTGCTAAAATGTTATCTATAGTCTTTTAGATAATCAAACTGTATTTTTCCACTCCACATTTTTGTGCCGGTTTGTGTTTCCTGTCCACATCATAGCTTCACTATAAATTTATCATAAATTTGAGTAACCCTGATCTGAACTTTGAGTTTCATTCAGGCCTATGTTTTGCAAGAGAGAGGGAGTCTTCTGGAGCTGGTTGACCCAGATTTGGGTTCAGAATATTCAACCGAGGAGGCCATGGTGGTGCTAAATGTGGCCCTCTTATGTACCAATGCATCTCCTACACTTAGGCCAACAATGTCCCAAGCTGTGAGCATGCTTGAAGGTTGGACTGATATTCAGGATCTACTTTCTGATCCGGGATATTCAGCTGTTAGTTCCAGTTCCAAATATAAGAGTATAAGAAATCACTTCTGGCAGAATCCTAGTAGAACACATAGCATGTCAATACCTAGTGTATATACTGATTCCTCTGGCTCTCATGTTGAAACAGAAAAGAGCTATCGTCTTGTAACAACAGTTAATTCAGATGGATCAGACAAGTCAAACTAGTTTCCAAGCGCCACGTATTTTATACAGAACGTGGTGTATTCAATACAAGAAAAGATAAAAAAAAAAAGTTAATAACTATGTAAAAAGTTTCATCATGTGGCCTGTATCCAAGAAATTTGGAGTGCTATAATTTGAAGCTATGGTTATGTACCTATTCCCGTCACTGTTAATCGAATTTGGACTGCCTTAATTTAGGGTTAGGTATAATTTTTATTGACATATGAAGATTTATAGGATAAAAGTTTCTAACAAACTCTTTTTTAATACACCATCTATTGCTTAAATGTCTTTAAAACTGCAAATCATATTGCTTAAATGTCTTTATAGGTATAATTTCATGTTTTCTAATAAATTTTAGTTAATAATAAAAAGTGTCAAGAAAGCATGTTAAAGAGTACTATCATTTCTTTTGACCTATTGTTTAAAATGTTTTGAATAAAATAGTTAAAAAATAGATTATCCGAGCTGCACTAGCATTAGCCACCATAGTCCAAATGAAATATAAGAAGAAAAGAAAAATGCTGATAAAATTTCAACATTTTTTATTTATCTATTGCACCCAACTCTGTTTACTTCTTTAACACACATTTTTCCAATCAATTATACATGTTAATGCTTCCACGAGATAGGTAAACTATGCTTATCTATTTATTATTCCCTTGAAACAATTTAACAAAATAATTTAAAAGTATTAGTACTGAAACGTGACATCCACGTAAAGGCTCAACAAATCAGAGCAGCATCATTCTTCTAGTGGGTGATGGATGTGAAACCAGTAGCATTACACTTATGCAGGGACTTGTCATCCTGATTATAGCTAAATTAACTTTGGGTTACAAAAGCCATCAACAAGAATTATTTCTTCCTTTGCATTGGTGAGAATTAGATATCACCTTTTGGTAATGCCACTCATTAAACTAAATTCTGACTCTAGGCTATACCCCGGATCCAGCAAGCCGCCGCTTTGAGGCATTTGATATGGTCACCTGACCAAGTTTGTCAGCATTACTTGATGGAGTCCTTGTATTGATTGGCATATAATTTCGCAACCATTCTCCAACGTAAACCTTAAGTATAACATATATATGATGAAATTAGGAATGAGATTGCAATAAGAAAAGTAATCATATGTTAAGATCCAATTGCAAGATATGGGACTTAAGTCCTACATATGAGGTTCTAGTTTAGGATTAATAATGGCTAACTTTTTCTGGAGTTGTTCTATCAAGCTTCTTCTCAATTGTTATCAGAGTTTTACACCAAGTTCTCTCAATGTAGTGTAGCAATGTTCACCTAGGACTAATCAAAATCAAAATGCTGCAAAACATGATGAGCTGTTTGGGAAGTATCAGTGTTAAGAAATATATAATGCTGTCATGATACAACTAGAAAAGCATTTTCCAGTAGAACAAATGGTACACCACATTGGCAAATACAGCGAAAAATAACCATGACATATTTTTAATGTGCAGGAAATTATAACCAGAAAAAATTATTTAAAGAAAGGAAGAAACCTGCTGAGGTCTCATAATCTTTGTATCAGGATCATCCAAGGACTCTCTCCAATGAGACAAGTACCCAGCCATTCGAGGGATGGCAAATAAAACAGTGAAGTACTCTGGTGGAAACCCCATGGCCCTGATTGCATATAATATAACTATTAGTTCAAGCCTTATATGGTATTCTGGGGGGAGTATCATATTTTATCCTCCATAGGTTGTATAACTGGGTGTAAGAACTTATTACCTATAAATTAATCCAGAGTAGAAATCAACATTTGGATATAGCTTCCTCTTTATGAAATATTCATCAGATAGTGCAACCTTCTCCAGGGCAACTGCCACCTGATCGATCAAATATTCGCATACGGAAGTTAGAACTTTAAAGTCCAACATAATGTACTGAACTAAGTTTACATTATATTGCACAGATACTTTTCTGGCAGAGGAAAAATAATAATAATAACAGTGCCAGAAACCCTGGTAAATTAGAAATAGTTCAAGTCTGAAAATGAAAAATGTTGCTATAGGCTTTTAATGACTTAAAATCCTCACATAACTTGATCCACTATTTTATAGATTTAGCAAAAAATGGGAAGAAATTTTCTAAAGGTGATATTGCCACTGTATTCACTGCCACAGCCCTGCCATGACCAGCAACCATGTTCAAGGAATACATAACAGACAACAGGCAGACGAACTGTGAAATGTATAAACACCTCAATAAGAGGATCCCGGCCAACAATGGAAAACACTTCCTCTGCCAGTTTTCTCAAGACTTTTGCTCTGGGATCATAGTTTTTGTACACTCGGTGTCCAAAACCGGAGAGCTTTTGTTTCCTGAAGGAAAAAAATATCAAATAAAACTAACGTGTTCTCCACTTGCAGCAAAGAGCAGCAGACCAGAAGAGAAGTTATCAAGCTAGGTATGAGAAACAAACTAAGAAAAATAAGTAGATAACAGAAGAAAGTAATATAGTAACAGCCACCTGGTTTTGACACCTTCAATGAACTCTGGAATGTTCTGAACAGTTCCAATTTCACTCAGCATTTTAAGGACAGCCTGCAGAATTAAAGATCACATTGGCATGTTCCAATATTAAAGAACAGTTTTTGTCTGGATATACACGCTACATTCAACCAAGCAATGCGTAAAAGATCACGACAGCTTCCTTAACTACTTATAATTACCTCATTAGCTCCACCATGAAGTGGTCCATATAGAGCTCCAACAGCCCCAGCAATAGCAGTGTATACATCAACACCACTGAAATACCAAAATGACATAATTAAGTAATATGAGACTTTTAAATTTGCTATTTATTGCTTATGTAGTATTGCAGTAAGATTTCTACCTTGATGCAAGGTGTCGGACAGCAGATGTAGAACAATTCATTTCATGTTCAGCATGCAGGATGAAGATAATGTCTAGGGCACGAGTGAGCCGAGGATTGGGTTTATATGACCGATTACCACTGAAAGAATGCAAACACTAAATGAACAACTGGTATGCGGCTTCCATGCTATACTCTAAGCATGAATTATATCTCTTTCTAAATGCAATTGATTTGTTATAAATGACCACAAAAATTAAACCACTATTAAGCTAAAATAAAAAAAAATATGAAAAAAAATAAACTTTAGCTTATTCCAAATTATTGATCAAACACAAAAATAGCATGCATACAAGGAATCTAGCATGTATAGGAAGTTCTCTGTGTAAGGAAGGGTGTTGGATGGAAGCACAGGTGGCCTTCCTGCCATTCTAAGATAAACTGCAGCAGCAATTGTTGTTATCTGCATTACATAAAACAGGCCATGATAATAAGATATTGCAATAAAGCAGTGGGAGATTAAATTGAACCAGATATTATCAGTAACGTCTGAGTAAGAATTATTGAAATATGTAAATAACTTGCATGTTTCAGAGATAGAGCAGTGAAAGGAGAAGAAAGAACTGAATGAGCACACCTTTCCAATAACCCGTGTTATTTGTTTGTCTCTTATTTGCTTTGAATCGTAAATATCGAGACCCTGTGTTAATTAATATTAAAAAAATTAAATTTAGAAAGTGAAAATTTTGTGCAAAATGTAGGAGTTCATTAGAAAGAATGCAAAGTTCAACCCATGAAATAGAAAAAATATATTTTCCTCAAAATTAAGTTATAGGCAGTGCCATGTTATGTTACTTTTTATTACCATACACTAGCCTCAATGTAGAAACAGTCCAAAAGTGAGCAACTTGACAACAGTTTCTGCTACTTACTCTGAGTGCAGGATTTGCATCAGGATGAAAAACAGAAAGAGCGCTCATGGCATTAACAAGCACGCCCATGGGATGTGCATCATGTGGCATTGATTGTATGATATCCTACAAAACAAATGTAAGATGATATACAACCACTAAGTTAGATTAATAATCCCATAGTACTTCATCTAAAGAAAGAGCAATATAATCACTCTAATTTACTGAATCACTTCAAGAGAATGAAGTATGCTATTGCATAAGGTATTCAAAAAGACTGTCTTTTAGAACTCAGATCGGTCTGGAAATTAACAAGTGCTCTAGTTCTACTTTGAAACAAGCTATAATTTTACTTCAACCAAAAGAAAGAGAAATAGGGAAAAAAATAATAATGAAAACCCCATTTAAAAAATTATTCCACCCAGTTTGTCTCATAAAAACACTACTATTAAAGAGCTGCCAGATTTCTTTAACAATATAAAATTCACAGGTGTACTAAATTTCAAGCAGTACAACAATTAGTCAAAGCTGTTCAGAAATCGAAAAGCTGTCAATGGCCATTAAACTACAGTACAAACTGTTTTAGATATGGTATAAAAGCTCACCAATACTCCTTGAGGAACAGCCGAATGCTGAGAAATGGCAAATTCCCATTCTGCTAACTGACTTTCAGAAGGCAAAGTTCCATACACTTGAAAACAGCAAAAGACGCAAGTTGAGAATTTTCAGAAGAATTTGTGCTACATATCGAAGCAAATTCTTAACTAGAAGCAGAGCTATGCTTATGCTTCAATAGTCTTCAGTAGACTTACAAGAATACAATACTCACTTATGAGATAGGACACTTCTGTGAAAGTGCTTTTCACTGCCAACTCCTCAATAGGGTAACCTCTATATCTAAGAATCCCCTCGTCACCATCAATATAACTAATTGCTGATCGAACGGGAGCTGTGTTCAAATAGCCCGGATCATAAAGCTTGAGTCCCTTGTCAAGCTTCCCAGTTGATATCTGCAAATCCAAAATCAGAAAACCCCGCAACACAATATTAACTAAATTGTAAATAGCATATACACTCACAATATAAAGGATCCTTTCACCATCTTTTAATCACAACCTATCATGTATAGTGAGTTCATTTGACTTTTCTAGTACGTACTTTAAAAAGTCACGTGAATGATAGTTTCTGATCAGTTGATCGTATAGTTTTTTATGCTCAGTGTATAAAAACTAAACTCACTCGATGGATAAGAACAATCTCAAACAATCATACTATACTCACAAACCACCCCACCTATGAATGGAGAAGTGGGCATTCTGAAAAATGGGAAATTCATTGGAAAAAAAATCAAAATTGAAAATTTTCATGGATGAGGAGGAAACAAAAATACCTTCTTTAGATCAGAAGCTCTGACAGTGCCTTCTTTGGAGACCTGAAGCTGGTACTTCTTGCCGGTTCTGTCGTCAACCACAGTCAGATTGCCGGCGAGGTTCAACGGAAGAAACTGAGCGGAGAGAGGGAGATGGTGGAGGACGTCGCGATCAGTGTGTTCAGAGGGGCGGAAGTGAGCGGCGAGCATGGCCAAACGGCCACGAGCAAGCACCGCAATTGCTTCATCAGAATTGTTTGACATTTTCTCACTTCAGAACATAACCGAACAGAACAGAATAAATGGAATTCAGAGAAAAATTTGGTGCTTAGAGATGGATGAATGCAGACGAAAAAGAGACGTATACGTTCTCAACTGATAATGGATAATCACGTATACGAGTTTTGGGTTGTAAGGAAACTGTTACAAAATTCAAGGAATGTGTTATGTTTTTCTCTATCCTAAAATTAACTTTGGAATAAAATTATGAGATAAATAGCATTTTTTATTATATATTTAATTATATAGTCAAATTCGCCATATTTAAAATATATAGAACTTATCTCAACTCTAATTGGGTGCATTAAACAAGATAGAATTTAATTCAACTATTAGTCCAACCTACAAAAGGATAAAATTTAATATACTAATTCGTTTTAGTATTTATTATTTTTGAGTTTATTTAAACTTTGTGTTACTAATTTCATTGTAGAAGATCTCTCTGTATTTCTTGTTGTCACGTCGATACATGCTTAATTACATTATAATTAATTTGACGAGAAAAAAAAACACATTAATAAGTTTTAAGAAAAAAACACTTAATATTTTTTTTATAAAAAACAACAACAATTGAATCGAATTGAAACAATAACTAAAAATTTAGGAAGAAAATAACATATCAAAAATTGAGTTGAAAAAAGAAATTGAAGAACTTTTTAAGAAAGAAAGTCAATTTACGCACTTTTCTTTTCGCCTTTTTCTATCAAACAAATAAAACTATTTTATTTTTATGCTTTTATATCATTTTCCTTTTTTTTTCTTTCAAACATATCATCACATTTTTATTTTGACTTCCTTCTCAATCAAACAAATAAAAATATATTTATTTTTGTGCCTTTTCTCATTATTTCCTTAACTTATTTTTGAACATATTATATTGAACTGATAAAGACTCACATTTTCGGAGAAAGTTCTAAAATCTTATTTGCATTGACACAACACACAACACACGTAGATTTGCTAAACTAAGATGAACCATACTGCTCACTAATTGATTTATCATGATATTTTTCACAATCACTTTTAGTTAAATAAGTTTTAAAATACAATGTTTTTACTATGAGCTTTTTGTGCTTTCAACTAATAGTATTGATTTACAACTAAGTTTAAAACTATGTTTTGACAAAGAGGAAATAAAAAAGGGAAAAGGATGGTGGAAAAGCAAAGAATGAAAGAGAAATATGTGTGAAATGAAAAAAAAACGAGATAAATGACTGAGAAATGAACAAAAATAAATATGGTTTGATTGAAGAGAAATATAGGGAAAAATGAGAAATGAGTGAAAATAAAGATGATTTGGTTGAGAAAAAAAAGAGAAATAGTATAAAAATAAAGTAAAAGTAACTTTATTGAATTAAAAAGAAATGTGCTTACTACTGCATTTATCATTATCATTTAATATTTTATTATTACTAAATACTATTTTATTGTTACTAACACTTTTATAATCATCATTAATAATTTTTTGCTTTTATTGCAAATATTTATTATTTTATATGAAATTGGGAGGGTTTTTTTATTATTACAACAAAGATAGAAGGGCTATAACAGGTAAAGATAGAATCTCAGGAAATCAGGAAAAAATATAAATTCATCATTGATTAGTGTTACAAAAATCAATTATGGCATGAAATTAAGGCATGTTTCGGGCTCCTGGTCTGAACCCACTGGGAATGTTTGGGAAATTGCATTTTAAGCTTTTTTTTCTTAATGGTATATGTCGGATAGGGAGGATTTAATTTAGGCTTTTGCTTTGCTTACACCACCTCAATAATTACTTCCAGAACTCCAATAATTACTACCCACACCCATACTATCAATAAAAAGACTAAAATACTTGCCGTTACCGCCATTAGAATCAATGTTATCACGAAGCTTCTTCTTCAATTTACCTACAATTACATCTTCATTCTAAAGTGCACTCTGTGAGAGAAAGATGAAGTAAAGAGAGTAAATAATTAGGTTTGGTGGAAAACTTGTTCAGAAGTAACTTGTTTCAAAAAACTTGTTATAAAAATCCTGTTCCAAAGAGTATCTTCTGGAAAAATTATCCCAAAAAAATTATTTCATATATTCTGAAAATTTTGTTCTGAAAATCATCTTGCAAAAGTTCTAGAAAAAAATAATCCAGAAGACAGGTAGAATGGTTATTTTGAAAACTATGAAAATGTAGTTAGTAATTATGGGGGTGCAGAAATTTTCATCTAATATTTTGGTTCAGACAAAAAATAATGTGTTGGGCCAGCCCGCCAAAGCAATATGTTGTACTTTCAAGGTGTGCGCCGAAGAAAAAAAAAAGGTGAGTGAGGAGAATGGAGGATCAAATTTATAGCTGATTCCATCATTTGATATAAAGCAGCAAGGAAGGTAAAAATCGAGCATGCATGAATTGAAGAAGAGGAAGGGAAGAAGACTTAATCTGCAGGAACTGGGAAGAGAAGAGAAGAGAAGTGGAAGAAAGAAAGATGAGGGAAGAGGAGGAGGAGGAGAAGGCGGTGTTGGAACAAATCTTCGGGTCTTCATCCGAGGAATCTGATGGCAGTGACGGCTACAGCGACGGCGAAAGGGAAGGTGAGTGGGAGTGGGAGTCAATCTCAGAAGTGAAGGGTCTATGGCTGTGTCCCAATTTCCTCTCTCCACGCCACCAATCCCGTATACTCGCATCCATCCAATCCCAAAACTGGTTCCCCTCTCCCTCCATCAACCAGGCCATGCGCTTCGGCCTCCAACACCTCCCTTCTTGGGCCCCTCCTCTGGCCCACTCCATTCGCCGCTCCATCCGCCTCCAGGCCCATAACCCACCCCCCTTCCCGCCCCACATCCTCCACAGAGAACCCCTCTTTGACCAGATGATCGCCAACGTCTACCAGCCCGGCGAAGGCATCTGCGCCCACGTCGACCTCCTCCGCTTCGACGACGGCATCGCCATCCTCTCCCTCGAGTCCGACTGCGTCATGCACTTCACCAACGCCTCCCTCTCCGTTCCCGTTCTCCTCACCCCTGGCTCATTGATCCTCATGTCCGGAGAAGCACGCTACCATTGGAAACACGAAATTAATCGCTCACCGGAGTTTCAGATATGGCAGGGTCGACAGTTGACTCAATCCAAACGCACCTCTATCACTCTCAGGAAACTCTCTCCCTCCACTCCCTGATTGTTCCAATTTCACGGATATTATTATTCGCCATTCAAAAACAATTTCAATTATAATAATATAACAGTACTAATAGTAATGCTATTTTATCTATATATCTTGCTATTCGGTGTTGTTTGATTTGGTGCCGAAGGCGATGAAATTTACGCTGATATCGTCTGATAAAGACCACCGTCCTGTCACCGGGTTGTACACAAATCCGGCCATCTCCTCCACCTGTATGTCCAATGCAACAAATGAAGTAGGCGATGACTAAAACCTGGCAAATGAAATTGTTTATGAATTATGAGTTCCTTTCGTGTACGTACATTGATACCGGCGCGTTGCAGGATGAGGACGAGTTCCTCTGGCGTCAGAAAACTGGACCATTGATGAGTGCCTCTCGGAAGCTGCCGAGTTTCGAACGCGAAGTTAGTGTGTCAATTGAATTGAAGCATCAAAGAGTTTTGTATGAGAGAATAAGCGTGTGGAAGGAAGTTGAGAATGATAAATACCCAGCGGAGAATGTATTCTGCAGCAACAATGGCAGTTGCGTAGGCTCGCATAGAACGATTAATGGTCGATATCACAGTGGCGCCGTCAGGAACTGTTAGTGCTGCAAGAGATTTGCAGAACTCTGCAGGATTTGCCACGTGCTCAATCACCTGAACAAAAATTCGAACCAAATGAACCAACGCCGCCTGAGTAATACTATCAAAGATTTATACAACTGTAGGATACACGCATCGTTTTTTTATAGCTCAAGATCACATTTATGCACTGCAATATTCAAGCATACAGAGAGGAAGGGGGAAATGAGAGAGTACCTCCAAGGCCATAACGGCATCGAATTTTCTTCCTTCTTCAACTAGTTTCTCTGATCGATAAATTTAAAAATTGTTGGTGATTTGTAAAATACAGTGCATAATTCACAAAAAGAAAAACCATAAGGACAATTATAGAATGCAACCTACACTTGCAAAATGCATGCCCTGACGTACACAGACCATTTAAGTTTTTACTAGCATGATACCTAATTGCAAGCAAAGAAATTGAATGGACACCGCCACTGAGACCTATAATTCTTGTGATGTAGAGAGGATGAAGTGATAAGTACGTGTAACGACTCTTTTAGTTGAAAACCTGTTCTCCCACTTGAGCGGTTTAGTACGTCCAAGTTGACACCTTGTTTCATGAGAAACGTCAAGGGATGGATATAAAACTTTCTTCAATAAAAGATACTAGTGGGAAGGAAGAAACGAAACCAAAGGGAAAAAATGATTTTTCTAAAGCCAAAGATGCACTATAAGTTAAATAAATAATGGTTACTTTCTGCAAGCAGCAAGAATGACAACCAATGAAGAAGCCCAATAAAACAAAAGCCAGTAGGAAGTGCAAATATTTAAGCTTTTTATGCTCATGCATCATATCCAACAAAGGTCTGCAATCCATGGATGTAAAAGACTTGAAGCATGCACTTCATGGATGTAAGACATAAGTATTCAAGAATGCTGCAAGGTTTGCATGTATACCGGCCGTTGTGCAACAAAATTCAATAGTTGAAGTTACTGGATCCAAACCCTGATTACAGGAAATAATAAGTTGTCTAGCTAATAGTGAAGAATCTGAAGATGTAAAGTTAGCAACTGCTTCCACCGATGAACAATAACCTAATCAACTTGGAGGAAAGGCCAGTTACAGAATATACATACAGCATGAAGTTGAGCAATCTTGATATTCTTCTCAACAGCATCAACACCCGTCACATTAGCTCCCAATCGAGCTAGTGGCTGACGAACAAAAGAGAAACAAAGCTATAAATCATAAAATAACCATAACAAACAGCATAAAATTTGCAATGAAAAACAACTGACAATCTTAAAAAATATATATAGTCATCTCTGAAGTCTGAACTGATTAAACCAATATTGGTTTATCATAGGCCAGGAGACCAAAAAAGGAAAAGGTCTTTTTCCAAACATCACAAGAAATAAGAGAATAGATATACCTCAGAAAGAATTCCACCTCCACATCCAACATCAACAATTTTAAGTCCTTCAAGAGGTTTAGCACTATAAGGGTCCTTCCTGACAAGGGAAAACTAATTATCATTAGAATAGAAGTCCGAAGAGACAAAATTAGAATACTAACCTATTAAGTAATAACTTTTTTCTTTCGTTTATCTTGTTGTTTCCTCTTTGGTATGTGTAAAAAACCAATTCAGTTAACACTTTTTTACTAACAATACCTCATTTCAGTCATCTTCTTACACGTCCTCGTGAGATCATATTTTATTCGGAGAATACTAAACCAAATCTCTACTATGTATGTGTGGCAAATGCTTAGTGCTACTATTGGATTAATAAGTTATAACAGCTACAAGAATGACACTGCTATAAGAATAATTCATGAAGTTAATAGATTACAAAAGTTGTTTGGAATCAATTAAAACATTGTACAGATCGTTAACTAAAGTAGCTTCAACAATAAACACCCCAAACCCAAAAAATGGACATAAAAAGAACTAAAAGAAAGAGGAGACTTACTTAAAATGACGACATAATGCAGAACGGATAAAAGCAAGTCTCGTAGGATTCATCAAATGCAATGGCTTAAAGGGACCTTCAGAATCCCACCTATAAGCATCAAGGAAAGGGCAAAACATGTCATCCATATTCCCAAACTAACACACATACACAGAAAAATCATGCACGCGGTAGCAGCGACGTCAATATATATTAAACAAATTCACCCCTTGAAAAAAAAATTGTACAATTCAGTTTCGTGTTGTGTCTGTAGCCATAAATTCATTGAACAAATTCTCTCTTTCTGTTTGAAAGCTCACCAGGAATCAGCAATTGCAGCGAACTTGGCGAGTTCATAATCCTTCAAGGACGAAGGAGGCGGAGATTGCTGATTAGGTTGCGGTTGAGGCATTGAAGAAGCAGCATCGGAGAAAAACCTAGCAGCATTGAGGAGAGGTTGAAAACGGTGATGGAGAATGCGGTGGAGAGAGCTGCGAGTCGAGTTTCGGAGATGGTTAGCAGCCATGGCCATTGCAATGATCCCGTGCTCAAAATCTTCCTCTCTTTCCTGAACCCTTCAGCTGGATAGATCCGCGGCTGTGGACTTGTCGGGGCTCCTGTTTTGACCCGATTGTGAAAATCGGGTTACTGTTTTATTAATTTTTAAATTATTGACTTAATTAAATTTTTAGTCTCGTGATATAATGTGTTTTTGTAGTTCTTATTTTAGTTTTTTACTTAGTTTTCGACATTTAATTTTTTTGTTAAACTTAATGATAATATTATTACATTCAAATATTAAAACAGCTTCGCATTATACTAAAAATTATAATTATTATCATTTTCTGTTTTTTTGAAAATTTTAGAAACATGTCTCGTTCCTTACTGTATATATATTCGTCAGAAAATGTTAAATATGCAATTAAGCAATATCACTCGAGAGATATTTTGACCAATAAATATAGTAGAGATAGAAAATCTTAAGTTTAAAATTTAAAAAAGATAAAAGTTAAAGAAAAGTAAAGGAAGCGATTTTTTTTTAATTTTAAAATAATAAAAATATTAATTTTTAAATTAATTTAAATGTATTCAGCTTACAATATATTTTAATAATATTTTTTTTTTAACTTTCTCTTCATATAGAAGAGATTTGCAACCAAAGTAGAAATTTTTTACTTTTAAATAAAGTTAATTTTGAATACAAATAATAAACCTAAATAATACTAATTTTTCATTTTTTTAATTAATTATTTTAATCCATCAACTCTATCATATTATTAATTTGATTTTTTCCATAAATTTTTACATCAAATTCTTTCATTTTTTATTATTTTTTATTAATCCAAATAACTTCATTTTCATATTATTTTTCCCTCAAATCCATTATCTTGAATCTATCTTCAAATTCAAACAACTTTAATATAATTTTTCTTTATTCAAGTGCATTAATATTTAAATGCTAAAGTGAACATATCCATGGTCTATGTTAAAAGTATATTTAAAATTTTTTAAGGTGAGCTCATAAACTTTATTACTAATTTGGTAATCTATCCCATTGATTGTGAAAGCAGGTTTGAAACAAAAGGTACTAAAGGAACTGCTTTATCGATAATAAATACTCAAAATAATTGCTGTTGTAACTGCATATAAAAAATCTCACAGTTATCTAAACTCGTATTTTCATGAATTCATTAACCATGAATCAGTCAGAAGCTTACTTTTTGAAGGTCCAGATCCAGCAAGTCTTTAATGTCATAAATAAATTTAATTAGAAAGTCAACTTCAAAAATATTAAAAATATCTTCTTAGAAAGTCAACTTTACCACGCAAGCTGTTATGGATTACCTCAGAAATAGCTGTTCAAAGCAATCCTAAAAGATACGGTCAATGACTAATTTTTTAAAATATTAAAATCCAGGCTTAATTTCTCACTAATTATTACCTAAAATTATCTATGAATTAGTTACTATATATTTTTATTATTTTCTTTTTAAGGATAAACCTTGTGGAGATTACCTCAGAAAACCGACGCTGTTTATTCCCACAGTCGCTTGCTGGAGTGTGTAGAAATGCAGTGACGTCAAGATTTGAATTACGAAGAATCCGATCCAATAGCAATCCTCTCTTCAAAAATATCAAAACCCGAATCAATCATATTTATTCACATTTCCTTTTTCATTCATATTCTCATTCTTATTCTTCTCGACTTTGAATCCAACACATTCACACAGCACAATTACATTTTCTCTCTCTCTCTCCCAAAACCCTCGCCGCCGCAATGGAAACCAAGAAGCTTCAGCTTCGCTTCTCGCTCGGCCGGCAATCCTCCCTAGCGCCGGAGCGCGGCGGCGCGGGCGACCTGTCGGAGGCGCTGGATCCGACGGTTCGGTTGATGTATCTGGCCAACGAAGGAGACTTGGACGGGATCGAGGAACTTCTGGACGCGGGGAGCGACGTCAATTTCACCGACATTGACGGCCGCACCGCGCTCCACGTCGCCGCCTGCCAGGGACGCACCGACGTTGTTGACTTGCTACTCCGACGAGGCGCTGAAGTTGATCCGCGAGACCGCTGGGGCAGCACCGTAATTTCACTTCCCTCCTCTTTTCGTTATTCTTACACTAGCTGTCACTGATTTTTGGATTGGATTGTTTAACAGCCTCTAGCTGATGCAATGTACTACAAAAACCACGACATCGTGAAGCTTTTGGAGAAACACGGTGCAAAACCTCCAGTTAGTCTCTTGTTTTCCTTTCCTTCTTGATATTAGATGAAAAATCGTTTGTTATTCGTCTTGAGAGTTTTAGTTGACACGTGCTTTTACTGGAAATATTATCTTCGGATAGACTTTTAAGATTTTATTGTAAAAGTGAAACATAGTTAACATGCATAGCCGGGTTGGTGATTGGATAACAATGTAAGAGTTTAAACTGCCTCAGCATGGATTTGGACACTTCCATGTGACATTCCTGTTCTGTGAAATCCGAATCTTTAATTAAAAAAACAAGAGCATATTGAGAGAATTTAAATTGTGAAATGTGGATATCGGGTTTTGACAGTGGAGATTTTCGTCGGAGAGAATATCAGTGAAAATCCCACTCTCTGAGGATTCATTCCTCGTCTGATTATATTTAATTCAGCTCCAAGGGTCTTGCAGTCAAGCTTTTTCAAGAGAAATCATTTTATGCACTGGCATTGTATAACCTCCTAAATATTACTTGGTTGGCTTCTACTATAAATAAATACTTTAAAGGTTTATATTGATTTCTTATTGCTTAACAGCGTAAGTTTTACTATGCTGATAGTACACAGATGCTAAACTCCTTTCAGAATAGTTGGTTTATGACATTACATTGCAATTACAAACTTCTTTTTGTTTGTAGATAACTCCCATGCATGTGGAGAATGCTCGAGAAGTCCCAGAGTATGAGATTGATCCTTCTGAACTCGATTTTACTAATAGTGTTTGCATAACAAAGGTGAGGTTTCAAATTTCCTTCTCTCTATAGTTAATAGTGTTTTGTAACCGGATTTATCCTTCTGCCTTTTGATGTAATTTCGTAAGTCAATATACCTTGGCTGATTTTATGTTTCATAATTTATATTGAATATTTCAGGGAACTTTCCGGATTGCATTATGGCGTGGAACTCAGGTTGCTGTCAAGACACTTGGGGAGGAAGTGTTCGCTGATGATGATAAAGTGTGGGTTTGTCTACTCATTCACGTCAGTTGATTATTCAGTTATCACTTTTTAATCTCAGTTGTTTTTTATTTGTTGGTGTATGTTTATCAGAAAAGCATTTCATGATGAGCTTACATTGCTTGAGAAAATAAGGCATCCAAATGTAGTTCAGTTTTTGGGTGCTGTAACCCAAAGCACCCCAATGATTATCGTCACAGAATATCTACCCCAGGTTAGTTTTTGAAAAATTAATTTACTAGTTGACTACTGGTTATCTTATATATCAGTGAGCTGAATACGATGTGGTTAGAAATTTGTCATTTTAAAGTGACAACGTAGTTTCAATGGGGCTAGTCAAAATTCAATATTGTGTAGGAGTGCACAAATCATCAATAATAATTGAGAACTCAATGTGATAAACATTTACTCTGGGACTGATTAATTGTTGATGTGCATGGGTTGTTTGCAGTGGCCAGACAGGATTTGTCCCTCTAAAGTAAGGAGATGTGTAAAATGTAAAAGTTATGCATTTTCTACCATATATTAAAAGTCAATGTAATTCAAGTTGATGATGGATAGATTCTCACTTTTTTACTAATCTTCTCACTATAGAGAACTAAATCCAGACTGACAAATATGTTCCTGTTGTATCTAGAAGTAATAAATATCTATGCTGAAATAATTTAATGAAATGATAAAGGGTACCTGTTTTAACCCAGCATTGCTGTTGGTTTAGATTTTCGTTTCTCTTTATTTGAGGATTCCACTTCAGTTTAGTGAAACAGTGAAAAATACGAAGTGTATATATCTCCCATACTTATGTGCGTGCTGACCTGTATTTTTACAAATGTAACATCTAACAATTTGGAATGAACTATCTTCTATTCAGGGGGATCTTCGTGCCTACATGAAGCGGAAAGGTGCATTAAAACCAGTAACAGCTGTAAAATTTGCACTTGATATTGCTAGGTTAGTTAAGAGCTTTTTTATCATGCATGCATCACTTGCTTTCAATTGGTTCTCAAGGAAACAAGCTCTCTTGATTATTTTATTTTTGAAGAGTTGAATATTGCAAAATTTTCTCCTATATTAACAATTTGCATTTAAATAATACGTCTGTATTTTCAGGGGTATGAACTATTTGCACGAACATAAACCTGAAGCCATTATACACCGAGATCTTGAGCCTTCGTATGTTTTACACACTCCTACCCTGTCTAGTTGATTTTATCATTCTTCCTCCACGTGTGTGAAGTGTCATGGATTTTTCAGTTGAAACATGCATTTTTCATTCATTCTTTGAATGGTTGAAACTGTTTAAAGTTTCTTCATTGTACTTGAGTAAGACAACAGAAATATTTTGCGGGATGATTCTGGGCATCTGAAAGTTGCAGACTTTGGAGTTAGCAAGTTGCTTAAAGTCGCTAAAACAGTCAAGGAAGACAAACCCGTGACAAGCCTGGATACATCATGTAGGTTTTGTTCTACAGTACAGAGCCTTGTAATATTTATCGTTAATCATGTTCTGCATAAAAGCAATATTGCAAACTTATATTTCATAAGGGTTGTAATGTGCAATACGTTGCATACGCTATAAGGAAAAATAAAAAAGAAATGCTGTCTACTAAGTGACTAATAAAGACCTGGGGCTCAATTTTACTAATTTGAATTTATTAATTAATTTTTTAAGTATTGCCATCTTTTTATATTTATAAGTCAATTCGTTTTTATCCTATTCTGAGTGGTTCTGTAACAGGGCGATACGTTGCACCAGAAGTCTATAGAAATGAGGAATACGACACAAAAGTGGATGTGTTTTCTTTTGCTCTGATATTACAGGAGGTAAAATCATTACTGCTTACCTTTGGATGCAGTTTTTTTTTTCTTTTTTCATATTTTAGAGATTTTTATTGACTTTTAAGTTAATTATTTACCCTTATTATGCGAATAGTTGTCTCCTCTCTTGTCTTGAAACAAGACTTTTAAACCCTGAAATTGCAAATTAATCAATACATATAAAACCTGTTTGATGAATTAATGCTTGATGAATAATGTTGTGGTAATTGACCAAATAATACATGTTAATTCAATACTCTCTGTCCTTGGTGGTGATTCCTTTTCATATCAGCACCTAAAACTTTTAGAACGCTGATAATTGATTTTGCTTTCTGAAAGCAGGAAGTCAGAACAGGAATTTACTGTATGTTTTCGATTGCTTTTTATGTTGTTTTATTTTTTGAGCATTTAAAAGCATTTATTGTTACGGAATCCTCTACATATCGTCATATCCTTTACGTATATAATTCTGTTATTTCCTTTAGTAAAAAAAAAGTCAAGTCCTAGAAAATAATGCTTTTAGAGGTGTATCATTTTGCTGTTGTGCATCCTTTGTTGCTTTCATCATTCAAATTCCTTCAGTGTTATTACAGCATATTGAATTTTAAAATAGTTGGTGGTATATTTTACGCATAAGACCTCTTCCGCTTATCAAGTATACTATAGGATTTTTTTATCAATGTATACTATGGGATGAGTCTATGGACAGGTCAAGCACTCGTGACTCTTGAGCTCTGCCTACTTGGCACTCATATCTTCCTCGAGATATGTATATAATACATAACCGTTATATGCAAAATTGCATATTTTAAGGTTGATCTAACGGACAAGTTCTAGGGATTTGAGCTATCCACAATTGGCAGGTCGAAATATAAAAATTTATGTATATGTTTATATATTCATGATCATCTTGGTACGATGCCATGCATGTCTAATAGTTTGCTGTGGTACCAATATGCTTGGTTCTTGTACTTTTTATGTGAATGCTAAATGTTCATTTTCTCCAACTGTTTTGCTGATAAACTTAGTTATTTTATTTGTGGATCATGGGCAATTTGTAATCTAGAATATTAATGACAACGAACAGTGGATTGTTTTGTAGAGATGCCCAGCAAAATACTGACGGAACTTGTATGGTTTTCTGTTCCTGTAGATGATTGAAGGTTGTCCACCGTTCTATGAAAAACCAGAAAACGAAGTTCCTAAAGCGTATGTTGAAAATGAGCGCCCACCATTTAGAGCGTTGCCAAAGCTTTATGCTTATGGACTAAAAGCGTGAGGATTTTAAATAAATTTTATTGGCAGTAGATTTGAAAGTTTTGTAGGAGGATAGAAGAATAAGTTTTTTACATTCAGGAAATCTGATTTGTCCATAGGTTAATTGAGGAATGCTGGGATGAAAAACCACAGAGAAGGCCAACATTTAGGCAAGTAATTAGGAGATTGGAAGACATCAACGGCCATCTTGTACAAAAGAGGCGCTGGAAGGTACCCCTTTTTTGTGCATACATTTATTTGGTCAACTTTAGACCTAGTTGTGATAGTGTAATTTTGACATAATAGTAATTTGTGACACCAAACTAGATTACGAATTTTAAAGTAAATTTAGATGGTTTTTCTTTTTTAATTTTTGTTGATTGAAAAAGAGTAGTGCAAGAGCTTTATAGCTCTATGCCACGTCCATCTTCATTCATGAGTTAATTTCACAATAATTCAAAAGATGACTAATAGTATTCGGCTGCTCTGTTCCTTTTTCCATCCTAAGGGATATCCATTCTGGAGAATTTAATTTTGGTCCATAATCTTTGGAGTTGGTTTCCATCGTATGATTCCAATAGTCCACGGTCTCTGACTATTTTTTACCCATCTCACTAGTGGAATACCCTCATCAAAAGTGAGGATATTGTTCGATATCGTTATTTAACACGATAACTCTGTCATTCTTTATTTTCAGAGGTTTGATATATTTTTTTTTGTTCTGATACACAGACTGGAGGTTCTGGATGCATCCAGCACCTGGAGGCCCTATTTAGGGGTAATCGCACAAGTCCAAGTAGCCGATCGTCTCGCTCCACGGCCAGATAAATATTTCCTATCGAGAACCAACAATTATTTTGATCAGTTTCAAGAAAAAAAAAGTTGATTGTATCGTCTTATATACTTGCATTGCATGTCATATATAACCTTCTGTAAATAACTTGCGCTCGACGTTCGGTTGAATAAAAATGAAGAATGTGACATATATCCTTGTGTAAATTTGTCCGAAGTTATTCTTTCTACCTTATAAAGAACAATCTTCTTTTCCAAGTTTTATCTTTAATGTTATTTTAATTTTATGCCTTTTTTTAAGATTTTTTTCTCTCGAAAAGAAGCTTCTATCATATCGTTGCTTGTATTCTGATGTGTGGGCCTCAACAGAATTGAGAACCTGTCAGAACCGGAGGACAATTTTTGAACCGATTCTTGTGTCATCTTCTTATTAACATGTTTGTAGAGCCTGGTCTATCGTTCATCTATTTTGAAATTGTGTGGATACGAAGATTTTTGCTGCAAAATTCGAACGAGGAGTACTGTCTTTGTAGTACCTTCGTGGCAATACTTTTGCTTCTAAGTTTCTTCCTCAGTAATGATACTGCCTCAAATGATACTGAACGATGTTGACGGATACAAACTACCAATGCCATGTGTACGACTCTGCCTAGTGTTTAGTTGAGTAACGTCTTTGTGTTTGTCTTTTTTGGTGAATAAAAAAGGTGAAATAATTTAAGGAATAACAAACGGAGGGTCATTATATGAGACATATATAATCAAACTTTGTTGTCTTATTGTTTGGGAATTACCATCTTTTATTTCTTTTTTATAGTTTTTAACAATGTGTGTTGCATATATTCTTTCCAATATAATTTGAAGTAGTGTGGGAAGCGGTTGAACCTGTAAAGCGGGATCTGCTTTTGCAATGTTTTGGGCACATTGTCGCATAGTTTGACCTATCTGATGTCTGTGTTGGTGCAGTTCAGTGCCATTCTGTGGTGGTGTATACTGCAACACTGCTAACAAGTCTACAATCACTATGGACACAAACATGCAATCCATATATGACACTAGTTTGGCCGTTGCCACTGCCTATTTTTCTTCAGATTTTAAACTTTTTTTTCTTAACAAAAATGAACCAAATTGTGGATGCAGCTTAAAGGAAAAGTTTTTCGATATGCACTCAAAGGCAAAAGAAAAAAGTGTTATTTTGATAATATAAGATCAGCTTCAAGAAGAAAAATAAATAATGTAAAAAGCTGAAAGTAATAAAAAATTTGAGTCTTTAAAGGTATAAAAATGTCAAATATTTGTCAAAAGACAAGCCTTAAAGAAAGAGTACAAAATATCCAATACTTTCTAAAATTGATGTTTCTGTTTTATAAGAAATATTAACAAAGCACTCTTTGCCATACTATTTTAAATTATTATTGTGTACTGATTTTTATTTGAATTTGAAAGACACTGGTACTATTATTTAGGTGGCAGAATTTGATTTCATTTTATTTATTTGGACAAATTATATTAATTATGTTCGTTTAAAAATAATAAATTCAAATTGTTTTTGAATTTAGATATTGTTAGAATTAGTGATTATATTTGATACGATAATTTTCTATAATGAATCTTTAAATACAAAATTGTGTGGTACTAAGTGCAAAATTTACTTTACAAATCTTGTTTGTGTTAAATATGTTAAAAGTAAACAGACATAAACAACAAGATCATGGGCTATAAATTCTTTGATCCCAAATTAAATATATATATTTTTTGAGTTAGAAACAATCATATTCTTTGAGGATATTGAGTTTGGAGAGAAGAATAAGGTTAAAGAAAGAATCAGTAAAAATTTCAAATTTGATTCTTACAGTTGCTTATGATGAAGAAAGTTTAGAACCTCTAACAAGTTTAGAATCTCTACAAAAACAAACTCAAGATACTCAAAAACCTGTGCTTCATGATAATATAAGTTCATGCAAGATAATAAGGTTTGTGAACTTGTTTTATTACCAAAAGATGTGAAATCCATTAATAGTAAGTGAATAGTTAAGACCAAGAGAGATTCTAAAGGTGATGTGGAGAAGTATAAGGTTTTTCTTATGGCGAAGAACTATACCAAAAGGAAGTGATTTTTTTTAGAGAGACTTTCTTTCTAGTTTCATTGAAAGACTCTTTTAGAACAATCATTATTCATGTTGTACATTTTGTTTTGGAGCTTCATCAAATAGATGTCAAGATATTAAGACAATGTTTCTCAATGACAACATTGACAAGATTATTTATATGGTATAATCAGAAAACTTTGTATTAGGAAACCCAAAGAATATGGTTTGCAAATTGAAAAAATCTATTTATAGGCTAAAACAAACATATCGTTAATCGTACCAGAGATTTCATTAAGTGATTTTCTTATTTGGTTTCGAGACGAATGTTGTTGATTATGTGTATCACAAATTCAGTGGGAGCAATAATTTTTTCCTAATCTAGTATGTTGGTGACATACTTCAAGGATTTGACATGAATGATGGTAAATAAAAGATTCTTTAGTTGCTAAGAGAAACAAATTCAATCTCAATCAATGCCCAAAAAACAAATTTGAAAATTTAGGAAATGCATAAGATTTCCTACGCATACAACAGTAGGGAGTTTGATGTATGGCCAAATATGTATGAATTTGGATATAACATACATAGTTGAAGTATTAGACAAATATTTAAGCAATACATGTATGAATCATTGCAAAGTAGCCAAAGACTTATGAGGTATTTTAGGAGAACAAGGATTTATAAGCTCACATATAAAAGGTCAAATAAGTAAGAGATCATTGGGTATTCTAGCTTAATTTTGCATGATGCCAAGATAGTTTAAGATCCACTTCAAGTTACATTTTCATGCTAGCTGGTGGTGCTTGGTCCAATACGAAACAAACCCTTACGACTTTAACCAATATGATTGCATAATTTGTAACATGTTATAAGACATCAAATCAAGGAATATGATTTAATTTTTTATCACTCGACTACACATTGTGGAAGAAATAGAAAGATCACTTAAGTTATATTATGACAACAAATAAGCCAAATTATATTCTAACAACAATAGAAGCCTAAGCAAGTCAAACCCATTAACATAAAGTTCTTGATTGTTAAAGAAAGGATATAAAGTGAATGGATTTCTAAGGAACACCTTGGGACAAACTCCATGATGGCAAATCCTCTTACTAAGACTTTTACACCCAAGGTCTTTCACGAGCTTATTGCTCATATGAGTGTTTTACATTTTGAGGAATCTTTGGTTTAGTGGGAGTTTGTTAAACTGGATTTTGGTCGCACAAATTCAGAACAAACTAAGTTTCCCCATTAATGAAGTATAGGAACAACCTAGGTATCAATCCTTGGACTCGGTATAATTAAGCTCAAAGTGTAAAGTTAATTCTTGCTTTTATTTTCTATTTACTAACTACTAAACAGGTGGGAAAAATGAAATTTAATTGAAAGAATGAAACCAACAGTAAATAATTACAAAATTTAAGTTGAACTAAAGAAAATAAAACTCTAATATGAAACCTAAACTAGACTAAGAAACTAATGTAAAAGAAAGAACCTAAACTACTGAACATTTAAAATGAGTAATTAATATCCAACTAATTAGAACAATATATCCTAAACTAAACATCAATTCAGAATCAACAATGTAAGATGAAGAACCTAATATGTACATCTAATCATACTCTAAACAAAATTAATCCAAAACAACATTAGAAAGCAACTAATCAATAACTGAATTCTAATTAATCAAAAGCAAGATAACAATCTTAAAACATAATTGATTTCATAGGTGAATGTACATTGGAGCGAATAAAAGAGTGCTTAGAGTTCTCAGGAAGACATCCTGTGAAGTTGAATCCCAATACAAGGTATTATAGGTCATATTTCAGAACTTAATTTGACTCTTTCCACTAATTTGTCCAACCAATGTTCATTTAAATGTGCAAATGATTGAGGATAAAGTTTCAATTATACTCAGAAAGACATTCTGACTAAAGTAAGCCCATCATAGGGTCTTATAATTCATATTTCAGAACTTACAATGATAATTTTCACTCATTCTCAATCAATGCAAATCTAAATCTAATATACACTAAAAAGAAAAGAATAGAAACATAAATCTGGATGAATTTTTATGCATTGAACTCATCTCTGACTCGAGAAGACATCTCGAAAATGTACGCCCACCTCGAGGTCGTATAATTCTCAAAGGAATCATAGAAATGCAGACTTACAGAGTCCAAATGAATTTTCAATGAAAAACAAGAAACACAATCACATAATCACACAAGAACGCATAAACATTGCAAAGAAAATCAAACTCAGAATCACAAAGCTCAAAACAAAAACACATAATGAAAAACAACTTTTATTAACAAGAAATTAAAAGTACAAGGGAAGGTACCGAACAAAACACGCAATTGAAGCCACCATGGGCTGTCACCACCATGAGTGTGCGCTCCAAAAGCAAGAAAAACGAAAACCTACTCTATAGAAAGCTTGTAAAAAAAACCTAACTCTAGAGAGTGTAAAAATGTAGCGTCTGGAAGTGTGTCTATGTTACATGGTGGAAACCCCTTTATATAGGGTCAAAGAAGAAAAGAAAAGAGAAAATGAAAGAGAAAGATAGGAACCTTGCTCGCTACAAGCTTCTCCTCGACGCTTTCCAAATCTCAATCGGACGATCCTCATTCTTCCCTCACGAGCTCCACTTCTAGCCATCCGATCATCTTCCATCTCCACCGATCAGCTCTGGTCAGCTCTAGTTAGATGATGCGCAACTTCGTCTTCTCTCTTCTTCACGCACAAGAGCCCTAGCTTAGCTCGAAAGGGTGTTTTTCTTCTTTTCTTCCAAATGACGTGCTCCAAAGATGAACCCCTCAGAGTGCAGCTTGCTTATCCAAAACGCACCGCATCACTTAAGGGTACTCAGCCCAACGGCCTAATCTTGAAATGCAACAGAGCACAATTCATAGCGGGGTGTTGCTCCTCCACCACCACCCTTTTTCCCTCCACCTCCCCATAAAATTTTGAATGATAAAAGTACCCTTTAATTTTTAACCATTTTACTTTTAACCTTAAATCTCTTTCTCTCTTTGACCAAAATATATTAAAATAATAACTTTGATGGAAGGTGAAACAGAAGTTGAAGCCTTTGTAGGGGTGAGTATCCCCATTGTGTGCGTTGCAAAGGAGATGGAGGCACTACTCTGAATTGGGTCTTCCCCGCGGATTAGAGAAGGAGTTCCTTGGGAGCTTACCTTTGTTATCAGTTGCAGATGGTTCCTTCATATGAATTAATATGAAGTGAGTTGGAGAAAGAGTATACATTGCATTTAATGATGATTACGGCCTTCCAAAAGATTACATTTTTCATCAACTTGTAGATGAGATTCATCTAGGCACGGGTTTGGTGGTTATCCTCTTCCAGGATTTACAGGTGACAGAGAGATACGATGGAGGGAATGGAAGGCGTCAGAATAGATGGAGCGGTGACCGCTAAGGATGGTGGAGATCACGCGGCGGGCGACGGCAGCGCTGTGTGCCAAACATCTTGTGTGAAGAAGGCGGTCCGACGACGACTAACGGTAGAATTGCAGAGGAAAATGCGAGTAGTAACAGCGGCATTAGTTGGAGATTTCTGGATGAAGCAATTGAAGGCCCACTCGGAGGCGCTGCGACTCATCTTGGAGGCCTTATTGGTGGCGGAGACGGGGTCGGCGGCGATGGCCAGAAGTGATCAAAGATTTCGTCGACTGAGGAGAACACCTTATCCATATTGTATCTTACATATCCTTTGGTTTGATTGTGTGATGTGATGCGATGGGAGGAGGCTGCAGTTATACAATTCGAGAGCACCGGGACACATAGGTTAAAGAAAACCAACCTGAGGGTAGACCACTGAAGATCTGCATGCACCAGTCACTACCAACGAACCACCACCGTACTCACCACCACACCACCGCACCACCACGAACGAAGAGTAAGGGAGAGTTGGGGTGAGAAGAAACGGATCTCACCGAAAGAGAGAAGAGAGTGAGATGGAGGTGGGAAGAAACAGATTTCAAAGAGAGAAAAAGTGAGAGAAAGCTGGGGTGGGGTAGGGCTGCGCGAGAGTGAAAGTGAGGAATGATGTAAGGTTAAAAGTAAAATGGTTAAAAATTAAAGGGTAATTTTGTCATTAAAAATTTTGTGGGGAGGTGGAGGGAGAAGGGGTGGTGGTGGAAGGAGCAACACCCTTCATAGCTTGGCAGCATCAGCCCAACTTATTTCAGTAACAACGGCCCAATTTCCAGTCTTTTGCATCAGACCAGCAGCGTTGTAGTGGCTCAGAATGTGTTTTTCAATTAATTCCATGGTGGCAACAACAGCCCAAAACACGGTCCAATCTGAAATTTGAAATCCAATTATGAAAAAGGGACCAATCAGAAACAAAAGAAAGGTAAATTTTACAATTAAAGAAACATTAAACCTAATTAAGAAAAACAAAACTTTTATTAGAAGATTTTCTAAAAAAAAAATATTTTCCTACTAATTAACAAAAAACTAAAAATTACACCTAAAAACCTATTTTTAACTAAAATTCTATAAAAACTAAAGAATTAATAGAAAAACCTAAAACTAGCTTAATTCTACCCAATTAACAACTAAAAGAAGTTAAGAAAGACTCCTAAACACAGAAAAATATGCAAATTTGGAGAGTTATCAAAGTTAATCATTTGTGTGTTTGTATTTTATGTTTGATTTCATGTATGCATAAATTATCTTTTGGACATATTTAGTTTTATAAATATATGATTTATTATTAAAAAATTAAACTCTATTTATTAAAGTTATTATATTGATTTCATTGAGACAAAGTAATGACGAGTTGAAAATAGACATGTACAAATTACTTTCACTTAATTTTTATGCTACACATTTTTATAGTGAATCTTGGTTCAGTTAGAATTAGTGATCGTTGTTAGGTGTGATTGCGATTGACGCAATAAAAACTATTTTGGTTCTAAATGTAGATGTACTCATTTGACAAGATCTTTTGAATATACTCACAACATATAATGACAATTTTTAACTTATAAAGTGTAACACATTTTATGATATGATATATATATATATATATATATATATATATATATATATATATATAACAAATAATTAACTATGTTAAAATCATTATATTTTGTTAGCCAAATTATTAGAATGATCTAATTAATTAAAATTAATTATGACTAAAGATATATATGGTATGAAAGATTTATCATGTAAAAACCATAAATAAATTTTAATTTATTGAAAAACCAAATTAAAATATTAAAATCTAAAGAAAAAATAATCGATATAGATTATATAAAGGAATTACGTACATTATTCTTGTTTCTTTTTCTTCATCTCGTTTAAAGAAAAAATCAAGAGAAAATCTAAAATACTCTACAACATATAACCATTAATCTACATTATTCTCAATTGTCAACCCATGTACACTTCGACTTATTGTTCTAAATAGAATTGAGAATTACTCTGTTAAAAAAGAATTTATTACTCATTAATTATTGATCTATTTTGGTTTTTTCATAATCTAGTACATTACACACCTATTCTTTATTGTTTTTTTGGTATGAGTCATAGATGAGTTGATCCTCCTCAAAAAAAATGGTTTCTAACTATGCCAAATTGTGAATGAATCGAATTGAAAGTAGCTTTTGAATACTAAAAAATTAACAAAGAAATTACCAGCAGTATCCCCCACAGAAACACAGTTCAACACTTTGATTACCATTGGCAATGGAATTAACTTTCTCAATAATTGGCATCCACTATCTAGGGAACAACATTTTTTTTTTCAAAAATGAATTATTATGTTGTCAATAATGTAATCTTAGAATATAATTTGTGTACAATATATATATATATATATATATATATATATATATATATATATATATATATATATATATATATATACACACACCCACACACACCATTTATGCATTGAAAGAAAAGAACAAACATAAATTTACACTTCACTATTTTAGGATGATTGATCAGTGAAATGAAAAAGAAGAGTTAGGAAAAAATGAAGTATGCAGAAATAAGATGAAAGAGAATTGGAAAGAAAAATTCCCTCTTATTCTATGCTACAATTTTAACGGTGTCACGTTTCTGAAACACCAATCATTGTCATACATACCAACGTTACCTTCATTCTTAATTTTCACACGTAAGATTAACAGCTGCAATGAACAACACACACAACTGACACCATTGCATGTTACAACCATATATTCATTCTGCATCAGTACGATCTGAATTTGCAAACAGTAAACCTGAAAGCGATCACCAGACAGACAACTAATCAAAAGAATAACTTGGTAGTAGAAAAACAATGCCACCACTTTTGAGAGAAATTAATAATTTAATTTCAACACACTGATCTTCACCCTATATGAACTAGTTTGACATCATTTTAAACAACTTTTTGAAACTAACTCCTATAAAAGTTAACAGCTTTTAATTTTATAGTAAACAAAGATCAAATCACATCCAGTGTAAAAAAGTCTTGCACTGATCACTGTTAACATATTATAATCTTGTTCTCAATGATGTTCATTAGCCATTTGTGCACCAGACAGCAGAAGCTGGCTTGGAACAAAAACTTAAGAGAAGAGTGAAGAAGTGAATGGAATGTGTAGGTTGAGAACTGAGACAAATATCGAAGATAATATATTTATCTCACTTCTTTTCTTCGGTTTTGGGGCCTCATTTGTTGTTTGTGGAAATTGTTATTAAACATGTTATCATGTGATCATCACTCAATGTTAAACATGAAGGAAAAAGGTTTTTAACACTTGCTTGACTACCATTTGACAATCATTATAGAAGTAAAATAATTTTAATAAAAGTTAATTTTTTGTATTTTTAAAAAATAAAAAATCGAAAAAATGTGAAAATACTAAAGTAAATGTATAAAAAATTACTGTTTTTGTGGAAGAAAAGTAAAGAGAAAGAAGAGAGAGGTGTACGGTGAAAAGAAGGAAAAGAAAAGGGAACCTTGTTGTCTGTAGGTCCATTTTAGCTTACATACTTGCGTGCCATTTTGGGAGCTGTTTTAGCACAGTAACTTTTGTCCCCCTTTTACTTTTTTTCATCTTCTTTTTGTAGGGAAGATAAATACCCTTTTTCATCTTTTATTACTTGAGATTAGTCCATTTTTTTTAGATAAAAGTTTAGGTGAGATTGGTATCAGATACTCATAAACAGAGAAAACTTTAAAAACTTTTGCAGAACTATTTATAAACTACTCACCAATGAAGTTCTCACATAAACAACAAGGTGAATCGATTTTGTCTTTGTAAATATGAATCTGTTTCTTATCAACTAGTATGTTGTAACATGCAAATACACTCTTTTTTTTTTCCTTTTTCAAAGATGGTTTATTGTAGAAAACTATGATGTTTCTTTTCAAGAGATCAATATATATATATGTTCGTTTTGTAACGTGCCATGACTAATTTATCTCGTTTTTAACTAAGGTTTGATGAAGGCCAATTCTGAACACCTGTTATCATTCTCTAGATTCATAAAATAAAGAGTTTAAATAAAGTTCTAAAATCTGATACAATACAGAAAGTGTTCAGATTTTCATTTTTCCAAGTGTTAAAAGTCAATAGTCCAATAAGATGCTAAAAACTATATTTCACTGGCGTTTAGAACTCAGATAGACCAAAGAATATCCTGAAAGTTTTATTGCAATCACTTGTTATTACTAAAAGGTTGAAGGCAAAAATATAGGGTATTTTCAACTTAGTAAATAGGTATAACTAGAAGGACCACATAAATAAATAATTAGGAGTAATATTTTTAACTCAAAAGAAACTTAAATTAATTAACAACAATTTCCATGGATCAACAAATGCATATATCATGGGTGAAAATTACTTTATTTAAACCAAGAATTTGAGATTTTGAAAAGATTTGTGAAATAAAGAGTTTTTGTTGCATAGCTCCAAGGTTACTGAAGTAATGGTAACCATTTTAAAGGAAATTTTATGCTAAGATTAATTTCATAATCAGTATAATTGCTTCCAAGCATGATGATCTGTGGTAACTTTTTAAAGTTTTATGGGTCAGTGTAAAAAAAAAATTGTAAATCGATAAAAAACCATCGTTATAGTATGGCTTCTATTATGGTAAAAGTTTTCTGACACACCTTGACCTTTTTATATTGAATATCAATCTATAGACTGTGTTCTCAAAATATAATGTGAATTCACAAAAGTACATATACAAAAGATTAATGACTTGACTGGGTCATAACAATGTGTTATGATACCAAATAGCAGTATTATCAGTAAGTTGACCCAACATATTTGTAGCAGTTCTAAAGAGCAAGTGAGCTACAAACATAAAATCTAACTACCGAAGTTAAAAAATCCTAATTAATCAACAGGAGGTTTAAAATCTGTGTAATTAAAGGCAGCAGCAACACAGCCAAGCAGCATGAAGTATTATTATGTTACTAATAACACTATTTGGATACAAAGCTAGAGGAGTTTTTAGAAATCTATACTTTCAATTATAATAGAAAAAGTTCGAAAAACTTATCTCATTTATCTAGTGTGTTTCCAAACATGCCTTAACACTGAAATCTATAATTGGTTTAAATGTCTACACATTATAACATTAATCCCACCCTATCAAAACCAACCAACCTCCAATGAGATGTTAATAAAAAATAGTATTATTTTGACACCCAACAAAATTTTTACACACACTAAACGTCTATTATTTTATCCTTTAATCTTTGTCTTTCTTTATAAATACAAAAATTAACATTTTTAATGACCAAAATATCCTAAAAGTAGTTGTCAAGTGGTGTATTTAGTGTTGTAAAAAAAACATTTTCCTTAATGAAAATAGCAGCCAGAAACACCCACATTTGCTAAAAAGTAGTAGTAGAATGACTCACATTTGATACATATTACAAGAACGAAATTATAAGAATGAAATGATAATAAAAGAGTGAAATTTTTGTATTTTTAAAAAATATAAAAATAAGAAAGGATAATGTTAGAGGTAAAAAAGTTGTGTATAAAGTATCATTTCTCTTTTCTAAATAATCACAGTATATTTCGTAAAGTGTACCAAACAAGACATAATTGCATAACTGTGAAAACACATACAGTATGTTTAAAGAGTAGTTGCATGGCCAAATTTCCAGATCCAGAAAGCTGGCTGTGTTCTTTCCAACATATTGATTTTGTTGAAGAATGAACTAATTTAAGTGTTATGATATTACCACGATCAATTTCATCCACCAGCTTGTCTCTCCATATATAGCTCTTGACAGTGATATACACAGATTACTAGTTTTAAGCACAAACAAGCACTTACACCCTCATTGATTAGACTCCATGGTAATTTTCTATATACATGCATCTACAGAGGTGGATTAAAAGTCACCGTACGGCATGGGAATTGGCACAAAAATTAAGAAATTCCAATGTAAAGATAATATTTTGCTTCAGTCAAATTGATTTCATTTTCTTTTCTTTTTCTCAAATATATATTCCCCACTCATTAATTCAGCAATATCCTTGAAGGTCCCATAATTCTTAGCATGAGGAACTGAATCTCTGAAGTGTTCAGTTCTTGAGCTTCCTCACAGTAAAAGCACAGACACAGACAATGTGTTTAATGTTTCTTTCACCAAAAAATATCTTAACTAAACTTCCCCATAATATTTGACATGTTTCATTTCATTTTGTTATCCATGGGCATGAATTTTAATGTCATCACTAACTAGCTCTGGAGGATCCTTTTACCAACATTTTCCTCCTAAAACTCAAGCAACTCACTGGTTTCTTTAAGTCTCCCAAATGCTGTTTGTAGTTTAAAAGCAGACTCTAACATCAAGGTGGATTCCATATTGGAATACTCCCAATCACATAGATGTACAAATAGATGTTGCATTCTAAAAGCAAGTTAACAGTAAAATTCCATGCCCAATGTAGAAGTTGTTTCAACTCAACTTAATTTTTCAACATCAAAACCAAACTTAAATATTATCATCTTAACTAGTATTCCAATGTGATTTTTCATGATTCAAAGTGAATCCAAACAAACATTTTGTGCCCATATCCAACAATCAGTAATTTTGCAAGGTATTTTTTCATAGAGATAATTCAGAAAGACTCTAGCATTCCTTCAAAATGCCAATCATTTTTAATTTCTTTTTCCTATCAGAAGCACACTTATGATGTATATACAATACTACTGGCATATATTGTTTATGATTGATTCAAATTTATTGGAAATCAGAAAATTTAGTTAATCAAACTTTCTTTTTAGTTAGTCTCTCTCTCTAGATTTTATAAACTTTAACCAATAATATGAAACGTGTCGCTATCAATTCTCTATCCTCGTTTAGAAAACTATTTCAGTAGAATGTTCCCATATTGGTGATGGAGGCATTGTTGGAATTTATTGTTACCTTCTAGCAGTAATTTTGTGTTGCAGTTATTTATTTGATTGGGGGGACTTCAATTAACAGTGCTTGGACTGTAGATTCTGTTTCACCATCCTTCAAAAGCTGTGTGATGTTAATATCAATCTCCTCCAACTTCTTCACCAGAATAAGGAAACAAACAGGAAGTGACTTTCACAAAAACATGCCCTTCAACCTGTTCCTCAATCTATCATCACAGAGACCAATAAAACACCCTCAGAGAAAGAAAATCTCAAACAAATATCCAAAACCAGGTTGAACTGAAAAAATAAAATAAAGTTCAACAAAATCACCTGCCTGACACCTTCTTTGCTCATTTTAGGAGTGAAAATCAGTGAATCACAGTGTGTTACTCACTCCCTCCCCCTCAAAAATAAAATAAAATCCCTTCCAGAAAAAAGAAAAAGAAAAAGTGCTGAGCTAGAACTGCAAATCCATATTTTTTTATCACCAAGTCCATACTCCATCAGAATATTAAATTATATTTCATTTTCCTTACAGAAACAGCAGAATGATCCCTTGATTATGGATTGGGGGCAGCAGGTATCATAACAAAAATTAAGAACTAATATATATTATCATATCAATAATCTTTATATGGTAAAGAAATAGAAAAACATAAAATCGAAAATGTAAGACCTTGCAACCTAGAAATTTAAATATTAGTATTATATGCACATACCTAAATATAGAGAGCTTTGAGGAGGAAGATTGAGAGTGAAGAGAGACAGAAACAGAGAAAGAGAGAGGTAAGATAAGAGCTAAAAATTGGAATTGGAATTAGAAAGCATGATGCAAAGGAAAGGAAACCAAAGTGTGAGATTAGATTAGAAAATACTAGAGAAAGAGACAAAGGGTGAGAGAATAATGTGTGCACTAAACGACAAGAATAGAATTATGATTAGTGGGTGGGTCCTACGTTGTTGTCGTTTTGTTTGATCGCATGCATCTATGTTATTTTCAGTCACTTCCTCCATCATTGTGCCACATCTCCAACCCATTTTCTTCACAGTAATTATATTCTAATTTTCATTTTTTCTATTTTTAATCCACTACACTATTATAACCTAAAAATTATATATATAAAAACTAATAAATGTATCTTATACGTATTATAAATAAAAGTATATTTTTTATATTGTTAATACATGGTGATTTATAACTGAATGATACTATATATTAATTACTTGTACTCAATCAATTAAAATAAATTGGACTAATGTAACAAGACTTCCATTACTATTAACTTTTTTTATTACAATAATTATCAATAAAATTAAAGGAGAATATATCTTCAAAATCATAAAAAGTTTTTTTTTCATACCTTATTATTACATAAAATAAAAAGTATTCATACTAATAATACAATATTATTAACTATATACACATTAATCTTATTGAATGATATAACAGTACCATATACAATAATAGTAGTAACACGAGACTCTCTGTGCTAATAATGCATGTCCATAATAGAAATAAAATTCTGAAGACAGGATTTTTTTGTATGATTGATTAAGATTAAATTAATTATTAGTATGTATGGTTTCTCGTTTTAAATATGATTTGAAGAATTTAGTTATAGGGGAAAATTGTAAATACATTGTTAGAACGTATATTTCTTCCATATTAAAATCAAATGTTATTTTCTTTTATATTTTTCACAAAGTAATGTCATAAGATATAACTTTTAAATAGACTTAAAAGTTTCTCATGCATGTTGTTAATAAATAATAAACATATTACTGTAAAAAGATCTTCAATGTTTGCATTAAAAAACATTAATTTTTAATTTTCAAAAATTTTGCTTAAATTTTAGCTGATATAATATTTTTAATAACTCATTTATTCTGAACGAACATAATATAGGAGTATATAAGAATAGTAGTTTAATAGAAGTATGTATAATTTGATGTATGATGTTTTTGTTAATTATATATATTAAGATAAAGATGCGATGGAGAAGTTGGTAATTTGCAGCGTACGTTGCTTTAAAGTTTAAATAACAAAAACCTCCTAAAGTCAAAATGATGCGTGCTGTAACTGTGCGTGTGTCTTAGTGGGCCCGTCTCATATTCTAACCACGATCACACGCCACATACCGCGTCATTCTCACGCGCTTCTTCTCCTTCCATGTCCATCTACTGTCACTTCAACACACCTGCATAGTTGAAAAATAATAATAAAATTAAACAGCAGCATCATTATATTAATCTCTCCGTTTTTTTATTTGTCTATTTTGTCCTTATTTTTATTACATTATGTACTATTATAAATTAGAAGAACCTTTGATTTCTTTTTTATATCATTTTTCACATAAATTTTTTGAAATAACATATTTATTTATGTATTTCAAATTTTAAATGTCAATTTTTAATTAATTTTTTAATATTTTTTGTCAATTAAGTATTTAAAATGTTTATATTGTTCAATTAAATTTTTATTAGTTTTTTTTATAAATTGACGGGATTATTAAATTATTAAAAACATAACATTTTGTATTTAATATAAAAAATATTATCATCATCATGTTATTAATGTAATATAATAAGTAATTTTAATATTTTGATCAAATATGTTAGATATCAAATAATTATAGTTATTATCTAGATCAATAGTGATAACACCTACTATTTCTAATAAATATCCCTTAGTGTGATGTTATAAAAATTGTTAAATAGTATGATAATTTTGTTATTCAATAATTTCTTTCTTAAATTAATACAATGATTATTTGTTTTTTATATTAATTGTACTATTGGTTTAAATTAATTATATAATTTTATATTATTTTAATATATATAAATAATAAATAAAAGAATAGTTATATAATTCAGTTTAAAAAGAAAAATTACAAAAGTTTAACTAAAAATATAAAATTTTACACATTTAAAAATACTTTTCAATAAATAGTAATTTAAAAATATTTAAATTTATAAAAAAACTTGTAGTATAGTTAAAATAATATAATTTTATTTTATTTTAGCATTTAATTATGTTAATAATTGAGCAGTGAGAGAACGAAAGCACAGTGATGTGACAATGCTAAATTTTTTACATAGTTTTGAGAGACTACACACACAATATAATTTCATATCCATTTTTATTGTTCGAAAGTTTTTTGTGCATTTGATTGGTTCAGAAGCGTTCAAATTGTAAAGTCTGGTAATCTCACACTTGATAATTTATAATTGATATATTGTAACATTATATTTAAGGTAATATTCTTTAATCTCACACTTGATAATTCATAGTTGATATATATATATATATATATATATATATATATATATATATATATGTTTTAAACTCAAATTTCAACTACAAACTCATAAATATAACTCGAATTCTTCTAATTTATTCTTCTATCTCTTTCTTCATTGGCACTGAATCAGACGACATTCCTTCATCTGCTTCCGTATAACAAATTATACGATCATCGCACATACACAAACACAAACAAGTAGGGTGAGCTAACATGCAACCAATTATTTATAAAACATGCATAATTACTTTGATACACTCAACAAACCTCATATAATAATTATGTCAGACACCCTCATACCATCATACAACAATCGCATAATAGATACTCATCCATTACTTTGATACACTCAACAAACCTCATATAATAATTATGTCAGACACCCTCATACCATCATACAACAATCGCATCATAGATACTCATCCATCACTTTGATACATTCAACAAACCTCATATAATAATTATGTCAGACACCCTCATACCATCATACAACAATCGCATAATAGATACTCATCCATTACTTTGATACACTCAACAAACCTCATATAATAATTATGTCAGACACCCTCATACCATCATACAACAATCGCATAATAGATACTCATCCATTACTTTGATACACTCAACAAACCTCATATAATAATTATGTCAGACACCCTCATACCATCATACAACAATCGCATAATAGATACTCATCCATTACTTTGATACACTCAACAAACCTCATATAATAATTATGTCACACACCCTCATACCATCATACAACAATCGCATCATAGATACTCATCCATTACTTTGATACACTTAACAAACCTCATATAATAATTATGTCAGACACCCTCATACCATCATACAACAATCCCATAATAGATACTCATCCATTACTTTGATACACTCAACAAACCTCATATAATAATTATGTCATACATCCTCATACCATCATACAACAATCGCATCATAGATAATCATACCATCATACAACAATCGCATCATAGATACTCATCCCACAATACCACAATTACTAATAGACACTCATCCCACAATACTTAATAGACACTCGTTCCACAATACTCAATAGACACTCATTCCACAATACCCAATAGACACTCATTCCACAATACCCAATAGACACTCATTCCGATGATATGTTGATGAGCGGTCACGGGAGGTTATGCACTTGTGATGACTTCTACTTCCTCTTACAAATACACTTCCAAAATACTCCATACCATCCACAAGGTTAGTCCTCAACACTATGTCCAAAACCGGCACATAGACCAGGACCTCCTGCCCCTCTCACCACATAATCCATCCTTCTCTACATGAGACTGGATGATTATTAGAGTATCAGGATAACCTCCAACTACAGGACCCTCAACATCAACATATACATACATACCATATCATTACTGAATCTCTCCACGAGACTCATACCGTGCTCATATTCCTCAACTCACATTATACCCTTACAAAATCTCTCCATAATACTCATATCATGTTCAGATGCATAAATTCAAATCCAATATAATAAAATACAATCATCACAGAAATCATACAAAATGAATATATCACAAAATAAATTAACAATACTAAAATATCACCATGGTCACCGAAGAAGAATCAAATGTTTGACGAATCAAACTCACCATAAACGCCAGTACATATGACTAGTCACAACTTACTGGATTTGACCAGGGCTGCTCTATGATCATGGATGTACCAACTCCGATTTTTAAGATTCCTCTATCCTACCATCACAATTATAATTCATAATTCCATATCTACCACAATAACATGAATTCATCAGACATTTTCATTCCAACGAGATATATTGCACAATAGTTTAACACTACATAATCTGTTCAACAAGATTTAAATTAAAAACTTGTCGAGTAGACTTCCAAGAAAGAGAGGTGCGTCACAATGGACAACTTAAGTACCAAGTCTTTCCTTAGCCAAAGTGTTCCTCAACTAGTTTTAACAAATTTCTTATTTACAGATTCAAAACAACAACATATAATATTAACACAGAAATTCAATATAGATAGATATATAACAAGCACCTATGTTTTTCATTAACAGTATTCACACATAATTTCAAGACATGAATAGTAATAAAACAATACTAAATCATAATATAAAAGCTTAGAAAGGTTAGCTCCCCTACCTGTATTCCAGACTTAATCTCATGCTCAGAATTTGTTTTCGCGAAAAACCTCAAGAACCTCTACTCTTCTTGCAACTAAAAATTTCTTCCTAACTCTTTCTTCTCTATTTCTCAAGATTTCTCACTTGATTCTTCCTCTCTTTGTGTAGAATAGCCTCCCCTCTCATGGCTATTTATAGTCCAAAAATTTTACTATTCAACAATTTTTTAATATTATTTATTATTTTAATATTATTTTATTATATTAATATTTTAATCACCACTTGACATATTGGATCCCTCAATAATGCCTTAAAACATGAAGTGCTTTATTCACTATCAATATTTTATTTTTATTTTTAAACAAAAAGGTAGAAAAGAGTTTGAACCCATGTTCTTGAAATAACCACAATTTTCTACCAATTAAGCTACCAAAATTTCTTATTTAGCTTTCCATATTTTATTTTTACATAAACTTATTATATTTTCCATTCACAAAGAAATTTATTACTACTAGTAATAAAATTATTACTATTAAGGTAAATATTTTTCATGGATCTTACACAAATAATATAATTTATAGTTTCATTCTAAAATGATCCTTACATGAGAAAAATATTTAAAAAGAATTAGGTTAATTAATTGTAAAATAAACACTCCACTCTTTCATAATATACACATACAATAAATAACATAAGTTTTCATTAAAAATAACTAATCTATAATAGATTTCATGATACTTGATTGTACCATTAAGAATCATTATTTCAATAATATATAAAAGAAAAAACATAGTCAATAAGAAAAACACATTTGCTTTGTTATGGACTCAACTAAGTATTTTTTCAATTACTATAGTTTAGGAATTCAGAATTTGTTTTTATTTTAAATTTAAATATATTTTAGTCTTAAACTTAAAAAGTAAATAAATATTATTTTTTTATTAAAAATATTATATTTGTTAATTTTTAAAATTTGGTGATGAAAATGTATATAAAATTTATTACAAAGACAATTTTTAATTATATGTCAAAATTTAGAGATTAAAAAATATGTTATATATATATATATATATTATAACACATAAGTGATAATATGGATGCTTGAAAATAATAAAATAGAAAAAGAGAAAATGTTTTGTAGGTGTAGGATATAATTACTCAGTGGAATGACGTGACAATGCAAATTCTCTTGTTATTTAGAGATGACAAACAACTTTACAGTCAGTGTAGATTGATTTACTTTTCAAAATCAACTGGTAACACATTAATATACAACATTTATCATGTGAACATGCAAAATTAACCATGTAACATTTAGTATCCTTTTCCTGTTCAAAAAGATTTATGTTTTAATTTATTTTCACCTTATTTCATTAATCTTCAACAAATTAACTTTTATTAATCTACTACGTTTTATCTTCTTATTTATCGTATTTATGTCATTTTCTTTTTACTCACTTGGAATATCAATTTATTTTTATTTTTTATTTATTTATTTCATATTATTTAAGTGAACCTCAAAAACCAGAAAAGAAAATATGATGGAATGAAGGTAAAAAGCGCGTGGACAGGTAGTGGGTGATAGCATATGGTGGTTTGTCTGTGCTCTTACAGCAGAATCTTTGTTTCATACGAGTGAGTACACGAGCGTGGCCATATAACACAACAGATCATACAACAAATCTAGCATTAACATTTAACAAATACCATACCCTATATATACTATTATATGCTCATTATACAATACACACATCCCCTTTAATTATACTATCATTAACATAGATTAAAATAAAACTAAAATACATTAGGAACCAGCAAGGCACCAACACATGACCTAATTAATTCAATGATGAAAAAAACATGCATGGAATGAAAAAAAAAACAAAGGGAAAGAGTTGATTAGCAATAATAAAATATTTAACAAGCACCAACATTAAACATTAATCATAAGATTAATAATAATAATACTATTATTATTATTATTATTATTATTAGGAGTGTTAATTAATAATTAATAAAATATTCTTTCACCTTCGCTTCCTCTGTATCTGTCGTCACTTTAGAGCCCTCCCTCTCTCTCATACGTCCCTTTCAGTCATAAATTAGGGAAAAGCAAACAGACAGCTACACACAACACACACACTCTTCCATTCCTCCTTCTTCCCTAGCAAAACGTTAATTACTCTTTACCCTCTCTCTCTCTCTCCTCTCTCATCTAATCATAATAATATGTTCTTCGCTTCTCTTTCTTCTTCTTCTTCATAGAGGAACTCTCTCTGGTCACTGATCATGGCGGCTACGTTTGATAGATTCTCCATAAGGTATCTCTATCTAATAACCAGTGTTCTGTTTTCTTGATTTTGTTTATTTTTACTTATATATTGTAGTGAGCTTTGTTATTGCTTTGGATTCGGTGTTGCAGGGACTACACAACTAAGATGAGGTCGGTCGATGTTTTCAAGTGCTGGCCGTTTTCATCCACTGTCTCACGTGACGCATCGCGTGAGGAGCTTCAGTCCTGGCTTCCTCCGATGACGCTGTGCCCTAGATCCGACGATTTAAACGACCACACGCAAAATCCGGACGATCCGCCTTCGCCTGAGGAAGTTTCTGAAACCGATGACGAGGGTGACGCGGATTGCAGCGAAGAGGACTCCGAAGAATCTGCGCCTCCTTCTCACGCTGCCGATTACAACAACGAGGATGAGAAATTGGAGATGGTTTGTCCAGTTTGCCGCGAATTTAACGCTGCTACGCTCACGGCCGTGAATGCGCACATCGACGGATGCCTCGCGCAGACGGTGAGAGAGGAGCAACGTCGCCACATGAGGATAATGAATTTGAAGTCGTCGTCGTCGTCCTCCTCTATATCGAAGTCGAAGGCGCCGAAGAAGCGTTCCATAGCGGAGATTTTCAAGGTAGAAGAGCAGCAGCAACAACAGCCACCACAGCTGCAGCCGCCGCCACCGCAAATCGAGAGCGTGTTGAAGTTCTGGCCGTTCCGAGAGGATGTGGCGGACGAGGTTTCGAATACCGTTTCTAAGTTCGAGTGGCTCTCTCGGCGCCTCGAGGCGCTGAGATCCACGCGCGGAAGTGGCGAGTCGTCGAAATCGGACCGAAGAGATTCCGCTGAAGAGGAGGAGGAGAAGTTGGAGATGGTGTGTCCTGTTTGCCGCGATTTTAACGCAGCCACCGTAACGGCGGTGAACGCGCACATCGACGGTTGTTTGGCGCAGGCCGTTAGGGAGGAACGACGGCAGATGAGAAGGACCGTTAATTGCAAGTCCAAACCTAAGGCTCCGAAGAAGCGTTCGATCGCGGAGATTCTCACGGTCGCACCGCCGATCGAAGCAGGCAAAAGCAAAGGGATTCAGGTTAAGGAAAACGAAGAGAAATCCGATTATCGCTGTGAGGATTCAGCTTGTGCTCCTGCTCCTTCCGCTTCTACGGCTGCTCCAGTTGTTTCGGTAATTAAGAATAGGAAGAGTACGAACAAGAATAGGAAAAAGAAAAAGATGAAGAAGGCGAAGAAGAAGAAAAGCAAGGTGGAGAAGTACGGTGAGAGTGGCGTGTTATTCGTAAACAATGAGAAGAAGACGGTTCTGAGCAAGAAGAAGAAGAAAAAGAGTAATGTCTTCAACAATGGACCAACTGGGAGGAAGGTATGTAGACTGTGTCTCATAAAATACAACTCAGTCTTTCGTTATTTGCTGTGTTTCCGCGATTTGCAGTTAATTCCGGGCAGAATCCATGAAATTTGCGCATAAAATATTACCCAACACTGTAGATTTTGTGTAGATGTAGTTGCTTATGCCATGCGATTATGCTTTTGCTTACTCTATGTCTTGCTTTTTCTGCATAAAATTACCGCTGAAAAAGCTGATAAGAGAGAGCTTGACATTTGTCGTCGAAAGTGAGTTTGTGTTTTTTTAATTTAGTACTTCAGCGAAATACGCGGCAAGTAAAAGTTGGGAAAGGGGAGTTATGAAAAACGAAAATTAAGACAAGTGCCTTCGTGAGCGGAAGGAATTCAGATGGTGGTGAAGACTGCAAGAATGTTGCTCCAGCTGTAAGGTGTATGTGTGTTTGTGGTGTGTATAATCAGTACAAGGTACCCTAGCTAGAAGGGGCCACTCATGGGTTACGAGGTAGAAGAGGTGAGCCTAATGATGAGGGATTTTTCTAGCCCCGTCACTATTAACTAATAATTTGGGGGGGGAATTATCATATGGGCCATGGGTAGATCAACAGATTCTCATCTCTTGTGGCTAGTTTTTCGGACTTGGAGGTTTATACACAGCTTACAGCTGGATGTATTTTGGCTAGTGGGAGATCTGCAAGTAGAGGTCCAGAATTTGTTAGATCATTTATTGGGTGTCAGAAGTTTATATATAGTGATTTAGATTGATGAATGTTTGCATTTGCAACTCCAGATGGGCGTGTATCATCAGAAAAAGAATACTCTGACTTGGTTTGATATAGTTCATATCGCATGGGCATATTTGTGACGTATTAGTGAACTAGAGGGTGGTAATTTATGGTATAGTGCTTTGGACTATCTGTTCTCTTGTAAGACACCTGATCATATTCAAGAATTGTTGGTCTTTGGGTAGAATAACTTCGATGTAATCGGTCAATAAAAGTTCGTGAGTAGTGTTGTTTTGTACATATTTATGTGCAGACAGTTTTGAGATACCCAATCAAACCAATGTGAATGTGTCAGAACCCAACCTATAGGAAGTATATAAAACCATGAGAGGACCGGAACTAATGTCGGTTAATTGTAATGCTGGCCGAAATTTGAAAGTGGAAGTAATGAAACATATATGTTATCCTTATTATATCTATAATAATGGCATCTTAGGATATTGTTTTGAATAACATCTAGATTAATCTAATTAAATGTTTTATTTTCCAAAATATTCTCGAACTCTGGTTCTACAATCATAATATTTTTTCCCCGCCTGTCATTTTTTTATGATTCGGCGTTGAGATTCTACGGGAATTTCATGTTTGGAATGGTGATATGTGATCTGCAGAGGTGTATCATATGCGTATTTCAGCAGTGAACAATTTTACGTAGCAGTTTTATATTTATGTTAAAAAAAAAGTATTTGAGCACCATGATTGATGCATTCACTTTGAATTGTCCATCCCTCCCGTTTTAATATAATTCATTTTAGAGAAAAGTATTACTTAATGTCCTAAATTTTAATAAAATTAAAATAAGTGACTTTAGGAATATTTTATTTAACCTTCTTTATAATTGTGGCTCTTCTCATTTTAAAAGATTTATTATTCTCTGTACTTTAAATTCCTTTCTAAACGAATTAGGAAATCATCATAAAAACTATTTTACAATAATAATTTACACAACATGGTGACATTTTAATTTACGAATCTGTAACAATTGTTTGTCAACAATATTTTCTACATCGATGCATGTGTTTTTCGTTAGCTTCTGCTTCGTATAAATAATGATAAGGATGTATATGCTGTTAGATAGAAGGACAATTTTCTCTTGGATATTAGTTTTAGAAATAATCTTTTTTGACATCAAAACAAAAGTTTCCCTACATGATTCCTCGAAGTGGAATTGTATAAGGGAGAAAATTTGTGACAAAATATAGGGTTTCATCATTACAATTTTTGTTTATTTTAACATGAGGTGTAATCGGGAACCAAGGTAGAAAATTTGTTATTAGAACTTTAGAAGGGTACTCCATTATGAAAAAAAAGGAACTTACGAAGGTACTGAACTGAAAACTTTTTCGTCTTACAATATAGGATATTTAATATCTTACTATTAGTATTATAGTATATAATTATTTTTACGGCCCAGCTTTCAGTTACACCTAGATTTTTTTTTAAATATTTGTACGAATTGTTGAATGTTTGTTTAACATTCTGTTTCTAAAGGAAAAATCAATTTTAGGATTACTACATAAAAAACTTTAATTTATTTTATTGTTAATAAATGAGATTTTACATGCATTCTTCTTGTTGGTATTCCTATAAATGGTTACTGGATTTTGATTTTTAGTTATTTCATGTACATTGAATCGTTAAAGCTTAAGAAAATGATAGTGTATTTGTACGAGAATATATAAAGCTCAGATAATCTACGAGCATTTTCTGAGATGTATTAGTAACAAAAGTTGGGTTGTTTTCCTTAGTACTTAAGTGTATCATATGGCTACTAAAACATATGATCTAAACATTTATTATATATACATATACAGATTTATATGTTTCGGTCTTCCGAATTTTGATACTAATGGAATCGAATTCAAGAATTTTGTTTTGAAGTTCTCGTGTAATTTCTTATCATGATAAAATAAGGATAAAGTTTAGGTCTTAATTCAATTGTTCCAATCTTCTAAGCTTCTACTCGAAGTTTTCGCGGTACACTAGGAGGAACTTTGTAATTGATCTTAACGGATTTCAATTTTCAGACATTTTGACATATTTCTAAGTGAATGACGGGGCAGTTAAAATCTCAGTTAAATTGTTATTCAAATGACACTAGAGTCTTTTATTCAATATAATGATTTTTTCCCACTTAATAATCAAAGTGTTTGTTTATCTAGAAGTATGAATCATGATTTTATAATTAATGCTGGAAATATAGCTGTGTAGTTTCCCTGAAATTTTTCAATGATGGAATTGTTCTTTCGTATTAAATCTACTTTTACTTGACCATATTTTCCATCTGAAAATGTCTCTGCCTTTTTATATTATGCAGTCACAAGGTATAGGCATGAGCGAGTTTCCTTAATCTTTTACAAAAGCTATTTTATGACGGACAAACTAAGAATTAGAAAAAAAAAATGAAAAACCAATGCTCCGAGTAATGGTATCATGGTTCTGGACTGTTTAACTCCTTTCTGATTTGCCGGTTGGAATTGTTAAGAGTATATGAAATGCTGGTGTTGTATATGGACAGTTTATGAAACAGACCTGTTGACATCACAAGCATGAAATGCTGTTGTAATCTTATTTATTTTCTTTTTCATTCATTGGCATAGCTGTATCCTGATATAAAAAATTGCATATAATTTGTTAGCAAATCTATTGTGCTTTTTATTATTATTATTTTCTTTGGAGGGTGACAGTGTCATTTTATTTATTGCTGGAAACTCCTTAATAAAAAATGATAAAAGCTACAGAATGTATTATTATATTCTAGTTTTTGTATGGGATTGGAGATATTCAGTGAATTATCTTTGGCAACAAGTATTTCATATTTTGTATTTCAAAACCTAATCATCTTATTCAGATACCATTATAATAGGACATGCACAATTTTGTTAATTTTGCGACTCTTGTCTATATCAGGGTGATGCTTACGAGCGCATGGTGCAAAATGTAGCAAATAGTTCCAGAAAACTACAAGGTACAGTTGGTAATAAAATGGTTCCGCTACATGGGGTTGATCCTTCTATTGATAGAAAGAAATTGGGCTTAAATTGTATATCGGTAGAAAAGAAGCAACACGTTAAAATTTTTGACTCAGTTGGAAAGCAACAAAAGGCCATATCTCCTGTTCATGGAAGTATTCTTAAGAGCCACTTTAAACATGTTTCTGGAAAGACATCAAGTGTCAGTAACATTCGAAATGGTCCTGAAAAAAGCCATTATAATGATGAAGAGCCAACCTCTGACAGACATGTTAAATTCTCTGGTAAAGATGATATACTTGGTCCAAAAAAGACAACTTCATTTGATGAAGCCATGTTCAACATATCTTCAGATGCGCTGGCTTCTTCAGTAGTAAAGGAGAAATCCTCTGGAAGTGATGAAGAAACTGCGAGTATGGAGCCAAATAGAAATTATGGCCATGTTCATGTTAATATAGACAGAGACAAGAGAGAGGAGGAGGTTTGCCCTATAGTTGAAAGTAAACAGTTTTCTAACACTCTGGAACAAGATACCGTACAAAGCTGCTTGAAGCCATGTACTGATCAAGATAAGTCAAAGCACTTAGAAGAGAAGTCAGAATTGTTGACAAAGGTGGCAGTTTGTGACAATAATAATTCACACTTTTTTTGTGGAAGCAACAGAACTACCCTGCATTGTTCCCCGTATACAGAAATTTCTGGTCCTCTTTCTGCAGTTCATGAAGAGCAGATGTCTGGTATAAATACACAAGCATGTGAATTTGGATCTTTCGACTACAGTGGAAAGTTGGACCATTTCGATGATCCCCAGGTTGATTTTGTTGATTCAAATGCCAATACGAAGACATTTCTGGAGCCTTCGTCATCTTATTCTGCTTCATATAATGCAAATGAAAAACCAGAATCTCCATTGCAAGCTTGTGGAGATAATGATAATAGTGATGAGGCCTCGGGTGACAGACAGTTTTCTCGCATGTTTTCTGCAGATATGATTGATAACTCATTCCCCTTTGCAGGCTGGGATAAAGGAGGTGTGAAAAATTCCTGTTTGGATCCCAGTTTTTTTGGTTTGCCCCTCAATTCTCATGGTGAGCTTATCAATTTCAGTTCAAGTGTAAACTTAGGGATGAACCAGCCAGAGACATCAACTGCAGTACGTGGTTCTTTAAGTGGTTTACCCATTAGCAATATTCTTCACCAAGGTAACCTGGAAAATTTATGCGCTAATGAGAATCATGTTCAGAAGACATTTACAAGAGATGGTCTTAATCCATTTCCACACCATCCAACCAGATTATTCGTTACTGAGTTACAAAGTAGAGAGAGAGAAGATATCCACCAACCTAATTCAGATACGAGTTATCTTCCACCTCTTAATTCAAAGCCGAACCTTGAGAAAAACGCATTCATTGAAAAGAATCAATCCGACCAAGTACGGAATCACAGTGGAAATGGGGCGATTTCTCTGAAAGAAGGTTCAGATCATATCTCACTAACTTCCAGCCAACCAACAATGAGGTTGATGGGTAAGGATGTTCCAATTGGTAGAAGCAGCCAAGAGATGCAACAATTTGCCGGAGATGTTTGGACAGATGAGCAATCCAGAAGAAGGAATTATTCTGAATATGCAGCTTTGGAGCACTCTTTGTTGGGAAGAAGTTCTAAGCAGGATTGGGTATCTGGTTCACCTTTACAAATATCTGCTGACGGTGTATTGCAATCAGCCAAAGTTCAAAGCAATCAAGCACTACAAAGCACCATGTTGATGCCCGGTACAGACTCTGGATTTTCTCGACAGTTTATTGATCTGCAAAGGAATCCTGTATCTCAAAATGGAAGTGTTGAAGTCAACAGAAATGCAAGTTCTTTTTTCAATCCCATTACTCCAAAGTCTACATTGTATGCAGTGTTTAATGGGGCATCAGACGATTTTCCAGAGCAATTTATACATGGAGCTAAACCTCTAGGATTGAGCTCTCAATCGGTGGTACTACCTACTCCTGGCAATTTTAGACACTCCACTAGTTTAAACAATGGTGAGCTGAACGACGGGAATAAAAATCCCCTTGTTACCAAATCAGCCTTCGGATTTCCTTTCTTGCAGCCAACTGTCGCTGAACAGACCAAAACATCTTGGTTTGAAAGGCCTTACAGAAGTTCACCATCGTGGTTGTCAAGCTCAACAGATGAAATGCTTCCAGGGTCCTTCTCTCAGCAATTTTCAGGCACAAGTAGTCAAAGTTTTTCTCAAAATCTATGGGGAAATAATTTCACAACGCAATCCGTGAATCATTCACCTGAACTTCGCTTCCCTTCTAATCATCTGACTTCTTTGCGTCCCATGCAGACTACTCCTCTTTCTCCAGCATCAATTGTTCGACCTTTACATGTTCCGGCTACACCTTCTACCATAAATAGTGGCAACAGAAATATAAACCATGTCTCTGACAGATTGAAGTTGGATGAACATCATCCGTGTACGAATGTCAGGAAGAGACCCACAGCCGTGGCTAATCTTGATGATTCCAGAAAACCTACCAAGTTACCGAATATACAGGTGCAAGAAAACTTCTGTAGTGTGACTAGGTTGACTGGTGAAAAGTCAAGAGTGGAATTGCAACGGAACACAAGAGCACCCGAACTGGATCCACAAATGGGTAGTGCTAGGAGTAAGAGTTGTCAGCGTGAGGCACAAAATCTAAATCCTTCAAGGTATCCTGCTGTGAATTCTTTTAAACTGGACAGCATGGTAACATCAGGTCCTGTCCGACTTGGTCCTAAAAGAGCTAAGCACATCCTAAAATCCTCTTGAAATGTGGATCATGATGACAAGCTATTCTGCCATATTCTCACTTGCAATTACTGACAGTGATAGTGATGTAGAAATTCAGAGAAAAATTGACAAAAGTATACTGATTTTAGGTGTAAGTCACGTCATTTTATCATATCTGTTTTTCCTCCTCCATAGTATATATCCATTTGAGAACATAACAGGAATGTATATGTATCAATATTGCTAGGTTGCTGAAGCCAGTGGAAAATTGATATATAATTCCATCCAGCTCTCAATTTTGAAGTTTTATGCCCTTTACAGAATTTTGTCACCAAAGCTGATGCGTTCCATATCTATTTTCAGTCAGGTATTCCACATGGTATCTGTTCAATGACTATGGCAAAGATGTGCTTATTTTTTATACAGAAGAAAGGAAAGAAAGATTTGGGGGCTAGAATAAGAGAATAATAGTTCATCTCTCTTACCTATTCAATAAAACTTTAATTTGGGGCTTATTTGTTCCCTAACCATCTGATACTAACTCGTTGATTTGAACTGGCAAAATGTTACTGAAAAATAATTCTATTACCTTTGCTTTAAATATTTTTCACTAAAAACTTCTCAAATTTTATTTCAAGCTGCTTTGGATCTGAAATAAGTTAATCACAAGAACTTGTCTTTGATGGAAAAATAATTTTAGTTTGCTTTCCTGTCTTAAGTTGTGAGAGAATTTAAACTGAATTGTGTTTTGTAATCCTTAAAATATGTTAAAAATAAATCAATTTCACTTGCTCAATCCAAAATCAAACGGATTTCGTATTCATGTGAGTCGAAACGAGCTAATGATGTGTCAGATGTTCTTTAATTGCTGCTACACCAGCAATTATTATATTATTAATGCAACACGAAATAAAAAATAAAAATTTATGAAAGTTCAACGGAAAAGTTAGTGGGCAAATTATGGCAGTCGATCCTCGTGTCTGATTCTTTGTCGTATAGATCATACTTCTCCAAGTATTCTATCAGTCAACTTGTATCTTAAACTGATGCATTACTGAGCTGGAAGTCATGCTAATAACCGACGGTACCTTTATAGGAGGGCGTGAAGTTGTTACGATTTAGAATGTACACATATACTGAAGACTCTAGGATAATTACCAGTGCATGATTTTAGGTTTCAATTTCTATTTTCTGCCTCACAAATAGCATTTGGTTGAAAACTTTGATTCAGAACAGTATTAGTTACTGTTCAAAGCGCTGAAGGAAAAAGGTTAAACTGGTTTATTTTATTACAAGATTGGGTTTCAGCCACTTCAGTCTATGATAATCATTATGACGTCGCTTTGTTTGAAGATAAGTATTACCCACTATCAAATCATTTTATATATGGTTTATGCGATCGCCAAGCTTTATCACGATCGCTTATATATGTTTGTGACTGTTGCAGCAGTCATCCCAATTAAGCATGTATGAGTCATGCAGAAAGAGCTTCGGAGAAAACTGATTATAAATAGTAGAATTCTATTCAAAGGATTGAAAGAAAAAAACTTACTTAATTTAACCATATACTTTTTTGCTCTTACGTGCATTTTTTAAACCATGGAAAGGTACATATAAAATTTATATCAAGCTTACAATTGCTGTCATTTAATTAAACTATAATTGTGAGACTCCGTCTCCATCATGTTGAAAATGTACACTGGAAGAAGTATCGTTTGGAGCATGTTTACGTTCTTTTCATTCCAAAACCGGTCAAATCGATACTCACTCAGCGCTTTTTCGCTTCTTTTTCAGCCTGCACATATAAAAGTTGAAAACAAAATTGTCAAAAACACAGACAGACGAGCTTTATAATGAAGCAATTCAGTTTTAGCACCACAGGTATATATATATATATATATACCGCTCTGATTACTCTCTCAAAAGCTTCAGGGCCATGTCTATCGATATAGCGTTCAACTGCTTTCCTTGCATCGAAGGTCATCATGTGAAGGACCTTCTTGTACTCCTCAGGATAATTGGAACTTCTGTAGCTTCCAATATTCTTTATGTATTGCCTCACATATTTTTCATATATGTAAGCCGCTCCATTGAACATTGGCAGCACCAACCAGATGCAAAACACAAGCTTCAGGTATCCCCAAATTGGAAACCTTCATTTATATTAATTAACATCAAATTACTGTGACTCTGTCTACATATAGTTTAATCTCACGTGAAATCAACTTTAACGTACCAACATAGGATCCTATGAGTGGAAAGCTCAAAGAGAGTCAAGAAGGAGTATAAAACCCAATACGTTAGCCATTGTTGATCATCTAAGGTTGAAGGACTTTCAATCGCCTTCATTGATGCATATCTATGATAGTTACTCGAAGCCAACAAGTCAATGATTAGTCTTATGGTGAAAATAATCTGCATGCATGGCACTGCGTAGGATGCTTGTTTTCTTTCTAAATAATTGTTAATTAATCAATAAGAGCCATGAGGAGGTGTGAAAATGAAAATGATACATACATATACATACACACACACATATATATATATATAATCGCATGATATGGCATATAGTTACTTACAGAGGATAAAGAAGCATCACACCAGGCCTGGCATGCAGAAAACAAAAAACTCACTGTTATCACGGGAAAAACAATATTTACAGTGTGTTTTTGCAGAATACATATTCTGGTGAATATGTTTCTGTAATATCAGAGGTATTGTATGAAACATTCCGATAAGCAAATAATTATAATAAAGAGAGATTTGATCACCCTATTATTGTGTCCAAATGTCTTGCCATTGTTCCAAGGACCATGATGATGCAGAATTTTAGGAAGGAATAAGATTAAATAAATTGTAATGAGAGATATAGGTGAGTTGTGCTGTGGATGCATGCAATAGTGTTTGGTGATGTGTATATATATGTGTGTGTGTGGTGTAGCAGACGAATGAAAGAAGCAAGGAATGCTTGTGGGATGATTCAAAAATCTTCTTTTCTGTGAAGAGAGGAAAGAGAGAATAAAGATGAAGGTTATAAGGATGGAAAAAGTTTTGGGTTTCACGTGGTTTTGTGAATATTCGAGAGTTAGGATTAGCCGTATACCTTACCTTTTGAAGTGTAAGCTTTTTGTGGCATTAAATGTTGAAGATGATGATGATAGAGTATGCGGAGGAAGGTGCCTACACCTTTCAATAGGTTTTTCCAGACTCAGTAGAGTTGCGTAAAAAGTACTACGGCCTTTGGTATACATGAATAGGACAAAATAGTACCCACACCTATCAAATTCAATTCATTTCAAACCCTACATTAATAAGTTTAGGGTCCCCAGAGAATCTTCTTCTTTTTCTTTCCTATTTTTCTTAGAGATTCTCAAACAAGGTTTTTGTCCGTGTATATATGAATTTAATTATGTACTTTTCAATAACTATTCAAATTTCACCACTATCGTTATTCCAAAAATATTTTTATTGTATCTTCTCTAATAATGGAAAGTGAGAAATGAGAGGTAACATCTTGACCGTAAAAATATGAGAGATGGTTTGTAATATTTTTGCATTAATTTAAAAAGGTTAAGATAACTCTTTTTTACGATTATTTTTGTTATGCTTTCTAACTTCTTGTTGTTTGGTAGAGAAAAGAGAAAATAAAAAAAAATGAAGGAAATAAATAAAAAAATAAAGGAAAAATTAAAGGGATTTGTTTAAGAGCAATAGAAAAAAAAGAGAAATAATATACTCAATATCACCGATTTTAAATTAATTATTCTCTTAGTCGATCATAGCAAACATTACCAACTGGTTTCCACCCACCTAAAATTATTTTCAATTACATATCAAACAAAGGCCTTACATTTTGTGAATGTTGAATTTCTTTATGTTTGTTAAATTGATTTTATTAAAAACATTTAAGTTTATAAGCATTGCCATTGACATAATTTAAAAACTAATTAATACATAATTAAATTGCTTTGTTTAAATTTAATATAATTTGAAATATAAATAAGTACTATAGTATTGTATGTGCGTGAATTTTAATAGTTAAATAAATTAAATTCATATTATACCCAAAACCTTGTTTAATAGCGTAAGAAGAGTATTGAACTTTTGTTATACATGACCCAATACGTAATTACGTTATCGATAATAACAAAGATGAAAAGAGAAAGAAGTTAAGGGCGTTGAAATTTCATGTTCCAAAAACATTAATTCGATATTGGTAATTTTTGTCCCTTCATAGGGTTTACCTTTTTTAATGTTGTTCGAGCATGAAATTTTAAGGATCTTAACTTCGCATAAAATCTTTCCTTGCTTCACTTTTTCATTGGAATGTGGATGCACATCACTTTTATAGCCCTCAATCATCAACTACCTTCAGAACCATCCTCGTCTGTATGAAGGTTTGTTGCTGCTGCAAAATGGACACAGATTCTTTCCTCAGTCATGCATCTATTCACCAGAATTTTGCATAACAAGGTTCTTTACGTCTTTAAGGCAGTATTCGCTTGAACACATTATACTGTTTAGAGGCGAATGCGAACGAGTATTTGAAAAGCAAGTGGTGTTCGGATGAGAGGAAATGCGAGTGTTGGTGAAGACGGATTTGTGGGATGCGATGTTTTTTCATCACCCGCCAAAGTGAAGAGATTTGGAGGGATTGTTGGTGAAATGTCATAAGTACCTGAAGCTATTAAACAATTCCTTGTGTGTATATCAGCTTAACGTATGCGCAAAAGTACAGAACTGATTCGAACAAGTTTAAAGTAAAAAAACGTGAAGAAGAACAGTGGGCTTACGCTTTTACTAGGGCTACTGTAGATTCACGAAGAAGGAGTTGATGGCATGAAGAAGAATGGGTTTACTGGAAGTGTGTGTTCGAAGGTGAAGAAGACGATGAACAGTGCTGCTGGAACGAAAAAAATGAAAGTGTATTCAGTTCCATAGATGGAGTACTCGGTTCTAGAGGTTTGACCCATTGATGCACGACATGTATTCGGTTCCATATCTCGAGTATTAGGTTCCACATTTTCGAACAATTCACAGACGAGGTGTATCCGGTTCCAACCGCAAGAGTATTCGGTTCCCCCTTCGTTTCCCTCTTCAGATTACACCTCCGTATTCGGTTCCAATAAGACGAATTTGGTTCCATCTTTGTGTGGCATCAGTTGGAGGCGGCGTTAAAAGTTCGATGATGATGACGACGACATCAGAGGGAAGCTTGGCGTGGAGGTGAAGGCCGCCTGAAGTGTGAGGAACCTGCACAATGCAGACAGGCTAAGCTGGAGAAGCTCCAATCCATCATTGCAGGCATTGTAGAGAGCTCCATTCCATGGTTGTTGAAGCAGTGGAGGAAGCTCGAGAAGGAGACGCTGGAGAAAGAGAGGACCCTAGACAATGCTGAGAATAGTGAATGATCTCCCGTGCATGGTACCTCCGCGCCTGTAATCTTCAGTTCCTTCTTCCTCCGAACTGTAATCACTCACCTCACTCCGGTCCTCCGCCATTGAAGGACCTTCAAACACAAACCCGCTCTGAGAAGGCGACGGAAGAAGAAAAAAATCGAGGAAGACAAATAGGAAAATTTCAACGAAGATGAATGGATTGAACAATGAAGAGAAATATTGGGGTGAGAAGGAGGCGATAGAGGGCCTTGAATTCGGTGAAAGGTGAATGTGAAAAATTAGGGTTTTTGAGTTGGTCTTGTTGCCGGGAAAACAACATAAGAACTAAAAAGGGAATTCATACATAAGCCACATTGTTTTCAAATAAAATAAAACTAAGATAAATGCTTAATTTTTATAGGGTTAAATATGTTTTTCATCCCTTAAGTATCACTGATTTTGGTTTTAGTTCCTACTCAAAACTTTGATGGCTTTTAGTCCTCATAGTATTGAAACATGTAATATTAATCCTTAAAAATGGACGGCGTCAACTTTTTATTGATCTGGCAAACGGCGAGGCCACGTCTTCTTCTTAAGTATCTGTCACATTGCTTCTTCATCATCTCAGTTGGGGGCAGAGCTAGGTTCTTCTTCTAGCTAGCAGTGTGCAACCTTGTAGGCCCCAATCCTCCTTCTCTAGGAATCTTGACGAAGCTCACAAACCTCGACTTGTCCATGAACGAACCTCAACATTACTTTGCTTGATGAGTCTCCGACATTGTCTACGGAGTTTCTCATACTGCTTTCTGTGTATAAAGATATGGAATAAAATTAAAATGATGTTAACACCTCTCCCAGAAAGGAAAAAATCCAAACAATATACATTTTAAGTCTAACAGTACATGATGGATTGAGCACAAGCAATAAAATGAATCAAACATTTGGAGATAGAACTTGCATTCCCACCTATTTTGAGTTCTTATAACATCTCTTTCACCCTTGGTGCTGCCTAAGTCATACCTGCATGTTTAATGTATAATTAATAGTTGTATAAATTTTATCTGAATAAATTTCAAATATATACATGATGAAAAAGTATAATCAAGGAACTTATTTCTACCATCACAGAATTTACCATCTTATGTAAACAAGGATTTCCATTGATGAGATGACAGAGCGTGTTTTCTTCTCCTTTGTGACCATGGTGATTTACACCGACCCCTAAAACACGGGGTAATTAATTACTAGTTGCAGGTTAGAGAATAAAGGATAAGGAGCCAATTAATCATGAAAGTAACGAAAGTTGCAAAAAAATGCACATACAACTGTATCCCAAAAAATAAAAAGCACAGAGAGACATTCTTCCACAAGTAAACAACAGTACACTAGCATGAAAGACAACTTCTACAAGTAGTTGTGTCGGTGCAGGGGAGCTTGCGAGATGAAGGCGCAGCGGAGAGGCTTAGGTGATTTAGGGTTCGTCGCAGCACTCACGATTTAGGATTTCGCTTGGCCGTGGTTCTCGATTGGTCGGAGCGAACTCAGTGTTCCGACACGGGCGATTTGGGATTGGGGTTGCTCGCGTTTTCTGGATTTGTCTGAGTTTCTGGTGATTCTGGGAATGCCATGGAAGACTTGCGAGGAAGAAAAATGGGCTCGGCTGTTTGATTCTTTGCAGGTGAAGAATGGAGATGCTTGCTTGATCTGCGGCTTGGGCTATTGCGCGATTAGGGTGATGGTGCACGAGAAGCGAAACCGTGATTGCTCTGTCGGAGAAGATGAACGAAGTTCAAGCACAAGCAACGTGACAGAGAGTGAAGAGGCAAGCTGGCATAAGACGTGGCCTTGCCGTTTGCCAAATCAATAAAAAGTTGACGCCATCCATTTTTAAGGACTAATATTACATGTTTCAATACTATGAGGACTAAAAGCCATCAAAGTTTTGAGTAGGGACTAAAACCAAATATCAGTTATACTTAAGGGACGAAAAACATATTTAACCCTTTTTTATAACTACAAGTTATAGTTAATTTTTTTTAATATATAAATTATATTCAATTAAATTTTATAAAATAATAAATTTATGATAAATAGTGTATAATATATTCAAATTTTATTTTAAGTTTTGATATTTTAAAAGATTATAAAATAATAAATTTATTTTATTACATTATAATTTTTTTAATTTTATAAAATAGTTTAAATAATTATTTATAATTTGGTCTTTTTATACAAATTTTAAAATTTAAATATAACAATAATAAATAACATTTTCTATAACTTTAATAACTAGGAACATTTTGGTAATCTTTCATTTCTACCAATTATACAAATTTTTTTAATCAATCACATCAATAAAATTCTATACTAATTCTCACACGCTTTACTTCCAAATTTATTCTCAATTACCCACAAATCCACTAAAAAAAACAACAAATAAATTACCCTCAAATCCATGTCATCTTCCACAAATCAATGCAACCGAACAAAGCATAAATGACCAAGTTTAGTTAAGATAAAAAAATAACTGACACAACGTTGAAAATAGGACAAAATCTTAGATATATTGTACTGCTTTATTCTATTGCTTTGTGTTATTCTTCTATCAGAACTGAAGCTTCATTTGGGGTAATATGCATAATTCTTCAATCCAAATCTTTCATTATGCAGATCAATGAACTGAAACTCCAGTTCTGATTAGATGATAACAAATACAACAAGAACTAAGGAATTATAAGCAGGGGTTTGTCCTCAGAAGTATCATTAATAAACACAAGTTTGCAACCATAACATTGTCATAACTCATTCACTCACCTGGGTAAGAAATTGGATGATGTTATTTCATGTCATCATAACGAACCAGAGAAGCTATTGCTCAATCAACCAAACATAGAACGACCCACTAGTTTGGTTTTCAACGAGTAAACCAAAGCAAGTTAATTACTTCACCTGAAAAAATCAGCTCATCCATCATTGATATGAAAAAAATGGTACTAACCTAAACTAACCTACACTGCTGCCTGAAAAAGTAAATATAACATATTCTGCAGCTTTTTAATTACAATAAAAATGTTAAGAGGAAGTAACCGTGACATGAATGCATGCTTAGGGCATCCCAGTTACAGACCTTAATGTACAAAATTTAACATCTTCAGGTTTGCCTTTGCAAGACTCAATTTGCAGACATAAAGAACCAACAACGTTTACCTTTTTTCATTTTTAAACATTTTCATTTTTAATTCTTTTTAAGAAAAAATAACTTTTAAAAGTGAAAAACAAAATAAAAATATGGAAAATATTTCAACAAAATAAGTCTGAAAGGGGCAAACTACAAGAAGAACTAAGGGTGTCAGAAATCAGTAACAATCAAAGGAAAAATGTAGTTAGTTCTGTAAACTGTTGAAGCATTCTTTTGCTTGATCTAGCAGTGCATGGTACAATAATTTGGTGAAGAGGGAAATAACAATGTAAATCAGCCATGGTAAAATGCATGCTTATTACCCTAAAATGACTCTAAAATAAGAGAGAAAGCAACAGAAATTACTTTAATACCTAAAATTTGGAAGCTTTTATGAAAACCCATGAGGAAAAACCGGTGATGAGGTAGAATAAAAATGAGTAAAGGTGAAGGCACACGAGAGAAGATCTAGAAGTTAGAATTGCAGCCATGGTTGAAACTTGGAGCGTTTCTCGTCGACCCAAAACGCAACACGAAGAGCCACCAATAATGGAAAAGAAAGTTTGGAACAATGTGAAGAAGAAGAAAAAGAAATCACAGTCACAGTGACAACCAATGAAGAGGAAAGCGCAGTGAAGAACGAAGAACAGGAGCGAAGCTAACGAAATATGCCCATAACATTATTGGGCCGATTCAATCAACCATGGAGGCCCGTTAAAACCAGCGGTTTATTTATTTGTAGTTAGTTTTAACTTAAGATTATGTTGTTATTTAGGCTAAACAATTTTTTCGTACAACGCAAACTTTGATAATGGTTTGTATAATGATACATTATTTATACAATATATAGTAACGACTTTTTTAATTGTTTTAAATAAATACTATATTTTTTAATGTGTGTATTACTGATTCTGATCATGAACAGTAATAATAACACAGCATTGTTATTTGTTATGAGAATATATATTTCAACTATATATTTGTGTAACTTTCACACGACAAAATAATAAATAAGAAGAAAAGAGAGAAAATTAATGTAATTAACAAAAAAGAAATTAAAAAAAATGCTGTTAAAATGTTCTGGGATCATATAGAGTAAAATGTTAGAAGAAATATCATTAGCAACTTCATATATTAAATTATAACGTGTTTAATATTATAATAACTATTAGAGGCTTTGAATAGTTTATGAGGTTAAAAATTATCATTGTACACCAAAATAGTTTTATAATATTTTGTATAAATTAATTCGTTAAAAATAAGATAATATAAATGGAAAATAGTAAACATAAAGGGTTATATATGCACACATATGACTAAAACATAAAACAAAACATTCTTAATTCTTAAACTAGGTACGTGTTTGGGAATTCAACGAGAATGAAAGAATTATATTTGAGATGTAAATAACATAAATGAAACACGTCATTGCATGATAAGATTTGTTTTATCTAAATCACACCATCATGGTTTTGTGTGTATATTATTATATATGGATCTTTCTGTATTGAAAGTGAAAAAATACTATTGAGGTAGATTAGTTGTGAAAAGAAATGAGTGAAAAATGTTTGGTGAGGAAGTGAAAAAAGAAGAAGTGACATTGAGTTTCCTTTTATGATTGGAACAAAGAAAAAGAAGGAAGAATTAGGGTTTGAATGTTGGAAGTATAGGCAACTAATAGTGAGGTGAATGAATTGGAAGGAAATCAAAAAGTAATAGAGTGATGTTTGGTGGTACCTACACAGTACAGAGAGAATGATTCCCATGCTAGACTCTGAAAATTTCATGGTCTCCATTTATGGAAGGATGATTATAGCATCTTCTTCAACTCCTCACGTATTTTGCAGTGCTGGTCCCTCACCTAATCAATAACTATAATTTCCATTTTGACTTATGCTCCACTATGAATGAACTATATATCATCATCACAGTATTGCTGCTCTGCATTGTGTGGTCCTACGTTATGCATTAATTGGTATCACTATTTCACTCTCAATTACCAACTTAAATCATTTAGGGCAATTCAAAGACAAAAACTGGAGTAAAACAAGCTTTTTCTTACCTTTTACCACCCATTCTTAACGCATATACTAGCCTGGTTTTGTTTTCTGGACATGAGAAAGCACATATACATTCTCATTTTAACATTACCAATACATGTATAAGGATAATACAAATTTTATATTATAAAATCACCTTCTAAGGTTTAGATAAGTCTATGAAAACATATTTTAGTTGTTATTAATTCTACTGTGAGTTTAAATTTTACATTGAATAGTTAATGGTTTATTTTAATAACTAATTTCATCACATATCATTATTGAGCTACATGTACATTCTAACAAATTTCATGTTCAAGTATGATATATATTTTGAATTTTTTATTCGTACTACTTCTTCTATACATTAAAAGTTTTTTTTTTCACTAAAAAAGTAGTATTTCCTCTACGTTTTCACAGCTTGTTTACAAATAACGCTAAATATTAAAGACGATACATAATTCTTAATATTAATTTTCTAATTCATCTGAGACTATTTCGATAGATGAGGATAGAAAGAAACATTCTCGTTGTAACTTAGTAATGGGAGTTTTTTTATAATGTAGGGAATTTAACTGCAGAGTTAGATATTTTATATTGAGTGCAAGTGAGTGACATTAACTACATAAAAAAAATACTATAAATTAATGATTTTAGTTGAAAGTGATACTATTTATCTAGGGATGGATTCATTGGATTTAGATATCGATTCTAATAATTTAAGATGTTTATGAATTCTATATTTTACACGAAATGTTTAAAAAATTTCTTACTAATGGATGTATCTTATGTGTATATAAACTCATGTGTATTTCATATTTTATCCGATGTGGGACTTTGTTTGTATCCAACACATTGTTGAACACCATTAATTTTCATACATGACAAATTTTAAGAATTCTTGTTTGCGCGTCCGTGCTTGTTTCAATCTTTGTCCCTAAGATCACATTCCAAGCATTTGTAATTTGTATAATGGTGATATAAATACATGGAAGGAACTTTAATTAGCTGGCATGTGATGGATCAGATATTGTCAAGGAGAAGATGATTGTATGCCCCAATTTCAGACACTATGATTACGAGTAGGTATGAAGGAATAATTGCACTTATCAATGGCTTATCATCAAACCCTTTTCCATCTTTGAACAACGTTGTCCTTAAAGAAGAAACTTCAAGGATTCTATTTTTTTTTTCATGATTTTTGGTCGCCTTAGGACATAGAACATGACCTTAATTAATATTTTCATTAAATTTCTCCCAATAGAATTTGAGTGTGATATAAGGCTCAAAACAACGGTGAAAATAACTTGGCTGTAATGGTTATGGTTTACTCACACACATAGTCAAATGTTACAAATATAATAATGTGAGTGTAAATCTTACATTATATAAAAATGACAAAGTTATATATCCTATAAAATAAATAAAAGATTCAGATAAAAATCTCATCACCGATATGAAGATGCTAAAAGAATTTATATGGAATTATAACTAGCAATTTATGTTTGAAAGAATGAATATGCAACTAATTTTATCTTTTACGTTACTAGCTAGTTAATGTATATTAAAAGAATGAATATGCAACTAATTTTGTCTCTCGTTCATTTAATATACTAATTCATATATTTTCTTATGACGTTTGATTAAATAAAAATGAACCAAGTTTATTTACAATTTGTTATTTATATTTTTAATTTCAGAAATCAATTTAATTTATCGTTGTAATTTTATTTACTATTTCAATGATAGTTCATTTTATTAATTTTTAAAATTACTTGTGATAATATATTATAATTTTTCTTAGTGTATAAACAAAGATTTCATTAGAATTTAATGAATATTGTTGTAAAGAGACATTTAAATTTTTTAAAATTTGATTTTTTTGTTTTCTTTTCCTAATTTTATTTTAAAATATTTTAAACTTTATCAATTTTGTTTTATGATTTTTGTATAAATTTAATAAATATTTTGGTTTCATGAAATTTTATTTAGTACTGTAATTTGAAATGTATGTGATTATAATTTCTTTCTAAATATTCGATATTGAAATGTATGTGATTATAATTTCTTTCTAAATATTCGATATTGAAGAAAAGAGAATACATCCTTTGATATTAAATATTTTTTAATATTATGTTTTTTTTGTAAGAAATATTTATTATTTCACAAAAATTAATTAATTGATATGGTAAGTCTATACTCGTTATGAGACAAAAAATTTATATTCAATAAGTTTATGGAGATGAATTTTTTTCTTTAGGAATAGATATATATAAGATAGAGAAACTTGTCTTTGTCTTGCGTCCCTCCTCACCCACTCTCCATTCTCTTTTCGACATTCATTAGTCAAATTGGGTTTGATCTTGAGTCGATTACATGTATTTGACATTATCTTCTTCCTCTTTTGTAAGAAGTCTCATATTGTGTAGTGTTAAAACTAATTTAGAATATATAAGTGAGTGTAAATCTTATCTTATAAGTTAATTTTGTATAATTAACTTAGACTAAAAAAATTCACTTTTTAACCTAGTATGTTACAATGTGATCCTCATATATGGTTTCACAGTATTTTGTACTATCTGAGGCGTGGTCTCCTCCTACATCGATGCTCCATGCTCACTGTGGACATGTTTGTGGTAGTGTTATACCTACTCAAAAATACATTTAAGGGTGTGATTCCGTTTGACACTGAATTGTGAGTTGAAGGGAAATTGAAGCTTTTGTTCTTCACTGTTTCTATGAATGTATCTCTCTTGTGAATTTCAGTAATCTTTTATTTCAATTTCAATTTTTTTTTCTTTTACTCGAAAACGGATGGTGGTGACTTTTTGTTCTTCCATGGTCTGGTTGAGGTATTAAAGGATGGGCTATGAGTAGCAAAAAGAGCTTCCGGATGGTTAAGAAAGTATTGGTGGTGATGGAGGGTGTCTTTTCATCTTTCTAGTGGTTTGACCGTCAAACTAATGCCATATTATTTAAATTATTACATATATAACATGTTTTTTATTTATTTCACGTGAATATTTTTATTTATTTCATATGGAAGGGTATCAAAACTTATTTTTAAAGTCACGTTCAATTAATAAATAGAGGAACCATTTTTAAAGGTGATATAAAAGAATAATACTAAAATTCACAAAAAATAGAAGTGTGTAGCATAATTAAATGTTGAATTAAGTGTTCACATAATCAATATCATTGACTATAACCATACTACTATAAATTCGCAGAATTGTAGAAGACTTTACTTTGATTTAAAAACTGCCGTTATTCTTTGTCGATTCTAAATCATGTTTTCATCTCTTCTGTGTATAAAAGAAGAAAATAAATATCAATTACGTTAATCAATGTCACTGAAAAAGACACAATCAAACTATGATAATCATATACATGAATATGACAACATGGGAAGTTTCAAGGATTACAAATTCATATTTTGTAATTTTGATATGATTAAATTCACATAATCATATTTATATAATCTCTCGGGACTGAATATTTTGTTCATATAAACCGATCCCTTAAGATGTTAAAGCAGGAACTGAGAAAAGAGGTTTGAAGTAGAAGAGAAAGAGAGTGGATTCTATGTGGATAAAATGCCAAAACTCAAAATCCAAGAAGCAACCTGAAGCCATGCCTAAAAAATCAAAGGGTTGTAAGTTTTTGCGTGCAAACTTACGTTGACGTCCCTCTCATAGGCCATGAATAATGAAAGCCCACCTCATACAAAGTCACTTTCAAAAAGACACTTTCATTGTCCCCCTTCACCTTTTTCCCATACATACATCAACAGATATGAAAGCTTCATACATTGAACATCAGACTTAACAGCTGAATCCCAGGCCAAACCCTTCTCTTCTCAACCTCCTTTTTCTTTTATTCTCCAAACATCACACATATCCCTTCACCAAATTACTATTTTCAGTGCTCTCAATCAGTTCGACCCTCTATTTTCACTCCATAAATACCTTTCTCCTAGGCCAACCCACTTCCATATTTTGCATCCTTTTTCTCTTCACTCTTCTACCATAAATACTGCTCTTCTCATTGCATAGGTACAACACCTACCTATCATCTACTTACAAGCACACCCTTTCTTTCTCTCCATTCTGTCTTTCATTATTATATAATATGTTCGTCTTAGGGACAACAAGCTTAATATCATAGTGTGTATATATGTTCAGTACAAATCATCAAGCTTAATGACCATTTCTTTCGAAGCTTCTTTGGTTATCCTAAAAGATTTCATCCATTCTTGAAGTGACCCAAAGGGAAAAATATCTACTTTTGGTGTTTTATGTTTTCTTTTCTGACTATATTTTGTAGTGGGTAGGTTGTTGCAGCGAGAGAGATATGGAGTTTCCGAACGAAGCAATATCAGAAGGGTGTTCTCAGAAGAAAAGTGGAAGAGGGAAAATAGAGATCAAGCGGATCGAGAACACCACCAATCGGCAAGTTACCTTCTGCAAACGTCGCAACGGGTTGCTCAAGAAGGCTTATGAATTGTCTGTTCTCTGTGATGCCGAAGTTGCTCTTGTTGTCTTCTCAAGCCGTGGACGCCTTTATGAGTATGCAAACAACAGGTTCAAATTCTTTCAAACATCTTCCTCTCTGTCACTCTCATTTCATATATCATAACAATCTTCACACAACTATTTTAAAACATTTTCTTTTCTTTTGTTTTCTAGTGTTACACACACACACACACACACATATATATATATATATATATATATATATATATATATATATATATTCATTCCTTAAACAGGAGTCAGTATTTTCAGAAATTACTCTCTAAGTCTTCCCTGAGATATCTACCATTCTGTCTAGATCTTGTACTCGTTGCTCTTTTTCCCTGTTTAGAAGGGTGCAGATCTGTTTAAGCAATAGAAATAGAGACATTAAAGTGAAACTATATAAAGTAGCATATATATTCATATATATTTATATATATATATATATATATATATATATATATATATATATATATATATATCAGAAGAAGAGAAAGCTTTATTTAGGGTTACAAAGATTTGCAGGCGAGGGATCTTAGCTTCCTTGTGTATGTTCTGATTCAATGACCATGCTGTGATAAGCTTTACCAATCTCTCTCTCTCTCTCTTTCATTATTTATCTCTCTTGATTTCTCTCTCTACTTGTCAACCATCAAATCTTAAAAGGGTCTTCTGCACAAAGCTGTCACGCACTCAATGAAGCCTTCTTGTTTTTCTTGCTGTCGTGTCTAACTTTGACTCTTCCTTAATATCAGTACTTGTTCTACTTATTTGTCAATGTATAGTGATATAACACGAGCACCTCATCCAAATGGGAGCTAGGGTTTTCGACTTTTTCACTCTTTGGTCACACCTCAATCACTTCAATTCGTTTTCACGTATGAAAGAAGTTCGATTCTAATTACATGATCGCATTACATGGTTGTGCAAAAACTGCAAATCCAGGTTATCTTCCAACTAAATACCTTTTGGGGAGGAAAAGAGATCACTTATTCGCACGGTACATTTATATGTGATATCATTCATCTTGTGTTTTAGCATCTCTTTTTTTCTTTAACATCTTTGATTGTATATCTTTTTATTTATACAATTTCTTTTGGTAAATGCAGTTTCTCTTTTGAACATACCCTTTTTTATTTCCATACAATATCAAATAAGATATTAGGGTCTCCATTGGTTGTTATACGTACATTTTTAGTGTATAACGTTTTTCAATATCTTGAAAAGTCTGAATAAAGTTTTCATCATGAATTGGTTGTCGACAAAGTAAATGAATTTAAAGCAATAAGTATTTCTAGAGATTCGTGGAAGTCAGAATTTGTTTCCCATTTTAGTAAATTTTGTCCTTTACATAAATAGAGGAAAGTATTCTCTGGTTAGGGTTTTCCACCCCATATGGTGGTATTATCAATGTCCATCAGCAAGAGTATTGTCTACGGTTTTCCATCTTCATCTCCATTGATCTTTTATTTTCATCCTTATCTGTATTTCTAAAAGAATGTAGAATCTTTGAAAGAAGAACAAAAGGATTTAATGTGAAAGAGGTTACATATCAGAGTGATTATATATTATTCTGATTTCTTTACCCTAAATAGCTAAAAGTAACGTTATGATAACAGATTCTAAGAATGGCTAAAGGTTAATCACTTCTCTCTTTCCCATTTATTTGTATTGCTTTCATCTTTTTGTGGAATAAAGCTTAGCATTCCTCACGTCAATTCTATACCCAACTCTTTCCATTATGAGTTTTGGACTCTTCAATTAAAGGGAAAGGTAAACTTTCACCTACTGATGCAACCATCTACCTCTTCCTGCATATTCCGCATTATCTCTAACTATGGTTATACAAGTTAACCAGTTTGTGTTTGAACTTTAGTGGGATATGTTACACGTTTAATGGGATATTATAAGATTAAACCTTTTTCCAATTCGAGATCAGAGCTCTTTGACCTAAAAGTTTAATGTCAATAGAAGATGAGTTCATAATTTATTTGTAAAACACAGATAAATTAATCAACTTTTTATGCTTCTGTTTGGTGTATTGTTTGCAGTGTTAGAGGAACTATCGATAGGTACAAGAAAGCATGCGCTGCTTCCTCAAATGCAGAATCTGTCTCTGAAGCTAATACACAGGTAAATTTCATTAGTGAACAAATCAAAGAAAACTAAGAAAATGCTTTCTCTCTCTCTCTCTCTCTCTCTATATATATATATATATATATATATAGTTAGGGTAATTTTTGGTTCAAAAATTGTTTATTGTTTTAAAATATGGTAAGTTTTCTTTATACAAAATATTTATAACTTTCTATGGAGATTAGATATTCTAAAACTTAAATATTAACCCTTTATGTCAACAGTATCTCGGATTATATGATTAGGAACTTGTTAGATCTATATAAATCTTAGGATTTACAAAAATTGATATATTTAATAAAGAGTAATTTAAATAGTAAAAAAGATGACAAAAAGATACACGATTGAATAAAATGTACTACATAGTTTCTTAAAACAAAAACCAATTTAGAAACAAAATAGACAATCTCAGTATTTTCTTTTCTTTTCTTTCCTACAAGACCTTCTGCTTCTAGCAACAAACATGATTTGTGTTTGAATTTGGGATTTCTTTTTTGTGTGTGAATAATGTAGTCTTTGGTAAAAAGAATCTGTTTGAGTTTGGTGACTTAATTCTCATCATCTTGAGTGATAAATTCACTGTGTTCTTTGTTTCTCTTAAGAAAATTAACGATATTAACTATTAAGTGTTCTGGTTAAATCTTCTAAATTTTTTCTATCACCATGTTGTTATATATATATTGTAACCTCTTGACAAACATTACACTATATATGAATATCAGTTTTATCAGCAAGAATCATCCAAGTTAAAAAGACAAATCAGAGACATTCAGAATCTAAACAGGTCAGCTTCTTCTCTTGAAAAGTTTTCCAACAAGTCTCTCGCGAAAAGATCACCGGAATTTCTTGCTTAATTAATTCCAGGCACATCCTTGGTGAAGCTCTTAGTTCTCTAAGTCTGAAGGAATTAAAGAATCTTGAGAGTAGATTGGAGAAAGGTTTGAGCAGAGTCAGATCCAGAAAGGTATTATAAGAGAATTAAGCCACTAAACATAATTAGTAAAAAACTATAGCAACTTATAAAGACAATTTAAGTTAGTATCTTGAATAAAACTATATATGCATTATTTTTCTTCCAAGTTAGAATTCTCTGTATGTATATTCCTTTGAACTGACATACACTCAACTTCTTTCAGCATGAGACATTGTTTGCGGATATCGAATTCATGCAAAAGCGGGTACGTATACTCATCCTTCCTTCAATGCATGCTATATATGAGTTTCTGCTTTGCTTGCTTCATTATTTAGACATATACATATATATAGTATCTGAAGAAAATGAATATATACAACAATATTGAACATGATTGTGTAACTCTAGTGACAGGACCAAGAATATGAAACTGAAGCCGAATAATCCTGAAAACTAACTTAAAATTTGATAGATTAATACAAACTTTACCGAAATTATGTCTGATATTTGTACATGGTCGACCTCTTCTAACATATGCATGAAAAAACGCAGGAAATAGAGCTGCAAAACCACAATAATTTTCTGCGAGCTAAGGTCTCTCATCATTCTCCAAGACTTTTTCTCTTTGTATATATAGATAGATATAGATATAATGTAACTAAGAATACATGGTTGGTGTGATGATTGGTAGATAGCTGAACACGATAGAGAAGAAGAACAACAGCAACATATGACAGGAAATGTGTGCGAGTCCTTACCAGCTTCACAGTCATATGACAGGAATTTCTTCCCTGTAAACCTCATAGATTCCAGTCATCAATACTCACGTCAAGACCACACTGCTCTTCAACTTGTGTAAGCACATTATTCGTCTTCATCACAAGTTAATTGTTTTTTAATGCATTGATGCATCCATGATGAAATTTTTACACAGCAAGGTAAAGCAGCAATGAACATTTTGCCAATCTTTGTATAAGCTTTTTAATTCATGTCATCCATACACTCTATTATCAGAAAAATAAATCAGTAGTAAGTAATGTATTGTAAAGTCTTGTGTGTTGTTTTCTTTTCTTTTTTTCAGTCCTTTTATATATATATATATATATATATATATATATATATATATATATATATATATATATATATATATATATATATATATATATATATATATGTTATTATTATATTTAGATACCACTTAATAACCAATATATTAATATTTTTTAATTTTAATTTAAAGTTTAATATATATCATTAAAACTAGCTGTGAAGTGAATGTTTTCAGTCTCAAAGTATATACTTTTGTTATATTTACACACTTATTTTATCAAACAGCTCAATTATAATTTTACTTCAATTTTTTTCCTTTTCTTCTTTTCTTCTATTCCTCTCCTTTTTTTTCTCTTAAATCCCAAATTTGAGGGGCCTCTTTAGATTTTATTTTATTTTTTTATGACTTTAGGGTTTATTTACATAAATATTTATGAATATAATGAAATTAACATTTTCATAATATATAAGGCATAAACTAATTTATAGAACTTTTCTTATATAATTTTTATAAATTCTTATTTTTGAATTGATTATAAGAAATTCATTAAATAGAATCTGAATTAGAAATAATGAATATTTAGTTGTTGAATAATTTAACTTGTAAAATATTTTTTTAAATTAAGGATTGTTAGTTTTGAAATTATGTTTTATTTCCATATATAACTGGTCATTAAACCAGTCTCTAAAATTAATAGTCAAGTTAGTGACTATTAATTTTTTATAAACATTTTTTCGCGTTATGTGTAAACTGATTTCGATCTATAGAAAAATATTACATGTAATCTCTCCTACAAACCATATACATATCGATTTTTAGAAATGTGATAAACTCACTTACACAAAACTATAGTTTATAAGTAAAATTAATATTAATTTATATATTATAATTTAATCTTATTTTTGTTATTAAATTTGTATGTAATTGGTTTCCATGAATCTGATTATAGAAGTTGTGCATTATTTTCTAACACTTTCTCCCTTGATTTTGACCTTTGGATGCAGCTGATAACCCTATTTAAAATTATGGCATAGCCTTTCTATGATTTGGAAGTGGTGTGGGATACATATCCCTAAGTCTCCTGAAGGGTGCCCTTCGAATTTCCTCTGCTAAACTTCTTCCCATGAAAACTTTAAGAAATTAAAGCAAGAATCAGCATTTGTACTAATACATCATATGTTATATATATATATATATATATATATATATATATATATATATATATATATATATATATATATATATATATATATATATGATATTGTCTGTGTATCTTCCAATATGTATAATTTCCATACATTCAGTCCTACCATATTAATTTGTGTTGTATCTTTGGTTGGCCCTACTATATACTATAAATTTAATGAAAAAATTTGTGGACTGCACATAACTAATCAAATATCACGTGAAAGGGAAACAAAAAAATATCAAATTCTTTTTCCTTTATGTACATTGGGAAAACTAATTTTCGTAAATTGTACGAAAAAGTAGGGATGTGAAGAAATGTTATTTGTTTAATTTGTACAACTAAAAAAGGTTAAAAGATAAATTTGAATGTAACAAACAAGAAAAATTAATTTGACGCACTCTAAAAACAATACACTCACTTATCTTACAATTTAATTTAGTAATATAATAATGTGAATTTGAATTTTAAGTTAAAAAGTAAAGAAAATTTAATTAAAACATTATTGATTTGAATTGACAAGTGTTTTTTGTTTCACGGATGTCATCTTTCGTTTTTTGAATATATAAAGGCAAAAATAAAAATTGATGTAAAGTGTGAAGGGAGATGTAGATAGCATGGGCCGGAATGAATTTGACACCTAAGTATTACAGATTGGGCTTTATTTGGGTCTAATATTTTATCAAACCCAAAACTCTCTCACCCGTGAGACCAGCTCCGAAGTCAAAACACAAACTAAGGCAGAGTAATCCGAAAAGTGTGTTTTGTTCAAAAAGCAGCTATAACGAGATATTGTTTAGGAACAAGAATTAGTCATTTAAATTAATTATTTACCGTAAATTTGTAAATTTTACACTAAAAGAATTTTATAAAAGATCACTCATAAAATAAATATGTTGGGGGATTTTGTATGATGGCATTGGATCATATTCATTGAAACTCCGAAATAGTTGATCTTATAGGATTATCTTTATAACATCATTGAACCTGTATAAATCAACTTTAGGATTCAGTTGTATATGTTTCTAAAATATCATAAGATCATTAAAAAGATACTATATATGTAACGTAGTTATTTATAGTGTTAAAGAAAAAAAAAGGTTGAGAAAATGTTTGGTTATTATAATATAATTTCTTTATTTATATTTAATTAAACTTAAATATTGTATTTAAAGTTTAATTATTTTTTGAATACATAAATGTATCTTTTTTTTCTTTCATTTCTTTTAGTAATTTTTTTTTTACATTTTTAGTTCATCTATTATTATGATAAAAATATATGTACTTTAATACTTTAAAAAAACATATACTTATCATTCATTTTAATAATATAATAGTATATTAATACTTTAAATTAAAAAATTAGAAAATATAATTAAAACATACATATATTGAGTGTAAAGTGGTTGGTTTTTATTGATACTTAAAATATGGCTTGAATGTTGAAATGTAAAATGATTGATTGTGATACATTTTAAGGTTATCATGTTATATATTAATTTTATGTGTTATTAAAGTGAGAATTACTTGTTATTCTAATGGTTTGTCGAGTATTTACACCATTATCATATATTTTAATCCCTTTTAACGTTTAAATAGGATAAGATTCATCCTTTTCAGCTTTTCACAATTACGCTGGAAATAGATATATCTAAAATGGTTTAAAGATCAAGCCCAAATAATTAATGTAGAAAATATTTTTTTTAATAAAGTGTAAGGAATTTGAGAACCCTTGCTATAAACTTAAAAGCCAAGAAAGAAACTTAAAATCCAACAGGATACAAATGCTGTCTACTAAGACGATTAATATCATAATTTTATAAAGAAATTACATTTCATACTTAACTGCTGTAGCTTCTTCTGGCAGAGTATTTTCATGTATAGAATAATTAAGCTATTTGTATATGTATGGACGATTATATATATGCATGAATGCATGTTACAGGGACTGAAGGCAAAACCTTCTTCTCTCTTTTTTCATGCATTATTCATCATTAGAATTTTTCATCTCGTGAGACTTTTTTATTTTTTTCAGATTTTTCATAAAATTCTAATTTCTTATCTATATTTTTTTTTTTTAAATTACAGAAAAATATTAGTAAAAAAGTCCCACAACTATGAAAAGTTCTGATAATGATTATTGGTGGTATCTGAAGATGAACTTTGGATCTGTAATTTCTTCACTCTATAATGCTACATTTCCTAATAAACTTATGGGAGAAATTTACGTATCTATTCCATAAAGTTCGAACCTGAGGTAAACCAATTTCGAGCCAGGGCTTTGCTGGGCCATTGAAATGAACAACAGAAGCACCTTCAACTCTCTCTAAGCTATTGCTCATTTCTTCTTCTGATCGATACTCATAACCCAAATCAGTGACCAGCCATAATGAATCTATGGGCTGCACTTCACCCTCAAAAGCAATCAAAGCAGGTCCAACAACTCCAGGATTCCACAATGTCAACCCAGACTTCACGTTCTGCAACAAACCAAATCATATGCATGTAGTTTAATATCATAATCACAAAATTAACAGAACTAAACAGCACCCTTCATGATATAATGAATTTAATGAATATCTAAAGCACAATATTTCTTTCTCTCTCTCAAACATTTATGAATGCAATCATACATGAACGCCTCGTACAATACTTACAAGCTTCAACCAGTAATGATAAGTCTCAGTAATATCGGATCTCCTCCAAGCTTCAAGATCAAATATATTCACGCCAAAGAGCCATGCACACTTGTCACCATCAAAGTTGGATGATATGATAGGATGCGAAAAGTTCAAGAAGTTGACGTATTTGTTTCCACGGCAGCAGCTATTCTCACACCATGACTTGAACACGGAACCACTCACTTTGCCATTAAGATCTAGTTCCCACAAAAAAGATATGTCCTTCTGTACTACAACATCATCGTCCACCAGTACAACCTTGTTTAGATCTGGAAACAGCTGTGACGGACCACAAAAATCACGAAACATGTCAAGTTCTTACTAAGTCCTTAAGACAGCACAAAAACCTTGACACTGCTGCAATTACGGTCGCTGACATTTTTTAAAACCTTGACATTTTTTGCCTTGGTCCATAAAATTCACATTATGAAACAGTCATGAATAATCACTGAACATTTGTTTTGTTTTATCTCTAAAATCATAGGAAAGGTTTTATATTGAGGTAACAGTGATCTCATATCATTCCTTAATATATTGCAGATATTTGTGGTGGCAGACGCCACAAAACCCTTGAAACGCTGACACCATTTTCAAAATCCTCGATGTTAGGGCTAGCAAGAAAAAATAAGAAAGAAAAGATAAATAATTAGTTACCTCAGGGATATAGAGACGGAGTTGATTCAACGAGGAAAGGCTGCTTGGCATTAAAGCTTCTAAATATCTGTTATCCTCTTCATTGTGCTCAAGCTCCTTCTTTTTATAGTTGTTGTAGTAGTGCTTCCAAATTAAATCATTAGTTTCCAGCATCTCTGTGATACCATCATTCACTTCTTTAGACCAATCATATTGGTGTAAGCCCCTAACCTCAATAACTGCTGAATTAATAGAGTTGATGGCAAACCAGGTGTGCATCGGAGTATAAGTTTTCTTGTCGGTGACAACGTGAAAGACTAATCTTCCAGGGTTGGCTGAGTTTTCAAGGGTGGAAGCTACAACAACTGAAGCTGCAAGGACGTTGTCTGTTAGGAGAACTATGTGGTGAAGTGTAGGGTCAACAAGGCGAGAGACATGTAGAGGAGAAGGTAGACGAGATCTGGCCATGGCATTTACAGTGTATTCTTCAGCCAACTTCAGACAAAGACAGTGCAAACCTTTGGGAACTCCCTGCGACGCTATATACCAATTAAGTGACTCCTTCTTTCTAGCTGATTGCACCTCACGTTCCATCTCTGATAGCTACGTATACATATCAACATAATCAGTGACCTTTCTAAGTGTTATATTAGTTAAATTAGTAAGTATTTGTATAATTTTACTTGTTTTTAAAGTTCTCTGTCAAACGTACTTATAAGAATATGATTCCGCTTCCCAAATAATTTAAGACCTAGCATAGCTCAGATGGATTTTGCCATTCATAGTTGTAAACAACGTTGTGTTCAACACAACAGTAGCGGTACAGTACAAGCTGCATGGCAGTCCATAATTGAAGGAAGAATTACATATAGAATAATAGTTAATAAATGACAAATGTAAAAGCTAAAGACAATTTCTAAACACTGATTTTTGTCTCACCCCTAAGGTTTCTTAACCTATATTCGATATATCGAAAATTTTCAAAAGAGCTATGAACTCGATGTTTATATTATTTTTAGTCCATTGCAAACTACCTTCTGGTGGATCAAAAATTATGGAATAGTGAATGATACGTAGTTATCTTAAGAAGAAGTGGCTAAAATAAAGTGGATATTTGTGTACCGTGGCTTTGGTCTTGAAAGCAAATGCCTTAAGGTCTTGTTTGGACGCCAACACTTTGACAAGCTCGTTAAATGACTGTGTTCCTCCTTCATTTGCCTTATTACCATCATTTGCCTCTATTAGTGCTCTGGTCAGCTCTTCTCTCAGTTTCTTCATGCATGTATATACACACAGTATCATCGTAAAAACGGGAATGAAAGTCACGGGAATGTAAAATATGAGTTCTCATTACTTAATTATTTGTCCATGCATACATTTTTTTTTACTATAAAAATTTAAATGCATTATAAACTTCACTTATTTACAACATGTTATTATAAATAAAAGCATTCCTCTTCTTTTATCAAAGTGTTTAAGTTTTTCCAGTCAGCTTTATAAAATATTGAGATAGCAAAACTGTTTTATAAGGATGTAAAAAGCAAGTACTTATTTCATTATAACTATCTGGGTGATACTTTTAATATTTGAATTTACGTCTAATAACATACCACCTTAAAAATTAACACCGTAAAATTTAATTTTACGTTACAAAGAAATTATGAAGATTTGATATTTTATTTAATATTTTCTAAGCATGGCAATCTAAAAATAAAAAAAGAAGTTCTAAGGACAACAGAAATGGAAAAGTACATATTATTATCAAAATACATCTCTGAATCTTTGTAACCAAATTTCTGAAGTTTAATTTATTGAAATTTTGTATCAAACAATGGATTACAGTTGTTGTGTTGTGACCTATAATTATCATTTGAAGTCTCTCTTCCAATATCTTATCTTGCCTTATTAATTTTAATTAATGTCATTACCATATTTGAAAACGCCCCGCGAATGCCTATGGCGGAGATTCTGAATCTTTCACGTTCTTGTTTATAGTGCTCGTATTAAAATCCAATACTAACATGTTATAATGTTTACTCTTCCTTCAATATAATTAGACTTCAATATAACATTAACTAAATAATTCACACACTTAATTATATATATGTATCTATATTAATAAAATAATATAGCAAAAGTAATTATTCAAATCATATTAGGAATTATTCATGACTGCACATTTTAATAAATACGAAAGTTAAAAACTTGAAGAAAATAACAAATATATATTTTAGTATCCTGATGATTTCATAAAAATAAAACATAAAATATTAATTTCAACATTATCCAGCTCACCCTAAAACGAATTAGTGATAATAATTTATTAAAATAGGTTATTCAAACAATACGTGTTTATCGAAATAGTGATACGATACAAAAAGTCCATCAGAAAGGATTAAAAATATAGATTGGCTCTACCAGATTGTCGTCACCTCCGCCGAAAAATGTCGATCCCACGCAATCTGTGACAATTACAATGGTCACAAATGTGAGCTCATTTTAAAGATGATTTTATCATTAATCGTTCAAGGTTTTTTTTTTTTTTTTTGTCGTTGAAAGATAGAAGAATAGAGGGAGGAGACTTTGAAAACTGTGTGCGTCAACTTTCGTTTTATATAAACTGATAAAAATAATACATAATATGATACATTTATAAAGTAGATTGTAATTAATTTGATTCCAATCGAATACTTTTTGGTATTTTGGAAATTAGAAATGGTAAGACATTATGACCTAAAATATAAAAATCAATTATTGATTTAGATTTAATACTGATTAAGAATTATTACACATTAATAATTTACAATATTATTAATAGTTAAAAGATAAATCTAAATTGCACGTAATATTACAATGATTATATTCTTTCATTAAAATTAGAGTTTTACCTGACTGACATATATTAACCTTTAAAATCAATTTTTATTCTTTCTTATTGAGGAATAGTACCAAAAGCATTTATAACGCTACTCCAAAATATTAAAGATATCCATATACATGAAACTTAAACTATTATTTTCACTTTTTTTAGTAAAAGAAACATAACATTTTAAAATGCAAAACGTATTTAAATAATACTATCATTTGAAAATATAATAACTGATTTAAAGTTTCGACATTTTTAATTTTTACATTTTCGTATTTAAACTGTGTACAAAATCTTTTTTTTATCTAATTAAATTGAAACAAAAAATGTGAATGCATGTGTTTAAAAGCTCCAATTATACAAAACATATTCAATGCATTAAAAAATATACTTCTCATTAAATAATTCATTTAAAAAAGTTTCCAAATAATATTATTAAAGAAATCATCAACAGAATTTTAAAAATGGTAAATTAAAAACATTATGTTTGACGAAGAGGAGAAATGGAGAAGAAAAATAAAATAGTAAGTTTTTGCATTTATTATCTTGAAAATAAGTTGAAAGAAGAGGTCTTCTCCATCATCATATGGTGCGGTAGGTCGTTACAGATTCGGTGGGACTTTTTTCAACACTCAAATTCATATGTACTTTACTTGTCCCACAATTAGGTTAACCGTAAAAAAAAAAGCAGATATAATTCAAAATTATGAGCGAAAATTGAAAAGGAGTCGGAAATTTACCAAAGGTGGAGCACGCCGCAGAAGATTCCACCACCAAAACAGCTACTCTCACAAAACCCAGCAGCAACACAATTCCGAGAGCCACCACCGTCCGGTAGGAAACCCGGCGACCGACGATGGTGTCGGCAGGAGCAGATGTCTTTGCGGCGGATTTGGTAACAGCGACAACTCTTTTTATCTCCTTCGCAGATACATAGAACTTCATCTTCCGAATTCCATTCGTCTCTACCTAACTTTTTTCTTAGTCCTCCAATATCAAATCAGCACCAGATCTGAGCCACTTACACTCACAAGGAGATGTGCGTGTTGCATTCGCATGATTTCAGGGTTTCGATCGTTTTTTCTGTGAGGACGACGAAAAGAGGATATTGAATCGAATCGAATAGAAATGAAATGAGGTTGAGTTCTTAGGGCGATGAGAGAATAGTTGTAGTTGCAGACAAAAGAGCTAGAAAGCGAGTGGAAAAATGCGAAAATCAAAGTCGCGGGAAATGATTATATTGCAGAGACAAGTTGGTGTTTGAGGGGATTTACAAACTCACTTTTGCCACTGCTTTTCTCCTTATTTACTATTTTGACACTCATTCACCGACACCTCTATTACGTGCTGTGGCCACGAATTCTTTCTTTCAAATCTTCTTCCTATTACCACTATTTTCATTTTCTGTATTTCTCGATTAATAAATTATTATATTTTTATTTTATAATAATTCCTCTTATTTTCCATGTAATAAATGATAGTACGATGCCAAAAACTATTTACTAACTTCAATTAAATTTAACCATTTTCTTGTTACAAGAAACTCCCGAATCCTTAGATTAATTTGCAAATATTCAATAAAAAATCAATATTTTTTATTTAGATTATAATTTATTCGCTTACAATTTTCATTAAAATTTCCAAATGATACAGTAAGCTAAATGTAAACTTGTAATACTGTATTTTGGAAATCCAATGAATAGTGACAAATAAGTACTGTCACTGTACCACTTTAACTTCTTTATCATTTTCGAAACTAATGTTGACAGGTCGGTGATTCTATCTGAAAGCTCCACGTGTTGTTCCATTTTTCAATGTAGAATTGTGCTCTTGTAAATCATGGCAGTATTATTGAATTGTATGAGCGGACTGCAATAACGCGCATGATTGAATAAGGGTTGAAAATGATCATAAGCAAAATTTAAGTGCTAAATATTTTTATTTTATTTTAGAATAATTATTAGTTATTACTAAAAGATTAATACAGTAAATAAATGTAGGACATTTCCATAAATTACGAAGGTTTTAAACTACAAATTTTAATATTTTTTTCATAAGTAATACCTATCTTAGAAAAAGTAGCCAAATTTATATTCAGAAAATATAATATATATTTATAATAGTAAACAACATTTTAAATTTCTGGTATGTAAAGAAATATTTTAAACTAGTTGGAAATTTTATAATTAATTGAAGTTGCTAATTGACTGTCAAGAGCTGGACAACTTGGCATGGATCTTATCAATGTTCTAGTAATTAACAATTGAGTTTTGGATGGAGATATGAGAAGGAAGGTACCCCTTAGTGGTTTAATTATGATTAAATTAGTAATACTTAAATAACAGTGAACAAAAATAAAATAATATCTATAATTTGTAATATTTAAGAATAATTCATAATACTTGAATTTAATAACACATAATGACATTTATTTCCACATATAACTAATATAATATCGGATTAGAATTGTTTCAATCATTGTGATTTTGTGTTTTTAATTTTAAGAAAATTATATAGAAAGGTTTTTTTGGGTAAACAGGTCCAAACAATATTAGCCAACTAATTAATTATAAAATTAGTTTTATGACAGTTTTTCTGTAAAACGATGAGTAAATGAACTGGTTTGATAATGAGTTTCTGTTTGAATCAGTCTAATCCGACTATTTATTTTTTAATATATATATATAATAATAATAATAATACAAAAACGTGATTATTTCGTTTTGTTTAAACATTCTTAAAACTATCCTTTAAGGTAGTACTGTTTTCATCTTTTCACATATAAAACTATTTAAAAAATCCGAAATTTATAAAACTGTACAGGATAAATTAATGCATTAAAATTAAAAACATAAATAAGGTTGATAAAACAAGCCTAACTTAAGGAATTAATCACATGATTCAAAGTCTGATTTAAAAAATAATTAACTAAATAAAAATTAGCTAATAACGAGTTGATTTCTTTACTCTTTATACATTAATTGAGAGTTTCACGAGAAAAATTGCAGACAAAATTGTTGTGCATTTGCAGGCATTATGGCAGAAAGGAGAAAACAAAACTTACAAACTGAGATTGAAAGAGAAGAATAACAGACAGAGCGCTATGAGAAGATAGATAAAAAATATTTTGATTAATGTGAAAAAAAACAATACAAAGATATAGACATTAATGTCTATTTATACAGAGGAAAAGAGAAAAACAGAAAAGAATAAACAGTTACACATAACAATAAGTAATTGGTCAGAGAAGCGATGATGGTCAGTTGGAATGAGGAACCGAGTGGTGAAAGATGGAACCGAGCAGTGGGGATGAAGAGCCGAGTGGTGAAAGATGAAACCGAACAGTAATGAAGAACCGAGTGGTGGAAGATGGAACCAAGCGGTGATGAAGAATGGAGTGGTGGAAGGTGAGGCCGAGCAGTGATGAAGAATCGAGTGGTGGAAGATGGAATCGAACGGTGATGAATGAAGAGCAAGTGGTGAAAGACGGAAGCATGAATGAGACCGAGCAGTAGTAAGTATGATGGAGACCGAACGATCAATAATTAAGTTGAGACCGAACGGTAATGAGTATGATGGAGACCGAACCATCGATAATTAAGTTTTTGAATTCTAAAAGAGTTTATCTTCTATAGTAAACAAATGTCGAATTGATAGAATTGTTTATAGTTATTTTTTAAAGTGCTTGTTATTTTGTAGTGTTTTAATCAATTTCATAATAATGTTAGACTTTTGTCTGCTTTTATCAATCTTTATTTATTTTAATTATACATGTTATGAATGTAGGAGACACAAACAAAATTGTTTCAAATAGTATTTAAATTTTTAAATAAATAATAATGTTATAAACAAGTTGTAGTCTTTTTAATGTCAATTAGATGAAAATATTAATCTATAAACCTAACCTAGAGTAAGGTTAAACAATATAAATATATATATATATATATATATATATATATATATATATATATATATATATATTTATATATAAAATAGACTGGAATATGAAATAATTTTAACTTAGGATGAGACCAAACTGGCCAAACATAACATCAATTTTATGGGCACCTCTCATACCTATATTTTATCTAATTATAGTAATATTGATCTAAGTTAATGATGATTTGCGTGTGAAATATCAGTATCTTGTTATTGAACGCAAACTTAGAAAACAAATAGTGACTGTAGGTTAGATCTTACTACACTGGGGTTTTATCCCAACCAAAAAAATTATTACTAGTAATGCGTGTTTAGCTAAATTTTGAAAAAACGTAGAGTTCTAAAACTTACGGTAAGTGGTAGTGGTTGTATACTTAAAAAACTAGATAGTGCTGCAAAATCAACCCAAATATAACACTGCATTTTGTAATATGTAAAAACAAGAGGAAGAAAAACAAATGTACATAAAAAAAAAAGCGTGCTATTCTTTTTTGCGCGTGATTTATCTTCTTCCTTTTTTTTAATGTTTTAATTACAATAAACAACAAATAAAGTTATATAAAATAAAAATGAAGGTTATTCTATATATGTAGAATTAGGTATATGGTTTGAGTTAAAAGATGGTTCATTTTATCTGCAAAAAGGTTGTGATTGACTGAAATGCTAGTTCATTTAAAAACAAATCTATTTTATCTATTTTATTTAATTTGTTTAACATGAGAGTTTACGATTCGGGTATGTGGTTTACTTTTGGTAGAAATATAAGATAAAGTTAAAAGTTTTATATTAAGTAAACGTCAAAAAGTTAATTAATATATAAAAATAAATACATTTTCTTATATAAATAATTCATACCTTATAAGTGATAAATCTTCTAATTTATTCTAATAAAAAATTTCAACTTTATATCAAACTTGATGGTTTATCTTAAATGATAGTATGTCTCAATAAAAAAAAATTCCAAATCCTTACCGATTCATGCAACAATTACTTGTTTCAAATATTTAATGTGTGACTGAGATTACTGAATATTTGGATAATTACTACTTGGACTTCATAACATAGGGAGTGATTTGAATATTTATATTTTTTTTTATGTGGAAGATAAGGATATTGAGTAATTTGTGTTGGAGTCTTTTTTTTCTTGTCTTTCTCAATTAATTAGTATATTTTTTAAAAAATATGAATTGAATGTATGACTTGATGTAGTTTATTTTACCCAACTAATGTATTAGATATAAATTTAAGTTTTGGAAATCAGTATATATTTATTTAGTAGGTTAAACAAAAAATTAAGTGTGCTAAGTTTATGTTTGAGACCTAATTTATGTTATCTTTCAATTTAAATAAGGCTATATAATTCCCTCTTTCACTCTACCCAAAACAATATATCAATGTGAGAAGAAATGGGTTAAAAAATATTACTTCTGACACGTGGGCTTGTGATTTAGAGAATTCAAACCAAATTTTTTGGTTCATGAAAAAGTAAATAAAAAAAATACAACTAAATTTTAGTTTTGCTCAATCTTCTATTTTGACTGCTTTTTTATTATTCTCAAAACTTCCAAAACTTAGAATATAACAAAATTATTCTCAAAACATACAATATTTAATTTTTAAAATTCAAAGTATGAAAATAGTTTCGAGTTTAGTTATGTTAGGTGGATCATGGTGGATTGAGGTTTCAGAGATGAACACATTACACTACAAAAATAATGTGATGTAACAGCACTAGTAGGATAAAGCGAAAAGACACCGGTTAGATTTGGTTATAGGCTTCGGTTTTACAATCGAAGCATATGTGAGCGAGGTAAAAAAGTCAAACTTCATGACTCGGTTAAGGACCGAAATAAAACGAGATAAAAATATGTCTCGATTCTCTAAGAACCGAGGCAGTATGGTGTTTTTTTTTTTTCAGATTTAGGACTCAATTTATCATACCAAACAGAACTTTCCAGCTAAAGAATGTAACACAATCGAAAGAAAACCATACACAAATCAATCAAGAAACAACACATAATATTAAAACAATGTTAAACCATTGATTGAACAATCTAAAACAATCAAAAGAAAACCATACAGGAATCAAACAAGAAACCATAAACAATATTACAATAATGTTAAACCATTGATTGAATAGAGTTTGACAAGAAAAACCTAAAACTAATGAGAAGTTTAACGGTGACTCGCGGCTGCAAACGCTACTGTCTAGGGCGGCGGCGACATTCGAAGGGTGAGAGGGTAGCAGACGACGGAGGGCTCCGATCTGGAGCGGTGGATCTGGAGCGGCGGATCTGGATCTGGAGCGGTGGATCTCGCCGATCTGCATCTGGAGCGGCGGATCTGCATCTGGAGCGGTGGATCTGCATCTGGAGCGGCGGATCTGCATCTGGAACGGCGGATCTGCATCTAGAGCGGCGGATCTGCATCTGGAGCGGCTTGGCCTTTTCTATTTTCGGCGAAGGCAGCAGTGCGGAAGAAGAAACGGCCGAGGCAACAACGACGGAGGCTGAGCGACGACGAAAGAGTGGAGTCGTTGGAGGAAGCACCACAGGCAGCAGCGGCGAGGCGGAGAGCAGGAGGAAGGAGAAGCACTGGCACACGGAGAGCAGTTAGAAGGAGAAGCACGTGGAGAGCAGAGGAAGGAGAAGCACGCGTAGAGGAAAAATAGGAGAGTAATGGAATGAGAAGCGCATATTAGGTTAAGTCTGAATAAAGTGGAGAGATATAGGCATCGGTTGCCTAGTCACCCGAGGCAATAGGGCCTTTTTTCTGAATTGGGTAATGGTATATGCATCGTGTCTTGAATTAACCGGTGCCATATCATTATTCTACCTCAGCTCTTAGATTAACCGGTGTATATAATCTTATACGCTTCGGTTATCACATAACCGAAGCCGATATATCGAATTAAAAACTGCATTTTTTTCTAGTGTAGGAGTTTATTTCTGGCGGTTTTAAAAATCTCTTGAAAATTCTAGCAATTTTATTAAAAACTCCAGATAAATTAAAAATATTTTTTTTATTAAAAAATTTTTAGACGGTTCAAATAGAAACTTCCTGGTGAGGTGAAAAAACCTTTTGTTTCCCCCTCATTTTTCCCGTTTATGTTTTCCATCTGACTTTCTTCTTTCTATTTATTCATCTTCTCTTAAAAAAGAGCCATTTGATCTTCTTCTCCTTCACGACTTTGTAACCAACAGAGAAGGCTAACCATCACATTTCTGACCTCACTGGCACCGTTCCGTGGAGGTTTTGCTCTCTTAGTTTCTTTTTTCCAAATTGTTTTTCATCTAACAATTTACTTTGCAGTCTCTCTCTCAATCCTATCTCTAATCCTAACACCCAACCTTCCAATCTTCCTTTCAATCCTTCATCTCTCAGGTATTTCCCTATTCCAAAACCCTAGTTCAATTTATCCACTCGATTTTCATAATATTATGTTTCAAGTTCTGATTTAATTGATTATGTGATTCGCCGATAATGGGAGAAACCAAGGACGAAGCATGCGAGGAAGAGCTTATTAACTACAAGGAGGAAAAAGACAAGGCTCCCAGAGCTAAAGTCAACAACGAATGAAATTAAGAAGAAGACAAATGAAGAATAGCAAGATTTTAATTTTTAATTTTTATCATTGTTATTCAGTGCACTAGTAAAACAAAGGGATTAGAAAGCACCATATAGGCTTCGGTTTTACAGAAATCGAAGTGTATAGATCTATATGCCTCGGCTGCCCCGACACCGATGCCTAAAGCCTGCTACTGCCTCGGTTCTAAGCTAAACCGAGGCATAAAACTCTGCTCCATACCTGCTCCGCTTGCCCAGATGGGACTGCTCTGCTTGCTAGCTGTTCTGATGTACAGCTACTGCTTCGGTTGTACTCAGAACCAAAGCATAAAATGCCTGCAATTCGCATTTCAACACTGACCGAGGTGATGATGCAACTTTTTTTTATTTTTGTCAACTCTTTGCGCCTCGGTTACATTGCTGACCGAGGTAGTAACGTTTGCATGCCTCGGGTGTTGGAAGACCGATGCCTTTTCACGTAATTCTGTCTGGTGTTTACGCCTCAGTTTGGTTGTTGACGGAGGTCGTAAGGTGTTTATGCCTCAGTTAAGTAGAGAACCGAGGCAGTAAGCTATTTAAATTGCTCCGCAAAACAGAACCACTCTCCTGTTCATCTTCTTCTTAGCGCGAAATAGAAAAACCCTTTCCATCGACGTTTGCTTCCATCACGTTTGCTCCCATCGCCAGTGACCGCCGTTTGTCGTCGTCGTCTCGTCCTCTCCTTGTGGTCACCACCGCTAAGTGCTTTGGTCGTTTCCTCTACAACGTTTGGAGCGCGCCTTTGCTTCCATCTCTGTCGCCGGTGCTTCTCAGTTCTGGGTTCGCTGCTGCCTCTGCCTCCATTTGTCGCGGCTACCTCCATTTTCTGTCTCGCCAAGCTTGTTGCCACGCTCCCAGGTACTTGAGGGTGCTAAAAGTTTCTCCATCTTCATTTGAACCACTGGACCTCGGTGCGGATCAACGGCGAGTAGAGGGCTTGAACCACTGGACCCCGGTGCGGATCGAGGAACGAGGCTTGAACCACTGGACTCCGGTGCGGATCGGCGGCGAGTAGAGGGCTTGAACCACTGGACCATGGTGCAGATCGAGGAACGAAGCTTGAACCACTAGACCCCGGTGCGGATCGGCGGCGAGCAAAGGAAACTGGTGTTGGTGGTGACGGTGGCGAGGGTCTTGTCCTCCTGCTGATAATTTTTTGGGTTTTCTTAGATTCAGATTCAGCCTCAGAAATTGAATCTCACTGATTGACGGTGGCGAGTTCTAAAATCTGAAAAAAAGAACACGTTACTGCCTCGGTTCTCTAAAAACCGAGACATAATCCTATCTTGTTTTATTTCGGTGTGTGATCGAGGCATATAACCTAATTTTTTTACCTCGGTCGTATATGTCTCGGTTGCAAAATCGATGCCTATAAACAAAAATAACCGGTGTCTTTTCTTCTTTTTGTACTAGTGGTGGTATTTTTATTTTAATTTTTAGGATTAGACATGTTATTTAAGTTGTATGTTTAACATTTATAGTTTACTTTGTATAATAATAATTAATTTTTGATTTTAGATTATTCTAGTTTTTTATTAAATAGTTAAATTATTTTGATTTATTATTAAAAATTTTTCATGTTAATTAAATCATTAAAATCATAAAAAATTAAATTATTTGTATTACCGGGTTCTAAAAACTGCAGTAACATAAATCTATAAATTACCGGCGGTTTTGTATAACCTTTACAAGTACTGGCGGTTTTTGTGAAAACCTTCGTAAATAGCGACGGTTTTGAAAAAAACCTCCGCTAAAACCGATGGAAATCTTTGTGACAGTGGTTTTTCCAATGCAGGAAATGTATTTATCAGTGGTTAAAACCGCCAATAATACAGAAAAAAAAACCCTCATAAAATTGGTTATTTTTGTAGTGTTAAGTGATTAAGATTATGTAGTTAAGAATAATTTATGATGAATGTGATTTATTTACTTTGAATTTATTTTATTACATTAGGTTAAAAAATCAAAATGATGCCAAAATTTTAGTAGAATCGTTCATGATTTTATTTTTTTGCAAATTTTATTTTACTTTAACAGATTTATTAGAAAACACCTCTCTACTTGCTGCAATTTAATAAATCGTCTTAAATATTTATATCGTTTAAATTGTGATACATATGGGAAAATAATTATAAAAAAATTGATTTTATAGAAATAAGTAAGTTATTATTAAGTGAAAAAACTAGCATTGTGCTCGTATAAGGTGATTTTACTGTTGATAAAAACCGTGTGAGATCTGTGTAGTTCATTTCAGCATATGTGTGAGGATGGAGCAACGAAGAATTGAAGGATACCATGTTTTTGGGTCACCCGCGAAAGGTTTGGATTTTGAGTGATTTATGTCAAAATGTCACGTTTGTCTTCTATTATTTCTAAAATGACCAAGGGTATTTGGTTCCAACGTCACGTATTTGGTTCTATTACAAGAGTATTCGATTCTAGTTGCACCGGTTCGGTTTTACACGGTTCCAAGCAATTATAACAAGAATAAAGTATTTTGATAATCTTTAATTTTTATCGATTAAATTATTATTATTTATTTGTTTCATCAGTCAAATCTTATATTAAATTTTACAAATTTTATTTTCAAATTCATTCTCACTCATCTCCAAATTTTTTAAAAAATCAATAATTAATTTATTCACAAATTCATCTATTCTTTTCTTCAAATCCATTATATAATATGAACACAAAAAAGAAAATAAAATAAGAGATGTTTTTTAACGAGACAAAAAGCTAATTATAGTTATATGTGAAGTAATTGAAACAATGTATAACAATCTCCACCAACTCTAAGGTTGTGTTCGCATCGGCAGATTGTATTATTCAAGAGGAAAGACTAGGACGGATTTGTGAGATAACTGCGTTCATTTCAGTCAATACACGAAGATGAATTTACGTGGATTTGTGGGATATGCACATTTTCATCACCCCGCTGATACATTCAGATTTGCAGTGATTTTGATTGAAATCTCAATTTAAAATACCACATAAAAATGCAAGCAGATCAATTCCGAAAGCTCAAGATGATGGCCAGGAGGAGGTTGGTATATGGTGATTCGAGGTTGATGGTTGTTATCATGTTAAAGATGAAGATGAAGAGTTGTTGAAAATGAAGAAGATAAAAAAAAAAGAAAACTTGAAGAAGGAGTTGAAGAAGAATTGTATTCAGTTTTGAGGGTGTTAGTTTGTGTTCCCATTTTTTAGCATTCAGTTTCAGTAAATAGAACAAATGCAACTGATAATACTTATATTTGGTTTCCGCAAGTATTCGGTTCCATTAAACTCCTTAATCGATTCTCATGGTAATTTATTCAATTCCAACCTCTGCACGCTTTCCTCCACTTGTTGACGTGTGTCCATGCAACAACCCAACTTTTCTCCATTTCCTTCTTATTTCTACTCTTAAAAACAACTTTTTACTTTATTTCTCTTTTACATCCATCTAATACTTTATTTCTCTTTTACTTCCATCATATGTATATTTTTTCAATGTATATTTTACTTCAAATAATAATAATAATACAATTTTTCATGTTAAAAATTAATTTTTATTTTTTCTCATTTTATAATAATTTTTACAATTATATATAATACTAATAATTATCATTTTATATTATTTATACTACTAAAAATACTTTAATAATATTCAAATTTTATCAATTAAATTATTTTTTTTATCTCAATCAAATTTTACACTAATTTTTATAAATTTTATTTCTAAATTCACTTACACTTTTTACTAGTATAATTTTCCCATAAATTCATTTTTCAAAAGGAAAACAGCCTGAAGTGTAAAGGTAAAGAAACTCTTAAACTTACTTAACTTGTGTTTCTGAGTGATATGATAGCTAAGCATTGATGTAATATTTGCGTCAAATTGCGTACATCATATTAACACTTCTCCAATTGGTAGGTTGAGTAAGTACTTTCAGTATCTTATTAATTCTTTACTTAAAATAATTTAATGCCTTATAAATATTTTTTCTCTATTTCATATTTTTGGACCACTGAGGTTGTTATGAAAACTCTCTACCATAATGAAACACCACCATAGTCAAGATCATCGCACAAAGTTAAAAAGCATTTTCTCACTTTCTCCTGTTCAATATGAATTAGAGTAACAATTATTTAATCTGAAAAAAAAATTATTATTTAATACTCTTTTCATTATTTATTTAAAAATATTTGAGTATTTTAAAATTTACGGTATTTTCATGATATTCACAAATATTTTAAAAAATATATTTTACAAAATTTTAAAATAAAATATAAATAAAATAACTTAAAAATATAAAATATAAATTAAATTAAATATAAATATAAATTTAATTTTAATTAAATCTAACCTAATAAAATATAAATTAATTTTAATTTTAATTAAATTTAACTTAATAAAATAAAATTTTAATTTTAATTTTAATTTTTTAATAATAAATATCTGTCATGCAAATATTATAATAATACATATATTCGATTCGTTTATAAATAAAGATTAAAATAATCATATACTCGATTGGTTTATAAATAAAGATTAAAAGAGTCATTATTCATACATAATAAATATTTATAAATATCAATTATATTTATAAACATAAATATTTTTATATTCTTAATCAAAATCATTGTATGCATTTGATTTTTACATGTCTGGATCAATAATCACACATATAATTATGATGAATATGAAAATTCATCACTACTAAGATAACATTATTATTTATCATGGACACGATTGATTTGACGAGTACAATGGATGTTATATATATATTATGTAAAAGAAAAAGAAAACAGTCAATTCACAATAAATTTTTAAGAATTTTTATTTTATATCACTTACGTTGACAACTTACTTTAACGAATATTTTAGTCATTAAAAAAAATTAATTTTTATATTTATAAAATAAGGGAAATTTTGAAAGATAAAATAATGAAGATAAACTGTGTATAAAAATATGTTGGGTGGCAAAATAGTAGTATCCAGTTTATAAAATAAGCAGAAATTTCTTATTTGTTTTAGTACTGTGTAATAGATGTGGCTCATATCAGAAAAAAAAATAGAGAAAGAAGGAAGAAAATTGAGCTTATTTTTAATGAATGAAAACTTTAAACTCGATCTTAAAATTTTCAGACTTTTAAGCTTATTAACGAGATAGTTAATACACATTAGAAGTCTTGATTTTTTCCGTAAAGATATAAGTTAGTCAATTAGTTTAGTTTACTAAGTTTATTTTTTAATAAATTATTGCTTCTAAAAGTATGTAAATGTTTCTTTTAAGTTTTAATAGATTAATAAATGATTTTTACTAGATGAACTAACATGAATATTACTTTTTTTATATGTTAAATTATTTGATTGAAGTTTAATCTGTAAATATTTATGATTTAAGGTATAATCTTATTATGTATTTTCATATTTCAAATAACATATAGAAAATTGTAATATTTTGTAGTCTGTTTTGACATATATCTACTTGTAGACTGATGAGCTATCGTTGTCTGTGGCTTCATCTGATGATGTTATATTACGTCACCATTTCAATGATTTGTCAGGCATTATTTATTGGCTGAGAAATTTCATTTTATACAATTTATTTATAAAATAAGATAGATATTTAAATAGTTGTAGTAATTTTTTTAAAATAATATTACTATTTTTAGATTTTTGTGAGTAAATAAATAGTGGAAGTAGTTCACTCTGCCTATGGAACTAGTATTCTGTCTCAAGAATGAGAATGTAATTGGAAGGAAGAATAAAAAATGGAAATGGCTTTTCATAGTTTGAGAAAAAAGAAAAATATGAAAAGGAGGAACGTGATGGAGGACAGAAAGTCAAAAGGCAAAATTTGTGGAGTAAAGGATGCACATGATTGAGGATTTTTCGTCTTTGGTTATTCTCTTAAGTAAGCATAGAACATGCCACTTTCCGCTGGGCCACCGCTGGCCCACTAAACGGTTAAGTAGTCTATGTCTCCATACTCCACTACATTTCTATCTTGAGAGATGCTCCCTTCATCTCCATTCAATACTCCCTGCACCTTCCCATGACCAAATTGCCCCGTAGTAAACTTTTATCAACAACATTAATCTACTTTTATTAATTAGTATTCTTCTCTCCTTTATAACAAATGCACCCCCACATACCAGTAAACTGTGCACACGGAAATCATTCATGCTTTTCTTCTTCTCCTTCCGAGATAGATTGTGGTGGTGGGGTAAGTGTGCGTGGTGTGAGTCGGTGTGGTGGTGGGCTGTGCTGGAACGTTGGCTGGCAAGGAACCGCGGTGGTGGGTTATGCTGGAACGTTTAAGGTGATGGTGGTTATCGGAGCAGCAGGAGGAGCTTCGTCTCAGGTGCGGATGTCAATCCTTCAACGGAGGTGATGATCCGTCGACATCTGTTTCAGTGCCAAACGGATGTGCGACATTCGTTCTGGCGCTCCGGTCATCCCCTCCACAGAAACGGAACAGCAAAATACCAGAATAAGAAAACTAACCTCCAGCAGCTTTCTCCACCCACTAACGCACCGCCCACAAACCACCGCCTACCACCACCTCCACACCACCGCAACAGGAACACCCACACCACCGCACCACCAACGGCTCTCCGACGGCATCAAACGGATCTCAAAAAGGATGTGGGAAGAGAGGGAGTTGACGGAAGTCGGACATCCGTCGAAGGCAAACGGATGTCCCACATCCGTTTTGGCCTTTCGTGGACATTGTTCAGCGCGACAAAGCAGAAAGCACCAGCGTAAACGGAAAACAAACCTGGACGCCGCAGATCCGCTCCTCCACCCAAATGAACGGCCTCCTCTGCCCAACGGCTACTCCACAAACGGTCCTCCGGAAAATGAAAAAGAAAGAAAGGGCCTCCTGAAAATGAAGAAGAAAGAAAGGGAGGAGGAGAAGTGAAAGCTTGACGGAAGAGAGAATGGTAAACGGAAATGGAAGGAGAAGAGGCTTGACGGAAGAGAGATTGGTAAACGAAAATGGAAGAGGTGCAGGAGTAAATCAGAGGTTTTAAATAAATTAAAATATTAAAATAGTAAAAGTAAATAAAAGTAAAAAATTTTAACCTGAGAATATAATTGGAATTAAAGAAAATTGGGGAGGTGGAGGAAGAGAGTTGTGGTGGTGGAGGGAGCAACACCCTTTTATCTTTTATCGATTAATACTTCTTTTGGTTCCTGAAAAAAGGATGGTTCAAATTGATCATACTTTTTTTAAAAAGTTCAAAACGATCCTAACTTGTGAAAAATCGGGTTAAGTTAATCATTTTTTTGTTACGGCGTCAAATTTTTAATGGTGTAGATGCCTTCTAGACTGGACAAAACATAACGAGGTGTTCACTTTTTGTGATTGCGTGACACTATGAGGGTGAATGAGGTGTAAAATAAAAAATTGGACAAAAAAAATATATTGCGTGACAATGTACTGTGACAAGTTAAAAAAAGAGGGGTTAGGGTTACAATGAAATTGCGATTTGGGATTAAACATTATGGTGATCACGGGTAAACACTGATCTCCCTCAGAAAGCGCTTTTGGTTAGAGAATTTGCTCGCTTGATGTCAGAAATCAAATTCAAAAACTCTATGCGTGAAAAGAAGTGGCCAACAATTAGTAGGAAAACCCAACTGGTATTGGATGTTGTTAAGGGTTCCATTCAGAGGGGTTTTGAGACTCTTTAGATTCAGGAGTAAACAACTCTCCACTCAATTTGCTTCTTTGTCTTGCTGAAGTCAGATTCTTTCTTCTGCTCACTTATTTGAGAAGTGAAGGAGTTTAATTTTTGTGTCAAAAAAAAGTGGTCAAGAAACTTTTTATGGTAAACCAATGGTTGGGATAACTATTCCTTAGTATTCATCTTCAAATAACTAGTTAGGTTATTTTCAGTGCCAATGGACCAAACACAACCATCACAAACACTACCAAGTACCCAATCCCCTCTATCATCACAACCACCAAGTCTCCAATCACCACCACCATGGGACGAACGCGAAGATCCTTTGCCCCATCTATTGGAACACGAAGAACACCTTTGGGAAGAAGCCATTCCTATCTCGTTAGAAACACTTTCCTCACCTCAAAGACCAAGTTCGACGAACCCAAACTCTAACCCCTCTTTTTTTAACCTCAGTCATAAAATTACCACGTAATCTATTTTTTTTTTCACAATTTTAACCTCACAACGCCACACAATCACATAAACTGGACACGTCATTATGTTTTGTCCAGGGGGTAGTTGCGCCGTTACATTTTTTACTCTGTAAGCAAAAAGGATTAACTTTACCTGTTTTTTTACAAGTTGGGTAGTTTTTAACATTTTTAAAAAAATATGATCAATTTGAACATTCTCTTCTTTCGAAGGATCAAAAGAAGTATTAAGTCTTTTTTTATTTATTTTGAGTTAGATATAAAATCTCAAAATAATTTTAAATATAATTTGAATTATCTGAAATATATTTTTTAATAACAAGAGGAGATGTCATGTCCATGGAAAAAAGAAAGAAAGAAGGAGGGAGAAAGGATGTCACCCGAGGAGAGGAAGAAGGGGAAAGAAAAATGCCCCAATAGAGGAAGAGAAGGCGAAAGATGAGATGAAGCATAGTGTGGGTTGAAGAGGAAGACATTACCATATTATTACGATAGATTTTCTGAAACTGAATTTAATATTAGTATATTATTAAACTATTATTTTTTAATTGAATTTGGTTATAATTGTTACTTAAATGAATTTGTTATATTATGTTTTCTTTTTATTTTTTAGTCATATTTATATATATGGCTTGTAATACATTTAATTTAGTTAAGTCTTTCTAATTCGATAAAGATAAATTTTATCACATAAAGATGATATTTTCCTTTTTTATTATGAGATCAAAATTATATAGTGACTTTCACACTAATTTTTCAATTTTTTTTTGTAATAAAAGGGAAAGATGATAAAGGGAAAGATAACAAAATTAAAGCTTTTAATGCACGAGGGTAAAAGTGAGATTTTAAAAGTTAGGGAATGCAGAAAGAGAAAAAGGTGGGTGCAGGAAGAAATGGCCATACATGTATCAAAGGTGCAAGCTGGGTCCACGGATGGCATGTTCCGCCGAATAACTATTTCACATTAGCATATTTTAATAAATTCTGTGTATAAAATGGTGGTTTTAAATTTAAAATTCAATGTCAGGTTCATTTGAGATGTTTTAAATAAATTAAGCCTGTTGTTTTTGCGTAATCAGTTATTTATTACTGTTCATTTTGTGAACTATTTTCTAAAATGTCATAAATAACAGTTTTGGTGAACTATTTTTCTATTTTCCGGTTAGAGTGGCGAACTACAAAATATACAATACAGACATTTTTTTTTCTTTTATTATTTTATAAATTAAAAATTAATTATTAAATAACAATTGCTTTATAAATTCATATAACAGTTTAAGATGAACGCTTATGGGTAAGAATATTTGGGTTTGTTTCTGAAATATATAAATCAAACTTAAAATTTTTTGGAAGCTTTAAATAAATGTTTTACTTATTGAAATACTAAGTTTCCTTAGTTTTGAATTTTTTTTTGCACTAATAATAGTGGACTAAAAAAAGTATAATAAATACTTTTTAAAAAGATTATAAATTTTACATTGTAAATCAAGAAATTTCAACTAAAAAATTACTATGTGAAGCGAAAAGTTATATTTTATTGTTCTCATTTTAAATAATAAAAACACCATTAGATAGTTGTTATTTTCTCTAACTCAATTAAAAATACTTACAATTTAATCAAACATTTAAAATATTTAAATTTTGTGTTATAATTTTAAAATATTGTAAAAATAAAACAAAATAAATAAAAATTTGTAACGATCCAAGACGTCTTTAGATCTCGTGGACAACTCCGATCTCGTCGCCTTTCTCTGACGTTAATTTTTGTTTTTTATTATTCATTTTGTCTCTTCACTGATGTGGATCCGCTGCAGTTAGCCGATAAGTGCAGGGTAAGCAGTTAAATCTCTGACAGTCACTTTTCTATATCTATTTTATTTAAGTTCTACGACCCTGAGTGCAAATAACACAACATTTCTGCTATTCACCTAATGGATTTACGTTGCGCTTGGAAATTCAACAATTGCAGCTTATAGATTGTGGAGTTTCATGGTAGAATTCCATGTGAGTATGTGTTCGACACTGTAGTCTTATTTGAATGATGCAATTGATTCTGAATTGACCCTTCACGGTTTTTCAACTTCTCTCAATTAATTTTTGTAAATTTTTTATTTTTTCCACCCTTTAATGTCATCCCTTCTTGCAGCATGTTGAAGCGTGGATACAAACCAGCGCCATGGACTGGCGCTCTCAATTGCCGGGTCTCTGTTTTTCTCATGTTTCTTACATTAATGCTGGTTTTCTTTTTAGTATTTCATAATGATAGTGATGGTGCCAATCCCAGTTTAGCTTATGAACGTCCTAATAAAAAAGAGAATAGCTTTGACTCGTTGGTGCATTTGCATCCTACAAAAGAGTTCCGGAATGGAACTGATTTGATATGGCAAGTGCCAGAATCACCTAAAGGTGTTCTCTTTCTGGCTCATGGATGCGATGGCAGGGCCCTCAACTTTTGGGATAAGTCCCCTGAATGCCCTGATTGCATTGGTTTACCTGAAGAAAGGTTGCTCGTACTCCATGGCCTTGCCCAAGGTTTTGCTGTTATTACAATTTCAAGTGCTCAGAGATGTTGGACTTTTGGCAAAGAGGTGTTGGTTGTTAAAGACATTATAGAATGGTGGACTGGTAGAAGGAAGCTTGAGAAGCTTCCCCTTGTGGCTTTGGGTGCTTCTTCTGGAGGGTATTTTGTTTCAGTGCTTGCCACTGCTATGAAGTTTAGTAGTATCGTGATCATGATTGCGGAGGGGATGTTTGAGCAAATTGATATTAGAGGGGACTACCCACCTACCCTTTTTGTTCACATGCCCAAAGATCTTTACAGGCAGCAGAAAATTGATGAGTATGTAGAGGTTCTAAAAGATAGAAGGATTGATGTTGGTGTTGTTGAATGTATGGAATTCCCGTTGTCACCCAATACTTTAGCCGATAGAATTCCAGGGCTTGATCTGCCTCTTTCTAGAAAGATATTCGAGTTATTTCAGGAAAAGGGCTTTATTGATAAAAATGGTTACATGAAGAAAGATGGGCGTAAAATCAAATGGAAAAAGGCTCTCGAGGAGAAGAAAACTCTTGTGCTGGATAATAATCTGGTCTCTCATGTCCAAGAGGAGCTAAACCTTGCATTTGCTTACCATGAGATGACTAGCTTGCATTCTGACCAAATTTTTAAATGGTTTGAATCTCACAGGAGCTGATCAAAACTTTCCTGCACTGAAACCACTTGAATATGATGTACCTATCCTTCTTCTCAATTTCTTTTTCTGAAATTCAATCAGAGATCCATTGACTTCATGTAGAAACTGTTACAGTGGTTTCTTATCAGATACCAAGTCTCAAGGGCTGAACTTTCTTAATGGGTGTGGGACATGTGAAAGGTATGACTCTGAACCTTTTCACCAATCCCTTTGCGCTTTAGCAAGCAGTATGCTGAATGTTATCCTAGATTTGGTTAAAATTGTAATATTTCTACCATTTTTCTTGAGATTTGAGGCACCAATCCTGGTTTAATCTTTGAAATTTGAATACTCTAGTGGAGTTGCGTTTTATATTACCCTTGTGGCTGTCAAATTATGAGCCTGACCTTGCAAGCTTGACTACTAGACTTATTTATCCTGTGATCTAAACCCAAGTTGACATCTATAACTGGTGAAAAATGTGGAAATATTTGTACGATGCATTTATAATGTCAAAGGCTAACATAATGTTTAATAAGAAAGGAAGTTAATTTAATTGAAACAAATTCTGCAGGAGTGCTTATAATTTTTTCGAACGATGAGGGGTGGAAAGGAGAAAAATTATACGAGATAGTAAAGGATGACATTGTTGGAATTTGAATGTTTAGAAAGGTCAGCCAAAATGAATGGAATCAGGGAGACTCCTTTCACTCCTCTCTGTTCCTACGCTTCCTTTTACCCTGCAAGTTGACAGGGAGGGGGAGAGGATGGAACAGGTTATAGTTATCTTTTGCTTTAAATCCAAAGGTTTAAGGTTTTTGAAATAAGGGAGCACGGAACTATGAACTGAAACTTTCTTCCCTTTTATCAGTTAACATCCAAATTCTTGTCATGATCTAGTGTTGCTGTTGTTCCTGCAAGTGGAGGTTCTAAGCTCAAGAATGCTCCCGAAAAACGGCAGTTATGTCGCTTAAAACATTGTATTTCAAATTTGCAGTTATATGCATTCTTATGATCCTTGTTAATGGTTCCCCTCCTTTCCAAGTTAAACTACCTTAGAGACTTCATAGCGTTGTTGGTCATCTTACACATTCAACAGCTTTTGGGTCTTCAAAGTTACATGTACATTGCGATTTTTAAAGTTAAAAGTTTTCAGTTCATTCGGATAAACTAATATAAATGTTTTGCAAAAAGTACAATCTAACTTCTCAAGTTTTTTTTCTCCTCATCGCCCAAAACGTATTTAACTCTTACAGTTTCATACATGGATTTTTGAATTAAAGTAGAAAACGATGCATGATTTTTTTATTGCTTACTATCAACACAAGTGTGTTTAGGTATATGTACACAAGCAATTTTCAATTCTTACGAAGTACTCTAATGTAGTAGTGTTTTAAGATCTCAGTTATTATCTTTATCAATATTTGGTAAGTTGCAGTAACGTGTAGGGTTTTGCCTGTATGTTTTTGTGTTTTACAACTATAATGAATCTTTTTACATTACACTGGGAAGACTACCCTCCTTTTATAGTCTTTACCTACCAATGCAATTGTTTTGGACCATTTTCACAGCCTTGTACACTTCTCGTTGAGGCACTTAAAAGGCATTAATTAGAGCCCACATGACGCCTTAATACTTCCTCTGCCACTATAACTCATCATTCCCAATTCACATAGGGGCACCACTGCTATCATCTTGGTCCATCTGTTGTCTTTGTTTTTTTATATTTATTGGCAACAAAACCATTCTCCCATGCTCTTCACTAGGAAACAATTCTAGAAAAATTCAAACTTTATATTGTGGACCTTGGTTATGTTTGTAAAACTCCTTAAATCGATCTTTTAACTTGAATGCATTCATGTTGCATGAAGAATCAACATATCTAGTATAGGCCTAGTTCTAGATTAAACTTTATGGATAATCAGTATCCTTTATATATTATGCATAAAACAATCGTCAGTTTTTATTTGATGAATAATATCGCAGTTTTGATTTTATCTTCCGTTTCAGCGGAGTTGATGAGATTGTTATATAATGAAAATAATCTGACTTAATAAAAACTTATCATTTTATCAAAAGAAGTAACGATATATATTACTTTTATTACAAAATAAGGAACCATAAAGGCTAACATAAACTTGAAAAGTAAAACGATATCCATCCTACCCATGATAAGAACCTAAATAGCACACTCTTTGAAGTCTTGGATATTACATTCTTAACAAAAGAAACTGACACACAAACCAAATTGACTGTATCATGTTCGAGGCTTCATTCGCCCCTCATTGGCCATCCTGAAGAGGTTGGCTTGTGCTGCTGCATCCTTGTTTGAGCGAAGAGATGCTACAAAACTGTCTCTGACTTGCTGAGTTGTGTAAGGGAACCTGTTGTTCACCAAGGAGTTAAGAAAGGAAGCTGTCCCTTCTCTGTAGAGTGCTCCTATTCCATCAGTTCTGGTGTTGGAAAGTGCTTGTGGCAAGCTGAGACTGGCACCAAAAGCTGGCACGTTAGAGACACCGAATGCATTGCCTAAGGTTCCCCACCAGCCTAACAATCCCCAGATGATTCCTGGGTGAGTACTCCAGTAGCTGCAATTTAGAGGACAATCAATTGGTTACTTAACAGTATCTGTATGTCAATATGATAGTTTACCGTGCAATGTAATGAAGGGAACTTACTTGCATGTACCAGTGAAAGGAGTTGGCGAAGGAAGGTAAGGGGGTGTGGAGGGGATAGTGGGGGAGCCTGGGTCAATAGGGATTGAAGGTGGGCTCACAGTGATTGGGGGGCTACCACCTCCATAAGTTGGTGGTGAGTTGTAGTACCCACCACCTCCTGAGGGAGGATTTGATGGTGTTGAAGGGGTTGATGGTGTCGTTGGGACTGAGGGCGTTGGAGTAGAGGGTTCTTGTGGTGGAGTTCCACAATTGCTACCATCAGGTGGCGAGGGGGTTGGATTGTAACTTCCACCACCCTCAGGTGGCGATGGGTTTGGATCATAGCTTCCACCTCCTGGGGGAGTTGATGGGGTTGGATTGTAATATCCACCACCTGAGGGTGGTGATGGGTTTGGGTCATAGCTTCCACCACCAGGGGGAGTTGATGGAGTTGGAGTGTAACTTCCACCATCAGGGGGAGTTGATGGGGTTGGATTGTAACTTCCACCGCCAGGAGGAGTTGATGGGGTTGGATTGTAACTTCCACTTCCACCACCGTCTGAGGGTGGTGATGGGGTTGGGTCATAGCTTCCACCACCTGGAGGAGTTGATGGGGTTGGATTGTAACTTCCACTTCCACCACCGTCTGAGGGTGGTGATGGGGTTGGGTCATAGCTTCCACCACCTGGAGGAGTTGATGGAGTTGGATTGTAACTTCCATCACCACCTGGGGGAGTTGATGGGGTTGGATTGTAACTTCCACCACCTGAGGGTGGTGATGGAGTTGGATCATAGCTTCCACCACCTGGGGGAGTGCATGGGGTTGGAGTGGAACTTCCTCCATGTGATGGGGATCCATGATGTGATGGGGATCCATGATGTGATGGAGTTCCATGATGAGAGGGTGATCCATGATGATGAGAATGCGGTGTGCTTCCATGACCACTGCCTCCAGAGCCATGAGATGGAGAGCAGTATGAACCTTCAAGAAGTAAAAGCAACGTATAATATTAGATTAGAAAGTTAAACTTCAAAGAGGTATCTTTATGAGCTTCTGATCATTTCATACTTTCAAATTTGAATAATGACCTACTGTAGCTATCAAGGAAAGTGAAGAGCTCGTTAATGTTATATATCTTTATATATTTTGCACAAACGATGAAACAAAAAGTATTATTCGGTTAGAGAATTACACAGAGAAGAATTTGATGAATCTGTGGGAGAACCTCCTTCTGCATGTGGACGTGAAGAGTGGTTGTTCTTCTGGTCCTCAACGGGGGTAGTGGAACACATCACAGGGATGACAAGGTTCTGGGAAAGCATCCCAACTAGCAATGTGAAGATAGTGATAGAAGTAGGACTGTGTTTTTTCCTACCCATTATCACTGACTGCTTAGAACACTCTGAGAAAGAAGAGAAGGGAAGGTTTGAGTGTGGAGAGGGGAGTGAAGTAGGAATGCTATATAAGATGGTTCACAGAGTGGAGTAAATATTAGCAGGTGGAGGAGTATGAGAGTTAGTTGATGTTTTGCAGGTGCATTTACTCCATATTTACTACTACTTCATGCAATAATGCCTGAATTTTCTAAAATAGCTTTAAACGCTGGACGTGAATTCAGTTCAACACGTACCCCTATGATGTGCACTCTCTCTTAACTACGGCATTCTTTCTTGTCGATCACGAGCTTCTGCTGGATTCAACTGAAATTACTCATTAGCTTGGTGAGTGTATTTGGCATATAATGCTACAAATCACATCCAAGCTTGCTGTAACTTACCAATTTTCCTCCCTTTTCTTCCTTCTTTATGTCTTATTTCTTGTACTTTATCTCTCTAATAGATGTATAAAGTAGGAAAGTAAAGATACATTTATTGCTGATTTTTACTAAGATAAGTTAATCCAAATCAATGATGAATATGTGATACATTATTTCATTTTATTTTTTCATTTTACATAGATACCTAGCTTAGAGAAGTAGTTTTGTTGGATGCATGTTTGACTCAGTATTCACGGTGGTTACTGTTCACTATTCTGTTTCCATGTCAAGCACATAAATGGTAATGAATACCGGTATAGTGATATTTATTAAAATGTATGTGTATTTATGTTATTATCATTTTGCACACCAGCATAAAATTCCTATTTAACTAAGCCAATTGAAGAATTCAAGGGATAAAAAGAAATCCAAATATGTAAAACTAGAAGTGAGTCATTTCGAACTAAATGAGAATGGCAGAGGGTAGGTGAGTTTACTAAAATATGTGGGGAGAGTAGTGAATACGAGTGCCCTTTTCCTTTTTTTTTTGCCGGTAAGATTACAAGCTGTCCTCACATTTTCATGAATGTATTACTAATCAAACATAGTATTAATTTCCACATTACATATTTATGATATTGTAACACAGTTGTGATTGTAAGACATTCCATTTTCATGGTATTTTGCTGCAGAGGAAATACGTGTATATACATAACTATTGTGTATTACAAGTGCTTCAAAAATAACAATGACCTTATGTTATATAAGGTTTGTGTGGTATGTTGAAAGTGTATATATATATATATATATATATATATATGTAAACCTGCATTAGAAGCTGTCAACAGCTAAAAAGATAAGTACTTGCTACTTGCAGACAGTTAAAGAAAAATTCAACTGGTAATACAAACATAAATGTGTAGCATATATGAGCAAAACAAGTTGACTATGTAGGCAAAGATACAAGCGAGAAAGCTGTTGTTAATTGTAAGGAAGTGAAGTGGTTATCGATGTTGTAACTGGAAAGTCTGTCATCAATTAGGTTGTTAAGTTTTCATGGACCGTTACTGTTTTGGAAAAGGTGGTTCGGTCCCTTTTGAGATCATTCATTACCATGGAAGAACTAGGCAAGTCTTTTTATGGAGAGAAGCTAATTTTTTTAATTTTAGATAGTTTTTTTCTACCTTTTTTTTTAAATTTTATCCTTGCTTATTTTATTGCTATTCAACTTGAAAAATACCTCTACCTAGCCATTTTTACTGGTTAGAAAAACGATGGAGTCAAGTCTAGTCTAGTTCACTTTGTCATGTCTTGAAAATCATAAAATTTTGATTCTTGACTCAGGAAACAGTACCTTTTTTTAAACTAAATATTCATGAAGCATAAACCTCTTTATATCAGTATAGTATAGTAGGGTTGTACATAGTTCGGTTTTTCGAAAAATTCAATCTAACTACTTCACCATTAAAGATTTAGTTGAGAGTGAACTTTTTCCTATAGAAATGATTTATTTCATTTGTTTTTCTCAAATTACTCAGTATTTTGATTTAGTTTAGTTTACTTTTAGTTTGTTCCCTTTGTGCATAGTTTAATTACAAACAAATTTTAGCATTTTACAAAATTTATATATATATATATATATATATATATATATATATATATATATATATATATATATATATATATATATATATATATATATATATATATATATATATATATATATATATATTCAGTCAAGCTAATTCTGTCAATCAAGATGAATTTGGATTATAAATTCAAGATTCTTTGTAATGTTTATGAGATATGACTATCTTCAAATTTCTTTTTATCAGTATCACGATCTTCAATGTTTTGGACGAATTGATACATTATGCATGTAGTTGTTTGAAAACTAATATTCATTATTCTATTATACTTTTACTTTAAGAATAGGTAGATATTCATATAGAAACTCATTATGTACATTTTAATCAAACGAGAGCCTTGTACATTTTAATAATTTATTTTTTAATTATATTTAGTGGAAGATAAAGAGATAAAAGAAAAAAAAAACTAAAGTAATTTTAAGGTAAATATTAACTAAATTTTGATACGTAATACTTTCAAAGAATTAATAATTTAACAGAAGAAATAAAGTCTATTCTAGTTGACAAATACGAAGATTCAATTAAATAAAATTTAAATGTAAATATCAAATTACTAATTAAATTTTCTTTTTCGGACTATTTTTTAAGAGATCCATTGGAAGTAGATACTTCGATTTCTCTACTTTTGTTTTCATCTGTTAACCATCTGTTTGTCACATTGGTTTTTCCTCAGTTATTATTTTTTTTTGTGTAATTGTACTGTGAAAGTGTTGTATATAATCTGTGAAAGAAAAATGATTCTTTAATACATTTATATATTTATATTTATTTGACACTACCTTACTTTTTATTTTATTTTATTTCGAAAAAGTATAAATTTTTTGTGACTATTTTATCTTATAATTTTGGGAAATGAACGTAGAAGTGTTTTACATACCCTTGCTATTTGTGAAAAGATAATATTGGTGATTTGTATTCTGAGTAGGAACAGGTTTGATAAAGAAAGTGTTGGGGGCATTGAATGCAACAGTCTAAGGTGTCTGAGTGCATCACATGCAAACAATGTCCTTCACATAAACGCTGTTGCTTTCTTCCAAGTCCTCAGTCTCAATCCATTGGCAGCATTTTCGGTGGTTATCATGTAAGATGTTGACATACAATCCTTAACTTTCAATGGAAGCCAGCTCAACGTTTCATCACTAAGCCATTTTTGCTTTTGCTTCTATTAGTGAAACCACCATAGCTCCATAATTATCTTAATATCAATTTAAGTCAAACAATAATTATCTGGTGTCATTAAGCAAATGCAAATCTTGCTATAAATGTAAACGCAATATTTCTTCTAAAAGAACAACAGTTTCTATTACAATTCATTCACAGCTTGTGTTTGTTTCTTTTACACATGCAATCATGAACCTTCTCTGCTAAACATTCCCCAACAACCAATTAAATTCGCAAAGTCCAGCTTTCTAACGTGAGAAAATTATGCTGATTTAATTTAAACCACCTCCAAAAACTTTGTTTAAGATAATTCATGGCTTAGGCGGTTCCAAACAACATTATCTCCAACATGATCAGCCTACCTTTCTAATTACTTTAAAAAGATATTGTAAAGTAGAGATTTAAAGATGGTGATCTGCCCCCATCATCACACATTAATCAGTATTTACATTGCTGCAATGATCAGCAATCATCATGACTAAAACACGATGCAAAGTCACATAAAATAACGAGACTTCACCAGATTTTCAGGGATTCTTGGTTAACTACAAAGCTTCTAGCGTTGACCGGGAAGAGAAAAGTACTCTTTTTTTCTACAATAAATTTCTCAGGTATGTAATGATGATTACGTGTCATTCTTCTGGAACAATTAATAAATCTATCACTAGTTCAAGGATTCAACTTTGTATTTCTTTTCACAATAGTATTGTTTTTCGCTTTTCTGTTAATTTGACCAGGATCACAGGCTTGCATATGAGAATTTTATGTGGAAGGAATTGACTTTAAGGATGATCAAGATTATAATTATCATAAATTTCATTTGGGTTTGACTTACTCCACATATTACAGATTCCTATATATATAAAGATGTGCTGAACTAAACAATCAGCATTCGAGTTTACAAAAATATATACGAGTTCAGAATTATCAAATCCTTACAATGTTCGGGGACATTATCTATTTTATTTTGTGGGGTTTGTTTCCCCTACTACTTTTGCTAGTTTCTTTCATTTTCTTGAGGCACGAGCAATGCTGCAAAGACAAAAGAAAGCTGCCACCAGGGGAAATGGGGTTTCCACTTATAGGGGAGACCATGGAATTCTTCAATGCTCAGAGGAGAAACAAGTTATTTGAAGAGTTTTTTCATCCTCGAATTCTGAAACATGGGAAGATCTTCAGAACAAGGATCATGGGGTCTCCAACTGTGGTTGTGAATGGAGCTGAGGCCAATAAATTCTTACTGTCCAATGAGTTCAAGTTGGTGAAAAGCTCTTGGCCTTCTTCATCAGTTGAGCTCATGGGAAGGGACTCTATAATGGAGAAAGATGGTGAAAGGCACCGGTTCCTCCGTGGTGTCATTGCCACAAGCCTTGGTTATGCTGGACTTGAGCTACTGGTTCCAAGATTATGCAACTGTGTTCAGTTTCATTTAGCTACAAACTGGAAGGGCCAAGAGAATATCAGTATTCACCGTTCAACAAAAGTCCTCACTTTTAGCATAGTGTTTGAGTGTTTGTTGGGAATCAAAGTGGAGCCAGGTATGTTAGATACCTTTGAAAGAGTGTTGGAAGGAGTGTTTTCCCCAGCTGTTATGTTTCCAGGTTCTAAATTTTGGAGGGCAAAGAAGGCCAGGGTGGAGATAGAAAAGATGTTGCTCAAAGTGGTGAGAGAGAAGAGAAAGGAAATGGAAGGAAGCTCAGAAAGAGAACAAGATGGAATGCTGCTGTCCAATTTGGTATGTGGGATGATCCAAGGGGAGATAAGTGAAAAAGAAGTCATAGACAATGTGGTGTTACTAGTTTTTGCAGCTCATGATACCACTTCTTTTGCTGTTGCCATGACATTCAAAATGTTGTCTCAGCATCCTGATTGCTATGGAAAAATTCTTCAAGGTAAACTAATATCAACAACATATTTAAAACAGTGCTTAGTTTTTATGACTGTACCTTCTAAATAATCAAAAAAAGTTTATTATTGAAAAAGTACACTTAATTTTATGCAGAACATGTTGGCATAATAAGCAACAAAAACCGGGGTGAGAATCTGACAATGGAGGATATAAAAAAGATGAAGTATACATGGCAAGTTGCGAGAGAAAGCATGAGATTGTTCCCTCCTATCTTTGGTTCTTTCAGAAAGGCTGTTACTGATATTGAATATGAAGGATTCGTGATTCCTAGAGGATGGAAGGTGAATACTACTTTCTTCTTTCATTCTTATACATTTTGAATCCATGCACATGGATACATTGTGAACTGAATCATATAATTGGTTTTCTTGGTTTTTCTCAGATGCTATGGACAACATACGGGACACATTACAATGAAGAATATTTCAAGGATCCTATGAATTTCAACCCAAGTAGGTTTGAGGAGGGAGTACCCCAATATGCATATGTACCCTTTGGAGGAGGACCAAGAGTTTGTGCAGGGTACCAATTAGCCAAGTTAAACATCCTCGTATTTGTGCACTATGTTGTGACACAATACGAGTGGTTCTTACTCCATCCAGATGAACCTGTGACAATGGATCCCTTGCCTTTCCCTTCCCTCGGAATGCCCATCAGAATTTCTCCCAAACATGCATAAAAGCAACCTCAAAATGAATTTGTTTCGGTTGGTTTGTGAGTTCAAGGTTAAGTCTTTTCGCGCAGATTATACTCTTCAAGCTTAAGTCTCAATATGATCCTATTCTTATATAGTTCGGTTTACTCGGATGTCACCTAAAAAAATATTTCGAAGCTCAAATCAACATTTGTTTGAATATTCTGACAATAAATTATAATAAAAGTATTAAACTATCTTAGTGATAAACTTGACTTTTCGTGATGGATTTCTAATTAAAGCTGCACAATTATGATATATGATAGTAACCTAGTTTAGAATTATGGTATATGATACTAACTTAGTTTAGGTTTAATCTAATTACTTTTAATAGTTTATCTTGTTTATAGTTTCACTGACTGTTTCGTTGTTAACTGGTCTATCGTTCCATCCCTAACTAACCAACAACCAACCGGTCATATAGTACAACATTATTAATAAGGAAATAGTTAATGTTACGTTGCCGTCCAATGTTATCGTTGAACTGAGGCGTTTGCACATGTTACTTAGATATGGATCAAGTTCTCGATCCCATTTAGAAGAATATTGAGCTCAACATAAAATATGAACACGAGCAGCATCTTTTGAATATACTAGATAAGCACAGATACATAATGTTATATGGTAAACACATATCCATTGAAGATCACAGATCGTGAAAAGATATTGGGGTTACCATTTCTACATTTCCAAGTATCTGGTTGACAGAAAAATTGCTGCGAGTGCTAAAACACATTATTTGTTGTTATATATGTTTCTTTTAAATTATTAAATTCTGAATCTTTTGGAACCTTCTAATTAATGTTTAATTAAACAAGTTATAAATTGAACATAAAACTAAGTGGGCACGATCATTTATTATTATTATAATACGTGCTAGAGTGTTCCAATGACGCTGTTTATAACAGACAAACTCACATGGTCTTTCACATATACTATATAGGAATGCGTAATTGCCTTGAAAAAGCAACCAATTTAGACAACTAAAATGGATTTGCATTTCAAAAGATAATGCACTGTTGTTATATAGTTTAGAATGAATCTAGCTTCTAGACAGGTGAAGATCCTCACTTATTTCCATCATCAAGTATTAAATATCAAAACATAATAGGAAATATCAAAACATAATATCTTCACTTATAAAAATATCTTCACTTTAATAAAATCTTCATAATAAAAGCAATGATAACATGAACTTATTTTTAAAAATATCATATTATATTTGTAAGTAAAATAACTTTCTTCTTCTTTTTCATTTTTGGACCTTCTTTTCATTTTTAAAACCTACAGAAACCCTCCCTGTTTTTGTGAATGATACACGCGAAATTAAAACCTTCGTTTTTTTAATGGATAAAACAAAATTTGTTATTACATATGTTGACCATTTTACATATTCAATCTCCTCTATTTCTTTAAACATTATAAAAACTTTCTTTAGAAAGACATTATAAAACTCCCTTTTACTGTAAACACATACCAATAATAAGGCCCTATAACTTTGAAAAGATTAATATTTAAACGATAAATATTTTAAGATGAAATTAAATAATAGAGGAAATAATTGTAATAATCAGACGATAGAAAATACTATGTAAAATGTTTACCAAATACGATATTTGTATATAATGAGATCAAATTTATAAACAGAGATACTATTAATTTTAAAGAAAATAAATAATTTATATATATATATATATAATACTTATTTTGATCTTTTTATTAGTTTTGTTCAAAGTGGTTCTCCTATCTGAGTTGTTGAAAATAGTTCCATCTTTTGTAAAAATAGTTTAATTTAGTTATTTTGGCTGACGATGTTTAAAAACGCTAAAGGTGTAATGTCGACCTCAGCCACTTTTGAATGACATATACAGTTTTGTAATACGTGGCAACATCAGTCCAATTGACGTGACAATTTTCCTGTTTTTGGGTTGTTCGATTTATGCGATTTGGGTTTGAACATTGGAGTTTTTTGTGTTTTGTGGTTTCTTGTAGGTTGGATCGTGAATAGGAGGCGTGATAGTGGTTAGGGTTTTCTCTGTGTTTGAATTTGTAGTTGCAGGTAGCTCGATGATGGTGGCGGCACAATTTAAGAGTTTTGTCGTCGTGAATTTCATGGTGGAAGAGGGTGTTTGCATGAGAATGGTGTTGCTCGAAGGTTAAAGGAGAATAATGGTTCGTGGTGGTGCTCGCGAGGTTCTTGTGAGTGCAATTTGGCTTTTGATGAAGGAGAAAGCCGCAAGATTGATTCACAAATTTGTGGGTTCTCATGGTTGACGATGAAGGTTTCTAGAAATTGGGGATTTGGTTTCTGATGGAGGATAAAGTCGCGAGATTGATTCGTGAATTTGAGGGTTCTCATAGTTGACGACGAAGGTTTCTAGAAATTAGGAATTTAAGGTTTCTGGAAATTGGAGATTTAGGGTTTGCTGTATGTTATGGAGGATCCATGGTTGATGGAAGAACGAAGGAGCTCTCATGCCACGTATTATAAAACTGGACATGTCATTTAAAATTGGTGTGAACATTACGTGGTTAGCGTTTTAAACGTTTTAAACGTTTTAAACGTCGTCAACAAAAAAAGACCAAATTGAATATTTTTACAAAAAATGGGACCACTTTAAACAAAACTAACAAATAAGAAATATATATAATTTTGTAAATACGAAGAAATTTTATAAAATAAATATTTTTTTATGTAATCAAATAGAAATAGAAGTTAATTACCATGTCTACAAACTAATGTATTAGAAAAAGAACACCATAAAGCTTATGTATAACTCAAAATTTGAATAAACTCTGTTATACCTACTATCAATTAAAATTATGCCTATTTATTGAGTTTGATCAACTTAATTTAACAATTGACTATGCCTTAAGTATTAAACTATACAACGTCGTCATCAGCAAGGGAGAAAGGAGAACACGCTGATGTTTCAAAAAATTGTTTATACACAAAATAAATTGGTGAAAACAAAAGAAAATCATACCTAAAGTATTCAATAAACGTGTACGTGTTAAATAAAAAAAATATTACTTTTGGTGGTCACGAAAATATCCTTCTGAGTTGTTCGAACTGTGGAAGAAGGGTTTGCATAGAAAAAGTGAAGGAAATGAGGTCCTCCACAAAATAAAATGCAATAGGACATTAGACCTCTAATGACCGACGCCATATAGTCATTAGACGTGGGACACCTCTAACGATAAATGTTTAATTAGCTCAAAAACTCATTTGGCACTTAAATTTTTTTTATTTTTTAACATCAATAAACGTCGAACTTGACATTCATTCTAATTGGTCATAAATACTAAGTACGTCTTTTTAATTCATGTTTTTAATGACTCAGTATAATTAGACATTTGTTTGAAATATACATCAAAATATATAGAATATGATGTCGGACAGGTGAACCACTGATGTCAAACAACTATATTACGTTAGATTTGCATATTACCAACATCAAATAATTGATTTTGTTTACCAAAATGTCATCAATCATTCTTAATATTAGCTCTTCAGTCATCTGACATTAAACGCATAAAGTTGAAGGCAAGTTTCGCACCAGTGAAAAAATGGAGATAATCCTACAAATCATTACTCCCATTTTCTTCCATTTTTTCTTAAATTCACGTATGCAAAAACATGAAAAATCTGCTTATATCAATTTGTGATAATCTCTCTCAAAAATATGTTCGAACGAACATAGCCTAGTCATCATACAGTGAAAAAACTTGTTCATATGTGATTGAATAATTTATAGTTACTCAAAGCAAGCTTATACATGATAATTCACAGAATGTTCAAACCCGAAACTTACTAAAAGCATATGTTGCATTACCCTTTTAATCATGTCTACTGTTCCATCAAAAGAAACAAATGTGCTCCCAACACTTTCAACTTTCTTTTGGAATGAAAAGACAGTTAACAGTTCCACGAGCCCCAATAAATTTTACTGAATAATTCACTCCATTAAATTATCTATATATATATATATATAAATAAAAGTTAAGTATAATTTGAGTTAAAAAATTATCTTTATACATTTTTAAATTTAAAAATGAAATTATGTGAAAATTTAAGATAAAAATAAATTTTAATTTCACGTAAAAATTTAAAAACTGTAGTAAATGACATATACCAATCGGAGTTTGCTGTAATTATCAGATTACCTTAAATTTTACAAATATGCGGTATTAATTATTGATGATTGAATTTGATTCTCTAAAAATATACTGATAATTAATCAATGAACTTGAATGTTACAAACTCTATAAATAATACAACTCAGGTACAATTATCATTTTCTATCCTAATAATAAAATAATTCATTAAAATGAATCGCGTTCTCGAAAATGATTGAAAATAAAAAAAGAATAGAATAAGAAAGAACGATCGACCCTCGTATCCATTCAATTGAAACATAAAAGAAAAATGTATAATTATAAAAAGTAAAGATGAAAAGCCCCACCTGCATGTGAGGAAAGGAAGGACATACATTATGAAAAAGTGAGATTTGAAAAGCAGTACATGTAAAAATAGCATGGAGATGAAAATCAGAATTATTGTAGAAAGCAAGTGATATTACTACCTTGTTTGCAGTTGATGTGGGTCTGGGGAGTTTTCTGATATACTTTTGACTAAATGCACTGTACTGCATACTCTGATATCTTCCAGACTTGTCAGTTTTCTCTGATACCATTGTCTGCATAGTTGACACTTGCCACCAGCTGGGAGCACTGTATCTAACACCTACCATTGCACAATAACTACTTCACTCTCTAAATTTATATTATATATTTGTTTTCTCCTTCCACCGTCAAACTCCCTCAGGGTCACCATCATGCTGCATTAATTTCAAATGGGGACAGAAGGAAACAAGAAGAAGAAGAATTGCTTAGATTTATATCAAGTATATAATTGATTTCATTAATACGATAATATAAAAAATTAAATTAATTAAATAATATGATGATTACTATAGGACCATCAATTAAATTTCAGTAAGAATAAAAATGAACTAAAATTGCAAAATAAGTGATTATTTTATAATATTAGAAATTATACTAAATAAATTATTAAAATTTAGAGTTTAATTTATTTCAATAATTAACTTAAATTATGTATACTTTTTTTCATATACCAATTTTAAAAAATGATAAAAAAATTTACAAATAAAAATGGAAGAAATACATTGAGTTGACAAATATAAAAAATAAATAAAACTTTAAACTAATTTGCACTACAATAATTAAATATTTAAGTAAATCATATACGGTTTAAAATAACTTGAATTGTATGATGAAAAATATAAATTTACGTTCTAAAAATATTTAAGTAAATGTAAGTACCGGAAAATTAATGTATAAAAAAGAACTATATTTATATTAATGTATAAAATAATTATATTTATTAAAGACATAATTATGTGAGTTTTCATTATATAATTAATTAATTAGGCAATTCTTACGTGAAAAATATCCTATTCAAATTAAACCTCCCAAATTGTTATACTAAAGGAAGAAGAGTGGAAGTAAGGGAAGAAGAAGAAGGGTGAAAAGGATGCACTGGTGGAGGAAGAAGATGAAAAAAAAAACAAAACAAGGGCAAAAATGTCTTTTAAAATGGGTCATGGAGGTGAGGCAGAAATGTATGGAGTTACAGGAAGAAGTTACCTTTTTTTAGCTTCAACGTCTTCTGGGCTTTAACTTGTTTGTTAAGAGGGAGCTATCTAAAGCCCAAAATATTTTTCTTAAAAAATTTGGGGCGCTTTTTCTTGCACCCCAAATTTTATTGTCATTTCCATTTTAACCCTAAAAATTATATATTATATATTAAATAATTAGTCAAACATTATTTATTCTCATTGACTATCCGTTCTAATATTTACTGGCCTACTAATTTTTTTGTTGTTCACTAAATTTGGGGCTTTTTTGGTGATTTCAAAATTTTTTAAATTCTTAGTTGAATGACATCAATTTATGAAATCTGGTTTATGTTTCTGTTTAAGGTGTTGCTCCCTCCACCACCTTAAGTGTGTGCTTTTGTACCTTTTCATTATTTTTTTTTATTCAAAAAATACTTTATACCTCCTCACTATATTTAACAATCTTTTTCTTTTTCTTTCCATATTAATGGAGCATTCACATAGCTCAGATTTAAACTTGTGATATATTGCAAAATTTTATTTCCCTTAAATAAGTTTGATTCAATCTTACTTTTACTGTTCAATATATATATTTTTCTTCAAATTACTTAATAAATGGTAAAATTTTGTTCTAAATTTCTAGAAAAATGTTTATATATATGTGTTTTTTTTACATTTAATATCTATAATTTTTAACATTATATTATGTTTTAACTTACCAACATGTTTGACTCAAATAACTTGAATAAAGTATTTAATTTATTAGATAAATAATATAAAAATATTATTAAATACTTAAAATATAAAAGAAAAGTTATTTGTTAAAGATTTAGAATTTATTTAGTTCTTTCGTCATTATAAAGTTAGTATATAATAATAATAATATATTATTTACTATTAATATTATTATGTTTATTATTTTGTATTTGCATCTAACTTTTAAGTTTATAAAATGGAAGTGGTAGAAGCACTAATATTGAAGTTTCCTCTGAATTTTATATTTTGCAATATATCACAAGTTTAAATCTAAGTCATATGAATGCTCCATTAATGCAGAGAGAGAAAAAGAAAGATTATTGAGGATACTGGGAAGCTACATGGTATTTTTGGAATAAAAAAAAATAGTGGAGAGGTGTAAAGTATTTTTCAAATAAAAAAAATAGTGAAGATGTGCAGAAACACTTGGGATGGTGGAGGGAGCAACACCCCTCTGTTTATTATAGTTAATTAAGTTGTAGTTTATTTTCTTGCATCTAATATAAGCTGCATTTGTTAATGCCGTAGCTGGTATTTGAGATGAAAACCATACATTTACTTTTATCAATCATCTATTCAAACAACTTAATTTAGTGAGTGTCACTTTTTAGAATTATGATTTCTATAAAAGGTAGATAACTTCTTACACTTGATTTGTAGAGGAAAAATAATGAAAATTTAGAGAAATAATTTATATAATAATGAAATTATGATAGAATACAAAATGAAATTGTAACAACACATCGGTGGATCTTTTCATTACTTTTATTAAAATTATATCTTTAAAGAAAACTATATATCTTACAAAATTTAATTACTTTACGATATCATTCAATACGAGTTAATATAAGAATTTTGTGAACTACTTTCTTCCTAAATTGTTTTTTGTAGAAGATATATTTTTGAAAAAAAAAAGTTAATTTCTCTATACAGTAATTGTTGTACTCACGTATACAGTTGTGGAAATAAAATTGTCTATTAATAATATTCGGTATAACTGAAGACATAAAATTATATATTATATTAGATGATTATACAAATTATTTCCTATAAGAAACTAATAAAAATCAACTCTAAAAATTCGATATTGACATGCAGATTGTTTGAGGGAAATAAATTTAGTTTTTATTTTGCTTTATGTTATATGTTGTGTAAATATAAACTGGTTTATTATGTATATGATCTTCTGCAAATATAAACTATTTGTTACTTGTTTTATATGTATAAAACATATTAAATCTGTATGATATGTGTAATATATAATAAATTTGAAAATACTTTTTATTCTATTTTACATATTATGTAGTTTGTAAATATAGACTATTTGTTGAAATCTTTAGTTTATTTTTTCCCATTAATTTGTAATGTGCTGAAGACTAATTATAACCATTTATTAGCAAAATATTTCAATACTTACAAGTTACAAAAAATAATTATGATTGACATAGACAGACAAAAGGTGCTCTCGTATTTTTGTAATAATACTTCTTCTTTCATATTTTTTTTCATTTCTTAATTTTAAAGAAAAATATTTAAGATATAAACTGGGATAAAAAATAATTTTAAAATATAGTTTAAATAAAATGACATAGTATAAGTGGGAGGGCCCTCATATCCCCTTACAAGAAGCTAGGGTCAATTCATCAATCAGTTTAGATCTTTGTCAAGTTAGCTTTACGCAAGCCAGGCTAGTGACACCATTTCAAAGCATGAATCTTTTTTGATTATATAGAAGATAGGGTTACCAGCGATCCAGTTTCGAGTCTGTTTGACTGATAGCTTAGCCGGCAGGAAGTTGGACTATCTTCTGCCAACGAGTCTGAGCACGCAAGGTATGATATAGCCAGTGTTCCGTGAGGGACCAAAGGGTATCAGATATGTAACGTAACATCCAAAGGGTATGATTTTGTAACTGTTTTGTGCGTTCTCAAGGGGAGATCTTGAATTTCATAAGAGAAGAAAAGAAAGTTGCCTAATTCTGATGAAAGCTATGCTAAAAAAAAAAGGCTACCCGAGTTCAAAGGTTTAGTTTCGTTCCCTGTCTTCATTGAGATTGGGTTGGTGTTCAGTGTACTTGAGTACAAAATCGAAAGGAATGAATGCATTTCAAGTGAGATGTCCAAGAGAAAAGGAACGAGGGGAAGAAGCGACGAGAACATCAAATCGTGAATGAAAGAGCGTGACGAGACTTTCTCAATTCGAGATGTTAGAAGGTGCAAAATCAGAGATCATCGTCCTTGACTTTTTGCGCGTGCTCAGCAAATATCTATTTGTGCTCCTTATGCTTTATACTACCTATCACACGTTCCTTATGTGCTTAGTCATTTGGAACAATTGGGGCGTCCCATTGGATTTTTAGCTAGGTTGGAACGGGGTCAAAATAACACCCATATTGAAGTGAAGGACCCCCCCGGATGTAGGTCGCGCAACGAACCGGGTCAAGCCACGAGTCGAAGAAAGGTAGTTCATCTGGTCTGTCTTTTGCGCAGAGGTGCTGGTTTGAGTCCAACAAGTTTCGGGGGGAAGGTTCCGCTCCCAGCTATTGGAGATTACCCATGCTCGGCTATAACACGTTATGTTAGATGAAAGTCCATGCAACTAGCCATTCTCGACCAAGAGGATACCGGTGGAATATTTGGACGAATGGTGTTTAGCTAGGTAGTTGACTGAGCTCTGACAGTTACAGTAGGGAATGAACGGAACTAGTAAGCTCGGTAGACAGGTAGAGGGAACGGCTAGTAAAGAAAAGTCTTTCTCAACTAGGGCTTTCAACCAAGGGTAGCTCGCCTGCAAGTCCTAGTTGGGGAATAACTCTGCTTACAAGTTCCGATTTTCCGAGGGATAAAGATAGTATCAACAGACCAAAGGAAGACAACTGAGCAAGATAGATGCCACTAAACTAGTGTCATAAAGAGTGAAAAGAATTCGGAGTAGTTCAAATATAAGTAAACAGTTCCACTTATCCCAGGAAAGAAAGACTTTAAGCTTAAGAGAATGTCCCAGCTTGGGCTTAAGGTAGTGAAGTGAGCCATTAGCTCTGCTTTGGTTCCGCATCTCAAACCAGTAGCTCTACTAAGGAATCAAGCATCCAATACGAATCACGTCCGAGACGGGAGAAAGAGCGTATAAAGAAAGGGAACTCATTTCTTCGCAAATGGCACCATAGCCAACGCTACGCTCTATACTATCTCAAACAATTCTTTCTGGCCGGTAGGGGGCCTTCCGCATGAAAGCGAAAGGAATCGACCGACCAAGAAATCATACATGCAAAAAGATAAAGGGAATGGTTAGTGAATCCGAACATGAGTGGGATCGAGGAAGATAGGGCGTTTGGCTTCGAGGTTATGCAGCTAGAATTGGAGTTGCTACAAACTTGACTGCTGAACTCTGGGCTTGGGTTGTCCGTACTGGTCTCTGGATTGCCTTGGCTTGAAGCTTCAGGGATATTCGAAAAAAAAAAGTTAGGGCAGACTAAGACTAAGGTTGCTTTGCTTCCTTCACGTGAAAATGAAAAAATGGACAAGCAAATCGAAAACGAAGAACGAGGAGGCATTGCCTTCTCTTCTGCCATCTAGCCCTCCCTCCTCCAAGCTAGGGAGAAAAAAGTAAGGGAAAGCGGGCTAGACAGCGAGTAAGACAGCTAGGTCAATAGGAGCAATCCATCGAGTGGGAGAAAGACAGTTACACCAATCCCGTGAGAAATCCTCTTTGAAGTTGAAGCGGGTAAGCAAACAGGTACACCTGAGTTATGTAAGAGAACTACTAAGAAGTCTTCTCATCTCTAAGCCAACTAATTTATAAAATGCTACGCACCTTTGTGTACTTCCAGCCAAGTACAATTGCTGTTGTTGAGTTAAACAAACGGTAGTAAGATAGATAATAGGCGGATGGAGGGCCTATTCTGGACCAATTAGAAACCAAAATCTCGATGCGCTTACATTGTTATGAATGAGTTTATGTCTTCAGAAAGCTAGTAGTTATGAGTTCGTAGCTAAAGTCAAACTGGAGCTAGGAACGTAGCTGTGAGCGGAGCTACCAGGTAAACAAGTGAGCTTATTAAAGCGCGAATCCTAGAGGAGGATCAAGGGGGTCAGATCCCCGGGTGGGACAAATATTGTCTTTGTCTTTGCAAGGTAAAGCGGTCAACTATGGATTTAAACTAAGGTAACGTGCCCTAAGATAAGGCACAGTCAAAGCAGGGACTTAGAGACTAGCATCCGATTGTGGGCATCTTTCGATTGAGTAGGTTAGGAAAGAGACAACAGGCGATTATCCCTTTTTTTCTTCCAACAGCGGAAACGCTGCAACTCCGGAGTAGTTGTAGTTAGCCTAAGGACCAGAATAAGAGGTTTCTTGGGACTACCTACTTTTTTTTTGCTAGGAACGACTTGCCTAGTTGGAACTCTTCTCCGCCGACTCCTGAGGCTAGAATGGCGTACTACAGATCTGTGCGTTCTTGCCCGCTTGGTACTTGGATCCCTAATCTAGAAGATCTTGAGCCTGTAATCTCCTTCTTCTACCAAGAGAATGCCTTTCTTTTGGTAGCTACCGATTACTTCACCAAATGGGTCGAAGTTGAGCCATCTAAGGTCTGTCTTCCCTACCAGATCAGGTTTTCCCAGACGCGAATCGAGTCATTCATCTTCTTCATCAGGCTTCCTTATCGCAGTCGAAGCAGTAGCGGTACTGGAACGAGTTCCCATTTCGATATGGTTTCATTCCACCAGTCCCCTAACATAGATAGCACTAGGTCAAAGGGCTTCACTTCGTAACCTTTTCTTGCTTTCCTTCCGTGGGCATGAAATGAACCCTGAGGTTACTCTGTCCCTGGCATCCCTTTCTGCCCCCCAACTTTATTCACTTCGTGGTAAACGAGGCTTTCCAATAGCCAGCAGGTCAAAGCCTTTTTTGGGGTCAAAGGGTGCCGCCCCCTACTACCCAATTCCTGTCTTCGGAACTACGGGGATAGGTGACTTTCTGCGATGGCCCTCCACCTCGTTGGGAAAAGTTAAAGGAAATAACAAGCCCTAAACTAAAAACCAACTAGCAGCTTATCAACCATCGCTCAATGCGGTCTGGCTCGTACAGATGTCATGGTTGAAAGGGTCCTATGACAAGTTATTTTGCATTGTATGGGTTACTACCAGAACAGACATGCGCCAACTGTAGTCAGAATGAGTCTTTACCAACTTAAAAAATCAAAGATTTGAGTAAGCCAAAAAACGTGAGCGCCCCTACGCGAGCCTTATTGATTGAAAACTCAAGTCAATTTTTTATTCTATCTATATGTATTCTATTAATGCGCTCAAGCATGCGAAGAAAGCAACAAGCGATAAAAGCCTTTTCTATGTTATTAGTCAAGAGCTTTTCTTGCTTGTTTAGTAAAGTCACACTTTTCATTTTGTTAGGAGTACGTGCTTGCTGGGGCAGGGCACTCTTCATTCTTCATTCGAAACTAATGAATGTCGGGTCGGGGGTTTCTGCCTTGTTATCAAAAAGGGAGTTGGGTAAAGCAAACTCCCTCCTTGGACGAGCATGGGGCTTAGTCAACTAGAACCGGGTTGCGCTGCTTGATGCTCTGATCGAAAATAAATCAGTGGGGCCATGCCGGTACGACTGAATATGCGTTAAAAAGGTCAATCCCTCCCCTACGACACCAACAAAAAAAAACCGGGCCGAACTTATAACAGCCCGCCCGCTTCCATAGAAAAATATCGTGGCAACATAGACCTAAGTGGTCATATTAGATCTTTGGGAACCATCACAACTGCGACCGGCCTATATTTCAACGAGAATGTCGTGTCGTCCAGCGGAGCCTAGAAGAAGGTGACTCGCGCAGATAGCTGACTCATAGAAAGGAGTAGCCAAACCAACCCACCCAGCTAACTGGTCAATCTCAGAGATCTTATCGACCGGCAAACCGGTGACGGACAACCATGGTCCCAACCTTATCAGCACCGGAGGTGTACTAATCAATGAACCCCCGAAACCTACTTTCTTTTCTTACAAAATAAACCAAGCCTAACCGGTCACGACATGTTGTTGATATTGATGGAGTTTGAGGGACTTTCGCTGACTAAATCCATCCATAAACCTAGACCCCGGCGACTCTTGTAACCAAAGCCTCAAGACAACAGCCAAAGGTGACCTTTGGATTCTTAAGTAGGTAGGGGGCAAAGAGGAGCACGTAGGAATGCTAACCACTACATAAGCCACTGGTGGCTGAGAGAAAGCGAGTAACACCTTGTATAGGTTGGGCGGAGCTTGAAGAAGCGAGCCCCTATCAGAGAAAACCATTGCGCGCTAGCCTAGCTAGCTAGCGTTTTTCAGCTGGCTGTTAGGTTAGTTGTAGTGTGCCTTCCCTCCTTCTCTCACTTCGAAAAGATTTCGCAGTCTTTTCTTTGGATGACCTGGTCGAGATAGTACGATACATCGGTGTAAAAGATGGAGTGGGATCTTTGAGGTTGGTTATAGTAAGGCCTGGCCGGAAAGTGTTATTACCTATATCATTGAAGGAAAGGTTGGTCAACAGTTTGGAGAGTTTGCTTCTACACAGAAACGAAGACTTTCGAAAACAAAGATTAAACCGGGAAGAAAAAAGGGCAAAAAGTAAATAAAGTGCGCATATGGCACGAAAAGGAAATCTGATTTCGGTAAGACTCGATCTGAATCGTAGTTCAGATTCAAGTCGGTTCAGTGAGGGCGACCGCAAAAGTCACCGAAAGGGTCAATCTTTTCCTTCAGTTTGTCCTATATATGTTGAATAAAAAAGCTTGGGAGGACGTTGCAGATGTCCGGGACGGACACAACTTCTTCTAACGCTAGAAGACCACTGGAAGACACCCGGAACCAGAGCATGTCGTGAAAGAAGCACACTGGGCGTGCTTCAACCGTGTCTCCGGGGCACAGTTGAATGTAGATATCATGAACGCGAGGTGCAGGATACCAGGCCAAGAAACCCGGGCAACCCCCCTTATGTGCCGATCGCTAGCGCATCTAGGGCCCCGGCGCCCAGCGGATCTGGAGAGGCCTAGCCTGATCTGAGAAGTGCTAATTCGGTTCAGATAGACTTCATTCAAGAACGTCGTCGCCCTTGGAATCAATAAGAAAACAAGTGCTAAGTTTCAGATCAGTGAATAAACTGAAACGAAAGAATAAAGAGACCTTTCTCGTTCGGCGCCTAAAGCGCACTATGCTCTGCTTCAAGAAATGAGAGTTTTCGGTGGAACCGGTGAACCACGCAAGCTGGTTAGATGCGTGGGATAGAGGGCTCATAGTACCTGCTAGCGCAGCTATGGAAGGGAAGGAGCCTAAATCGACCCCCTTCTTTTTCATTTTAAAAAGAAAAAAGCAGTATAAAGAAAAGAGATTAGACTCTTGGATGAGACTAAGCAGCCACCGACCGTTCCAACGCGCCCCTTACCTATTTTTTTTATTAATACCGAAAACCTATCTAAAATGGAGCCTAGTTTAGGCTGTCAAACAAATGAGAAAATGAAAAAGTTTTAATAGAACCACTAGTAGGGATATGGATGGAGAATCGCTCAGTAAAGAGAGTTGTAGATTCGTAGAAAAGAGAGGAGCCTTGACTTTCTATGATGTTATTAGTCAAGAAGCGCTAACGCTGCAATCTTTCTAAAGCAAGAAGCGATAAACTTGACTTTGAGAAAGAAGGTGCTTGTTGTCGCTTTCTTTTTTTAGTAAGTAAACTTGTTTTGTTTTATAAGGCGAAAGGTTGCTATTTGAATAATGATTATAGCGTTAGCGCTTTCGTTTTCAATAAGTTTAGGCTTGACTTATTCGAACCGAACGAACGATAGTGGCTTAAAGCTAAGCCTATCATGCACGAGCATCGTCGCTGCTTGATCGGCAGGGAGAAGCATCTCAAAGTATGGGGCAAAGGATCAAGCGCTTTGACTTTATCTCCCGAGATTCACCACAGGTTGGGTTTGAGAGCCGTGTGATGGGTGACTATCCAGCACGGTTCAGAGAGCACTTTAAGTATGCGTAGGTGAATGGAAGCCCCTCTTGAAAGCAAGAAAGAAGCGGTTATTCCCACGGCGGAGTCACCATTGACTCTATTTATTATTATGGTAAATTACTGTATCAAGATGTCAATCTGAGATCTTATTTCGGTTCGATACGTCCACCTGCGAGACTAACCTTTGGCTTTCGTCTCGGTGTATTCTTATACATTTTCCCAAAAGAACATTCATTCATTTCTTTCTTCCTCGTTGACCACGACGACTGAAACAACGCCAAAAATCCAGACCTGGAAAGGAGAAGGGCCGGTGGTGGGCATTTGGTAAAGTCGGGCCGATCGGGTGTCTTCATTCCAGCGACAATACAGAAGAAGAACGAAACGAAGTGAGAGGACGGAAGGCAGGGAAAAGAGTTGAGTCGATCAGGCTCGACGACCGGGAGAAGCAAAACAAAATTCGGATTTGGCCGAAAAAGAAGCAACACTATGGATACCATGACCGATCACCATCGATAAAAAAGAATCTTACTAAATCACTTCGGGTTAGCGGGGCCTTCAAGCATCCAAAATACATCGGGGTTATCAATGACATAGCGTTCCTGATAGAAAATGACGACTCCTTCAGAAAAAGGAAGTTATTTCAGTTCTTTTTCCCTAAGAAGTCAGGCTCCGACGGCCCGACGACTAATCTATTTAAAACGACCCTCCCTGCAGTGCGCCCATCTTTGAATTATTCGGTCATGATATACTTATTGAATAGAAAGAACCAAATGCATTTCGACCCCGTCGTAGTTCTAAATCATTTCGCGGCACCGGGCGTGGCTGAACCATCAACGATGCGTGAGCAAAACAGGGAAGTGGCTTAGATAAGAGAATACGTTCTCGAATCGCTTTTTTTGTAGAAAGCTCGACCAGCGAGAAAAAGTGTTTGGCCGAAGCCAAAAAGAGGTTGACCAACTTCATTCGCTTGGCGAATGATCTTCGCTTCGCGGGAACAACAAAAATAATCATCTCGCTCTTTCCTTTCTTCGGTGCTACCTTTCTCTTTCCAAGGCATAGAGTTGGTTTTGATAAGAACCTTTCTGTTGAGCTGCTCCGACGAGTCATCTATTTAAAAGGACCCTCCCTCAAGTACGCCCCTCTTTGAATTATTCGGTCATGCAATACTTATTGAATAGAAAGAACCAAATGCATTTCGACCCCGTCGTAGTTCTAAATCATTTCGTGGCACCGGGCGTGGCTGAACCATCAACGATGGGGGGAGCGAAACAAGGAAGAGGCTTAGATAAGAGAATACGTTGTCGCATCGCTTTTTTTGTACAAACCTCGACCAGCGAGAAAAAGTGTTTGGCCGAAGCCAAAAAGAGGTTGACCCACTTCATTCGCTTGGCGAACGATCTTCGCTTCGCGGGAACAACAAAAACAACCATCTCGCTCGTTCCTTTCTTTGGTGCTACCTTTTTCTTTCCAAGGCATAGAGTTGGTTTTTATAAGGACCTTTTAGTTGAGCCGCTCCGACGACCCGACGACCCGACGAGTCATCTATTTAAAAGGACCCTCCCTGTAGTGCACCCCTCTTTGAATTATTCGATCATGCAATATTTATTGAATAGAAAGAACCAAATGCATTTCGACCGCGTCGTAGTTCTAAATAATTTCGTGGCACCGGGCGTGGTTGAACCATAAACGATGGGGGGAGCGAAACAGGGAAGAGGCTTAGATAAGAGAATACGTTCTCGGATCGCTTTTTTTGTAGAAAGCTCGACCAGCGAGAAAAAGTGTCTGGCCGAAGCCAAAAAGAGGTTGACCCACTTCATTCGCTAGGCGAATGATCTTCTCTTTCCGGGAATACAAAAAACAAACTTCTCGCTCTTTCCTTTCTTCGGTTCTACCTTTTTCTTTCGAAGGGATAGAGTTGGTTTTCACAAGAACCTTTCTGTTGAGCCGCTCCGACGACCCGACAAGTCATCTATTTAAAAGGACCCTCCGTGCAGTGCGCCCCTCTTTGAATTATTCGGTCACGCAATACTTATTGAATAGAAAGAACCAAATGCATTTCGACCCTCTCGTAGTTCTAAATCATTTCGTGGCACCGGGCGTGGCTGAACCATCAACGAAGGGGGGAGCGAGAAAGGGAAAAGGCTTAGATAAGAGAATACGTTCTCACATCGCTTTTTTTGTAGAAAGCTTAACCAGCGAGAAAAAGTGTTTGGCCGAAGACAAAAAGAGGTTGACCCACTTCATTCGCTTGGCGAACGATCTTCGCTTCGCGGGAACAATAAAAACAACCATCTCACTCTTTCCTTTCTTTGGTGCTACCTTTTTCTTTCCAAGGCATAGAGTTAGTTTTGATAAGAACCTTTCTGTTGAGCTGCTGCGACGAGTCATCTATTTAAAAGGACCCTCCCTGCAGTGCGCCCCTCTTTGAATTATTCGGTCATGCAATACTTATTGAATAGAAAGAACCAAATGCATTTCGATCTCGTCGTAGTTCTAAATCATTTCTTGGCACAGGGCATGGCTGAACCATCAACGATGGGTGAGCGAAACAGGGACGCGGCTTAGATAAGAGAATACGTTCTCGAATCGCTTTTTTTGTAGAAAACTCGACCAGCGAGAAAAAGTGTTTGGCCGAAGCCAAAAAGAGGTTGACCCACTTCAATCGCTTGGCGAATGATCTTCGCTTCGCGGGAATAACAAAAACAACCATCTCGCTCTTTCCTTTCTTCGGTGCTACCTTTCTCTTTCCAAGGCATAATGTTGGTTTTAATAAGAACCTTTCTGTTGAGCTGCTCCGACGAGTCATCTATTTAAAAGGACCCTCCCTCAAGTACGCCCCTCTTTGAATTATTCGGTCATGCAATACTTATTGAATAGAAAGAACCAAATGCATTTCGACCCCGTCGTAGTTCTAAATCATTTCGTGGCACTGGGCGTGGCTGAACCATCAACGATGGGGGGAGCGAAACAAGGAAGAGGCTTAGATAAGAGAATACTTTGTCGCATCACTTTATTTGTACAAACCTCGACCAGCGAGAAAAAGTGTTTGGCCGAAGCCAAAAAGAGGTTGACCCACATCATTCGCTTGGCGAACGATCTTCGCTTTGCGGGAACAACAAAAACAACCATCTCGCTCTTTCCTTTCTTCGGTGCTACCTTTTTCTTTCCAAGGGATATAGTTGGTTTTGATAAGAACCTTTCTGTTGAGCCGCTCCGACGGTCCGACGAGTCATCTATTTAAAAGGACCCTCCTTGTAGTGTGCCCCTCTTTGAATTATTCGATCATGCAATACTTATTGAACAGAAAGAACCAAATGCATTTCGACTCCGTCGTAGTTCTAAATCATTTTGTGGCACAGGGCGTGGCTGAACCATCAACGATGGGGGGCAGGGAAGAGGCTTAGATAATAGAATATCTTCTCGCATCGCTTTTTTTTAGAAAGCTCGACCAGCGAGAAAAAGTGTTTGGTCGAACCCAAAAAGAAGTTGACCCACTTCATTCGCTTGGCAAACGATCTTCGCTTCGCGGGAACAACAAAAACAACCATCTCGATCTTTCCTTTCTTCGGTGCTACCTTTTTCTTTCCAAGGGATAGAGTTGGTTTTGATAAGAACCTTTCTCTTGAGCCGCTCCGACGGCCCGACGAATCATCTATTTAAAAGGACCCTCCCTGCAGTGCGCCCGTCTTTGAATTATTCGATCATGCAATATTTATTGAATAAAAGAACCAAATGCATTTCGAACCCGTCGTAGTTCTAATTCATTTCGTGGCGCCGGGCGTGGCTTAACCATCAACGATGGGGGGAGCGAAACAGTGAAGAGGCTTAGATAAGAGAATACGTTCTCGAATCACTTTTTTTGTAGAAAGCTCGACCAGCGAGAAAAAGTGTTTGTCCGAAGCCAAAAAGAGGTTGACCCACTTCATTCGCTTGGCGAATGATCTTCGCTTCGCGGGAACTACAAAAACAACCATCTCGCTCTTTCCTTTCTTCGGTGCTACCTTTTTCTTTCCAAGGGATCGAGTTGGTTTTGATAAGAACCTTTCTCTTGAGCCGCTCCAACGGCCCGACGAGTCATCTATTTAAAAGGACCCTCTCTGCAGTGCGCCTCTCTTTGAATTATTCGGTCATGCAATACTTATTGAATAGAAAGAACATAATGCATTTCGACCCTGTCGTAGTTCTAAATCATTTCGTGGCACCGGGCGTGGCTGAACCATCAACGAAGGGGGGAGCGAAAAAGGGAAAAGGCTTAGATAAGAGAATACGTTCTCACATCGCTTTTTTTGTAGAAAGCTCGACCAGCGAGAAAAAATGTTTGGCCGAAGACAAAAAGAGGTTGACCCACTTCATTCGCTTGGCGAACGATCTTCGCTTCGCAGGAACAACAAAAACAACCATCTCGCTCTTTCCTTTCTTTTGTGCTACCTTTTTCTTTCCAAGGCTTAGAGTTAGTTTTGATAAGAACCTTTCTGTTGAGCTGCTCCGACGAGTCATCTATTTAAAAGGACCCTCCCTGCAGTGCGCCCCTCTTTGAATTATTCGGTCATGCAATACTTATTGAATAGAAAGAACCAAATGCATTTCGATCTCGTCGTAGTTCTAAATCATTTCTTGGCACAGGGCGTGGCTGAACCATCAACAATGGGTGAGCGAAACAGGGACGCGGCTTAGATAAGAGAATACGTTCTCGAATCGCTTTTTTTGTAGAAAGCTCGACCAGCGAGAAAAAGTGTTTCGCCGAAGCCAAAAAGAGGTTGACCCACTTCAATCGCTTGGCGAATGATCTTCGCTTCGCTGGAATAACAAAAACAACCATCTCGCTCTTTCCTTTCTTCGGTGCTACCTTTCTCTTTCCAAGCATAGAGTTGGTTTTGATAAGAACCTTTCTGTTGAGCTGCTGCGACGAGTCATCTATTTAAAAGGACCCTCCCTGCAGTGCGCCCCTCTTTGAATTATTCGGTCATGCAATACTTATTGAATAGAAAGAACCAAATGCATTTCGATCTCGTCGTAGTTCTAAATCATTTCTTGGCACAGGGCATGGCTGAACCATCAACGATGGGTGAGCGAAACAGGGACGCGGCTTAGATAAGAGAATACGTTCTCGAATCGCTTTTTTTGTAGAAAGCTCGACCAGCGAGAAAAAGTGTTTGGCCGAAGCCAAAAAGAGGTTGACCCACTTCATTCGTTTGGCGAACGATCTTCGCTTTGCGGGAACAACAAAAACAACCATCTCGCTCTTTCCTTTCTTCGGTGCTACCTTTTTCTTTCCAAGGGATAGAGTTGGTTTTGATAAGAACCTTTCTCTTGAGCCGCTCCGACGGCCCGACGAGTCATATATTTAAAAGGACCCTCCCTGCAGTGTGCCCGTCTTTGAATTATTCGATCATGCAATACTTATTGAATAAAAAGAACCAAATGCATTTCGAACCCGTCGTAGTTCTAAATCATTTTGTGGCGCCGGGCGTGGCTTAACCATCAACGATGGGGGGAGCGAAACAGTGAAGAGGCTTAGATAAGAGAATACGTTCTCGCATTGCTTTTTTTGTGGAAAGCTCGACCAGCGAGAAAAAGTGTTGGCTGAAGCCAAAAAGCTGTTGACCCACTTCATTCGCTTGGCGAACGATCTTCGCTTTGCGGGAATACCAAAACCAAACTTCTCGCTCTTTCCTTTCTTCGGTGCTACCTTTTTCTTTCCAAGGGATAGAGTTGGTTTTGATAAGAACCTTTTTGTTGAGCCGCTCCGACGACCCTACAAGTCATCTATTTAAAAGGACCCTCCCTGCAGTGCGCCCCTCTTTGAATTATTCGGTCACGCAATACTTATTGAATAGAAAGAACCAAATGCATTTCGACCCCATCGTAGTTCTAAATCATTTCGTGGCACCGGGCGTGGCTGAACCATCAACGAAGGGGGAAGCGAAAAAGGGAAAAGGCATAGATAAGAGAATACGTTCTCACATCGCTGTTTTTGTAGAAAGCTTGACCAGCGAGAAAAATTGTTTGGCCGGTGACAAAAAGAGGTTGACCCACTTCATTCGCTTGGCGAACGATCTTCGCTTCGCGGGTACAACAAAAACAACCATCTCGCTCTTTCCTTTCTTCGGTGCTACCTTTTTCTTTCCAAGGTATAGAGTTGGTTTTGATAAGAACCTTTCTGTTGAGCCGCTCCGACGAGTCATCTATTTAAAAGGACCCTCCCTGCAGTGCGCCCCTCTTTGAATTATTCGGTTATGCAATACTTATTGAATAGAAAGAACCAAATGCATTTCGACCCGTCGTAGTTCTAAATCATTTTGTGGCACCGGGCGTGACTGAACCATCAAAGATGGAGGGAGCGAAACAGGGAAGAGGCTTAGATAAGAGAATACGTTCTCGCATCACTTTTTTTGTAGAAAGCTCGACCAGCGACAAAAAGTGTTTGGCCTAAGCCAAAAAGAGGTTGACCAACTTCAGTCGCTTGGCGAATGATCTTCGCTTCGCGGGAACAACAAAAACAACCATCTCGCTCTTTTCTTTCTTCGTGCTACCTTTTTCTTTCCAAGGCATAGAGTTGGTTTTGATAAGAACCTTTCTGTTGAGCTGCTCCGACGAGTCATCTATTTAAAAGGACCCTCACTGCAGTACGCCCCTCTTTGAATTATTCGGTCATGCAATACTTATTGAATAGAAAGAACCAAATGCATTTCGACCCCATCGTAGTTCTACATCATTTCTTGGCACCGGGCGTGGCTGAACGATAAACGATGGGGGGAGCGAAGGAGGGAAGAGGCTTAGATAAGAGAATATGTTCTCGCATCGCTTTTTTTGCAGAAAGCTCGACCAGCGAGAAAAAGTGTTTGGCCGAAGCCAAAAAGATGTTGACCCACTTCATACGCTTAGCGAATGATCTTCGCTTCGCGGGAGCAAAAAAACAACCATCGCGCTCTTTCCTTTCTTCGGTGCTACCTTTTTTTTCCAAGGGATAATGTTGGTTTTGATAAGAACCTTTCTCTTGAGCCGCTCCGACGCCCCGACGAGACATCTATTTAGACGGACCCTCCCTGCAATGCGCCCCTCTTTGAATTATTCGGTCTAGTAATACTTATTGAATAGCAAGAACCAAATGCATTTCGACCCCGTCGTAGTTCTAAATCATTTCGTGGCACTGGGTGTGGCTGAACCATCAACGATGGGGAGAGCGAAACAGGGAAGAGGCTTAGATAAGAGAATACGTTCTCGCATCACTTTTTTTGTAGAAAGCTCGACCAGCGAGAAAAAGTGTTTGGCCGAAGCCAAAAAGAGGTTGACCCACTTCAGTCGGTTGGCGAAAAATCTTCGCTTCGCGGGAACAACAAAAACAAGCATCTCACTCTTTCCTTTCTTCGGTGCTACCTTTTTCTTTCCAAGGCATAGAGTTGGTTTTGATAAGAACCTTTCTGTTGAGCTGCTCTGACGAGTCATCTATTTAAAAGGACCCACCCTGCAGTGCGCCCACCTTTTAATTATTCGGTTGTGCAATACTTATTGAATAGAAAGAACAAATGCATTTCGACCCCGTCGTAGTTCTAAATCATTTCTTGGCACCGGGCGTGGTTGAACCATCAACGATGGGGGGAGCGAAACAGGGAAGAGGCTTAGATAAGAGAATATCTTCTCGCATCCCTTTTTTTGTAGAAAGCTCGACCAGCGAGAAAAAGTGTTTGGCCGAAGCCAAAAAGAGGTTGATCCACTTCATACGCTTGGCGAATGATCTTCGCTTCGTGGGAGCAAAAAAACAACCATCTCGCTCTTTCCTTTCTTCGGTGCTACCTTTTTCTTTCCAAGGGATAGAGTTGGTTTTGATAAGAACCTTTCTGTTGAGCCGCTCCGACGCCCTGACGAGTCATCTATTTAGACGGACCCTCCCTGCAGTGCGCCCCTCTTTGAATTATTCGGTCATGTAATACTTATTGAATAGAAAGAACCAAATGCATTTCGATCCCGTCGTAGTTCTAAATCATTTTGTGGCACCGGGCGTAGCTTAACCATCACCGATGGGGGAGCGAAACAGGGAAGAGGCTTAGATAAGAGAATACGTTCTCGCATCGCTTTTTTTATAGATAGCTCGACCAGCGAGAAAAAGTGTTTGGCCGAAGCCAAAAAGAGATTGGCCGAATGATCTTCGCTTCGCGGGAACAACAAAAACAACCATCTCGTTCTTTCCTTTCTTCGGTGCTACCTTTTTCTTTCCAAGGCATAGAGTTGGTTTTTATAAGAACCTTTCTGTTGAGCCGCTCCGACGGCCCGACAATCCCTACAGTGCGCCCCTCTTTGAATTATTCGGTCATGCAATACTTATTGAATAGAAAGAACCAAATGCATTTCGACCCGGTCGTAGTTATAAATCATTTTGTGGCACCGGGCGTGGCTGAACCATCAACGATGGGGGAGCGAAACAGGGAAGAGGCTTAGATAAGAGAATACATTTTCGCATCGCTTTTTTTGTAGAAAGCTCGACCAACGAGAAAAAGTGTTTGGCCGAAGCCAAAAAGAGGTTGACCCACTTCATTCGCTTGGCGAACGATCTTCGCTTCGCGGGAATACCAAAAACAAACATCTCGCTCTTTCCTTTCTTCGGTGCTACCTTTTTCTTTCCAAGGGATAGAATTGGTTTTGATTAGAACCTTTCTATTGAACCGCTCTGACGGCCCGACGAGTCATCTATTTAAAAGGACCCTCCCTGTAGTGCGCCCCTCTTTGAATTATTCGGTCATGCAATACTTATTGAATAGAAAGAACCAAATGCATTTCGACCTCGTCGTAGTTTTAAATCATTTCGTGGCACCAGGCGTGGCTGAACCATCAACGATGGTGGGAGCGAAACAGGGAAGAGGCTTAGATAAGAGAATATGTTCTCTCATCACTTTTTTTGTAGAAAGCTCGACCAGCGAGAAAAAGTGTTTGTCCGAAGCCAAAAAGAGGTTGACCCACTTCATTCGCTTGGCGAATGATCTTCGCTTCGCGGGAACAACAAAAACAACCATCTCGCTCTTTCCTTTCTTCGGTGCTACCTTTTTCTTTCCAATGGATAGAGTTGGTTTTGATAAGAACCTTTCTCTTGAGCCGCTCCAACGGCCCGACGAGTCATCTATTTAAAAGGACCCTCCCTGCAATGCGCCCCTCTTTGAATTATTCGGTCATGCAATACTTATTGAATAGAAAGAACCAAATGCATTTCGACCCGTCGTAGTTCTAAATCATTTCGTGGCACCGGGCGTGGCTGAACCATCAACGATGGGGGAGCGAAACAGGGAAGAGGCTTAGATAAGAGAATACGTTCTCGCATCGCTTTTTTTTTAGAAAGATCGACCAGCGAGAAAAAGTGTTTGGCCGAAGCCAAAAAGAGGTTGACCCACTTCATTCACTTGGCGAACGATCTTCGCTTCGAGGAAACAACAAAAACAATCATCTCGCTCTTTCCTTTCTTGGGTGCTATCTTTTTTTTTTCCAAAAAAAGGTTGACCCACTTCATTTAATCAAAATAGTTATTCTTTGACCAGGTTTGCTTATCCAACCCTCGAGTTTAAGGATCCCGAAGAGACCAGACCTTGGAAGGCATCACTTATGCTAGAAGGCTTCACTGCCCTCCTTAGTTTTTATATATATATATTTAAAAAATTTAAATAATTTACAGGACAATCTTTAAGTTTTAAAAATTAATATTTTATAAATTAATAACTAAGGTTTTTGTTTTCTAGTTAGTAATCGGTCTATAAAACCTGTTTTAAATATTGCATTATTTTTCAAAATTTTTAAAAATAATGCAAGTTTTAAAATATTGTAAAAATAAATAAATTGTGTTTCCTTTCGACTTTAATTAAAATTAAAAAAAATTATAATAAAATCGAATCAAATTGACAATTCAACACAATGTATATCAAATTATCAACATTTTAATTATAATTTAAAAACAATTATATCACGCTTAAGTCGTATCAAATTCATACCATTTGATTTGAGTGATTCAAAATTCATGTCAAAATATTATAAGATTAACTGTATTATGATACATTTTTATATTTATATGTTATAAATGTAAAGTTTTGTATTTTAAAAAAAAAGTAAAAAAAAAATAGAATGAAATGAATGTAAAAAAATTTGTGTATATGAAAATATCATTTTTCATATTACAATTTGTTTTGGACCATTTTTATAATTCTTTTTGAAAATGATCATTTTTTGATTTTGCCAAAGCTGTTGAAGTAATTGGTAGTTTAATTGAACAGTGATGATGGTAGTGGTAAGCCTCATCATCACTTGAGTTCCCTCCATGAGCGTTTCAATTCAATTTAAAGGCACTTTTTTTCTTTATAATGAGTAAACAGAAGAAGCAGAGAAAGGGAAATCACATACCATTTTCATTGCCATTGACACCACCAATCTTCATCCACCATTCTCTGCTCTCTGCAACAACCAGTCAGCATCTATGCCTTCTTTTTCAAGAAGAAAGACAAAACAACCAAAGAAACACAAAACTTGGACCATTCTCAACCACCATTCTTCTCCTCCTCATCAAATCCAAGGTACTCACTCACTCTTCTCTCTCCATCTATCTACCATCCCCACCTACTTCTCTTCTTTTTCTCCATCTCTTCTCTCTACATTCTTCTTGGTTTTCCTGTGTTTTTTCTGGTTACTTTTCTTTTTGTTTTTCATTCAATAACAATAAACATAATACTGGTTTAGGCTACTCATGCAACATAAAGGTTTTATGGCACCCATTTGCTAAGCTATTGTATCTTTTCTAGTATTTGAGGAGGATAGTTATAAAGCTTCGTTCTTTTTGCCTGCAGGGGAAGCTGTTTCGGCAAACAACACCGAGAAAATGGAAGGATTTGTGAACGGAACAATACAAGACAACCATAAAGCACAATCACAATCTTTGAGTGAAAATAAGGAGGTGGCCGTTGAAGTTGATGATTCCCAAGATGGTGATATTGTCATCACTCATGAAGAGGAAGCACCGCAAAATGAGGAGAATAAGATGCTGGTTGAGTCAGGCAAAGTTGAAGAGACACGAGAGGATGTTTCGGAATCAGTAGTGTCTGAGACTTTTGAGCCTGATACTGTGAAAGATGCTCATGTGGAGAACACAGTGGAATCAGACACTGTTATGTTAGAATTTAATGAAGATTTTGAATCTGATCCAGACGGGGTTAAGGAAACAGACTTGTATCCTTCAGTTTCGAGGAATGAAGGATTGAGAGAGACTGAAGTTGCAGAAGAGGAGAAGAATGTTGTGTTTCATGCTGCAGGTGAGGAAGCAAATGTTTGTGGTGAGTCTTCTTTAGTGGAAACTTCGGAGACAAGTGTTCCAAAATCATGTGAGAGTGACAAGGTTACTCCAACCATAATTGAAAAATCATTGGATTTGAAGCAAAGTTTGGAAGAGAAAGTAGAGGAATCATCAGGTGGTCTAGAAGAGTCATCCTATGAAAGTGCCAAGGAGTCATTTCAACCATCACCTAGTGTTGTTCCTGATGCTGAAAGCAATGAAAATCTGGTAGGTGATTTACACTTTATGATAGTTTCATACAGACATAGCAAGTGTGCTTGGTTATGCAGTTGTCTTTGTTATTTCATATTCTTTTTTTGCTGTGACAGACCACTGTCCCTATGGCTCAAAGGGAAATCTCCTCTTGGAAAAGTTGCTGTGGACTCATTGAGATTATGAGGGGTGGTCATAGATAATTCAAGGTCAGTAAACCTCAATCAGATAATTCAAAGGGCTCATATGAACCTTAATTCAAACATGTATACCTAATGAAAGTATTTCACTATATTATTATACATTACATTTCCCCTTTTTTAAGACTGTGTTGCCCACTAAAGAGAACAGTCTGGTTGGCATCAGAATCTTTTCTTGCTTTTTGTCTTGTTAAGTTTCAATAGCTTATGGAAATAGTAATGCTTTAGAGCTGTTGTGCTTTATTGGATCCAAGCATAAAGGTTTATTTTGATATATTTTTTTATTACATTAAAATTAAAAGTTATATACATAGAGGGACCTTGTTTATTAGTTTAGATGATATTTAAAAACAATTGTATTTAGATGTTAAAACTAAATTTTATATATAGCATACTCTTGTGTATTAATTTGTCGTGAATACCTAGACAATAATAAGTTGTCACACAAATGAAGACTTGAGGTTGAGTGTTGAACTGAAGTAGATGAATATAACAATAGTACATCTGAAAACAAGTCAAAATAGAACTATGCTATATTGATTTCAACAACAGTATATACTCATGGATGCTCATCAAGAATCAACAGCCTTAGACAGAGATTGGTTTTGTAAACTTATGATTATTTTTGTGAACTTAGTATGCAATCAATCAATTTAGGAATTACTTTTAGCATGATTTTTTTATGATCATTCTTATAAAAAATGAACAAATCTAATAGTACTAACTGATAATGTAAAATAGTTTTTGACTATTATAGTTTGAAGCATTTTGAATTGTTTACAGGGAGGAGTCATTGCACATTCTTCGAGGGGCATCATCTTCTATTTCTACTCTGCTTTCCTGCTTCGTTTCATTTCAAAAACGACAAACAGATGCTACATTTCAGTTGTGGCATTTTGTGGAGTTCCATTAACAACAATTTATTATCTCACATTATATTAAAAATTACTTTCTGTCCATTTTTACATTTTCTTTGATTTTGTGATATTTTACACTGAGCAGTTTCACGCCTTTCTAGTCTATTGTTTTCTTCCATGTAGTGACATATTAAACACTTTATGCAATTGCGTTTTTATAATCATTAAATAAAGATTTATAACCTATTAACTATTACTAAACCCAAACCCAACCAAATTAATTTTAACTTGCCATCGCAAGTTTTAAGATTCGGTCAATTTACAAAATAATTGGTGGAACATTTTAAAAATTAGACTCGAATAATTCATGAATAATTATAATTTTACACTACACTATTTATCAAAGTAATCCATCTTAACTTTCGGCTATAAAATTTTTATGATTTTAATTTTTTTTAATAAATCTTAATCAATAATAAAAATGAGTGTATTGAAAATGTACTGCTAGCATTTTTTTTCACAATTTTTAATACGTACGAATCGTGTGGATACATATGTAAAGATCATTGCACGTGCATGGGTTAGCTTACTAATTTTAAAGTAAAAAAGGAAAATTTTGATGGTTACAATGGGAATTTATACCATCAATAAAATTTTCAACTTGAGCTAGTTTAGTGATTTAAAATTAAACTACACAAATATAGTTCAAAAGCTCCATGTCGGCGTTAATAATTTAAGTTGGGCTCGTATAAAATTGAAATTAGAAAATTTATAATCCAATAAAAAAAAGTAATCTATCTAACGTAACCATACAATTTTGTTAGAAATAACACTTTTTAGATAAATAAGTCAGATAAAAGGAAATAAATAAAATAAACAGCTAAGAGGGGTGTATTTGGACAAATAAAAATGAGAAGAAAATACTTTATACTACTCAGGTCGAGTAAAAGATAGACTTTAAAATAATAAGTTTTTAAAAAATTAACAAAATATAACTTTTTACCTTCCGAATTTTTATCAACATATTTTTTGTTGTAAGAAATTTATCTGATTCTTAGAAAAGTAAAATTGAAAAGAGTCATTTCCCTCATATTATTGTCTGTGAAACGGATACAAATATCTCTCTCCTTTCAATTTCGCCGTCAAATAGAGTATAAAAGAATATTTTCATGTTGTTGCTCTATTTCTCTGTATCTATTTTCAGCCACCTAAACGCGATGCAAGTGTGAAAGGTGGTCTTAGTGATAAGATTTATCCTGGCCTGGTACTGGGCCCAAAAATTAAAGGCTGATACTACCTAACCACCTACAATTCTCTCCGCTTACCACACACTCACCAATTCAAAACGGAAAATCATCATTCTACTTATCATGTAATTTAGAGTAGCTTTGTTTCCATTTTCATTCCTTTTGGTAAAATGACTATTTAAAAAGAACCGTAAACCTAAGAAGCGTGTTCTAAAAACTAATGACTTGATTTTTGGTGCAGTTTTCTGGGGTATGGAATCTTACACATCAGAATCAAATTAAAAGATAGATAATACAAATAATTGGCGCATTGGATTTAGGTTAAAAAAGACACAAAATTCATTGTGCCTCACTGCAGAAACCAAGATAAATTGCAACAAACATGTTACCGACACAGAATTTGGCCTCCTAAAGAACTCCTTCAAAAGTATCTAAAAGTATCTATCTAACGACACTGTTCGACATTCATATTAAAACTAACAAAATGGACTATTGTGTCTCTTTAACTTAAAGCAAATGGTTTGATAGTACTATTCAAACTAATAGAAAATATTAAAGGGTGGATTGAAAGGGAGCAATGCAAGCCAACGCTTTCGTACCCCCAAACAAGTCAACTACAATTGAAAAAACTTTCAACTAAATCCGAACTTCTTCGGAATACAATCGCCACAAATGGGGTATAAGCAATGAAAAAAAAAGGAACAAGACCAGAAAGAGAAAAACTCTCTCTGAGCACATTGCAGTGACTTCTCCAAAGTCATCAAACCCAACCAAAATGACACCAAGCAAGACAAAAAGGCAATTGGGCAACAGCACAAACAAATCAGTGTTATCATTTAATCCTAAAAGATCATATGATTCACCAGGTGGGTTCTACATTCAAAGACATGCTGTGAGAATCACTGGAAAAGACAAATTACAGAGAAATCAACTTCAGAAACTGCCGAAACTGCCGAGTGCTGCCTTAAACTGCCAGCACTGCCGAATGCCTATCCTCCAAACAAATAAGGTGAAACTAAACACAGAAACATCTAATATCAATTTTGAAACCTATTTATTAAATGCAACACACAGTGGTTCGATCCTCGTGAAAGGAAACTAACAATCAAACAAGTATGCCAACTTCAACGTACATAAAAATTTCACAGGCTTCAAAAATAAAAGCCAGAGAAGAAGAGTTATTTTATGACAAACAAAATTGCAGCATATCTGTGACTAAAGGGCTGGTAAATCTAACCTCTACAACCTCCTCTTCCAATCGATGATTGGTCATATGAAATCACTTCCGTTTCCCATAGCACACATAGATTACGGCAGCCGCCGCAACAACAGCTCCTGTAGACCCTGCTGCCACCACCGGCCACTGCAACTTCAATCCTTTCCCTTCATCATGTATGCCATTTAAACCTCTATCAATATTCTCAACAGTCTTAACCGCCTTCTCATTTAGCGATAAAATCACCCTCTCAGCTTCCTTTGCTTCCTCACGCAATTGAAGAATACTTGATTCCAAAGCCGCTACTTTCTCCTCAGATCCTTTAAGTGCCTCCTCCAACCTTAGTTTCTGCTTAACCGACTCCTCCAACTCAGATTTTTTCTCAGCAGTAACCTTCTCCAATTCCACCAACTTCTGTTTGAAACCATTGATCTCCTTCTCCTTTTCATCAACCTTATCTCTCATCTCCTCCTCGAACCTAATCCTCTTGTTCCTTTCCTCAATTTCCTTGGTTTCCAGAACTCCAATCTTCCTCTCCAAATCCCTAACCCTAACCTCACCCTCTGCCTTTACCTTCTTCAAAGCTGTCAGTTCCTTCTCCAGAGACTCAACCAACGACTCCTTCTCCCCTAAATCCTTCCTCAATTCAGAAGCATCCGCCCTCGCCTCCTCCGTCGCAGTCATCTCCGATATCAAATCGTGCTGTAGCCTCGCCACGTCCGTCTCCAGGTCCGCTGCCCTCGCCGCGATAACCTCGGCCGCCTTCACCGCGTCGCGCGACTGCACCACCTCTCGCTGCATCTCCTCGATCTTCTCGCTATTCACCGCGCCATCTCTTCGCAAAATGTCAAGCTCCGCCGTCAGCTTCTTGATCTCCTCCTTCCTCGAGGCGTTCTCGTTCACCAATTCATCGCGTTCGCGTTGCAACACTTCAATCTTCGTCGCCGATTCTTCACCGTACTGATCATCTACGCCGCCGTTGGCAACACCGTCATCCGCCATGGCTGATTCTGCAAAACAAAGAAAAATAGCACGCTGTCAGTTCATCAACTAAGTAAGCCAGAAATCAAAATCGAGAATGAACACGCTGTTTCTTGCCAATAATTTGAAAAATAATGAAAAATAAACTGTAAAAAGTAACTTATGAATCGAATTATACAAGCAACTAAACAAAATTAGCAATATATAAATACATATAAACATATTATTGCGGATGTGTAAGGACAGTACGAAGCGAGTGAAGGCGTTTAGAGAGTGTGCGGTAGTGTCAGCGAGAACGGAAGATGAATTTTCCAGAAAAAAATGGAGATGATTTTCCGTAAAAGGGAAAGAAGAGGTTTGTGTTTAGGGAACGATATGTGACTAGGGTTTTCAGTAGTGTATGTGAAAAATATCTTTAACTTTACCATTTTCTTTTCACCTTTTCTGATGGAAAAGGCAGAAGAACACAGAAAGTAAGAGATCAGAATCATCAACCAACGGTTCAGATTTTAGGTTGTATTCCGGTTCTGGTGCGCCAGCGTGTCAAATTGCATCGGTGTAACAATATACTTTTTCTTGCAACAAAAAATTATAGATTGAAAATTTATTAAAAAACATAAAAATGTGTATGCCTTTTCTACCCTCTAACTTTTTTTTATTCATTTCATATTTGGAATAAATTCTAACTAAAGTTTGAACTATCATGTCATGTATCAATCAATAGATAAAACCAAAATAACATACAAAAACCAAATAATCGTAACTTGTAGTCACTTGAAAAAGAAAAGGAAGAAAAATATAATATGTTGCCATAATATAATATTAAATTGCTATGATAAACACAACTATGATATGTCAATTATAACTTCGTAAAAGTTAATAAGAAATATTTCGTTATTGTTTTCTATATTAATATATTTATAATTGTAATATAACTTTTAGTAATTTTTATTTCAATAATTATTATAATATCAAGCTTTTCAGAAAAAAAAATTATTTTTTACTGTCTGAAAAAAGTAGATATACTAGCGCCTACAAGTTGTGTTTTCATATGTAAAAGTGTAATTTACATTTTATATTTTTTTTGACACATTTTAATTAATTGCAAAATATGTTAAAAAAAGTTCGTTAATATTCATCATTTTATTAATGGTAGAAATATGGTATTCATCATTGTCTTGAATAAACGGTACAAACATAGTATTCATCATTTTATCAAAACGGGAATTTTAAACAGTGTTGACGGGTGGCAATAGTAATCTTCTCAGTCCTTTACTTCTCTGCAACTATTTTATTCCAGCCCAATAGGCCCAAGCCACAAATTATCCAACGTGTCTATTGCGTAAGATTGAAATTATTTGGTTTGCTTTATAATCTAAATCTCCATCATTTTTGTTAAAACGGAACTGTCAATTATTTTTCTTAAATACAACCATTTTTTGTTTTAATTATTACTTTTACCTGTTAATTTCACGTTTAAGAAACAAACCTAACTAACGTAATGTTTAATTTTATTGTTAACAATAAACAAAAATTATAACATTTTTTAATAATGTGAACTTTAATATTTTTTAATTTGAATATAAATTATTTTAGTTACCATTAAATGTAAAATTATTTTTTAAATATCAAATAATTGTTAATTCATCTTTTTTTTTCAATCATGATGTTAATTTTTGGTCAAGATTCGTCAAAAGAAAAAATTGACTTATATTTGTAAGACTTTTTTCACAGGTTAAAAATTTCCCAATTATCATTGGAAAAAAATTATAGTTAATATTATGTGTGAATTTTTTAGATATATAAAGAATTTTTTAGATTCATAATAATATAAAGAATTCCAAATTCTTAATTTTTAGATAGAATTTAATGTCCTAATTTTAAGTAATTCAATTACTATGTCAAAATTGTATAATTTTAATTTCTGCTAAATTTCCTTACCATAGTTAATCTATTTTCAGTCCATAATTATGAAAATTTATTCCAGTGGATGAAGTGATACCGACACTCATATAAGTGATACGGGAATGCTAATCTCCTAGAATTTCGTACATGAAACAATCTTCATTATATATATCAATGTGATCTTTGGTTAATATATTATGCAGATGAGATAAAGTTGCATGATCTGTCTTGATGGCGATGCAGCATTTATGCATGGTTTCTGTGTAGTGATGGATACACATTGTAGTTGTGCACATGCCCAATAAGGCTTTTCATGATTCTCCAAAAAATTGTGGTGGCTGTGACTGTGATTGTGACTGCTCCAGGAAGTTGGCAATTGGAGAATGCAGATGAATGTGTTGGATCTCCAAAACAGTACACAGATTGCAGTGCAAGTGCCTGTAACTGTATTCTCAGAGCACCCTTGGTTTTAACTCATTATTACCATCACCTCAATTCCAACTTGTTTTTCTTTCATAGGACATCACATTCTTAAATTTAAGGAAACAATGATTTTGTTGGAATCTTGCTGCAGATGTACACCAGAACAAAATCACTGCTTGAAAACGTTTTCTTGGTTTGAGAGAGTTGTGATTATATTTGGTGTTCCATGTTTGAAAGAAAGATGGAAGGAAAGAATTAAGAGAGTTAAGAGTGATCATAATGGATGGTTGCTTTTAGCTTAAATCATGGAAGATGATCCTGAGGCATGTGAAATTTAAAAGCATTGAATTCAAGTGGGGTGGTCTCTTTTTTGTGTATACCGCATTGTAAGTGTAAGTTATTGTGGTAGTAATGGCTAACTGCCAAAAAAGTCAAAGAACCCTATTCCAAAATCCCCAAACCAAAGTTTTCACAAGAGAAAGTGACCAATGCCAACATGTGTATGTGCCATGTTACTTTAAAAACCTCTGATCTCATCCAGATTTTAAGACCAAATAGGACTGGCCCACTGGACCGAGATGAACAAAAAAAACCTGTCACACATAGCCCACGTACATCCACCACAGACACACCATAATGTCATACACTTCCACCCACTCTACCTTCACTCCAGATCATCATCATCATCGTCATCCAACACCTTAAGATTCCTACAACACTTCCCCAAAATCAATTCTCTAACACTAATCTGCGGCGTAACATTATCAACTTTCAGGATATATATAATATATATATATATATATATATATATATATATAGAGAGATAATAAAGTCATCATCAAAAGAACACAGTGAGAAATTGAGAACTTCGAAATAAAAAATAAAAAAATGAAAATCTAAGAACATGGGAGACATTTTCCTTGATCCCAACCTCCAAAAGTACAGCCAAGAACAGAAAAATTAAAAGTAAAAAGAAAAAGAAAAAAATATCTAACTAAAGGGTCTGTGGGAAAAACCAAAAGATCCTAACCTAGGCTGCTGCTTCCATAATCCATCATGCAGCAGCTTCATCACCATGGATTATTGATTCATTCATTCATTTTGACGATGATATCAACCTCCAAACTTTGTCTTCTCCTTCTCCAACTTCTCAAAGAAACCAGTGAGAGCCCTCAAGGCTTTGACTTGGTACTGCAAGGCCAGAATATAGCCAGCAGTTTCATCAAAGAGTTTGTCCACCCCTAATGACTCCCCACCAGGCACAATCCTCTGCAATGCATGAATCTTCCTCTCTATCTCTTCTCTGTCATCAACGTCACCACCATCTTCATCTTCTTCTTTTTCCTTCTCCTCATCTTCATCACCTTCCTTGGCAGGCTCTTTCGCAGTGAGTTCCTTCCTACACCGCCTCCTGCTGTGGCGGAAAACATGCAAAGATTTGTGAGAGGAGACGGCGGAGTTGGCCTGGTCGTCTGAAGGTTTTCTGAGGAATGTGGGTATGATAGTGTGCTTTGGGGTGTTATCTTCTTGTTCCATGGATGATGACATGTAGAAGTAGTAGCAGTGGTGGTGACAGTAGCAGTAGTAGCAGTAGTAATGTGATGTGTGTGTAAGAGGGTTAAGAGAGAGATAGAGAGAGAGAGAGAGAGAGAGGAGAAGAGAAGAAAGATTAATGTGTGAGGGAGTTATATGAGAGGTGAGGTTGTCTTGTGGTGGCTGCAAACAAGGGAGGGTGGGAGGAAGAAAGATGTTAAATTATTGTTGAGCTCTAGAAATGTCAATGCCAACGAAGCTGGCCCCACTGGTTTTGGCCTCACAACACAAGAAGAAGAAGCCCCCAAGTTTTGGATTGGGGCAATGAGGTGGCCTTCACGCTCCACACCAACACCCTCTTCCACCTCATCAATTTTTTACCTCCTCTTCATGCAGTAACCACACATCTATGCTATCAGTTTTTACCATTTAGTATTATGTTACATTTTCATTGCTTATTGTCTTTGTTTTCTTCCAAGGATCATAGAACAGATGAAATATTTAAGGTTGATTATAACATGTTAAACACATGCATGATGGTAATAGTCTATGAAGTGTGTGTTGGCATTGGAAAGAGAGGATTCTTAGCTAGTAAGATTGAAATGAGGTAAAGGTGAAAGTATAAAGTTTACAAGTGTGACTGAAAATGCAACCCCGTTGAGGAGTGGAGATGTGAGAGCATAAAAAATGGTCCCACAGGACACAAAACAAAGGGAAGAAAGCACATGTGCTCACATGAATTCCTTGAACCTAACACCCACCCATGTGCCTCTCCACTCTCTTCTCTTCTCTTTCATATGCCATATGATCTGCATCACCACCCTTCGCATGACTGCCACGTGTTTTCTTTCCAGTGACCCCACCTTGAGCCCCACAAAACCCCCTTCTAACCCTTTTAGGCCAAATTAATCATGCACAATGCTACAATCATATCAATCCCAACCCATATTAAACTAACAACTTGTCATTTGAGGGAAATCAAACACTCTGCTTAGCTAATTCAGGACAACTTGGTTCTGTGGATAAACAAGTTAATTGAACATGACTACAGTATTTTATTAAATGATTGATTATGTCGCATCCATAACAATAAATGCCTGTAAGAAAATCAGTAATACGAACGAAAGCTATCAACTGCCTTGAATGACAGTTTTTTTTTTCATAAAGAAAGTTGCCCAGATGGTAAATTTGACGGTCAGAACACAGATAAAAATTGAGCCATCATATGATGTACAAGCCAAAAGAAAATCATTATTTGATGGTGAGTAAAGGATAAAGAAAAAAATAAAAGTGAACGGTGCTTAAAGCTGGTGATGTTTGTGAGAAAGTAATTTATACAGATTTTGAAGGCAGTAGCTTTTTAACATTTGCAATTACATTTGATTATTTGAACACAAAGGGTATTACTTACTAGTAGGGGTGGATTAAAAGATTTAGAAATGTTGTAATTTTGATTGGGAGAGAGTGAAAAGAAAAGATGATTGATGCATGTATGTATGAGTGTTTGTTAATATGGTGGTGATTGGTGTTGCAGCTTTAGTGAGGGTTCCGTAATTAGTGATGGATGGTGTGGCCCTGAGAGAGTGTGGTGGAGAATCAGAGAGGGGAGGTGGTGGTGTTTCCAAGAAGGAAACCAATCGGCGGATTGGGTCATTGGGATTGTATGAGAGATTTGGTTGTGTTGGGCATATGGGACTCCATGTGCTCAGACCCACTCGGATCCCTCTGTTCTTGTCACATTCACACACTACACTACTCTTTTTATTTAATGCCACACAATTTTTTCAATCCTTCATTATTTTTCTTTTTTGCTTCCGGGAGGTAAGGTAATGGGGTCCGTACCACCATTTCTTGTACGAAATTTCAATGAAATTGTTACACAGGGCCTTGGCATGTATATCATTGATGAGAGAGCTATTGTAATTCAATATCATACATCTAATCTAACTCCAAAACATGTGTGGACATCCTACCTGAGTTTTGTTTCTGTTCACCATTTGCAACAGACCCTGTTTCCCGGTTATTTATTCATCCTCCTCTCTCTTCTTTTGGACATATTACTATCTTCAAAATCATCTTACTGTGCAAACAAACGAAACTCTCACATGGTAGGCCTCTATGGCTACCTATTGACACATTTCCATTATTCCCCCTACAAGCTAATGACCACACAAATATTAACCACATTCAACTTAAGAGCAAAACTTGTACATATTTCTTTTGCTGCTATTTTTATATCAAAATCAGAATTCCATTTTAATAGTTTCTGTGATCCTTTTATGCATACATTTGGTGTACAGCTTTAGTTTAGTGGATGTTTCTTTGTTTTTTGTTTACTTATTTAACTGTGGTGTGAATGATGATAGCCAAATAGTGAATTAAACATCTTTAGCTAAAGAAAATTCTGTGAATAGGAGTGACTAGGCAGGCATGGCATCACAGAAGGTTGTAACAAGAAAAAGGGAAGTTTTTGTCATCCATTTTAGGGTGTGTAGGTGAATGAAAGAAGATATCAGTGGAGAAAAACTTATTGCAACAATATCAGCAATGAGGTTTAGAAAAAGAAAAATAAATGCTTGCAGCTGGTGAGGAATATTCATGGAGGGAGGGAGGAATGAGGATTTTCTCAACCTGTTTATAACTTAATGGTCAGCACATGAACTGACTCAGACTTTTATTGGTGAGCCCCGCCTTGTTTGCAGTTGCATATGCAGTAAATGCCAAACAATAAACAAGCGACCAAATCATTCAAATGCATTATCTCAACTCTCTTTCAAATTCAAATTTACCTCATTTTCTAGGACATTCTCGTCCAATGCTTTTAATCCATCACTTAAATGAATGATTAATGTAAATCAACCAACCATGTTTTACATTCAGAGCCCTGCAATTTTTCTTGTTTTTTTATCTTCTATTCTATTATGTGGGCTGCAATGCAACATTACAGTGACAGGAGTGATCCACCAGGTTTTGTGATAGGATAGTAACTAGTCACAAGTTTCTTTGCATCACACTTTCCACCCTTACCGATTTAACTATTCTGAAGTAAGATGAAGGAAAAAAGGAAGAGTTATAAGTGGATGTACATTCTGAAAGCTAGCCTCCACATAAAGTTAATCTTATCCTGTGTAGGTAGCTAATAGATAGAGCTTCCAAAAGGTAGCTGCAGTAACTTCCTCCACATGGAAGGGCAATGTGGCTCCAAGAGGCTAAAGGTGGCCACATGTTTGTTCATATTTTCAAAACCATATGAAATACAGTGATGTCGCATTCAATCAAATGCTAAGACTATTTGTTCGAGGGATTCCATTTGAATAAAAACCAGTGGTAGCAAAACACATTCTTTTAACATTTTCCTGACTAAAAATTATTACTTAATTTACTTGGATCACCACCTATCTATAATTTCAACTAAATTTTTCCATATAAAGTATATTCAAAATATGAAAGTAATCTGAACCATTGATCTAAAATCACTTGGCATATTAATCTGAAGCATATGATCCAGAGTTACATCTTAAAAAAGGGTATGTTACGGGTATTTCTCTTTCAATAAAATAAAGACATGTCTGTTTCTTTTAGTAACATAAAAAAACAAAAATAGAAGCAAATCATGCAAACATCAAACCTACTTTCAAGGATGAATAGTTATTATGAGTAGGTGAGCAAAATTCAATAGGAATTTGAGCCATTGATAATGTTTTAAATGGAATCCAGTTGTTTAAGAAAGTTGTGAGGAATATGTTTTTATAATGGCCAAAGGGGATTAAACCACTATGGTTAAACAATGAATCTCCTTTATATCCCGTGAGCATAACACGCATAAAACAAATAGCAATTTTATCATTTTTACAAGTACATGTACCAGTCTGATTTATTTATTTATGTCAATTTGCAAAATAGGCATTGCAGGAAATTTAAAAAGGAAAAATATGTAGGGAAAAGGTTGTGTGGATTGAATTACAAGATAGAACTCAATTTCAATTGTTCAGTTTATTGATAACTGAAACCAATGTTTACAAGGTTTGACAAGAGAAAGCTGGTTCTTTCTGGGAAAGTAGCACTAACTCAATCATCTTACACAAAGCACCACCAGAGACTACTACTTCTCCACTGTAAAGAAACTTCTCTTGTGCTCGACAAGGATTGCTCCACCTGGCCAAACTATTCACAAGCCAACATTCTTCTAGAACAACCTTGTAATACCATACTGTACTGGTCCAACCTTTCTATGAGCAGTTGTACTAATCCCACCATATTGATGAGCTTTTGTTTGTAGCAACTTTGTATCAATGGCTATTCGGTCATCCTGCTCTATCTTGTTCACTCCTGCTCGTGTCATGAAAAAGGGGTTGGAATCAATATTTATTGCTATTTCTGGTGTTATTTGGCCATTCACACAACATTGCTGTGCAAGTTTTGATTGTAAAGATACACACTTCTCAGCTTCTGTTGCTGACCTTTCTTGTTTCCCAGAGGTTAATCTTTGATAATGATTCGTAGGGGGAGTAGGTTGAGAAGGAGGAACAGAACCTCTCATAAATGTCCTGGGCTCGTATGAACCCTTGACAACACTTGCATACTCGTATGGAATAACCGGCCCAACAACTTTACCAGGTTTTGCTGAAAACAAGAATGTTTGCTAGCTGATTACTGACAATGCTCATAAACCTGACAAAGCACGATGATATATGATAACAATGACATACCATGTGAAAATTTTTGCAGACCCTGAATGGACCTTGGCACAGGATTTTCTGTATCCCTGGAATTATTGCTGTATTCCTCAGTTGTTTGCCTGATTTTGCTGGAAGCAATATTTGATTGCTCTTTTGTGGGTACTGTATTTGAATGTATAATTGTTGACCTGTCGATAATTCCAAAAGGAAAATAAGGAAATCAAACAAGAAAAATTTAGTGTGATGTAATCTAATTAAGTTCCCCATTAATGACACTAAATTATGGCTCAGATAAATATCAATAACAGGTTTGAAATAATTGAGTGCATTTGCAACTCGTGCACGTCACTTCATCGACGATATAGTCAACAACATCTTACATTAATGCATCTTAGAAAAATGTATAGTAATTCCCTATGATCTAAAACCAACACCAAATTCACCGATTTAATTGAAAAATCAGTAAATCCGTCTTGCGTCCAGTCCAAATATACAACTAAATCAGCCATAAGACAAATCAGTCAATGAGCAAGAAAATCAATGAGAAAAAGCCAAAAAACAGTTCCCAGTGAACCTATAAAAAATACTTAACAGACACCTTTTTTACTTCTAAGAAAAATGAAAAAAAAAGGTTCAAATATTAATCATCATTTTTTAATTATAAATGTCAAATTGATACTGTTGTTAATAGACATTGCTGTTTAATGTTGAAATTTAGACACAAGTATAATGATATATTTGATTTGGACTTTTTTTATAAAATGCCGTTTCACCTTTAGCTTTTAGCCTTATAAAATTAAGATATCATGTTTCTTCAATATATTTTATGCATTTATTATATTATTATTTAATACCTTGACCAGTCAAGTTTTAAACAGTGATAGCATCTATGCACATGGAAGATGAAATTAGAACAGGTATCGCGTCAAAACCAGTTGTCTGTATGTGTCAGTTCCTATTTGCACATAGCATAATTTTCTTAAGCATCTCATATAGACATTAGTGTATTCAACAATCATCATAGAATATTCAATGCTGTGTTAAATATAATATAATCAAGAGAACTTTTTTCCAACAACGCATGATAATAATAAATGACAATTAAAATCCAATGAGTTACTACATTAACGAATTACCTGGGAAGTGATACATGCTTTCTTTCAGGTGGCAGAACTGGACTACTTTTGCCACCAGTTTCCTCAAGATGAGTAAATTGCTTCTTGAATTGATCAACAGCACTGTGAAGAATAAGCACCAATTACGATAAGGAGAAGAATAATAGGGTAGAACGTGAAATATATATATATATATTAAGGAAAATAAGATAACCAGTTGAAGAATGAACCGAAAACAAATAATAAAAACCTTGGGTAAAGAAAATTAGTTCTCTCTGTTCCATTTATGTAGTCTTTCAATAGTTGAGGATGATACTCTAGAATCTCACGAAAGATTAACTCTCCAATTTCTTCCTTTGTGACTCTTCTCCTTTCGAATTCAAACTCCATTTTTGTAATAGGCTGGCATGATGGCTCCCTCTCAACTTTCGCAAGTCCCTTGAAGTAAGGATCAGCTAATGCCTGAAAATGCCAAATCCTTCAAAATTCTTGAGCAAGAAAATCACAAATTATTGCACACAATGAAACTGCTGTGTGATTGATTACACATTTCTATTTGTCCAAACTCCAAAAGAAAAAGCGTAAGTTCTAGAAACAGTTACTAATGTAACTAGAATAATTTTTCAACTCACACAAACAAAGCATAGAGAACAATATAACAAACCTCTTCAGCAGTTGGCCGGTCTTTTGGATCAAAGGCGAGTAACTTTTCAAGTAGTCGTAGGGCTAAAGGATCTGCATTAGGAAACTTTTGTGCAAATGGTATAGGCTGTTTTTTCCTCATACTAGTCAGGTATCTCCGTGCCTTATCATTGCGTACCTGCATCCAACACAAAGATTCAAAATTGTCACCAAAAAAATGATGTTGGAAAAATGAAGTTAAGCAAATGCTGACAGTTTCCCTCTACAGAGAAAAATAATTACCCGAGATATTGTATCAAGCGATGGCGTACCAAGCAGATCTGTCATCAGATCCAACTGATGCACAACATTTTTTCCAGGAAAAAGAGGCTTTCCTATCAATACTTCAGCAAAGATGCAACCTATACTCCAAATATCAATTGCTGGAGTATACTGCATTCAATACCTTAGCGTTAACCCACCAGAAGACACAAAACTAACAGAAACTAGAAACCAGTGGATTAATAATTAATAATAAATAACAGATTGGTCTTGGGTCTTACTTTTAGCTATTGAGGGGAAAGAACATAACAGAAAGCATGTATCATGTGTTGATATGAAATTTCTACACAAAACTATTGAGCATGAATTAGGGTATGGAGATTCAAGACTATGCAGAATTTGGTTCTCTTCTTTTATATTCAAGACTATACAAAAGAATCTTGAAAAAGTCATACCCTTGAGTAAAAGGATCCACAGAGCTCCGGTGCTCTATACCACCTTGTAGCAACATAATCCTATAGAAATAATATATTAAGTAAGCAAGAAAAACATCAGCCATCTGTTATCTAGCAAAGCTGTAAAATGGGTGTGAAACAAACAGAGGAAATTTTATGATGGAATACCGTCCAAAATACAGTTGTTGGCGTGTCACTAAAAGCAACTCTAGCTAACCCAAAATCACATATTTTAAGTTTACAGTTTGCATTGGCTAATATATTCTTTGGCTTCAAGTCTCGATGATAGACATTTGCTGCAATGTGTTGATAAATATTAGATCAGCATTAATACTGGCATTGAAGTCAGCAAAATTAAGTTGATTAATACACAGTAAAATATATAAAAAAAGGAAAATGAATAAGTAAAACATTTTGGTCAAACCACATAAGTTTAAGGAAATCCAGCCACGAGGTAAAAACAAAGTCAACAGCAACAGTTAGAAAAAAAAAAACTGATATACATAATGCTGACATCTGCGTAAAGAGAAATGCAAAGGAATGATGCAATTTCAGTCACATTCCATTCAAGTGCTGAAAACAAGGTATAGCTATTATTAGCAACACAATGCGCATTCTAATAAGATATTGATAAACAAGTAAGTATCAGATATTGAAAAATACCAGTGTGAATATACTTCAGTGCTCGAAGCAACTGGTACAGAAAAAATTGATAGTGCTCTTTTGTTAAGTCATCATTGGCTTTAATGACTTGATGCAGATCAGACTCCATTAGCTCAAAAACGACATAAATATCCTTAAAGTCCCTCCTCGAAGGTGGCAACATAACATGCTTAATTTCAACAATATCAGGATGTCGAAGAAGTCTAAGCAACTTTATCTCACGGAGAATACGTGCAGTATCAGATACATGCTCGAAGATATCATGTATCTTTTTAATTGCTACTTTCTCGCCAGTATGAGTGTCTATAGCTGAACAAACAACACCATAACTGCCTTTCCCAATGACTTCTTGAATTTTGTACCTGTTGGCATCGCCATAATCGGAGAAAAATTCCATCTCCATTGAACCCTGTTGCAAAGATATAAAAGTAATCCACATAGGAAAATCAGGCATGCCCAAATTTGGTCATCTACAAACGTTAATAAATCAAGCTAAAGCAACAAACCGGAAATAGGTTTTCAAAGTAGATAAATTGAAATTAAAATAATAAATAAACATTCTTTGCTATATCTCAGAATCCATGATCCATCCATAAGTTCAATACACATTAAACAAACAAAATAGCGTGTGCCATATAATTTACATTATGGAACTAACTCGGTATTGAAGAATCATAGACTCAGATTGGAAACTATATTTTCAGTAATTTGGTCATGTCAGCAACGTAGATTGGACTAACACAAGCAAAATAACAAACAATAAACAAAAAAACACATTGTCACCATAAACAGCGTCACTCCCCGTCCCCAGCTTGTTCCAGCCAAAAGGAGAAAATATAGCGCTTAAAACCATAAACACATCACAATTCTTAGACTATAACTTTTCTCTTCCCCAATTCACCATTTGTTGTCATTCACCGACGTTTATTTGGGAGAGTCAATCTCGTACAATGCACCTAACGCGTGCGAAACACATCTCAGAAGACGTAGAAACAAAGAAAAGCAAAAGGGTGGGTTGATTGAGATGGAAGATCAACCCCAGGAATGCAATCTAGCAAGTAAAAAGAAGAACCACGCAAAATTCATGAACATATTAGAGTACTGCAGAAATGGTGAAAAAAAATAAAGACCCTGTCAACCAAACGTCACGTGGGGGAGAGAAATTATGTCACTGGTGGACTAAATATAAGAGAGCTAACTAACATCATAAGAAGGCCCCATGGAAGAAACTTGGCAGAGCCTCGCTACCACGCCTAGACTTGAGTAATCTAAAATTCTGAGAAGTAACCCACCAACACAGAAGGAGACAAAATTTTAGTTTTATCATTCATTACTCTGCTTAGATACAAAAAGGGCACCCTCATCATTCATTCAGGGACAGAGAAAGACTTGAAAAAAGCAATACTTTTAGTGAAGCAACTAATAAGAGTAAAGCATAATGAAGAAAACAAACAACAAATCCACCTTTTTTCTGTGATCTTGCTGCATTCTGAGACAAGAGCCACTACAAATTAAGCCACCAATAGGAAAGACATAGAAAGGTAAGGTTCAATTTTGACATAAAACAAAACCCAAGCACATTTACCCCCCCTACCCCAGCTCCTTCAACCCACACAGAATCCAAATACAACCCCACCTCCAATCCCAACACCAAACTGGCACATGAAGCGACGTAGATCTAACTCAGAGACAAAACTCACCCATCTCTCTCTCACCCCACACTCAGATCCCAGAGGAGCTTCTTCAACCAAAAGCGCGTTTGAGGAAGCTAAAACGAGTGGCCCGGAAGAGGAGTACACCGACACAAGGAGAAAGAGTGAAAATTTTGAAAGGCTTCGTTGTTGGAATGAGTTGTTTGTTGAGTTGTATGAGAGGGTGGCTCTTCTCTCTCTCTGCTTCGCATTCGCTTGTGAGATACGGATATGGTATGATTCTTATTATACCCAAGTGGCGTATTTGGTATTTAGAGAGAATATGGAGGGTGTTTTCGTAAATTCAGGTTCCTAAAACCTGGTTACGAAGTAAGATGGCAGATACTGTTCTGGAATTACCTGTCTGTCTCCTCTCCAACTTACATGGCATAGGGAATGTGCCAAACACGTGTCACCTTCCAAAATATTAATCTCACAATTTTCATTTTCAAAGATATAATATTTTTTTTATTTACATGGTTTTATTTTTTTGATATTTTTCACAACTTACAATTCAAAATGTATATCTTTTTTCCAAATAACCCTTAAATATTTATAAATAAATAAAACGTCTTCAAAATAATTTTTTTCTTCTACATTTATCTTTCATTTTAAACATATTATACTTATTATTATTACTATTAAAATATAATGTAATTCTTAAATATATGAACTGAATTGCATTTTAATAATAATGTATATAAACTAAATTTCATTTTAGTGACAACGTGTAAGAATCTATCTGAAATAAGGGACAAGTATAAATAATTAAAATTATTTTTAAAGACTTTATTTTAATTTATTAAAATTCCAAAACTAGATTAAAATTTGTGTACAATTTTAAGATTCAACTTTACCATTTACTAATTTATTAGTGTAAAATCACGCAGAACAAATAATAACCATTCTTAAACCAAGATTAAAAATGATACGATGTTAAAAGTAAAAGTACATATAATAAAAATATTAAGAAATAATCATCATAACAAATATAGTGATATTCTTTATAATCAGGGGAAGTATCTCGTTGATTTAGTCATGTTAGTTTAATATATTATATTTATCATTTACTTCCATAAGAACAAAATTACAAACATTTGTCTAGCCATATACTATCATGCTATTATTAGCTACAAACGTCAAACTAATGATCACACTAATAATATTAAAAGTGACCCCAAATAGTTAATAATACCCACGACATTAATAATCTCACAGAAATGTATAATTAAAATTCAACTCTATTAATCCATTTCAAATAGATGTGAATTAGGTCTTATAAGATTAATTAGTTATTCAATTAAAAAAATTAAAGTTAATTTTCTTTTATTCAAAAGATATATATATATATATATATAACCTCTAAATAAATCATGTGAAATATGGATGAGACTTGCTTTAGACAGATCCCAAGACATTCATCGAACATAATAAAAGATCACATCAAAATGTTGTCTTATACATTAATTAACTTTAACCTTTTTTCTATTAAAGCTGTGCATCACAAATAGTGCACATTTAGCAATTAATTAATATATTCGTATAAACTTTAACCTTTCTTTTACTTTACACTTACTTTACTTCCACAACAATACCAGACATTCTAATTAACCACAGGATTTAGCAACACATCCAACAGAGACAGAGTAAATCGTTTTCAAAATCAAAACAATGATATATCCACTGCAAATTCAGACATTTACTATTCAATAAATCAAATTCTTCTTAATTTTCATCAGTGTGTATCGATATCATCTTCGAGATCTCGTTAGTGTAATATCTTTGAAAATGAATTTTTCGATTTAACATAATTTAACAAATACTTTGGAAAGTAAGTTTTATATCTATTCTTAGTTGTCTTAGAATTGAAAAATATATATTTAGTTTTGTTCTATGTAAGATATATTAAAACTTGTCTTTAATCTCCCAAAGGATCACATTCTATATTTAAAATACATGCTGAAAATATATACCATTTATATATGTAAATTGTTATCCTTTTAAAAATTATTGGTTACACTATGCTATAAAGGACTTAGCATTTTACATAACATGTATAATCTTAGTTATAAAAATAAAACATTCAATAGTTTTCCACTTTGCTATAAGAAGTAAATTTAGTGATGGAATACATTAGTGTTTTCTCTTACTTTAATTTAGTGTAAATTTTAGCAATATTAAAGTGGGGAACAACATGAGCATGCTTACATGACACGTGTAAGGCATATTTCACGCTTACGCTATATGGATTCATGAGTCATGCATCAACATATGGTTTCATAAAACTATAATTATTTTAATTCAAAAAGTCTTATTATCATTCTAGAAATATAGTGTTGCAGATTATTGGCATTTTAAATTCAAATAAAACGTAACAAAAGACATCACAGGAATCTACTAACCTGGGTGTTAGGTTGCATGAAAGGTTGTCCATAACCTCCAAAATGGACATTTTATCTGCACTGAAAACGCATTCTTGACAACATTGCCTCAAAAAAAGAAAGAAAGAAAACAATAATATAATAATTAAGGGTTAAATGGATCGAAGGTTATGCAAAGTGACGTAACAACAACAGTAAAATAGTATTAATAAATCCAGGTTGCGTTTTTCAATTCAGACAACAAGGAACCAGAATTTAGCAATTCGAGATTTGGATTTAAAAATTCTTTATAATAAATACATTCTATTTTAAAAGTAAACTTCTTTGGATTTTCTTAAATAATAATGTTAAAATAAACAATCAATATACACATACTGACAAAAAAATCTTGTATTACCCAATAAAATATTGACTCAACAGAACATTAATTTATTTAAATTTAAGAAAATGGAGAAAGAAAGGATTGGGACGTGGCACAATAATGAAACACAAGAATTTTGGCATCCCGATACGTTATTACTTTTAATTTTGTAAGTTTTATAATTTTCTAAGTTATTTATAATTCATTCCATATTAATTAATATTTAAATTATTTCATTAGTTTCAATTTGAAGCAGCTGTTTAGTAAAATTGATTATAATAAACTATAGAGTATTAGATTTTATGAAAAATTATTGGTAGACCAAAAAAGAGAAACCTAATTTGGATGATGAAGGATCGAGGTTTAGAATAGTGATTCACGTATTTGACCTTCCCTTAAGTTAGGTGTCTAAATACAAGTAGGCGTATTTTAGTAGAAGAATACACGTAGAGGTATAAATAGGCAGCAAGAATATTCTATTAGGAGCAGAGCAGATGTGGGACCTTCTCACTGTCGGTTGCATTGCACCTACCTACCCGTGCTTGCTATCTCTCTATTGCAAAGGATATCTATCTTATTTCCATCTTCTGTTTTTCTTTTCTTATTCATCTATCAAACTTCACGTAAGTTTAAGGATTCTTACCATGTTTCACCCTTTCCATATTCTGCATTCAAATCTCATATCATGATTGAACAACCCTTCTCACTAATTATCTAAACCTAAACGCCGCTTTAGTGGCCATTCACAACTGAAAAAAATTGTAGTTTGGACCTGTGTAAAAATTCATAACCAGGTAAAGTTTCCTTTAAATATATTATCAAGTTACATTCATAATAACCGAGACCGTCAATTGGAATTGTACAACAGATTGCTGTATGAAACCATAACTTTCAATTTCAGTACAATCATTGTAAAAAAAACTATCACTGTAAAATGTCTGAGATACATTACCATCTGCCGACTTTTTCCCTTAATTGCTACGTAATGTGGAACAATCTAGCAGATTCAGCACAGTGAGTAATTACAATCATTTTTAGTGGGATGTCACGACAACACCTTGCATGGTCATTGTACCAGAATTTCTGGAAAGATAATTTCAGTGTCACTCACCGTACAGAAGTGTTGTGATCATGCTAATGAATTTTTCCTTCATAATTCAATACCTGGGAAACTATATAATAAATCTCTTGTAATCCTTCACAAGACGCTACATTAAAATTACTGCTAATTTCCATTTACTGGCAGAAATATCTTTTACGTAACACGGGCCATCCAAAATTTTATACAGTGGATGAATGGAGGTTCAAATTAATTGCCTTTCTCTCACCAGAAGAACGGTTGCAGTTGTATTAAAATACAAGAGTTAAAATGCTTCTTTATAATTCAACAGTACCATGAACATTCCATCTTTTGATTGTGTCCATTAATGTGACCTCGAGACAGCTCTATCTAACCAATATGAAGCATAGGTGGCTTTACCAACCAAGGGAATTCTTTGACTGCTGCAATTTTACGTTATACGAATTTTCTATCTCTTCCTGCAGTATTCATTATTTAAAATAGTTATGCTAGGTATACTTGAATGCTGAATCTGTAATAATACGGTATCAAGTTAGTAAGATAAACAGCATCAACACAAATGTTTGGATGAATTTCAGTTGTAATGCCACAAAAAATACGTATAAATAAACAGAAAATGAGTCACCGTTCCAAGCATTCCCTTATTACTCCCTTTCAAAATATATATTCCAAATGGTTAATAATAATGTCAGTGAGGTTAACTTAATGCAGTTCGGTGCAGTGGTGAAAATATACCTTGCAGGCTTTTAATAAAGGCTGTAAGAATGACGATCTGAAGAGCGTAATAGCATGTCCAAGCGAAGTTCTACTCAATTCTGCTATCAAACAAGGTATTAAACCACTTTCCAAGTTGCAATTAGCATTAGAGGGAGCATATTAATGTACACAACCTGAACTCGAAGAGTCCAAGACACAATGTGACGGCAATGTGAAGATTTTACAAAAGGAAATTTCGATTGTTCGAGTGTAATTAACTTACCACCATCAACATCAGATCTTGAGCCTTCGTAATTAAGCTCTTCTATCAGCTGCAATGTCACATACAACTCAAAATACTAAGCAAGATCGAGACACAAAAAGTGTTCAGAAAAAAAATTTATGGTACAAAACTACAAATGCAATGGTGAAATACAGGCATATATTTTATGCCCCCACTTTAATCATGTCAAAAGGTGATATTTCCTTTTTCCACATGAAAATGTGTTAGAAAAGGGAGCGAGTTTCACTATGCATGTCCCAAATACTGTTAAGTAATAAATAGGAACTTCCCACATGAAAAATACGCAAATAACTGAACCAGTGGAAAGTTTTCCCCTCCCTTGAATGCAGGTAAGAAAATTGCATTGCAGAATAAGTTTACCTGTGAAAGGGTGGGTACTGTAGTAGGATCAAATTCGTCGCACCGATTTGGATCAATTGGGACACAAACACGACCTACAACAAAGAACAATACCATGTAATGCTAAACAATCAAAGTGAATTCGATCAAACAGTTTATACCGGGAGATAGCTTTATAGTTCAACTTTTCTCTTTAAAAATCAGAAGGCAAAACCATATGATTATAATGTCATCGGTGAAAATCCCAAGCCTCAAATAAAAAATTCAATTGATTGTCAATAAAAATTGTGCATAAACATATTAGACACTGACCTGTTTTGGGATGTACACAGAATGGAGCCTTGAGCAAATGATTCATATGTTTAGAAACCTATAACATAAACAGTCTTAATGAACAACCTGAACTTAAAATTAGCCAAAAGGTGTTATTGGTAATACAGAGACATTGCTGGGCACTTCGACTACAGAAACGGTACTATTATGAAAGATAAAAAGAGGATGTGGGAAAAAGGAAAGCAGGTGATCGACAAACCTCCATATCAAGCCTCGGATATGTAAAGGAGAACACAATCTCTTCAACACATCGGCGCAGCCCTTGCGCCTTCAAAAAGTATTACGGAAACATTAATAATAAATGGAAACAACAAATCATGCTTGTTCCATAAAATTCCGCATCATTGCATACAATTTACAATCAACTTTAAATGAATAAGAAGCATGTAACAACTGTAGGAGGTCACGCCAAGAATTTCAAGACCAATATTGCTCGAGAGTTCCATGCTCTTTCGATTTTTAAAATGTTCGTACAAATATTGAAGAGAGCAGACAGCATTTCCTAAAAGGAAGCTTACATACCTTATGTTTTCCAGATTGCAGCAACTGTTTGAGTTGTTCCCATCGAACAACATTGATGTCTTCTTTTGCACTAGAAGACCGCCTACTATCGTGCCATCTCCCCCGAAGTTCAGAAGCAATAGCTGCAAAAGTTAAACCGCCTAAGATAGTAGCAGGAAATAAAGTAACAAGGTTCATATGAAGGAAGGACAGGAAAAAGAAGTACATTCATCAGGAATCATGCTTAGAATTTTCTCATATCTCTCCTCAGTAGCAAGTAAATTTTGTCCGGTAAGCAGATTTTTCTCGAAATAGTCTTTGAGAACGTTAGTGTATGATGTCCTGGAATAATAAAATACAGGTTAGGATACGAAATAAGAGATCTGGTTCGAAAAGTTAATCATTCGTATTAAGACTTACGCCAAGAAAGGATGAAGGGCAGCACCCGTCAAAGAAACCTTCTTATGACTATTTTCATTGCCCTGGACAGCATATATGAAATCAACAAACACTTCCACATGTATTCGAAAACCACTTGCCATCAGTATACTTTACCTTGTAGACACGAAAATAGTCAGCAATAGCACCTCTCTGCTCATTAGACAACCTGTATGAGAAAAGGTGGTGTTTGAATTTATGACTCTGTACGGTCACAAGTAGGCAAAGGATAACTTTTGATTGTTTAGTGCCTCACCTTCTTGCCTTCCCATCACAGACCCAGCAATGAACACCTCTGCGTCCACTGTATACCCAGAGAACGTGCTTGAAACCAAAGTCATCTGAAACAGTAGCCCCAAAGGAAAAGTCAACAAAAGTTACTAATAAAGCACATGCTCCCAAATAACGCCCACTTGATTTGGTAAATAACTAAGTAGGCTCAAAGTTGCAGCATGCAAAGCTAGTGTATATGAATTTAATGCATGTTGGATATTCTATATCCCTCGGAGTATTTTGACTATGTTCGTATAACGAAGAAAGTCTGAACCCAAAGGACAAAAAGAGCTAGGAAAAGAAAATCGCAATCTTTGATACGAAGATTAGCACAATGAAAGATCAGAAGTGGCATGAGAACAAATACAAGAGATGCTTGATGAAGCTCAAAACATGCAATCAGTGTGATTAACATCCAATAGTACGAAATATCGCGGAGTAACTCACTTAAGCACCGAGACTCCTCTAACAAGGTATATGAGGCATTGTCGAAGTCATACATTCCCCAGCAATAAAGATGTCAGTTAATTAAGATGTTGAAATAATGAAATGTACAAGACACAGCCTAGACTATAGCCACTCTCATAAATTTTCAAGTAGAAATCATGTCTCTTCCTGCTTCGGCAAAAAGAAACCTATTATGCTTAGGGATGACCACTCCAGTAAGTAAAGTCACCTGGTGATTATGAGGCAAACTTTTGTTATCTGATAGGATTTCCACCTAGTGATTTACACCCACTCCATGGTCTTTATATTTTAAGATATGTAATGCTGTCTAATTATTTCAATGCAATGAATATACATGGCAAATTTTCACTGTCTCTCTAGTATGATATAAGATGCAAACTAGTACCTCTCAAGGCAGTATCAATCACTTTGATTGCTATAGTCATTAACGGCCAGCAAACCAAACAAACGTCAGCACCTGAGCAGCAGTATCTAACATCATCATAGTCTGTCATATCCTACAGAGGCCCAAAAAAAGAAAAGGTGTCAAACGTGAAGAAGGCCACAATAACTAAAGGCTTCACTAGGAGACTGAGAGAAAAAATCTTACTATATCGAAAATCAACTCCCTCTCAACTGGGGCAAAGACATTATTTTCACTCTGCGCATAGGCATACCTTTTTGCAGGCTGAACCAACCAAAACACAGAGAACAGAATACGTGAGTGAATAAAAGCTACATCTTATCATCACAAAAGGATTGACGAAGAAAAAAACGCTTTGTAATTCCTGCATGAATTATAAGAACTTGTTGCCTAACAATGGAGTCTAGCTAGTGAGGGTTTGGAGAAGGAGGCACATTACATCAACAGAGTAGACAGGCCCAATATCTATCTTAACAGGGGACTTCTCTTTGACTGAATTTTCGAGCTCGTGTGCATTGTTGAAAGATTGGAAACGCAGATAAATATCATCCACCAGAGTGAAGGAAAACTCTCTCCGTCCCATATAGGATTGATCACAACCAGGGTGCTTCGCATCTACAAACAATCCCCACAAAAATGTAAAATCTAAATTAAAAGCAAAGTTAATTGTGTCCCAAGTCACTAAATTAGGAGATGTTCACTTTGTCCATTTATAAAAATTACACAAAGAGACGGATTTCAGAAAAGAACAAGGACAACAAAGTCTAGCATATTTCTATAAACAAGGAACAGAAACTGATATGATTATTTTAGAGAGATTAACGACGGATATCAATTTATTGGTGGGACTAGAAACACATTAGAATTAAGAATGTACACTCTTTAGAAACAAAGATTTGGCGATATTACCGTTGCCATAAGACACCCATCTACATAAATCGGTAAAAGGAAACAGCTTTCCTGGGGAAACGAGAAGAGGAAACGTTGAAGAGAAGTCAAACCCAGTACAAACCAATACAAATTATGATACTTTGACACGGAGAATAAAGGAACAGAAAAAACGGGAAGTAACGAACCGTAATATAGCTTAAGGTGATTGAGATTTAAATCGGGTTCTTGTTGTGGGATCATTTGCTTTGTGACCGAAACTGTGAAGTGGAAAGAAGAATTGGATTTGCGAAATGGGAAATCGAGGAATGCAGGAGTACAAGGGAAATGGCGGGAAGATAAAGATATATCTAGCGGGAAACTCAGGCCCTAATGGGCCTACTCCTATTCGGCCCATTCGACTTTGATTGCTATAGTCATTAACGACCAGCAAACCAATTGAAAAAAAGTAATTGAAAGATGATTCAATTAATTTAATTTGAATTCATGTTCTTTTTTAATTATAATTGTTTTACCTTTTTGGATTTTATTTAAAAATTTCATCATATAAAATAATAATAAAAAGCAGTTTTACTGCTTCCATACAAATATTTTAACAAATTAAAAATCAAGAAAACATAAATTCTATAAATTTATAAAAAAATATCTACACAATTATATATATATATATATATATATATATATATATATAAGAGATTTTATTTTTAGTGTCATATTTTCTTTCCAATTTTACCTTTAAATAATTTTTATAAAATCTAACCGTTTTTTTCTTGGCTTTTTTTAAATTTTATTATTTTTTCAAATTAAAAATTACCTATAAAATTATAAAAAATATTTATTTAATAAATTTTATAATATAACACTATCAATAATAATTTTATTATTTTTTATTATTATAAAATAAATATCTAAAATTATGTTAAGTTTAAATAGTTACTTATTTATTTATTTATAAAAAAATCAATGTTTAAACCAATGAAGTTCATTATATCTTAACAACACAACATAATTACATATTTTTTGTAAAATTATATTTGCATGTGTTAAATATGTTTTTAATCTATTACTTTTCACTAAAAATTAATTTTTTCATTTAATTTTAGACAATTTAATCTCTTCCTTTTTAAAAGTAAATGTAAATTTAATCATTTTAAAATGTCAAATCAATTTAATAAAATTTAGATAAAAAATTAAATTCACATTTTTAATTTGAATACTAAATTGAATCAAAACTTCAAAAAAAAAAATTTTAACTTTTATCAAAAATTAAATAATAAAAATATATTTAATTTTTTTATAATAAAAAAAACATAATCGTAAAATAAACTTTTTACTTGGTTATCAGACGGTAAACAATTTTCTACTTAGGTAAAAATTACCATACATTCAAATTATCCTATGAAGGATGATAGAATCGTAATTAGTTGTTTGGGAGAAACTTTCTAAAAATATATAATACATTTTAGAATGAGGTATGTGGAATGAATTTTCCAAATAAGATGTGTCACGGGATATTTTTTTTTTTTCAATGCATTGCCTTTCTTTTACTTTCTCAGTTAATAAAAAAATCTAGTAATAAATATTTTAGCTAAAGTTAACCGATTATTTTTCAAAAGAAACAAATTTGAATTTTTTAAGAATTGTGTTTAGATATTTTTGGAGCCAATTGTCTCCTTCAGTATTACAAAACTTAATGCATTTTCTGTTTTAGGTTGCTATTTAGATGTAATATATATATATATATATATATATATATATATATATATATATATATATATATATATATATATATATATATATATATATATATATGAACGAACGTATATATGTACATGTATATATAGTCAAATTAGCTGCTCACAATGAAGGAGGTAATGCAGGTACAATTAGATCCTCGAAAGTTTTGTCATAGTGATTGCAATGCATAAATTATTTAAATGCAATAAATTCATTTTTATCTTTTTGAAAATTCCAAATATTGTGACCAACACAAACTTTATTGTGTTACGTATTTTGCGCATAAATCCTTAATTTCCTAATTTTGCCATATTTAGATCTTTATTTGCTTTTTTCATGTTTGAATTTGCATTTATTTTACTGAAATTATAGTCAGCGAGAAGGAAGAAGAAACAAATATTAGAAAATAACATAGAAGAGAGAAGAGATGAAACATAGAGAAAAGAGAAAAATTAAAACTTACGCGATGAAGTGAAAAGAGTGTATAATTTGCAAAGAAATTATTGAAAAGTAAAAAAAAGTTATATGAATATGCAGTGTATGTATAGGTATATATATACGTGTACATACATTACGTATGCGGAAAAGAGTGTATAATTTGCAATGAGAAAATTTTTTAAAAACTATATATAGGTATATATACGTGTACATATATAACGTATCATATATGTATATATATGTATATATATATGTTCATATGTATGTATACGTGTCTATATATATATATATTCCATTGATTCAATAAAAGAGTTGAAAAGGAAAAAAGTTTGGGATGAAGAATAATGTCCCATCTCTAGCTCAGTTTCTTAGTTACTAATAAAAATAGAAGTAACCAAAGCCTCATTTTGAGTTTGCATTGGCCGAAACCAATATTGCATAAGAAATTCACTCTTCATCAATGGCACCATTGTTCCCCCTCACTCCACAAGTCCAGATAAAAAAAACACAAAAATAAAGCACGCTAACAATAAAGGTTTGGTTCACTCAGAGTTATTTTCATGCATGCTAATATATTGCATAGCTATCTTCCATCTTTTTAAAAGAAATTAAAAGTAATATTAAAATGATAGGCACCTTTCTTTACTTGTTTTGAAGTTGTTGGTAGAAAATCTTTACTTGTTTTGAGGTTGTTGGTAGAAAATCTATGTTGTCTTTCACTTCTTGCATATTCTTTTCCACCAAGATGTTTTCTTTATTAAAAGAAACTCATTTTTGTTTAAAAAGATCTCTTTTCGAATTCCTTTAAAAAATATTGTGTTTTTATTACTTCTCCAGAAAAAAAATTATAATATTTTTTAGTTTTATTTTTATTACATGATATATTATAAGAATAAATAATATATATTTTTAAATATTTTTAACATTAAACTTCAATGTTTAGATTGGTATCTCATATTTTTAAAATACTATATTAAGAGAATGGTGCCTACTTAAAATATAACATTTTACATTACTTTGAATTTTAATAAAAACTATGAATATTACAAAAAAAACATAATTGTAAAAATATGATAAAAAAAATATTATGCTACGTATTTTGTGTATAAATCTTAAATTTCCTAATTCTGACTGTATTCGAATCTGCATTTGCTTCTTTCATATTCTGATTTGCATAGGTTTCTGCTATTGAGATTACGTGAGAAGAAAGAAGAAATGAAATTTAGAAACTAATATATAATAGACAATAAATGAAACTTAAAAAGTAACATAGAGGAGAGAAAAACTAAAGCTTACTCCAGAAGATGAAAAGAGTGTATAGTTTACATTTGAAGAAATGAGTGAAAAGAACAAAAGGAAACTATATATAAATGCGCAGTGTACGTAGAGGTGTGTATATGCATACATACATGACATATTATATATGTTTGTATATGTTCATATGTACGTACATATATGTTTATATACGTACATACATGTATGTATACATATATACATACATATACATCTATATACATATATGTACGCATATAAAATTGTACATACATATACGTACATTCACGTACATATGTGTAATAGATTTTGTAGACTTTAATTTTGATACAAATGATAAAGACAAGGTATGTATATGTATGTACGTACGTACATGTATATATACAAGGATGTATGTATATGTATGATAACACTCTAGATTTACGTATTTTTCTCTGTTAAAAATCATTTCTTAGATTTCTTTAGTTTTTAATTTCTTAGAATTAGACTAGTTTTATGTTTTTCTTGTAATTCTTTAGTTTTATAAAATTCTAGTTAAAAATAGGTTTTTAGGTGTAATTTTTAGTTTTTGTTAATAATTAGAAAAAAAATTTATATTTTTTTTTAGAATTTAATAAAAGTCTTTTCCTTTATTTTTAATTGTTGAAATGCCTTGCTTTTATATGCTGATGGGTTCTGAGTTAAATTGCAGGAAAGCCTTTGGTCATATGGACTTATCTTGATTGAATGGTTTTGGGTGGAAATTGAATTTAGCTGTTGATTAGAAGCTTTGTGCTGTAGAAAATGAATTGGGCCGTTGAGAAGCAAGCCTTGGGCTGACAATGTTGCTGCCACATTTGGATTATTAGGCCATTCGTAAAACGCTGCGTTTGGTTTGACGGTGTAGGCTTGGAGAATTGGGCTGAGTGGATTGGCGCTACTGCAATGGGCTTTGCCCTTTAGTGGAACGTCATCGTTTTGGTGTTCTGTTCCTTTGGGGGTCTTCACTCCATCACTTCATTTGGAGGTAGTAGCACACACAAGCCAAGAGAGAGTGAGGCGAGAGGAAGAAGAGGAGAGCTCCACTGGTGCGATCCTGCCCGGAGAAGATGACCGGAGCTGACCGGCACTGCCACGTGGAGGGCGAAGATTACAGCGTGTCAAGCAAGGTTCCCCTCTACCAATTTTTTCTCTTTTTCCGTTTTCCACCCTATAAAAAAGGGTTCTCTCATGTAAAATAAACTTCTACACACAATATATACACTTTACACTTCCAGACTTGCAATTTTACATTCCGTCTTTAGTTTAGGGCTTTTACGCTTTCGTAGGATTAGAGTTCTTGGTTGTTGGATTTCGCCGATAAGCTTGCGAGAGTGACAGACCGTGAGTGCATTGTTGAATTCGGTAGTGTGTAATTTTCTTTCTCATGATTAATAAAGTGCAATTTCGTGCTTCTTTCTCAGTTCTTGTTTGCGTTTTGATTTTGTTCACTGTTTTTGATTTCTGTGCTTGTTATGTTTGAGAAATTGAATTGGACTCTGATTCTCTGCATCTTTGCAATTCCTCTTTGGAATCAAATGACTCCGTAGTGAACATTCTTTATCGAGATGTCGTCTCGAGTCAAAGATGAGTCCAATGTATAAAGATTCATCCGAATTTGTGTTTCTACTCTTTTCTTTAGTGCATATCAGATTTAGATTTGCATTGATTTAGAATGAGTGGAAATTGCCATTGCAAGTTCTGAAATATGAACTATAAGACCCTGGATTGGGGCTTACTTTAATCAGAATGTCTTTCTGAGTGTAGTTGAAGCTTTATTCTCAATCATTTGCACATTTAAATTTTGTTCTATGCTTCCTTTCATTTGTTTGTGAATTTTTGATAAATAGGTAAATGAACATTGGTTGGACAAATTAGTGGAAAGAGTCATTTCAAGGTTCTGAAATATGAACTGAATACCCTGGATTGGGATTCACTTAACAGGATGTCTTCCTGAGAACTCTAAGCACTCTTTTATTCATATCAATATACATTCACCTATGAAATCAATTCTGTTTGTGAGTTTGTTATTTTGCTTTCAATTAATTAGAATTTAGGCACTGTTTCTTCATAGTTTAGTTTACTGTTATTTGGAAATGTTATGGATTTAGGACTTATTTTCCTTTAGTTTCTGTTTGAGAAAGTTCAATTTGTGAATGATAATAATGATGTTGATAGTGTAGGTTATTGTTTTTACAAGTGCTTAGACTTTTGATTCATGAGGTTCTTCCCTGATTCTTTGCTTTTGATCATTAGTTCTAGATGTTTCTTGTTGATTTTTCTTTACCTTAGATTGTACATATGTGTCTGCAACATTAAAGTTCAGTTACTTCATACATGAGTATATTCGTTTAGGTTTTAGGATTTGTTTAGCTTTTAAATTTCCAATTTGAGTTTCTTGTTTCCAGTTTTAGTTTTAAGTCATTTTAGTTGCATGTAATTCTCATATTAGTTTAATTTCTATTTCTGTTTTAGGTAGTTTAGAGTTACATTTTCTTTTATTTTTCCTTTTAGTTCATATTCTTTCTTTCCTTAACCAAATTTTCTTATTCTTTTTAATTTCATTGTTTCATTTTCTATTTTCCCACCTTGGTTTTATAGTTAAGTAGTAAATAATTACAAGAATTAACTTTACACTCTGAAGCTTAATCATAGTTGAGTCCTTGGATTGATCCTTGGTTATCCCTCTACTACATTAGTGGAGAAACTGAGTTTATTGGCTTTGATGCGACTAAAAGCGAGTTTAACAATGTACGTACGGATATGTATATATACTCAAATTAGCTGCTCACAATGAATGAGGTGATGTTCGAGAGTTTTGTTTTAGGTAGTGATTGGAATGCACAAATTACCTAAACGTGGTAAATCAATTTCTATTTTTTTGAAAATTCCAAGTACTATGGCCAAGACAAACATTATTGCGCTACATACTATATGCATAAATCTTGAATTTCCTAATTTTGCCATATTCAAATATGCATTTGCTTCTTCCATGTTCAAATCTGCATTTGTTTCTGCCATGTTACTGAATTTATAGTCAGTGAGAAGAAAGAAGAAATGAGACTTAAAAAGTAATTAAGAAGATATAAGAAATGAAACTTAGAGAGAAAAGAAGAACTGAAACTTACTCGACACAATGAAAAGAGTGTATAGTTTGCGTTTGAAGAAATGATTGAAAAGAACAAAAGGAAACTATATATGAATGTGCACTGTACGTATATGTATGTATACGTGTACATACACGACGTATCATATATGTACGTATATGTTCATACGTATGTATACGTACATATATATTTATATATGTACGTATATGTATGTAGACACATGTACATACATACATATACATATATGTACGTATTTTAATGTCTAAGAGACACGTGAAACAATTCATATGAACATTGCCCAACTTTGTATGGAAGGAGACACAATACATTTTTTTTTCATTCTCTGTTGAATGATGAGGAGTTAACATGGGAAGATTTGCAAAAAAAGATGTTGGAGAGATATGGAGGAACGGGGAAGGAAAGGAAGTGTTGATGATTAGTTGGCTTCTCTGAAGCAAACAGGAAGTATGAAGGATTATATTATAAGTTTTGAATATTTAACTGCTCAGGTACCACGAGTGAATGACAAACTGTTTTTCTCGTACTTTAATCCTGGCTTGAAGGACGAAATTCATGCAAGGATGCGAAACTTGCATGGTGCAAATCCTTTCTCTTAGGAAATAACGATGAATGTGACCCGTGCCATTGATGTGGAGATGTCAAGGAAAAACAGAGTGTGACAGGGAAGGAGTGAGCCACGTGGGGATGGTAGAACCCAATTGAGAAATTGACACATCTTTAGTGTGATGGGTAAAACAGGCCTAAGGCAGAATGAGGGTAATTGGGGAGGAAATGGGTTAAGCCTAAGCGAAAAACAGGATGGGTTGGAAAAAAACAAAACGAGACCTAAAGATATAGGAGTTCATCACCTCTTATATTATGATCTCTTAAATAGAAAACATAGGGGTTTGTGCTATAAGTGTAGCGGGTTGTTTAAACCCCTACATCAGTGTCCAATTAAGCAACTTTGGGTCCTCATGGTTAACGAGGAGATCTGAGTTGAATGTGATGAGGGAAATAAGGAAGAAGATAACGATAAAGAGGAATATGAGGTTGTAGCTGCATGCACAACGTTAAACCTTTGTACTATTATGAGCGACACTGATTGAGCAACCAAGAATGATGAAGTTGCATGGGATAATTGGAAAAATTCCTTTGATGTTCTTGATAGATAGTGGGGCCACCCTCAACTTTATTTCTAGAAAACTCATAGAAGTGTTGTGTTAGAAGTGGGAAATGACAAAACAAATTAAGATTTTGATGGGAGATGACATAAATCAATCACTTAAGGTGTTTGTCGTGACATTAAGGTTATGTTTGATGATGGTGAATTTGAGATTGATGTTTTTCTCTTTGACTTGGAGGATATTGATATGATATTAGGACTGTCGTAGTTGACAACGCTAGGAGAAATCACTGTTGATTGAAAAAAAAACAGATTATGAGAGTACAGACCTGTCAAGGTGAAATGTTGCTGAGAAGGATTCCTCTGGGTAATTATTTGGTAATGTCAGTATGTGGCATGTTGTAAGATTAAGGGAAAACAAAGAATAACAAATTCAGACCAAAGAAGAAAAACGTCCTAAATAACATGTCATAGAGTTTTAGTGATGTGTTTGAAGAATCAAAAGGGCTACCACCAATACGCGCGAAGGATCACAAAATCGATCTAAAACTAGGACAAAAACCTATTAATGTGAGACCCTACCATTATGCTCACCATCAGAAGAATGTGAGGCACAACTAAAGTGCTTATTTCAGTCATATAATCTTGATGAAAAAGAAAAACAACCAGTGGCGTATGTGTGTTGATAATAAAGTGTTGAATAAGGTTACTAGTCCTGATAAATTTCTCATACCCATTATAAAGGAATTATTGGATGAGTTGCATGGTGTCAGATTTTTCTTTAAATTAGATCTTCGTGCAGGTTATCATCAAGTTAGGACGAGGGAGTCACTAGTAAAAAATATGGATATTAACTTGCGCATTTGACATCAGTTTCGTTGCAACCGAAACATAAAATGACGCGATAACATTTTTGCAATTATCGCAAACATATATGCATTGGTTCAAAAAGAACCAAAACCTAAAAGAGACTATGACCTTGGTTGTTTAGAGAACCGATGCCATAAAGTACTTATGCTTCGGTTATGCCACGAACTAAGGCATAAAATAATTGAAAAATATTTTTTTTTATTTTTTTGAGTGCTTTAGGCAGCGATTCTTAATAGAACCGAGGACATAAAACCCTTATTGTCTCGATTAATAAAATAATCGAGGTAATAACGTAACACCCCTTCTTGGTATGTCATGGGAAAAAATTTCATTTTTATTTATTAAGAAAAATGTTCATTTCCATTTATACATTTATCCCGTGAATTTATAAAAAGCATCATTATAAAATTTCATTAAATCAACTTTAAATAAAACTTTCATTGTCATTCTCTTCTGTAACATCCAAAAAATACAGCATAAAACCATATCTAAAATATTTACAGATAACAATATTACAGTTCAGTTCTGAGAATAAGAAGTACAGTCATGGCCGAACGGTCTTACTAGAATACTACAAAATTTAAGATTTACAAAACCATAACCTAGACTGATCGGTTCCCAACACCACACTCATACCGATCGGTTATACAAAATAAAACCCAACCTAATGATCGAACGGTCCTAGGGTTCCACTTTCACTTCCACTTCTACCAAAGCCTCTTCCAGCAGCTTTTCTCCTTCTGCTCACATCCACAGGATGATCATTGCAACAAGAACAGACAATTGAACAACAATACAGACAAGACAGGGAAAAATAGGGTAAACTTATGTAATTTAATTAATCCAGTAAAACCTATACTTCACATAACTTCGAACATAATTCAATATACAATCATGTAACATCCAATCATGCACTTCCAAACAAAACCATACGTCAAAGCATGCAATGACCGACCACTTTACTCTAACTGTCCGGACTATATGAATTTTATGTAGCTACGACATTTTTACACCCGGGTGATGTAATAGCTGTGATGCCCTCAACAGCTGCCACCCGAGGTTAGTCTGTTCCGTCTAAGTTCACCTTATGGATTAGGACCTCCTGTCATTCTCACACATGACTTACTCCTCTGTACTTGAGAATGAGTAATCACAGAATATCAAGATAACCGCCAACTAAGCATAATCACATTCATACTCTACCATTCAATAACCACTTATGAGATATTCCTCCCTGGAATACTCTTTCATTTCCATTCTATTCCATTCATATTCAATAATAAAATCATACTGAACCAATACAAACAGATCCCATCTGAAATCAAAACTGAACCATAACATTCCCCCAAAGAAAAGACCGAACGTTTTGAATACATTCTATACTAACATAGCTGGATATATAGTGTAAGACCGAGCGGTCTTCCACTTATACATCGAACAAGACCTAACAGTCAATTATAGATAAGACTCCTCATAAGCCGAACACCATCATCATAAACCGAACGCTCGTGGTAATATTTGGACGTTTACTGGTTACTCATCAGTTACTACAGGACGTGATTTTACTAGACATAACTTCTAAGAATGTACCGAATACTAATGAATAAGTGTATTTTAGACTTAACTGAAAATTGTGATAAATATTTGTGAAGCCTAGGAACTTAAACCGAACCCTACATGCTTAAACGAATACTATTGATTTGGATTGAACACTCTTAGTTCAAAGATAGTAAACAATGGAGTATAATATAAATACCGATCGCTTGGTTAAAGACCAACCACCATTGAGACCGAGTGCTTGGTTCAAGACCGAGCACTACTGAGACCGAACGTTTGGTCCAAGACCAAGCACTACTGAACTTAAATCAAAATAAAGGAATATATATATATACAATTACGCAAACTTATTTTAAATGAAAAATAACGATAACATCTACGACTTTACGTATTATAAAATACATTAACTAAATTGTTTAGGAAGTATAAAGAGGAAACTATACTTAGACCGAACACTTACTTAGTAGCACACCAAGAGAAAACCGATCGATCATTAACTAAAATTCTCCACAGAAGAAGAATCCAGTCCAGACCGAATACCCAAGGATAACCGAACGGTCAATAAATGACTCTCGGTTGACAACACAAAATTACGCAATATACTGCAGACTTTAAAAATCAAAATCATATCTCAAACCATTTCCTTATCATTTAAAACTCATACATTCATACCGCCAAACATGCATTAATAACCATGCTTCATATTCATCCAACGACCAACAACCATTCAATCATCCAAACAAAGAATTATAATCAAATTATATAAGCTTCCCTTACCTCTAAGCGTAGCCGGACATTCATAGTTTGCAGAGAATCGTTCACCACCAATATTCTTAGAAGACTATGGTTCACGATTTATGAAACTAAACAAATCAAAATACCAGAAGTGTGTTCAGAATGAGATGATAACTCATGCAACCAAAAACTTGGTTTGCATGTACCAGAAAACACAGTGTTGTGTAAGTGATGAACTTACCAACTCAAACCAGCAACTTGATCGATGCAAAAGAAAGCTCTTGACACCAGGAAGACTTAAAAGTGATCTGATTGTTGATCAGGAGAAGGAAAAGGTAAGAATTCTTAGAGAGAAGTAGGGGATTTGTAGAGAGAAGGAGGAGAGAATGAAAACTCAAAAGGTTGAAGATGAAGGGTGCATGCAGAAAAGTGGCACGAAATTTGAAAATTTAAGTTTTACTCCTACCGTCAAAATCGATCATCCAATCTGCATCACACACATGTCTTTCACTTTCTGAATTTCAGTCCCCCTTGTACTTACACATGTAATCCACTAAGTTGGGGTTTTAAAGGTTCTGACATCTTCTCTTTTTAATCATCGATTCCAAAATCATTACATTTATATATAAGTTCTCGTATAACAACACGAATTATATAATCATCGCACAAACACAAACAAATAAAATGAACTATCATACACAAGAACATTCAAAATTAAGATATATATATATATATATTTAAATTTTATAGCAATCAATTATGATATACTATATAAATGCCCATGTTTTTTAAATAGAAAATTAAGAAACTAGTTTAAGGTTTAATTCTTCAATAGTTACTAATGGTTGAATTAGTTGTAATAAATAAAAATTAAATAATTTAATATTATAATACAAAAAATGATAATTTGATGCTATTTTTAACATTCAAAACAAATATACAAATCTAAATAGCATGTATTATAATAATCATGGAATAAATTTATTTACAAAATACAAAAACTGAAAAACTAATATAATATATAATCATAGGAAAATAAGAAAGAAATTGATATATATGACTAAATATATATTTTACCATTAAATATAATTCATTTAAATTTATTTTGTTAAATATATATATTTTTTAGAATAAATTAAATTTGTTTTTTTAAATCACGTTTTGAAAAGTTTAATCCATCAGTTTGACCGTTTTTGACTGGGTTTGTTTCCAAACTTGTCCTTTGACTGGTCAAATCAACTAGTTTGATCCAATTTTCAAAACTATAATAAATACGATTATTATTCAAAATTTAAAGTTTTATTCAATTTCTAAATTTTAAAGTTGAAAATTCACAATAATAAAAAATTATAATAATTACAACACAATTTGTCTATTGAATTATTAACTTATTCTTTTAAACCTAAGTATTTATAATTAGTTTAAATTTGCAAATTATAAATATGTTTAATATTTTTGTTTTTTTAATAACATATGTTATCTACTATTTACTATTATTTCCTTTTTTATTTTTGAAAAAAAAGATAATGATATTTGCTTTCTCGCATTTCTCTAGTATGTTATTAATTATATTATATTAGTCTGATTTTATATTTATAAGGTATTGAGTAAAAAACTTGTCTGTCACACAATTACATGAATAATGGGAGAAGTAAAAAGGCGAATAACAGACTTCAATTTTTTTTTTCATGTTATGGGAAAGCAATTTGTTATTTTTTTATTTATTTCTGAATTTATGATATTTTCTTATTTATATACTATACTTATATATATATATATATATATATATATATATATATATATATATAAGTATTAAAATTATGACAATAAGACAAAGACATACGTAAACATTTATTAACTAAACACTTTAACTATTCAAATTGTTTAAGAAAAAAATTGAATTACATTACACGTTTAATGTTAAGATGTTAATGTTCAAATGTTTCAATTAAATAACAAAATAGATTTTACTTTGATTTAACTTTAGTTATATAAATTTTAATAACCAGAAAATAATATTGTAATGATTAAAAAATTATAAAATGATTCATTAAAATCACGTATAAGTTGTTCATTGAAAATAATTATATATTATTATATATAAAAATATTTGGTTTTAAATATCAATATAAGACAAAATTAACTGATATAAAATCAAATTATGTTTAATATCAGATAAATTTTAAAGATACGAAAAGTAATCCTTTATTATACAAAAATATTTAGATTTAAATACCCGCCATTTTAAGGGATCGCGACATCTATCTTCTAACAAAAGTCAATTACAATGACTAATTCTACTTAAACATATATAAAATATTACTTGCATTTTTATTCTTTATTTGTTACTTCGACTAAATAAATCACAATTATTTACATTACATTTTTAAAAGTATTTTATTTTTCACATATAACTTTACAAATCAATTATCTATCTTTTAATTGAATAAAAAGTATTAAAATTAATCCAACAAAATACAAATTCTTATTGGCTTACAAATAATGTTAAGAAACTTGTGTGATTGATGTAAGAAAGAGAAAACAGAAACGAGAAGAAGCAGCCATAGATACGTGAATCTTCTTAACCTTTCCATACAATCTACGTGCATTGAACAGCAATATCAAATGATTGAGGCTTCACCAAACCAAAAAACGAGGGTGACATGAATTGCTGTTCTAACCTTCACACACAAAAACAAGTTCCACAAGCTTTTCAAACGTTTTGTACCAAATGCATGTCATTACATTTTCAATAGTAACTTTGCTGTTTTACCTACTATGCATGTTTTCTAGTAATCACACAAACACATATGCATGCTTCTCATTTCTCTACTACAACCATGATCACAGCATTGCTGTCATAAATATGACTTCATTTAAGTTGAAGTTCAAATGAACGGTAGTTGGAAAATTAAAATCAAATCCTGTAACTGTTCATAGCATTGGGAATGCAATGCATAGGTAGTACAGCATAACATAACAAAGTCAAACGTTAATAAAACATCTCAGAAATGAAACGGTGGTGATAATATATAAATAGAACTAGGAGTCAACGACAGATTTTAATGAGAGAAGCAATTGCAATTTGACTACCGATGATTCTGTAATTGGTTTTGGAAAGTCAAATGATTCGAAGATGTGGGTGATCTAACTTGCTATTGGATTGTGGGAAGAGAAAAAGAAATGGAAGTTTTGGAAGGAAATTTGTTTGACCAAAGGGATAATTCACACACATTCCAACGGCATTTAAAATTAGTGGCACACCGTGTGCTTGTGGAAAGATTTCAAAGAGATACCAAAAGCTCTCCATGGCGGTCACCAACATTTTAACCTACCTACTGTATTTATGTCAGGAGTAGCCAAGCTAAATATTATCTGGCACCATGTACAGAGCACTTGCAAGATGATATAAGCCAATACTATAAACGGCAACAAAAAGAAAAATAAAAAGGGAAGGTGAAGTTAATGCCAGCAGCGTGGTTAACCAAATGCTACAGTCAAAACTTCATCATGCACCCTTTTAATGACTCTATAAATATTCCCTGCTCATCCGCTCTTCATCACCGATAAACACTCTGACTCTTCTTCTTCTTCTTCTTTCATTTATTGTTCTTGCCTCCTTTTCTCCTTCTGAAACACATCTTCATCAACCAGTGTGAAAAAAGAGCATGGAGTTTCCAATGATGCTGCTGAGGCTTGCAGAGTGGGTGCTGTACCAGCTGCTTGCCAACTCTTACTATAGAGCAGCAAGAAAAATGAAAAGTTATGGGTTTCATTTCGGGTATTTGTCATCCAAACCACCCCCTCAACCTTCTTCTTTCCCTAGTGTTGTCAAATATGATTTTGAGAGTAGAGAGTCACAGACACTTGTGGCTTGTGACATTCATAGAGTCCTTTTGAGGTCCCATTCTTTCTTTCCTTATTTCATGCTTGTTGCCTTTGAAGGTGGCAGCATTTTCAGAGCATTCCTCTTGCTTTTGTCTTGTCCTGTGCTGTGGATTTTGAACCTTGAGCTAAGGCTTAAGGTCATGACATTCATCACCTTTTGTGGGCTAAGAACAAATGTCATGGATAGTATATCAAGGGCGGTTTTACCCAAGTTTTATTTGGAGAATCTCAACCTTCGTGCTTACGAGGTTCTGGCCTCAGCAGGGTCTAAAGTTGTCTTCACGAGTGTGCCTAGAGTTATGGTGGAAGGGTTTCTTAAGGAGTATTTGAGCGTTGATGCTGTTGTAGGCACAGAGTTGCACACTGTTGGTTGCTACTTCAGTGGTTTGCTTTCTGGTTCTGGTTTACTTGTGAAGCACAGAGCACTGAAGGATTATTTTGGAGACACAAAACCTGATATTGGGGTTGGAAGTTCTGCTGTTCACGATCATCTTTTCCTCTCCCTTTGCAAGGTAAGTCTGAGGTTTACTCCTCTGTTTAATGACCCCAGTTACTGTTTAACTCTTGCGTGTTCAGCGCTCTTAAGGGCCTTACAAATCATAACAAAGAAGAAGACCATTTAAATTAAAAAGCAAATTTTGTCAAGTTTCATTGGCACAAAATACTGTAAATCTATTGCACTGATGTCAAGGTTTTGAATTGCAGTCACCATCACTATTTGTCACTGTAGATACAGCTAGGATTGTGATGATTGCGTTACATCAAAGGCAAAAAATTCCTTAGCATTGTGACCAAAGTCACTATCACAAACTGTTTTCATAATCTTGATACAGATTATAATTCAGTGGACACGTTTTTATCAAGTCTGTCTCAATGCATTCATAGTGTCTAATTTCAGCTACATGGACAATGCAGGAAGCATATGTGGTGAACAATGAAGAGAGCAAGAACAACTTTAGCTCAGTGATGCCAAGGGAAAAATATCCAAAGCCCTTAATATTTCATGATGGAAGACTAGCATTCCTGCCTACACCCTCAGCAGCTCTGTGTATGTTCATGTGGCTTCCATTTGGAATTCTTTTGGCCATTTATAGGATCCTTCTAGGCATTGTACTTCCTTATGGATGGGCATTATCATTAGGGGTTTGGAGTGGCTTAAATCTCCAAATCAAAGGGATTCTCCCTGAAAAGTCAGAGCAAAAGCAAGGGGTCCTCTATGTTTGCACTCACAGGACTCTTCTTGATCCTGTTTTCCTAAGCACATGTTTGGCAAAGCCTTTGACTGCAGTGACATACAGCTTGAGTAAGGTGTCTGAGTTGATAGCCCCTATAAGGACAGTGAGACTAACAAGGGACAGAAAAAAAGATGGTGAAACAATGGAAAGGCTTCTGAGAGAAGGGGATTTGGTGGTGTGTCCTGAAGGAACAACTTGTAGGGAACCATATTTACTGAGGTTCAGCTCACTTTTTGCAGAATTGGCTGATGAGATTGTGCCTGTTGCTATCAATACTCATGTGAGCATGTTCTATGGGACCACTGCAAGCGGGTTGAAATGCTTGGACCCTATTTTCTTTCTCATGAATCCAAGGCCTAGCTGTTACATTCAGGTTCTTGGAAAACTTCCCAGAGAACTTACATGTGCTGGAGGAAGATCAAGCTGTGAAGTCGCAAACTTTATACAGAAACAGTTAGCCGATGCTTTGGGATTTGAGTGCACCACACTCACGAGGAGGGATAAGTACATGATGCTGGCAGGGAATGAAGGGATTGTCCAACAAGACAAGAGGACAACAAAATGCTAATCACGATGTGGGACTTGGGTTACCACTAATCTTTTCTGATTTCATCTTGTACACTTTTTCTTTGTTGCCTAATTTATGTTTTTCTTTTGGTTAGATATTATAATTATGATTGTGAAATATGATACTGCATGATTTAAAAGTAAACTTAGATTGCAAATACAACATAAATACAAACATTATTGCGACCAAAATAATAAACAACAAATCATATTAATTAATGTGTTAAACATTTAAAACTTGTTTAGATTAATTCTCAATCAGTATTCAATATTCAACATTTATTTAAATAGACTTATTACTTTAAGGATGTGATTGCTTTGGAGAGAAAATGACATTTAGACTGTCAAATTTTTATTTAAAATAAAACTCATCTTCTAACAAAATATTATTACTGGGTAAATGAATCAAAATATTAAACAATCAAAACTATCATTAAAAAAAGTTTGAAGATACTACAGTGTGAGACTAAAGAGTAAATATTTTACACATGAATACATATTTTTTAATCTTGAAGTGGTTATTGTATGTCTGAGTGCATAATAAAGTTGTACAAATAATCATTTGTTTAATATACATATAATATGTGGGGTTACAATTTCCTATGTAAACTTCTTTTCCTTGTTATCATTATCATTGGAAAACTCAGGCAAATATATGTATATGATGCTGACAGGTAGGTAGCCACATTAATTTTAATTATTCAAGAATTACACAAAGGATTTATGTAAATTACCTACAGGATTCAATATCGATACACTAATAAGGTAATCCTTTATTACCATATTATAAATATTGCAAAATATTTTTCTAGATTCGAAATGGTAAAAAACAATTATTTAACATTTCTTTGTAAACAAACCGACTAGTTTGATTTGATACGGAATGCAGTCAAACATAATATATGAATAAGTGTTTATCAAATACAATAATTAATAATTTAGTTTTGGTAAGCTATTTTTGAGTTTTCCGAAAACTACCAACCTACCTAACAAAACTAACTTTTGTTGTAGACTTTAAATATGAATACAACGTTGTTGTTTCCATGCTATGGGTCACACGAATCAATGTTGTACTCGTGGTCAAGAGTTAATACTGTACTTTAACTAAAGTATCTTAAAAATGCATACAAAAATTATGATACGGTTGTAAACTTTGATAGTGACGATTTTTTAATAAAATTAAAATATAATTACGTATTTCTTTTCCATGAAACTATTATAATGAAATTTCTTACCAGTGTTTGATATCTTTTTTTGGAAAACATCATGGATAAACATAAACGAGGGAAATCTACCTACCCATCTAAATTTTAAGAGTTTTAGAGCAGTGATTTTTTTTTTACAACAATTTTTAAGTTACTGCTATATTATTAATTTATTATATAATAATAAATTTCTTGCATATTTTAAAAAAACTAAGGTGTTTTTAAATGCATGTATTTGTCATATAATAGTATTAACCATACTGCAACTACTACACGTATTAAATTCAACTCATACAGTTAATTTTTGTAACTCTCTGTATTTGGAAAATTCAGATAATTTTTTTCTTTGTGATAAATAATATAAATAACTTTTTAATTAAATTGAGATCATTTGTTGAAGATCAAATTTGTAATTTGATATTACTGGTGTCTCAATCAAAGCATGTATTTGTTTTGATCAGAAAACTACTTTTCAAATTAAATAACTTTTCAAAGAATTGTATGGACGTAATTAGATGAAGGAGTTTTATGTGACTTAGTCTCCAATGTGAAAAAATAATAATATAGAGTAAATCATAGGATTTCAGATTTACTATCACATAGCTAAATTGAGTTTCTATGTAACTTTGTTGTAGCGACATGATTTGTGACGTCAATAACTTATGACATTAAAAGTAACTAATGGATTGAAAATTAAGCACTTAATTTTTTTATAGATATTATTTAATAAACAAATTAAAATTGTATCCATTAGAACATTTGAAATATTGTTTAGAATCCTAGCTTATTTTATTTTATATAACTGTTTTGTTTATCAATTGTAACGACATTATAAGAGGTGATGATCTTGCATAGAGATCTTTTCAAAATAAATAAGTTAAAAAAATAAAATATAATTACATATTCATATTTTATTTATTTCATTTCTTGAAGTTATATATATATATATATATATATATATATATATATATATATATATATATATATATATATATATATATATATATATATATAAAATTGTCATCAAATCGAATAGTCACTTCACATAACAATTACACCGTCAATTTACGATTAAAGAATGATTATTATTATTAGGTGGGTCATAATTAGATTGTTACTAATCCAAAATATATTATAAGATATATAAATATAAGTTTGAGGTAAAGAGGTAGATAATAACATTTAATATATTAACTGCTAGAACTGTCAAATTTTTATTGACTTTGACATTGGAGTGACTTTTTCAAGTAATCTCCAAGTTTTAGCGAATGAACAATTAGGACGAATGACTAGTTAAAAACAAGCTTTTAAACCGTCAAAATATTCACAATATAGTGACACATTAACCTCAATCACATCATCAAAACTATATATATATTTGGTCTTTTTTCCTGTGAAGTTTAAAATTTTAGAAAAATTTGTAAATGTATTTGTGTATGATAAAGTTGAGATGTTTGTTAATTAATGTAATTATTAAAAAAATATATTGATTATACAAGATAACTAAAAGTACGACGTGTATTTTATTATAACATTTTTTATTCTTATTTTGAGAGAGGTGTTTATGAATGTAAAATTTAATTTCTAAATATAAAAGAAAAGCACAATAATAATTATTTCGCGGCAAAAAAGGGAGGGCGAATTGATAATTCTAAAGTCTACTCCATTTCTAATCAATATTTAAACCTAGCTTGGACGTGAAATTATAATACACCATGAATTTAATTTTTTTTATAATAACTATTTTCAAATATACTACACCGATAAGAAGTATATTTAACTTAATATATTTATATATACTCTAAACATAATCTAATTTTAATTTTTTTTCCCTCTGCAAATGACATAGATGGTCATTGACATGTGTTTCTAGAAGGTGGTTGTTCAGGTCACTACTCGTGAAGGTAAAGAGGGTTGTTGGTTGTTTTGTGTAGTGACTGAAAAAGTTAACCACTGCAGTGGTTAGAATATGGCATTGCACTGTTTATCCTCTTCCTTCTCTGCATGCAGTTCAATTTGTGGGAATTCACCAAACTCATCCACAAGCATCAATTTTAATTATTGTTATGGCTACAAAGTTGTATGCCACAAACACTATGAGTAGGGGACCTATGCCTTCTGGGATATCAGTACATGGCATGTGAACAAATTCCTATGGTCAGAACCAAAGTTCACACCCTCCACTATGCACACTGTTTAATCAATCTGTGTAAAACAATCCATTAAGGAAAAAAACAAAGCCATTTTAGTTGTCCAAATTGTTCTGTCATGCTGATATTTTATATATACGTAATCATTACTCTTTGCTTTTCAAGTTTCTAATTTATCTGTAAAGAAAACATACCAGAAAAATGTTTGTCTTTGACTGTGTCACTGTAGATAAGACTTTTGAGTTTTTGACAGCAAAATCTGATCCTGATCTATAAGATTAACAGATAAGCCAACTTCAAAGATATGTTTTTTTCTTCTTCTTAATTCTAACAGTTCAACAGAGAAATGTGAACAACACAGAAAGTTAAATAAAAAAGTATGTACAGCAAGAAATGTATATCTCTACAAATGTCCATCATCTTAAGTTGCCTTTTCTCTGTACCATGTTTTTCTACCATTTATGCGCTGTTGATGGCCATGCAGCTACTATTTGCTTTTTGTGTCTCCCAAAAAGCCTGTAAAAGGGCAAAATTTGTTTGCTCAGAGCAGCAGTACATCCAACTCCCAACCATTTTAGAGATAATTTCTTTCCAAAGATGAAACTATCCACAGAATGACACAAATATCTGCAAAGCTATTTAATGTGTCAGATGATGCAGCAGAGGTAGAGGGGTTTGTGGGCACTGGCACTGAACCAAACACGTTTGCTCCGTTTGAGTTTGTTGTGTTCAACACTGATGTACTAGTGCTGCAGTTTCAAACACCAAGTTAGTAACTGTATGATAATATTTTCTCTTCCAACTGTGCAAGCAACATAATAAATAACAAATGAAACTATATCTGCATACTAAAAAGAATAAATAAATGAAAGTATATATAATTATATGTGAGCAAGGAAGGGCCACCTTGTGAATGGATATTGACATGCCCCAGTACCTGCAAAACAAGTAAATGCATTCATCAAATGTTCTCAACAACCAAATAATACTGAGGTTTATAGCGTGTTGTGCGCTGGAAATAAAACAAAAAATGTCCATCATCTTTAAATGTACATGATTTGTGCAGTACTAGATGAAGGTGTTGCAAGGTGGATACGTGAGAGGTGGGAGTGATTATAATAAATCTATAATTGGTTAAATATGATTAAAAATAATCATTTTTCCTAGCCAATTAGTTCATGTACTTTGTCCAAAACATGATGTTACTTCATTTTGAATTCACAGTTGAATATGCACATTTAATGAAAAAATTGTGATAAACAGCAATACTTAGCTCATGTTTTTTTTATAACAGTTGTTTATGCACATTTAATGAAACAATAAATCTTTGTGACAATACATAAAGGAGGCTTTGAAGAAGCTGCTTCCAAAAAAGTTGAAAAAAAGCTTGACTTTTGCATCACTCAAATGGTTTTAGCTCATGCATCCCCAACCTGAAGTCACAGTCTACAATCTATTGAAAGAACCAATAAAATAAGTTTCTTCTTTTTCTAGTCTGTTCAAAATGAAACCGAAAAATCATGAACAGGGGGATGTGCCTGATTACCAACCTAAGTGACCGACCCTACAATCCTACATGTCTGTGAATCAATTTGGCAAACACTTCATCTACAAACTTTCTGGTCTCCTTTTCTTCTATAATAATACTATCATTTACCTGTAAAGTTCACCTTTTTATGTTGGAAACAAAATATATTCAAGGGTAATTTTTATTTCAACTTTTAATTTACCCAACAGCTTGGCCATACCTCAGGACTTGTTTTAAAATTAAAATGCATGTAACATGATTGAAAAAATTTACAAGGAGTCATAGCAGCAAAAAGCTTACTTGGATTAGTGCTAATGATGACAGCAGTTCCACCAAAATTGCAGCTATTTGGAACAGGATTCTTTTGATAGTACTTATTGAAGGCAAAAGAAGCATGGTCTCTGATGGAATTTGGGTTGTAGCAGCTTCCACCAGGTTGAATTGCAGAGCAATCAGCACCACCATAGCCACAGGCATAGTCCAATGCAACTTGCAAGGTAGTTTGTGAGGCAGTTGGGCTAGCAATGCACCAGCTTGCGCCTGAAGACAACGGGGAATTCACGGTGGTTGGCGTGGTAAAAGGGAATGTGGAGGGTGGAGAGACAGTGTCTGGATTTGAATTGGGATTGAGGAATGGGGATGTTGAAATGGTGGGGGTGGTGGGAATTAAGTTGGGAATGGTAGGAATGGGAGTGGTAATATCCCTCTGAACTGTAGAAATTGAGACGGTGAATTCTTGTTTCCCTTGGTCATGTCCTAGTACATTCACATGTCCAGGTACTTCCTTCACTGTCCTACTTGAACCTGTGTTTGAAATGACAATCGAGTTACTTTTGTTCTGTACTACTTTGTCTAAAGCATGTGAACACAGAAATCAAACATACATTTGAAATCAGTTTAAGCCTTTTCTGTTTGGGGAGCAAAAAAAGTATAGCTGGATTCAAATTTTGCCTATAAGGCCAATGCATTTATTTACCCAGTATGGAAAACAAACCTGTCTGTCATGCTATTCATCAGAAAAGTTGTGGAATTTTTTATTCAAACAAGCCAATGGTTATATTTAGGCCCTTAAATCTCTCTGTTAATTCAAAAGGCAACAACTTGGAATAGGGCATCTATGTGGGCAGTTAAGGACAGGTAGGGTATCCTATGTACAGAGAGGCACACAGAAGTCAATGCAGTTGGGCCCTTTGTATCTTTCCAAGAAACGGTGGAACGGGAGAAAGGTTGGATGCAACTGTCCTGTGTGAAATCCCAGAAAAAAATGAGCAAGAAAAGGACTCGTTTAAATTTTTCTATGGTGTGCGTGGCTCTATAATTGCTGGAACAGGCATTTAATGGAATAATACAAGAGACAATATTTTGATCCAGGGAAATTATTATCCATAAAAAAGTTGGAAACTGAATTAGTAAACTAGATTCCACAGAAAGAAGCCAGGATGGAGTAATCAAGGAGAAAAAGTGATTCGCACCGAATCAGTCAACATGTACATCCATACTGATACTGGTTGAACTGAAAAACAAGAAGAGAATAAAGCAATAGAAATACCAAACTTGAGAGAAAGAAAAGTGCTTTGTGGTTTCAGAATTCAAAACATGTTCAAGGGTCCAAAAGAATATTAAAGAGAAAAGCACAGCATAGTGCAAAAGATAAAGAATGAGAAATTGAAAACAGAATGAAAATGAGAGCCAAAGACAGTGAGAAGCAAGAAACAATATCTTAAAACGGAAGCAACTGAGCTACATTTTCGAATAGAACCATCAAAGCTTAACCAAAAACAGAATGAGAGAGAAGACAGAAGAACTGTAGAACAAACCAGATAAAGGGGATTGATTACCTGAACAGAGTAATTGACACAGCAGGAGAGATATTGCACAGTAAAACACAGTTCTTTGCATATTTGATTTTACTGTTCAGCTTCTTCTCTAGCACCTGCTCGCCAATGTAGCTCCCCAGTTATAGTAGTTGTTCCTTTGAATGAATGAAAGAGAAAGGAAGATATGATGAAAGATGGTAAATGGTGTATAGAAGTAACAAGGGAAAATGTTTGTTGTGTGGGCTAATGATGCAAGTAAAAGTATATATAATAGTGGAAGAGTATGTGCAGTTGTTAGAGACAAAGGAGAAGATTTAGAAAATAAAAGATGGTGTGTGTGGTGAGGGAGAGAGTTAAGAGAAGGAGAAAAAAGGTGGAGAAGAAGAAGAAGGTTGAAAACGAAGTAAAGGAAGAATTGTTTGGAATATAGACTATGTTTGTGGGTTTGTAAGTGATGATTGTAATGATGGGGCTTATGTGGCTTTCTCTTTTTCTATTCTACTCTTTTTTACTGTTTTGTATCACTTATTCTAATCCTTCTTCTTCTTATACTAATCTTTTTCTCCTTTATTCTTATCAGAATATAAAATCTGACAATATTGGTAGTGGTTTATTTTGTAATTTGCATTTTGCTTTTCTCTCTTGTCTTGACACTATGTTCCTGCATGAAGGGAAAATTAAGAAAAGGATTGGTTTGAGTTGTGATGTTTTTGTTTGCAACGAAGGTTGTTGTTTGAGTGTGAGTTCTACGTGGAGGAGGGAAAGTGTATAACTTATTATTACTGCCATTTGATTGTACTATCAGCTTTTTTTTCATCATTTTGTGCTTTAACTGATTCCATATTTGTTGTAAAGAACGGTGGGCATGATGTTGCAGCCCAACCCATGTCCCATGTTAGTCCATCGCCATAAAAGTCTAAAACTTTCTTCAAGTGAAAACTATTTCTGTCCCAGTCACTGAATTCCCACTACAAATTACTTGCATCATGTCACACAAACTTAGTCAACATTATTTGCATTATTTGATAATTTTACCACAATGACATAGATATATATTTTTTATATGTTACTAGAATTATCATTTCTATTCAATGTTTGACTTGTTATAAACTTTTGATTGACTTAAAAAGAGAATAGAAAAGGAATGGGGAAATTTAACACAACTAATTAAGGTCCAAAAGCCTCAGAAGTAATAGAAGGAAGTGATGGTAGTTTTGGAATGAGATTACAGAATGGAGAAGTTATAGATGTTGATGTGGTTAGAAATGAAAGTGATTTGACAAAATGGCATAAAGTTAGCATGGAGAATGCCCTATGCCGCCAGACTTTGTTCACACAGCATCACCAACCAGAGTTTGTTAAGCTACTTTAACACAAATTATGGCATTAAATTGGGTTGCAATGTTAAAGTTAGTTGAAGGGACATGATCAACTAAAAGACAAATAAACTTATTCATGTCAATATTATTCTAACTGCGTTTATGGATAATACTCTATCTTTTTAATCGGATATCAAAATTGGAGGAGAATATATATATTTACTCTCATCTCGTCCTCATCTTTACTTTCATTTCATCTTCGTTTAAATTACTAAAATATTTATAATTTATAAGATAATATAGTAAAACCACACCTATATATATATATATATTTTATTTCTTAATATTATAATTCTGTTTTTCAATTAGACACCAAATTACCACTTACTCTTTTATCAAAACTTTTGTGCATTTATTTTTTTGTCTCTTAATTTACTAGATAATATAAAAAGAATATTCTTTATTCTCTTGTTATTTATTTCATTTGAAAACTATTTTGGTTTGTCAAAATAATTTTTATTATTTTTTAATAGTTCGACACAAAAAGTTTTCTTAGATTTCTAACATATTTTTCATTTTGTCATATTCGTATTTACTTTTCTTTGTATCATTTTATCCAATTATGTATCATATTGTTTTTAAGATTGATTTCTTTTACTTTTTTTAATATTTTTATTTATTACTTATTTTTTATGTAATTACTTTTATTTTCTAATTCATTATCATAAGTGTAATTATATCATTATAATTGTATAAAAAAATAATTTATTATAATATAATAACTTAATGTCATTTTATTAGTCTTTTCTTATTACCATCCAACATATATTAAAATTCAAAAGATGAAGAATTTATATTAAGTTTAATTATTATTAGTTTATTTTTTTCTTTGTGTGATTTCATTTAAGTAGTGTATTATAATTTTCATTAGTATTAGTATATATATATATATAAAAAAATTCATTAGAATTTAAAGAATGAGATTAAAAAGACATTTAAAATAATTTTAAATTTAAATATTTGTTTTCATTTTGTAATTTTTTAAATATATTTTTAAATTTTATTAATTTTGTTTTATTAATGTTTGAAAATTCAACAAATTGTTTTGGTTTTTTCTGAAATTTTATTTGTTACGTTAATTTGAAATATATAATTATAATTTTTTTTTTAAAAATATTTGATATTGAAAAAATGTAAAAATACGTCCTTTAAATATTTATTAAATATTTGAAAGTATTATATTTTTTTAAGAATTATATATATATATATATATATATATATATATATATATATATATATATATATATATATATATATATATATTATTTCACGAGGATTTAGATAAGATGATTTTTTTTTTAAAAAACGAGTACAAGGTAGAAAAACCCCATCTTATCCCACCTCATCCCATCGTATTTTTAAGCTATTTAGTTGTACAAAGTTCAAATAAGCAACTCTAATTGAAGTGTTCTTATTGAATAATGAAGAGGCTTTTTTAATGTTGTTTCAAATAAATTCTTCATGAAAGACTACTAAATATGCTTTTAAATTTTGTAAATAAGATAATATTTTTTTGGTTTCTAATATATAAATTGTTTTTTTTCTTTCATTTAAGGAAATATAGTATATATAGTTTTGATTTTTATAAATAACGATAAAAGTGTCAACTCCTTTTAAATTTAAAGGAAATTATTAAGAATAAAAAACAAATATATTTCTTTTTACAGAAATTGAATTAACTTAAAATAACATTATAGTTATTGAAGGTCTACTAATATGGATTGAAGAATTATTCTACTATCTCTTGCTCACCCAAAAGAAACACTCTGTTATGAATCTGAGAAAATCTGCGCACATATATTATTTGATGGAGCCCTTGCAGATATTTCTCATGTTCTTCTGACACGGTGTCTCAGTAACGGTAATGTTAGCATTTTTTTATCAATTTTTATTTTAATTGATACATTTTGATTGTTAATTTAATTATGAATAGTTAATTACATTATCTTTTTGTAGAAATTAAGGTGTATACCGATAAACATTGGTCCCTGTCATCGTCATCATCATCTTCTTCTGTTTCAGAGTGTGGTGGCGACCACACAATGTCACCTCTGTGTTCTGCACTTCCACCATCATCATCACCCTCCATAGCAAACTTCATCTCTGACCACCCATGCCTCACCATGCTCCAAAACCAATGCTTCAACATGAAAGACCTCCAAAAGATACACCCCCACATCATCAAAACTGGCCTTGCTCTTGACCACATTGCTGCAAGCCGTGTTCTCACTTTCTGTGCCTCTTCATATGGTGACATCAATTATGCTTACTTGGTCTTCACCAGGATTCCAAACCCAAATCTTTATTGTTGGAACACAATCATCAGAGGCTTCTCTCGGAGCCCGACCCCTCAGTTTGCAATTTCTCTTTTTGTTGATATGTTGTATTCTGCTGTTGAACCCCAACGGCTCACTTACCCTTCTGTTTTCAAGGCGTATGCTCAATTGGGTGCTGGCCATGATGGAGCTCAGCTTCATGGAAGGGTTGTAAAATTGGGTCTTGAAAAAGACCAGTTTATTAGTAATACTATCTTGCACATGTATGCTAATAGTGGGCTGATGAGTGAGGCTAGAAGGGTGTTTGATGAACTTTTGGAACTTGACGTGGTAGCTTGCAATTCGATGATTATGGGGCTTGCTAAGTGTGGGGAAGTTGATAAATCTAGGAGGCTGTTTGATAATATGCCTACAAGAACAGCAGTTACTTGGAATTGTATGATTAGTGGATATGTAAGGAATGGGAGGCTAATGGAGGCATTGGAGCTTTTCCGCAAGATGCAGGAAGAAAGGGTTGAGCCTAGTGAATTTACAATGGTGAGCTTGTTAAGTGCTTGTGCCCATTTGGGAGCACTTCAACATGGGGAATGGGTTCATGATTATATAAGGAGGTGTAATTTTGAGTTGAATGTCATTGTTCTCACTGCAATAATTGACATGTACTGCAAGTGTGGATCTATTGAAAAGGCTATTGAAGTGTTTGAGGCATCACCCACAAGAGGATTATCGTGTTGGAACTCCATCATAATAGGACTAGCCATGAATGGTCATGAGAGAGAAGCCATTGAGTACTTCTCTAAGCTTGAATCCTCAAATTTAAAGCCAGACTGTGTCAGTTTCGTTGGTGTTTTAACTGCTTGCAAATATCTAGGAGCAGTAGAAAAAGCAAGGGACTATTTTACCCTCATGATCGATAAGTATGAGATTGAGCCATCAATAAAACACTACACTTGCATGGTCGAAGTGCTTGGTCATGCTGCGCTCCTAGAAGAAGCAGAAGAACTAATAAAGGGTATCTCTATAGAGGCAGATTTTATTATATGGGGATCTTTGCTTTCATCTTGTAGGAAGCATGGGAATGTAGAAATTGCAAAACGAGCTGCACAAAGAGTTTTTGAGTTAAATCCGAGGGAAGCCAGTGGCTATTTACTTATGTCCAATGTTCAGGCTGCATCCAACCAATTTGAAGAGGCATTGGAGCACAGAATTTTGATGAAGGAAAGATTAGTAGAGAAGGAACCAGGATGCAGTTCAATAGAACTACATGGAGAGGTTCATGAGTTCTTGGCAGGGGGAAGCCTACACCCCAAAGTTCGAGAAATTTACTCTCTACTGAATAACTCTGGTTTTGCACTTCAAGATTGAATATCTCCGAAGTGATGAAATTGTGAAATTTAAAAACCAAGCTGTATGCAAGGAAATAGCTTTGATGCAAAGAAGAGTTACAATACAATGTATGAGAATCTCACAATCGAACCGAACATCCAGTTTGCTTGTCAATACCCGGGGATTTATAGTTTGATCAGGGGCAAAAAGTGCCTATATTTCATTATTGTTATACTATGTCTTCCCAAATTATTCCAGTCATATTTGGTTATTTTGATTACAATAGTGATTTGTTTTTTCTTCAGCAATTAGAATACCGGTGTCTGTTAGTACTTGTACAAATTTGAATATAGGTCTGTCTGCAACGCTGACCTAAGCATAAGGTGATCCGAATCCTTATTTTAGGTCTCCAGAAAAAGGAAAGTTATTCAGTATTAATACTTATTCAACTTTTACTGTTACCTGGTTTAGTCTAGTGGTATCTAAAGTAATTTTTTTTTTCGTTGGTGATGGGGGTTTGAACCTGCTAGGCTTGCTAATCTTAATTTCCGTGCTTCATGCATGTTTTTGCTTCGAAGTTCTGAAACCAAATTCAGCAGTAAAAAGTATTAACTCTGAAAAGTAGATCTTATTGTATTGAAAATCATAACACTCACTAATCTGCTAAAATAATTGTATTGTTAATACAGTAGAAGAAGCATTAAGCATATGATCTTGTTAAGCACCATCAAGCTTAGAAGACCCCTTGCTTGTACAAGATCCTGAAAATATAATACCTACACCACGGTGCATTGTATGGATCTAAGACAACAACTGACCAAGAGTGTGGTAGGTTTCAGGTTTTTGACAAGTTCCGCCCTGGTGCCCAAGAGTATATCTCTTGGGGCATTGTACCATTCATGAGCAGGTTCTGTGGCATTGCATACAAGTCAGAGATGTCAAGATGGTGGGTGCGTCCATTTTGGTAATGCTGATTCTGCATTGCAGCAGAGAGTTCATCATCTTCCAAAGGCAGACGATCGAAAGTAGCATGCATGAATGATGCAGCCATGATTACAAGAGGGCCTGAGGCAATCAAAGCACCAACCACAGCACCTCCCACAACTTGCCCTTGAGCACCTGCCAAGTAAATTGTGAGGCCTGTGATCCCTGGAGGGGCTGGTGGGGGAAGGATTGACCCCAGCAGGGACAGAATCTCAAACCTACCATGAAGGGTCACAATGGCACCAGATGACCCTGGTTGGCGCAGTGTTACATTTGTTACACAGCCTGTTCCATTGAGTATATAAAGGCCACGTTGCTTTCTCCTTGCAAAGTTCAATAAACATTCATTCACATCAGAGCCTGAACTCACTTCCATGGCATGAGCCTTCAGTGCATTGGCACTTTCTCTGGTGACAATTATTGGTGGTTTAGGCTTGTTTTTTGAGCCGGCTGGCCGTCCACGTGGCCGCCTTAAGGTGTCCCCCTCTGCTGCAGAAGAAACAGGTGAAACTGCTTTTGGGACTTTTGGAGTTATTACAGTGACATCAATGCCAGACATGTTTGAGTTCCCCTTGTCTTGTTCTTGCTTTCTATCCATTTCACCAAACAGAAGACACTTTGAGGCAAATGTGAAGTAACAAAGAGGAAATCGCTCTCTTCTGCTTCATAGAAAAGCTTAAGTAGTCGAATTATGACAATAAATTTTATAGGACCCCAAAAGAATGATTGTTTTGTAGGAAGGAGTTAAGTAATACCAACCAACAAAAAATTGTTGTTTTATGCATTACTCTGCCTAATTCTGACTAACTTGGCTCATGTCAATTGCCTTCCTCAACAGATATATCTTGCCACATATATAATTATTACACTTTACTTCTCAATCTTACCCACCTACACCATCTTTCTCGCATATGACTGCTTTTTCTTTATCAAACTCTCTACACTTTTTCTGTTACGTAGCAGAACACTAGAAGCATGGTTGGAAGCTTGCAAGTATAGTCTGTTTTTAAAATATATCTGACAAAAATTACTCCAAAAACTAGTCGCTAGATAATAGCTGATATATGCGTAGCATTGGATAGTTATAAGTTGTAAAATTAGTTTATTAAATTACAAATTTTGATACGATAATTAGTTGAAGTAACTTATAAATATAAAATAATAATAAACTCAAACTGCTGCGTTCCATAAGCAAAGGGTGCCAAACATCGTTTTATGATGTCAAAGTTGTTCACTCTGTAGATTTTTTTTAGTTGACATGAATGTATGGTTCTAGATTGTCTCTGTAATTACCCTGTTAGGTGATACTGAAATACGATATGATGAAATGTAAACAAAATGTCAAAAAAATAAGAGACTTTCAAATTTGGAATTTCTTTTACTGTTCTTTTAATGTAAATTAAATTAATAGACATTGATTTTATGTTTTAAAATATATTAACATCGATGTATATTTTAATGTTCAGCAAAGGACAATATCTAAAATCTAACACTCGACTCGAGTTTTCCAGGTCTGTGAAATATTTTTTCATATGAATCTATAATAGCCCTTTTTATTGTTTAACATTGATGAGTTTTTGCCCTTTGAAGTCGTGGAGCAGTATGAACACCTTAGCTAGCAATAAATACTTCAGTAGAATATTATAATATGTTTTTTTTAGTAGCATGAAAAGTTAAATGTGAAATAAAAGCAATTATTTTCAAACATGTTTTAGAATAAGGTAATGAAAAAAATTGGAAACAAATAAAGATATAATAAAAAGTTTCCTTAAAAATATTTTTCTAATAACTTATATTTAAAGCATACATGGGTATCGGCTTTCTCATTCCACTATAACAATTTTTAGAAATTATTTTCCTATTTCAGGTTTCCAATCACCAAAGAGTTGACAAGAGAGATTATTTACGCATAGAATTTTCTCATAATTGAAGAAAATTTCAAATTTTGGGATATTCAATATCGTTTCTGAACTTGATTTCTTAGCATAAAAAAATCATAGAAAAAAAAATAGAGACGTCACAATCTAATATATCATATTAATAAACTAATAAAGATCCGTTAGATTTTAATCTTTAATAATAACTTGTGTCTTAAGACAAGAAAATCCTCTCTTAATAAATTTGGTTGATATAATAACTATAAAAGTGTTTACATTTATATATGATTTATAATCTAAGTATCACAAAAGAAGATCCAAAAACATTGGGTATGTAACAGACGTGAAAATTTAATTATTGCATACACGAACTCCTTGTCCAAATAGTTTGGAAAAATAAATAAAACTTTACAAAATATCTTTTAAAAGCTAAAACCTATTTTGCAAGTGTGTTCCAAGCCTTAGATCTTCCCTTTGAGTTCCAAGTTTCATGGAACAAGAGTTTAAAAAAAAAATTGTTCTTTTAAGTTTTCAGTCATTCACCTTGTCATAAATTCTTTAAATTTTAAGAATTCCTTCCAAAGTTCTTCTTCTATTGAATTAAAAGATAGTTCTCGATCAATAATAACCTTGTTTGATCTACCTTTCCTTATCATTTTCACTTGTATAAATATAAGTCAATATTTTCAACCATATAAGTCCAGGCCCATTTTTGAAAAAAAAAAGAATGAATAGAATACTTGGAGTTCTTAGCTAAATCCTGTTTTAGTCACGTAGTAAATAGTAATAAATTGGATTGATTAGAAGTAATGATAAATTAACAAAGGCCAATCATGAGTAGATCAGTTTACTTGAACATTTTCTAGTTGTTTTTCCTTTACAACAGTTATTAAAAGCATGACCGGTACAGAAATCAAAGATCCTCGTAATCTCGTATCGGGACATGTGCATATATAGTTTACCACCGTTTCCAAGAAGAACTATTTTATTTTAAATCAAGAAAATATCATGCAGTTCAAATCTCTTTCACTGTTGTCACAACACTCACTGTAAATTTGCATCATCTTAGTTAAAAGTCCTTTCTCATCTCTCTCATCGTCATATGATTTCACCCTCATCAGTCGTAAGTAACCACAACAGAAGAATAACCTTATGAACTATGTAGCTGAAAATGGAAAATGAACTCAATTCAAATTCCAACTGTTTGGTCTTCATGATTAATAGTGACATAATTCCAATATGGTTGGTTGACAATGGCTTCGGACTATATATGTTGCAATATAGAAAATGAAGTCTTAAACCCATCAAAACGACTTGGCATGCATGTCAAGATTACTCTTGCTGACCTCATGGGAACTGTGTAATTCAAACATCTCTTCTAAAAGGCCAGAACAGTATACGAGACTTCCACTACTGTAGAGTGTACCATGTTTGCAATCTCATCCTGTGAATGGAGCGACTGTTTCTGGTACTGAAACCTGAGACAATCATCAGCCCACAAAGATAACTTTGGTGTTAGCTCATCCCTCATTATTATTTGGTCAAAAACTAAGTGTGTGATGCACGTCATGACCAACCATTTGAAATCAGTTGTCCATACGCATGAAATACGGATACTCAGTGAATAGAAGCATTTCCTTTACTTGCACCAACACTTGTGAAAATTGAAAAGCATAATATCGCGGGTGCCCCATTATTACTCTTACTTTGTAATCCTAGTTCTATTGGTTTCCTGATGTGATGTCATACCTCAATGTAAAAGAATACACAATTTGGAATTTTGTGGTACTCCGTTCTGAATAATATTTGACAATTTTCTTGCATCAAAAGGTACTCGGAGATGGGAGAAAAAGGGACTGTACATCTGAATGACTACCATTAAACATCTTGGATTTGGTAGGTTTGTGTGCAAGTTAATTACTGATAATAGTTAAGCATGCCATACTTCAAACTAATGTTTTAAATATCATGAAAGGGACATTTCAGATGCAAGAAAACTGCTGAAGGTGCTAGCATAATAAGTACATTAGTTCACAGAAATTTGTGCAGTCTAGTTATGAATACGTTTTTTGTTCTGTACATTTTCTGCAATTGAAAGGTTTTGGTTACAATTCTATAAAGCAATTAGTTTAAAACTCGTGGTGACAACAACGCCTTTTTTAACAATTCGGGTATGCAAATTTAGGATTGTAGGATTCATCACGATAATAGTCTTCGAAAATCAGCAGCTAAAACAATAGCAGTAATACCAAAACAAATGGTTCGGTCAGTTAGTGATTAATAAATGAGTTAATTTGTCATCTATTCATAGCAGTTGACAAGTGATTAAAAGAATAATTTACCAAAACATATATATACATGTGTATGTGTGTGTATGTACGTACTTATATGTAACTGTCTCATTAGACTCATATATGACATCACTAGGTTGCCAACTCCTGCAAGGTAAGTGATGCTGCATTACCTTACACAAAACATTTCATGGAATCCTCCAAAAATACTTCATTACTACGTTCATTTATGAGACAGATTAAGGTTAGAAAAGTTTGAAACAATGGACAAGAAACTACACTACGCTATTCTTAGTCCTTACTCCTTTGGAAAATTTCTCAATCTGCTGTTCCTCCATGATCAATCATATGATCGCAATTTGGAAAGAATAATGCTAAATGAAGATAACAACACCTCTTCATTTTAATAAACTAATAACAAGCATCTCGGATGTACCTTTCCTGTTTCCACATTAACTGATACAAGAAAAATTTTGCAAACCTTTTTCTTCCAATGAAGTTAGTTCTGACCTGGATGTAGAAGATGAGTTAAGCAAAACAAAATTTATCAGATCCTCAGTTCTGCCTCCTTGGTTCTTCTAATTCTGAGATTGAAAATTGAAAAGATGTTGCATTACTTTTCTTTATTATTTTCTTGTAATACGAATATTCATAATAATTCAAAATCACTAGATAGAACCTACTCTAAATTGATTTTCATAGTTAAATCTCCAAAGGAGACAATAAGAATTACGCTTTGATAGATCAAAGAGTTGTACCTCTTCCTAATTCCATGGATGGTCTCAAGGAGTTCGATTGTTTGTTGCAACCTGGAATTATTTGGTCTCTCTTCATTAACAAGTACCAAGGTTGAGACGTTCAAAACAGTAACTAGTTCAGCTTCAATTTCACTGAGCTTTTTATCTATCCGTTCCATGAAATCCTCATACGAGGATATTTCTGACAAGTTTCTGGCTATACTGTCTTCATTTGAAATTCCTACACTAACGGATTCCTGAAGATTCTGAATCTCCTTAACATCCAGTGAATTTTCTTCACTTTCGATAGACAGTTGCACATCTTGAATATTGTCGAAGTCCATCGTTTCAGGATCTAAGTTATGTCTTGTCGTACTGAAATCATTTTGAACTTCCTCCTTTGGAGCAACAATTCGAACTGGACTTGAAGCATCTTTTGTTATGTCTTCAATGTTCACATTAACATTTCCAATTAGCTGACTTTCTTTCAAAGATATTGCCTGAAACTACCACAGGTTTCTTTCATTATCCAGTTAATAAAAAAATCAACATTTTAAGTAAAAGCAACATTCACAAGAGATCAAGAGAAAGAATAAACATTATAAAAGGACGCAAACCAAAAAAATAATTTGAAATACATGAGTTATTCAGCAATAACAGTCTGTTGACAGGTAAAGTTATGCTTATCAGTCAGTACTAGAGCATATACAATAATATAGATTTAAGAAAAGAAATTGAGACCATCACTAAAGGTAATCACTATTTATTTAGTTTTTAATTTTTCTTGCATAAAGGTTATAAGTAATCTACTACATGGTCCAAAAATCCTAATTACCAAATGAGAATATATGAAACCCAGTTACATGATTTATCATCTTATGAGTTTTGTAGCAATGTTATACTTTAATGTATTTTGAACTAGTAAATAAATGCAATTGTACAAACTATACAACTCTACACAAACATTACATCGGACTTTCCTGTGGAACTCTCCATTTTCAGACTAAGAAAAACCACAGAAAAAAATATGCTTTTCAATAATTTCGTGACAGGTAAATTCAAAAGCAGTCTGGTTTTTTTGCAATATTGAAGTCAATGTCACCCCATCCATCCACTGTTTTCCTAGAGACTGATAATTTTCACGTGGTGCATACTATATATGAGAAGTTAAGTTAGTGGCAAATAAGGCAGGGGACAGGCACTGAACTGATGGAAGGAACTCGCTTTTCATCATCACCTTCGATAAAAGAGAAATTTTTAAAGGGTTCACTGGAGAAATACAAATACCAATATGAACCCAATGATATAAGGGATTAACACCACTCTCTACTCAAAACCTTAAGACAATGAGTTAATGAGTCTTTCATCTTTATATAGTGTTATACTCTCTTTTCTATTCAATGTGGAACTTGTACTCATACTTGAATTCCCAACACATACGAGAATGACATACACTGGGACAACTAATGTTCAAAATATAGGATAGAACACCACCTTTGATATATATATATATATATATAACCAACGTGAGAAAAATCTCAATTAAGAATTAAGATTTATATAATTCACACTATAAAAACAAATTTGTTACAGTTTTCCAGTAATGACATCTTTCAAAATAGAATTCTAAATAAGAAACATGTACCTTAACAGTTAAAATAACCGGTTAAGTCTTGTGGAAAACTAGCCTAAAAATACGAGTCATGCATTACTTATAATGCAAATTATTCTTTTCTAATTTCTTTTTTAGTTTTCTTTTATTATAGTAGCATATAGCCTATAATAGGTGTCGACTCATTTCTTTACTCATACTCAAGCCATGTTCGATAAGTGTCATGTCCAAAAAGTGCACGATCAGGCGACAGCGTATTCTACATAGATAGCGGTGCATCCTAGGTCCACAGTCCCTTCTGCAGATGCTCATGCCTGTACTTGCAAGCAATAAACAACTTTTGCGAAAACACTTGAAATAAATCCCTCCTTCAAACATACTGGCCATGCATTACATTACGAATCTAACACTCTGATGATATGAACAATTCATAACTTACATAACAAAGGTGTTCTCCCTCAAATGTATTGATATTTATGATCATGATGCCATCATTTCAAAATGAAAATAGAAACTAAGACTGCAGGACAAATGAACTGACTTTACCTCACTTAACTTTGCGGAAAGCTCATCAAGCAATTCAATGCGTCTTTTAGACTTGTCCAAAGCCTGCAACACCTTCTTCCTCTGAAAAAGCATTTCCCTTGCATAATTTTCCTCCCCCTTTTGAATGCTCATAACTGCCTGTTTTTGAAGCTTCTCTGCAGCTTCTGACAACCGCAGAAGCCTCAATCTAGCATTAGTTGCTGTTAACCACAACATATAAGTTTTGTATTAGAAAAATACTAATCACTCATTCAATTTCCCTTTCATACAATTTCCTCTTCTTCTTTTTTGTTTCTCTTCCTTTTTCACCACATCCCTATCTGTTACTTTTTCTTCCTATTTCTCTCTTTTTTCCATCCCAAATACACTCCATTTTGGGGTGCGCTTTCATAATCACTCATTAAATTAGAATAATCGTCCTCAAACTATTGGCCCGTCGCATAAACAGTTCCTAAAGTAATAAAATTGTTTAAGCAGACTCTGAAGTATTGAATATCCATCATTTCATTGCCTAAGTTGATGTATTTCAGTACAGTTCAGAAACCAATTTGGAGAAAAAATTTCGATATTTAAGGACTACACAACATTATTTTGATAACCTCTTGAGCTACCCAAACAATTTTTCTTACAAGAGTAGTACTTCAAGGTCCAATTGATGCACGAACCCAGTGGACAGCTTTTTCAGTTAGATTTCCTTAGGTCAGAATTGTAATGAAAAAGTGAAAAACTAAAACTTTAATCATACTCAGGGGCCTGACTGTAAAGGGTGTTTTTCAGAAAACATAAATCAGAATGAAAGTGGCAATAGCATGAAGAAAAACAATTTGAAATTGGTAGGGTTACCCTTGGCTCTGGTGGTGTCAGCCTCAGCATGAAGATGATCAATTTGAGAACGCAGTTGCTCTGTGTTGATGACAGCTGTAGAAGCAGAAGAAGAAGATGATGAAGATGCGCAGCACGTGGGCCTCCATGAAGGAACAGTCATGGCCATAGTTGTCACTCTAACACAGTACATTATCATCCCTTTCTCTCTTCCAATCTGCAACCTTACGCTTACAAACAATTTCTCATAACCAATTAGACAATTCGTAAGGACAATGCCAAATTCAATATTTAGCCACTAATTGTTTCTAATGACTGATTAGCGAAATCTATTTTGATAAGAAATTATGTAGAAAGCAAAATAAACAGGAATAAACTCTGAGATCCAAAAATAATGTGCATCTTCACTTCTTATTCAAAATCCAAAAAAGGAGAAGACATTTTCTAATTCAAACATAAATATAATAAAATATTAATGTATCTAGTCAATGAAAAAAAATATAATCAGTTATTTTTAATGTAAATGATTTTTTATATAACTATAATTATATTTGTTATCATGAAAATATAAAAATAAAAATAATTAAAATAATAGATAAAATAAAATTTATTAATTTTATAATTTCATCTATTAAAATAATTATTCATCATTTATATTTATAAAAACATTCACAATTTTTTTTCTTTTTTATATTTTTCACCTATTCGTCTTTAATTCAATCAAATTCACTTTTACCTCATTCACTTATTTTCATTCTCCGAAATCCATTTACAATATTTATTTTCATCTTTCCAAATCCATTTACAATATTTATTTTCATTCTCCCAACTCCATTTACACTATACTTAAAAGCACATATTAAGAGTGGTGCCTAATAAACCTCTGAATTTATTTTATTAATTATTAATATTGTTTCTTCTTGTCAGGATAAATAAAGAATGTTAAGCAATTCAATATATGTAAAGGTTTTTATTATAAAATAAAAGTTCATAAAGTGCAAAATAATCTTGATAAAACATCTCAAATTTTAAACAAATTTGGTATTAATTTTTATCCTTTTTTTTCTTATTTTTATTATTATTTTATTGAAAAATAACTATTTATTTAAATTAGACAAAAAGCAACGATTATATTTAACTAAAATCTAAAATGTAAATCTTTATACAAATGACAAAATCTAAGTTAGCGACTTCAATACTCTTGATAAAATAATCAGTATGAAAATATGATTGAATTTACTAAAAAATACCAAATATATTTATAAAGTGTATGGTCATATGAAATTTGTTATAAAATAAAAAATAATAAAAAGTTACCATGTATATAAATATATATAATAAATCAACATTATAAAGTTTATGAGTCATATGAAATATGTTATAAACTAAAAAATAATATAAAGTTACCATATATATAAATATGTATAATAAATAAATCATAATAATATTAATATATTATTTAATCAAATTAACCATATATTTAGTTATTATGTGATATAAAATGATATTTTTAACAGTAATAAAGCTATCTATATTTAACTATATATTTTGTAAATATAGAATAATTATAATAATAAAACAAATATATTTAACACTTTTTAGTTTTAGTATGTCAATTTAATTTTTGGTGCATAATAACATTTGATCCTTACTTTTAAAAAGAAAATTTAAAAGAGATGAAAAAGAAAATATTTCTTTTAAAAAATATGTATGTTTTTTTATTTTGATTTAATAGAGAGTAATAAAGTTAAATATATTTTTAGTATTTAAAACTAAATTTTAAAGCTAAATTAACATAATAATTTTAATTTAAAATTTTTAATTTGTTTACGTATTATGATGTTTTAAATTAGTATTTAAAATAAAAATATCAAATAGAATAAATAATTTAAATGTAATCTAAAATATAATTTAATAAAATAAAAAAATTTCATGTAATTAGATTAAAGGAAAATTTTATTTATTTATTTTCAAAATTTAAAAATAAAAATATATTAACTTTTAACCTAAAGACAAATTTTAATTGTATGTATAAATATAAAAACTAAAAATGTATTTAAAATCTAATATTTATATTAAGTTTTAGGTCATAGTCATGTTTAGGCTAATGAGGTAATAATAAAAATGTCTAATACCCTTTTGTTGAGAAAGAAATATTGGAAGCAAAAGAACACAAAAGATTTCAAATCTAGATACAGGGAAGAGAATCATATCCTATAAAGATTTGTTGCTTTTAGCAGGAATTGAAGGAAAACATTGAAGATGATACATACAATGATATAAGTTAACATTGTACCACTGAATGAATTTGAGCAAGTCCAATCCAACCAAAAGCACTCAATTATGTCAACAATTTCATGCTCTCTGTCAAACAAACAACCCTAATCATCAACCCAGCAAATCCTGCTTCCCATCCAATTTCTTGTCAACAAAACTAATATATTTTATCAATTATTTAAATAATTCATAAATAACCAAACACCATATCATTATACAGCTAGAAAATACTTTCATTTTATTTAAACTCTTCGTCTTTTTAACATAATATATATATATATATATATATATATATATTTGTGAAGGTAAAATATTTGATTTCATCCAATTCCACTTGACCTATTATAAATTGATCATTTAGTAAATTAATTCAATAAATTAAAAACTTTAAATCTTATCCAATTCATTATAAGTTGATGAAAAACGGTAAACTAACTTACTTAATGTAAGTTTTTCAAATTTAAATAAATTTAATTTAAAATAATATTAAATTTCAAAGACTATATATATATAATACAATTCAAATATTATCTAAAATCATTTTAAACTTTAAATATAAACACAAAAACTAAAATTAAGGATTAATAAACCAACCTGAATTATCACATGTTAACATGAAAAATTAAGTTATTAGGGAATCGATTCAAAATTTAATTATATCAAAATTTCAATTTTTTTAGTTTAACTCAACATGATAAACCAAGTTGACTCTCATATTATAACCATATATATATATATATATATATATATATATATATATATATATATATATATATATATATATATATATATATATATATATCATAAAATTAAAGTAGTGTTTTTCAAATGATATTAATTAACTAAAGTAGTTAAACTAAGAATTGCAGCATGTAATAAATGCAATAATCACGCAAGTCAAGTCAAGGGAATGACCATGATTCTTAACTTTAGTTTTCAACAATTTTTTTTCTTTAAATCTGATGAACACGTACGCTTTATATTTAACTAAAAGTATTTGAATTTGTTTTTAAATTTTATATATTTAAGATTTGTGAGGACAAGTAAAATAATTTTTAATATATAAATAAATAGAAATCTCGCTTTATAATCAACTTTAAGAATTAAATTTAAAATTTATTTTTTTATATAAATGATATAAGAACTATTTAAAGTTTAAATAAAAATTGTTATTTCTATTTACTATTTGATCGTTACTTGAATAAACATGAAAGGGTGAATGTAATAAAAAATTCAAAGATAAAATTAGTTTATAATTTATAAATAAATATAAATTTTATCTTAAAGTTTCATCGTATCACTTTTTTTAGAGATAAATTAAATTTAGAATTGAGCTCTTGATATAACGTTTATTAATTATAATTTTTTATAAAAATGAATTATTTATATAATAATAATGAGAATATGGAAGAAAATAATGAACAGAAGGTGGGTTTAGTGGTATGATGGTTGAATGGGCGGTGGTGATTGTCGAGTTTGCACCAACCCACCGATCAAAAAGTCTTTGTTTTACCAACCTTTTTTCTCAATGCCAAATATCACTTCTCACATTCATTACCCATTCTCTCTCTTAAGGGATCAAACCACCTCTTTGTCTCTCCCCATTCCTACAAAACCCTACCTTTTCAACCCTAATTTTAAGTTTACTTCAATGCTACAATTAAATACCAATTTCAATTACAAAATCTATCAAACTCGAATTTAAAAGCTATTTTCTCTATATTTTTGTTTTTTAACTACATCAAAATCACTTTTAATCAAACATTTATTATTTAAATATGTTTTTTTTTTCATTAACATTATTACAAAAGAAACTCTATTTAAGAAAACAAAGTTTAACTAATTCGTAGATACTACATGTTTCATGAAATCACATTAGCTAGGGTTTGATACATACGATTTTGACCATCTAATTTGCGTGATTTTGATTTGATGTGAATGTGATAGTGTAAGCACATGAGCATATGATAAGGCATCAAAAGGGAATGTGACGTCAAAACCCACTCACCATCATCAACCCATACATAGATGCCCATAGACATAGGCGTGATCAGGAACAGCACTAGTTTTTTTTTTTCAATTTTTGCATTATTTAATTTTCATTTTTTATTTAATAATATCCAATTTTCATTTTTATTATGCATTTTTCTATTGAAATACGCAGAGGAAGATGAAGAAGAATCATAAATAGGAGAGAACGAATATCTCGTACGTGCCACTCTGCGGTCAAACGCCGGTGCCCAAACCGCGACACGTGTAAGATAAACCTAAAAAATTACACAAGCAAAATGCTTGTAGTCGGAATTTTTGACTAATCACACTCCCTTCTTAACAACGTATAACGACCATTCTCAAAAAAATAAATATATTTAACAAACACATTAATCACAATTTTGTTTATACATTAATCTCTTTAATAATACAATACCACGAAACAAAATATCTATGATATAATTAATTATGGGGTTATTTTGCACAACAGCATGATCCCTCATATAATCGATCACATACGATCCTACCAAACCACATACGTGGAGCTCAAAGGAACACACAAAGTAAATTTGAGGTCAATGTTTGAAATTATTTTTTCTTCTCAAAAACATTACAAAAGCAAGCCAAAACCTTGTTAGCATTATTCTTGTATTGTTCTTAACATCTAATATCTTGTATTATATAAAAAGAGAAACCTCTCAGCATGCAAGCATTATTCAACTTGTTATTTTCATTGTCCTTGATTAGATTCAAAACGATTAAATAAAAGGGAGTGCTTTAAATTAAATGAGAAGTCACCATCAACTATGTATAAACATATAAACATATATAGGTAATAAATCTTTCAACCAACTGACTAATAATTATCGAATCAATTGGCTTTTAAAGATTAAAATATTGCCTCATGCTGATTTTTTTATTTTATTTTTGTATTTCTTTTAAAATATGTCAAATTGCTGGATGTATTAACAGGAAAAAAAATAGAGGGACTTGGTATATTTAAGATTTGAAATGGAAACTAAAGGTGATGAGACGACAACTTTATCGTTCTCTTCGTAAGACAAAAAAATGTATAAAAGATAATTGATGTAAAATATGAATAGATGTTGAGTGAGAATATACGATGTACTACTATTGGATCAAGAAATCACGCCACATGCAGAAGCAGGTATAAGAATTAATTATAATATATTTTTTGTATTGAAAAAGAAAAAATTGATTATTTGGTTTAGAAAAAAATGAACCACACACTGACTTTAGAAAGATTAAGATAGAGAAACACTCCCCAATTAGCTCCAAACACTAAAGTGAGGGTGCAAAAGTAGAAGGAATAAAAGCAAAGAAGAAAAACAAAGTTCTAAGCCAAAAGCTCCCTTTCCCATAACAAGCAACCACATGGAATTTAAGTCTTAGCTCAAATATCATTCTCAAAGCTACCTTTATTTTTCTTCTTCTTGGCCCTCTTCTTCTTCTCCATTCTTCTCTCTTCCATGGCGAATGAGAAGGATCGTTTTTATGACCCTTTTCATTACAACCACCACGAACACCAACTCAACCACTCTTCAAACTTTCCATTCTTTAGGGATAACAACTCTACACCAATTGCCTCACAAAACTTTCAAGGGTTTGATCATCATCATCATAATCCTTCTCATCAACGCACCACTTTCACTGACTGCTTACATGGTTCCATGGATTACAACACCCTCTCCAGAGCCTTTGACATGTCTTGCTCATCTTCTGAAGTGCTCTCTTCCATTGATGAAAACCCCAAGAAGCCTAGTGCAGGAGACTCCGCAGGGATCAGTGGAAACCAGTCAACACCCAATTCATCGGTTTCCTCGTCTTCCAATGAAGCTGAAGCACTCATAGAAGAAGACTCCACCAAAAGCCAGAAGAAAGATAAACAGCCAAAAGGGTGCGAAGATGAAGAAGAAAAGCCTAAGAAAGAGTAGGTTTGATTAGTTTTTTCTTCTTTTGCCCCTATTCCTTTTTTATTTCCGATAGATCAATGAAGGGGAGAAGGTTTTTTTGTCCCGTACAATTTATCTTTTTCTTCCTTTCAACACACGAATAGGATCTGATTAATTAATATCTCTTATTTTCTAGAGGTACATACAATTTTGAATTTCCTCTCTGAATTACTATTTACTAATGCAATTATATTATCACTCGGCGTCTTTTCAGTTGTTCATGACTTTTTGTGTTTCTTATGAAATGAATTTGGTCAATCAATCTTGTCTGTTATACTATATATATACAGTGCCGTACGTGAATGCTATATATTATCATTGTGTGTGACTAAAATGGAGAAATAGTGTGGAACAATCATGGGAACTTAACCCTAAAATAATTGCTATCGGTTTGGTGAGTTACTTGAGGCACATAGATATATATGTTGCGGTGAATTTGACTGATATTTTGGAGCGTTTCAGGAACAAGCCTAAAAAGAAAGAGAAAAAGCCAAGAGAGCCTCGTTTTGCCTTCTTGACTAAAAGTGAGATAGACAACCTTGAAGATGGATACAGATGGAGAAAATATGGACAGAAAGCAGTCAAGAACAGTCCCTACCCAAGGTTCATTATTTTCCAATTTTGAAATTTCTTATCTACCTACGTGGGGCATTATTATCGTTTCAAACCAAAAATGATGAAGCCTTGTTTTTTCTATAGCCGAAAAAAATGATTAAGAGTTGTTGAATTTCTGCACCAAAATCATCATATGTGTATTGAAACACAAAGTGTTTCGTTTCCTTGTTATTGTCATATATATATACACATCGATGTAATGATTCATATCTTTGTCATATTAAGGCTTCGTAACGGCTTGTTTCTTGTAATCTACTATCTAATGATGAAGTTGGAGACACGACATGCAGTACTATATATATGATCATTTACACGTATGAATGTTGAATCTGACAAGACTGGTTATTTGTAATGCAGGAGCTACTATAGATGCACCAGTCAGAAGTGCAGCGTAAAGAAAAGGGTGGAAAGATCATTCCAAGATCCATCAATTGTGATCACAACATATGAAGGGCAACACAACCATCACTGTCCAGCAACACTAAGGGGCAGTGCTGCCACCATGTTGTCAGCACCTCCTTTTTTTGGTTCCTCTTACATGGGCTCAAGCTTACCTCAAGATTTTCTTGCTCAGTTTCTTCCAAGTTATACCCAAAGTGATCATCAAAATCCAATGTTCAACCAAAACCTTTCCAACAATCTCCATCTCCAGCCACAACAACATCAGCAGCACCAGTTCCAACTCCCTCGTGACTATGGTTTGCTGCAAGACCTGCTGCCATCATCATTCCCAGGCAAACAAGAGCCTTGAACTTACAAAAAACTTGGTGCATGTTTTGATTTATTTATTTCAGAAAAAATACTAGTTTTATATTTCACTACTATAAAAATTTAAGTTACAGTAACGGGTGACCTTTTGTACGTTTCAAACACTATCCGTTAGTAAAAGAAAAGCAGTATTTTCTGTGATATTCTTTTAAGAAAAACCATTATTTTTTCACGATAAACAAAATCAAACATGCACTAACCAAATGTTGCAGTGTACACTGTCTATACGTGTATGTAGTAAGTATAGTGGCTTCTTCTTTTTACTTGATTATTTATATCTCTGGTGATCTCTTTAAGTGATGTATGAAGAATATTTGTATGGAAATGGAAGACAGGTCTATATATGGTAGTTGCCGAAGATCTAATTAAGAGCATTAAATGAGTATTTTAGAAATTGTGAATTTGTGCACATGACATTGATCTTGATTACTCTTAAGTACATAGTTTGGTGAATTTTGTCAAAAATGTCAGAGATGGACGGTGTGTTTTTCATTAGAGTACTTTGCAAGTTGCAAGTATAAAGGAGACGATGAAGGATTGAAAAGACGTATCATACATGTATGAATGATCTTTATCAGTGAAAGGTATTGACAGGACTTGGTGATGGTTTCTTGGATCACTAACACAAAGGGTGGTCAAGAACAGTATGGTGAAGATTAGTAACACCATGGCATGACAACGTAGTATGCTCGTAATTTTTTGTATTGCAGTTCTTATATATTCAAATGATGGGGGAATTAACCAAGAACATGTACTTGAGTATATAAGGTTGTTTTAAGGGAGCCGCGTGTGTATATATATAGATAGAGATATAGATATAAACATATATTGCGGCGTTTCAGTTATAGTGTATATGTGCTAGCGTGTGTAAGTATACTTTATGTTGTGGACAAATACCTAACTTTTTAAGATTGATGTGATCTTGAGTTAGTAGTGTTATTCATTCTTCTTTTTCTTTTGTGGTGAAACCAAATCTAAGAATCAATATAGATTACTCAAATGCAAGCTTAAATTAATTAGCTATCCGAAAATGATATTTTTAGGCTTATAGAAATTTTTTCCATCTATTTGACATTACATTTTTTGCTTTTTATTATTTTTCTTCTTCTTAAAAATATAAGTTTTTTTTTTATGATATTTTAATTTTATAATATATATCAAATGAATATAAATATATGTTATTCTATTATTATTCTTAATTATGAGTATATTTTTCACTGTAAAGTTAAAATTGTCTTTTTTTCTTTGAGAAAAATAGACAAATTGTCAGATAATAAATCAGTGTTTTTTGTTTTTTATTTAAGAAAACAAAGCAGTGGTGTCACATACAGCAGTCTTGCTTCTATGAAATCCATGGGGTTTAAATATAGAAAGGATGTGAAGGTTTTATTTATCCATTCGTAATTTCCCTCAAAGAAACTATTTTTAATCTAAAATTATGGTGAAATTTCATTCCTTTACAAATGCTAATTGGAAGCAAGGGTTTCCTCTCATATTAATCTTTCAGAAAAGGATGCAATTTTTTTTATTTCAATTAATATACTGCATCCAATTTTTTTTTTCATTTTATAAAAAAACCAAACATTATGATGTAAATTCATTGCACTTACGAATTATAGACATATTTGAACACTTTGACATATATTTTAAAATAAATATTATAATATCCTAAGAATTAGATAAATTATAATATCTTTTTCGCCCTCTTTTCAACATTTGATTTAAGATATATATGTATATGTCATACTAATGTTATGTTTTATTACAGTTATGTGTTATATATTATGACATAATTTATAAAAACTTATGGGGTCTCTACACTTGTGTGATATTATTACTTTTGGCTTGTGTTGTGTGTGTACTTTGTAGGTTATATACTAATATTATCTTTTTAGTTTGATTAGATCCTCATTTGTTATTCAACATTTATTTGAACTAATTTAAGTCATAATTAACTAATTTGCTTTGTGTATACATTCTTTAATTATTTTTATCCTTCATATGAGCCTTTGATTATAAGTTTTGATCACAATTTATCAATATCTTCTTTTACATCTGGGTGTTTTTTTAATACTCTTATAAACAAGGATCGAGTACGAATTTATATTATTGGTGAATACGATCATATTGATTGGAGCCTTAGAAATTAATCAGTTTTGTATTTTAGATTCAAGACTATGATTATAGTAATTTTCATCGAGGATTGTCGTATGATTTCATGAGAGAAGACTGATTTTGTGATTGAAACATTGGTTCAGATGATATATATCTTTGAAAAAAAAAATATTAATTGCGAATACCATAGAATAGAGTTAAAAATTAATGCAGAGTAAGTGGCTTATTTGGGAAATTAAAACTTAGTTAAGATCTGCGTTAATGCTGCGACATTTACATATTAACTTTTAAATCGTTATAAACATAAATTCATTTATTTTATTTTTCTTTTCTTTCTTTGCCATTCTCACAAACTTATAGCATTTTTAATTTTTTTTTTTCTTTATCCATTCTATATACTATTATTTCAACAAGTAGTTTGTGGGTAATTTTTATAAACCGATTATTAAAGTTAAATTGTATAAGTGTAATTAGTATTGCGTTTGAAAAATAATTCAGAGTAGACTTTACTGTTTATAATACTCTTACGTTTCTGAAGAATAGTTGTCTCATAAAGCATAATTGTACTCTTCATTAGAGAAACATAATAATGTTTAATTGTTGATTAGGATGGCCACACATACAAGTTGGGAGTTTTATGAAATCAAGCAATATTTCACTGTATCTTCATAAAATATTCAGTTGTTAAAATTTAAAAATACATTATTAAAAAATCTTTAATCAGTAGTAATTTTTTAAGAAGTTCTTCCACTTAAAAAAATATATGCTATCGGTTCTATACATAAATTAAGAAAAATTTCTTGTATAAAGAACAGTCATTTCAAAATATAAATATAAAGTTTCAACTTAAATAATTAAACATAATTAAATAAAAATTAAAGAAACAAAAATATAAGTTTCTCTTAAAATTTCTCAACAATGTATAAGATTCTCAAACCTGACATGTATGGAAATCACAAGAAGCATATAACAAGGTAATTTAAGCAACTCTTATAAAAAGAGCTATTGCTCATATCTTATTTTTTATTTTTTTGTCTTTCTAAACTATTTAAAAGTTAAATATATCAAAAATTGCACTGTAAAATTAAAAAGGATATATTTTATTGACACATTTAAATTTTCTGTTTAATACTCACAATTTTCTGCTAATTTTACTTTAGACTACCAAATTCTTAATAGGGAAATTTGTCACATGTTATATGGCACACAAAGTCAAAACAGGTGAAGCTAATAGGGTTGACTAGCTGAGGGCTCTTTCAATGTTCAAAACATTATATAATCACTAAATAAAAAATATATAAATTTACTGTTAATTAATTTTTTTAAAAAAATTAAATAACTTTGGCTCTTTTGGATAATTGATGACTTTGAGGAAACGAGGGAAAACAGTAATTGTTAAAAAATTCTAATTGAGCAGAAGACAAATAAAAAGTGACAAAACATATTTTCTTTTTGATGGTAAAGATGATCAGAAAGGTTTTGTAGATGGCAGAAGTCATAATCATAATTTCCATAAAATCGGTTTACCATAATTAACGGAAGTAATTAACAAACTGTTTTTAGCATCCAAATTCCAAACTGTCTTAATTAATTTCATGAATGAATCATTGAGTGCCTCCATTATTGATTCATTGTTTGCTCTGCCGCCATAGAAGCTTTTTAATAAGCTTCACCTTTCTCTCGACAAAACTTGAACCCTTAACAGTTTCTTTGTCTCCTGTTTCTGCTTTTAGTTTATTCTAATTCTATCAAACATTACAACAACAACAAAAATTACATTAATTACACCATCATTTCCTTTTTTTTTTAAATCTTTACACTATCTTCTTTTATCAATGTTTTCTAATGTTTACAGATCGAAAACCTTCAAAGATTCTAATATTGCACAAAACCCTACTGATTAGTGTAATTGATTATAAATTTTAAATTTATTTCCAATCATAATTTTAAAAAATCAAGATCAATATACCCACTATCTCACCTGAAATGTTGAGTTAATTTATAATTGTACGAGATAACTCTTTTAATCAAGATATTTAGACAAGAATATCATTGATTGATAATTAATATTTTTTCTTTCAAATGATATTACTCTCATCCCACAATGAATTTAGTTTTACTTTTTAATTCTAAATTTATTTATATTCCCAAATTTTAATGAAATGTTAATATTTTTCACAATTTATCTTTCAATAAATTACATTAACTGTTTAATTCACGTTAGATAAAAATAAAAATAGCTTTTTCATAATTTATCACCAATTATAAGTTTGCAACTTTAGTAATATAGTCATATTCAAATGCCTTGGTTTAATTTTTAAAGTCGATTGAAAATATGTGTTATATATATATATATATATATATATATATATAAGATAATTTTAATTATATTTTTCCAAAAAAAAATATTTTCATTAACTAATTTTTTTAACTAATTTTATGAATGCATGTATATACATAGCACCCTTGTCTACGTTTTCTATTAAATTTTACTGATATCTTCAAAACCCTATTTCATTTACACTATTGTTATCCATGAACCCTAATTTCACTCTTTGAGAAAGAACCATCCATGAACCCTAATTTGTAAAGAGTGACAAACAACTGAGACTAAGAAAATGGTTAGAAAAGAAAACAAAGAACAGTTGACATGGAATAAGATAGCATTGTATTGTCTTGATTATGAAAAAGATTTGTCAAAATTATCAATTAGAAGTAGAATTAGACGTAGAAATTTAGTTTAGAGAATGAAGTTAGTGTTCTTACTCCATTTTTCTTTACCATGTTCCCGATGGCCATGAACAATTACAATTCACTGATACTGAAAAGATTAATGAATCACAACTTGTCCAACTTGTCAACATTATCAGTCCTTCGTTTGTCTACACATTCGGATACAAACAAATATAAAGTTGTTACCCAATAAAAAGTTTGAGTGATATGCAAGCAATATCTTATATATAATAAAGAAAATGTTTCTTTAATGCAGAACAGTTAAAACTTATCATGTTTTAAGCTTGTGTCAGAAATCTCTATAAAAAATAAAGAGTACATCAAATAATTTTCTTAATACATAGCTTATTTCAAATTCTATATGCAGTAGCTTCTGTACAATACACTGGATATGGACGTGATTGTGTGTATGGATGTCTTTCCAAACACACATGAAACACTACATTAATGTAGCAAGAGAGAAGATGCTGGTGTGTACGAGAAGTTTTGAAGAAATATAAACAATCTCACAATCTTTCTTTTCAATCTGAATCGATTTTGTGGTTAAAAAGTGACAGATACTTGTAGGAATGAACTTGTTTTGTCTTTTTAGCAAATTCCAATCTCAAAGCAATGACCTAAAATGGTAATAGTTGCCATCTGATTCCAACTACATAATCAATGTGGCTCGAACTGCTAAATGTTAAGATCACGTTTGGAAATCTGTTGGTGAGTGGTGAATATATATATATATATATATATATATATAATATAAAAGCAGATAAAATTGTGTGAAAAGTCATTTAAATCAAAGTGTCGTTTGTATAATCAGAGTTACACTTAATCAATCTACATTGGATAAAAGATATCTATTTGTTACTATGGGCTTATATCCTCCCGATCGGATACGATAACATACTGGCTTGACAAGACCGAATGGTAGGTGTGTAGTGGAGAGCTTCGTAGTCAGTCAGATCCCGATAATAGTTAAGCGGAGTTAAAGCGTAATTAATATTACAACGGCTACTGATGACTGATTAAGACAGGTATTAATGACCATTAAAAGATAAATTAATTAGTCAAATTCTTATAAACTCTATAAATAGAGATTTAATTTCGAGATAATGTTTACATTTTGATAATCACATTACTTTAGACCTTCAGAGAAAGATTCTGACTTAAAGAAGCGGAATAAACTTTCAACGGAGACAACAACATCACAGGTGTTATCCTCGTCCCATTATAGCAGAACCACTATTAAATTTTACTCTTTATTTATCTTATAATAAAATCATCCAAATATAAATCACATCACCTTAAATCAAATTTTAACCAAAATTAATTATGTTAAGTTCATCCAAACACACAAAAACATATGCTTTGTTTGGGGAAAAAACTGTGATTGGTTCATAAAAAATGTAAAGTAAAAAGATAAGTGTAAGTTTTTAGCAATAAAAAAGTGAATATGATGAATACAGGTCAACATAAGTGATATATGAAATAGGTGCAGTAAATAACACGTTTGTAAAGGGAAGGAAGTAGAAGTCAAAAGCTGTGGCAATATGGGCCAAGTTGCCCCATTCCCCATGGAGCATGTAAAGTGATGGCAGAGAAAGATTGTTATTGATTATTGATGGAAGCAAGAACCCTAGATGCTAGAGAAGCTGTCCCTGAAAATAGGTCTACTTTATCAGAATAATGAATTATTATGTATTCCACTTTCACCGTTTGAAGCCTTCAACTTGAATCATTTCTTTGACTGTCTGCCCAATAAGTGCTTCCTCAAGAAACTCCAATCTATGCATTCTTTTTCCCTTGGGGTGAGAAATGGGACAATCAGTCAGGCTTCAAATAACAGATCAAAGTTAAAAGTTTTTCCCTTTCTCGTAGTTTCACTAACATCCACTGTACAAATTTTACAATTTAAGATTCCTTCATGACACTGCCATCAATGGGACAGAAATTCTGTTGAAGAGAATCAAAAGGTAATCATAACTAGCTTAGCCATTCACAATTTTAGTGCATGAACCAACAGTGCAAAAGTGAGGGAAAATCTTATTCATACTGGGGTACTGTGCCATTCGGTGGTGGCATCTTCAAATGAACACTTCACTCTGTAGAAATGAAACAATCTGAGTGCCCTTTTCTTGTCAGATCTTTTGTGCAAGTTGGGATTTGAACCACAGATATATGACATTGCTTTCCCTACACGTATAAGCACTTTTGTTGACTGTAGAATAAGGAGGAATCAGATTGTTGAGAAAATAACACAATTAAGTCAAAGTGCTGCTGCATGAGAACATTTGCAAAACTTATTTAACTTCTTCTATGAACCGTATCATACATGACCATATAAGTTTCAAAAGCTTCAGACATTGTAGTTTTTAAAAATCTTAATAAAACGCATATGTTTGTAACTTTTCGAATAAATTATATTAACCACCTCTGCATTGTTGTGAAATTGTATAGATTTCTTATATTTCCTTAAACATTTACATCACTTGAAAACAAAAGTATGACATTTCTAAACAATTAACAAGGTTATATAATGTATAAAAGATATTTGTATAATATTTTTCAAACATTTAAAAGAAATAGTATAGAAAGACAGAAGAAAACAGAAAAAACAAAAACTGTATAATCTCGCAAAAAGTTCAAAAGTAGTTATTATAATTTGCGCTACCTTTTTAGCAAGTTCCCTTAAGAAATAAACTCTCTGATGTTAAGAACAAGTTGTTTAAGAAAAAACTATTCTTACACGTAAGTTCTACACTGTCACCACTTTGCAGAAAATCATCAGTACGATACTGAATAATATCTTTCACCAAAACATCATGTTTTTTTTACCACTGCAAGATTATTTTATTAGAATGAAGATATAAAATGACAATAATTGAGTCTACTGTGAAATTGAATAAAAACTGATTTTTATCTAAAAATATCAATGAACTCATTCAAGATGCTTGAAAAATATATCATCATCACCTGATTAATGTTATATTGAAGCTAAAAGCAAAATGACAAGGAAAATGAAGCCAAATATTCGTTTCTTTTTCACTATAGCCACTCTTCAGCAGCATGCGACCATGTCAAGGGAATTAAAATAAAATAAATGAACAATCATGCAAGAAGACAGACCCCACATACATCTGTACAACACTAACACTCACCACCTATGTTCATTCAATCCTCTTTGCAAGGCTACTGTGTCATATCATCAATGGCAACATTCAATTTAAAACAAAAAACAAAACCTTCATTATCCAAAACAGGCTCTCTCTGATCTGATTCTATCCTCAGATGCATCAAAATTTTCTTGGGGGCACATAGTTGGAGATACGTGGTATAGATAAGTTACTATAACGTGTACAACGGGAATTGTACATTCAAGCTAAGCCACGGAGTTGTCAATTCCTATCCTTGAGTTGTTTCAGTATGCCCCATCCTTTCAGCATCAGATGGACCCGAAATATCCTTCACAGTTTCAATTTCCATGTTGACAGTGCCACTCTTTCTGTTTCTTCTATCCTGAAAGTGATTATATCAATCTTACATTTTGATGTTTTTTCAACATATATACTTAATATTCCAGATATAAGCACCAAAAAACTTGCTTTAAAATGAGGACCTGGCTCTTTATATACTACAATGCATCACAATGCCATGTATGTAGAATGGTATCTTCCCAATTTATGGCATAAATCATGCTTTCTTTTGTTGTCTTTTAGCTAATGAAGTAAAACTTGAGGAAGTATGTAGGCTGAAGAATACCAAAAAAAAAGTGGGTTTTATGTGTTGTTAGTCCTTGCGAAATTGACAAACTTTGATATAGTCCTCCAGAGAAAAAATATCAGATTTAGTACTTGTAAATTTTTAAAAACTTTGAAAGTTGTCCTTATCAGCAGTTATTGATGATGAAACGTGCATCTAAATGTCATATTACATGTCATCCTAGAATGATCATTAACATGACGCTTATGCCCATCACAAATACAATGTAGACCTTCTGAAAAAAATTAAAATTACAGGAATCATAAATAAATTTTTTACAAGGGCCAAAACCAAAATTTGTCAAAAAAGTGACCAAAAACATATTTTACCCCTAATTTCCCCCAAGAGTTTTCATTCAATATTGTATTTCTTTTAGTTGATGGAAGAATAGCCAACACATGCTTGAAGGAAATAATGTTAAGGATGCCCACAAGGTTAAAAGGTTGCAAAATGTGATAAAAAAACAATGAGACTCAAACTCAGCATCAATTAAACAACAGAACTTGTATGAAATGACAGAGTATAGAAGGGAACCTCTCGGTATGGATATTCATCAGCTTCGAGCATTCTCACAACTTGACTCATTTTGGGCCTCTTGTCAGCATCAGGATCAATACATCTAAGTGCAACCAGAAGAGTGCGCTTTAAAGCACGCAAAGGTGGTTTAACTTCAAGGTTTGAGTCCACTACTTCTTCAGCCCTTCTTGTTCCTACCATCATTTTGAGCCATTCAACTAGATTAACCTGTCATAATGAGGATGAACAATATCTAATCACTATTAAGGATCATCACCTTCCAGTAGAAAGCATGGTTAGAACTAGCAAGCTAGCAGAGTTCATAAGGATTAGGAACCTCATTGGCAGGACGAGCATAGTCTACAGGGTCCCTTCCAGTAACTGCTTCCAGCAAGAGGACACCAAAGCTGTAAATGTCACTCTTCTCATTTAACAAACCACTGTTCGCGTATTCTGGGGCCACATAACTGTAATCCACAACAGAAGTGAGTTTCCAGTAGTATGAATCCTTAAGTGTTAAATAAGGGATAATGAAATTTTCTGTATATACCCAAACGTTCCCATTACTCTTGTGGTTATGTAACTTTCTCCCGAATCCAAAAGTTTGGCCAAGCCAAAATCAGAAACCTTTGCATTGAATTCATCATCAATCAATATGTTGCTAGACTTTATGTCCCGATGAATAACCTTTGGTTCTATTGCTTCATGTAAATAAGCAAGCCTGCCACCAGTAACAGTATAATAGAGGGGTTCATCAGCATGACAAGGTCCACTGTTGAAACTTCCACAAACATAAATCTGTAACTAAGTAAAATGTTAAAACTAAAGTAGGTCAGATAATAACTAAGACTATGTTTGAACTGATTGAAGGAATGAAATCCATTCCATCCAAAACTTCTCCTTATCTCCTTCCCCAATATGGGAGTGTGAAACCAGTTTTTCTAATTCAATATCATTTCCTCAGAAAAGATTCTAACAATGCAATGGTATTTCATTCTATTTCATCTCACTCTGTTCCAAACATCAATAGATATCCAAATATAGCCAAAGATTAAGAGTTTACTCAGTGGTCCCATGGGCAGCGAGCTCTTATTGTTGTTTAATCTAAAAACCTAATGGGCTTAGATATTTCAACATGCTGCAAACTATATGAAAATATAAAGTCAATAGCATAATACTATCAAGAAACAGATAAACAGACCATTAAATATATTTTGACATTCTCAAAAAACAAATAGTAATAGCATTAATTAAAGGTACACACAGCATTTTACAATCAAATCTCACAGATGAGAGACTTATGATAATCAATCAGATGAGTTCGCAAAGACTGTACAAATTGCACACTGAACTTACGCTTTGGCTGTGCCAAGTATAACTTTCAAGCGGGCCTCCCAAGTAAGTGTCCCATGTTGGTGCATGTCTCCATGTAACCACTGTTCTAAGTTACCATTGTTCACATATTCATACACAAGCAGCCTGAATTTCAATTGGGAAGTACATTCATTATAACACAAAGAGACATAACATGGAGAAAAGCTTCGGTTCAAATTTTGAACCAAGGAGAACATAACTGTCACAAATCCAAGAAAAGAAATTACCTATGAACTCCCTCTACACAATATCCGAGAAGGCGTACGAGATGCTTATGTCTAACATGTCCTATAGCCTCCACTTCAACTCTGAATTCTTTCTCAGCCTGTCCCCTATGAATTCAATGTAGAAATAATTACACAAGTACATGTAGTGTCAGGAAAAATTAAAGAGTACATCAATGATCAATAAATATCCTTACAAGTTGTTAAGAAGTTTCTTCACTGCCACCTCAATTCCATTAATCAGTATTCCCTTGTAAACAACCCCATATCCACCCTCACCAATAATGTTCTCAGCTGAGAATCGTTTGGTTGCCATTTCCAGATCTCTGAGTGTAAACCAGTGGCCCCACCCAAGATGAGAAAATTCTGGCAAGCCAACTAATGGAGAGGCAGTAGCCAACCCTCCATGTGACAATGTGGATTGTTTCTTAACATTCCCGGAGTTTCCTTCTTCAGCTGACATTGAACTAAATCCTCTCTCATGATGATAAATTGAGCTGCACTGACTGATATTATCAGGATCCCCAGATTTGCTGTTAACCAAATGAACTGATATATTATCTGAATTCTTATCACTTGTCATGTTATGAACAGGCATAAGCACATTTTCTGGTTGGACATGAGAACTCTGCACCCCAACCTTGTCAACGTCGATATCTTTTGAGACATTTGGTATTTGGGATACAGAATACTTGTCCAAAGATCTCTTAGACTTTCTCCGAAACATCACCCATATTGACAATATACAAAGAATAAGCACTATAAATGCACCAACACCTACTCCAATCAAAACCCATCGTCTCAACCCCAAAAATGGAGTCTTCTTTGTCAATTCCCCTTTCAAAGAACTGTTGGATGACATAATTGGTTGCACCAAGTCAATCAATAGCGTCCCCACAAATTCTTCAGCTGGTAGAACCAAGACATTCCCACCCAAGTACAGGATTCAAGTTAAGTACTCCATTCCCCTTACTCGAGGCTTCGAAACACACATCTGAACATTCCAATTTACAACCAACATTTCAGGTCTTAAACAGTGCCATAAACAAAAAGCCAGAGTTTCAACAAATCACTAATGCAATGTTTATCACGATTTAAGATAATCTCGAACTACAAAGTTTCCTGTAAACCATCTCAGGCTTCATTAGCAATGGCACACAAAATAAACAGAATCATACATAATTCAGCAGTTCCAAAACCAATATTAGAAGGACATATTGAGTAATTTCATAGTTCATTCGGAAAGCAAAATAACCGGTTGTATGCTGATTATGAACACAATCTAATGAAAAGAAAAGCAAACCAGGAAAGAATCACTTATGATCCAAGCAAACAAAAGAGAAAGTGAAATGTATATTATCCAAAAAGTGGTTAACAAAGACAAAGCATTTACCTTTGTAGTGATCCAAGGTAGCTAAACTCCTGAATCTTCTACCCAAAGAAGCAACAGGTTTCACACCTCATTTTGAACCGACAAGAGACTCAATGTGCAAAAAATGCCTGAGGCTGAGCAACACACATACCCTACAGCAGAATCCAGATGCAGCAAAAGATGAAGTGGCACACTAATAGGTAAAAAGTGGGGCCATATTTCAAAAAAAAAAAAAAAGAGTCAGCGGTAAGATATTAAGAAGAGAAACCGGAAGGGAATGGCAGACAAAAATCTTATTTTGATAGGAAAAATACAGAGTTTGAGAGAGTGGGCAACTGTTACTACTAATTTTGGAGAGGAGAAAGAGTAAATGCAGTGAAATGGTTGGTGGGTGTTGTGTCTGAGGGCAGGACCAGAACAAGCTGGAAAGGAAGCTTGGTTTGCAATGAAGGAAAGCAGAGGGGGAGAGAGAACAGTAAAGGGAAAGCAAATGTGAAATGAATAGGTATGTGTATGACACTGTTTATGGATGGCTGGTAGAAAGAAGGTTAAAATCTCTTTTTCCTCTAATTCTTATCAAATTTTTATTCTATTTAGTTTTTTAATTTTTAAAAACATTTAATTAGATTATTCCTTTTAAAATTAACGTTAGATTTCTGTTAAATTTAAACATTTTAAAAAAATAAATTAATTTTATAAAAAGTAAGGAAAAAAAAAGATTTTAGCTTAGAAAGAAAATAAGAAAATAAAAACTGTAATGAGTAAGGAAGAAAGGTAAAGTAAAGTGAAGAGGGAGAGGAGAGGGAGAGGAGAGAGAGAGGAGAGAGAAAAGGACCAACAACCTCAATCCAACATAACAGAGGGAGCTAAGCTAAGCACCAAATCTAGGCTTCCTCTGATGTCATGTCTGCTCACCAAACTGTCCTATTTGTGTGAAAAGGAAAAATCTTACGCAAATTTTGAAACTTGGCTTGGCACCATTCTACCATGCTTCCCCTTCTCATGCTAATTCAATTTGCTTTGGGTTTTGGTTTTTGGACATATCCCTAAAATATATAATAAATATTTTTCTTTTTTATAATTCTCTCATATCATAAAGCATTATGATGAAAAGGTGAATTCCTTACCAGCAATGGACCCATCTCAAATTTGGGTGAATATGAGAGAGGTGATTTTTTCAATGAGAGAAAATCACAAGCTCCACTAAAATATTAAGCATTTTCTTTCTTAGTAAGATTATGGGTTTTGAGGGCCGAAAAAAGCCACCAATGGAGAAAGAAATAGACACTTTGATTCCAAGCATATATTTTTTTTATTAAAGATAATCCAGACAAAACCTTTGCACTTTTCCACACCTTTTCAATATAATAATTACCATTTTGTATTGTATGTTATTACTCCAGTTTTAAATTACTATCTATTCAAACTGTTGTTAAAGTATTATTTTGTATCTACATTTGCAAGATCTTACTTCATGAACTCCAAATTCACAGTGAACAGATTTTCTATACTTTTATTTGTAGCTAATAAATATAAAATATTGAAATGTATAAAATTGACAATGAGAATTGAAAATGAGTTATTCAGTTGCGCCTTTTCACTCTAGGAAGTTGGTTTCATAGCGGGCCGAATATGTAATAGGCCTTTCTTATTTGGGTTTGCAAAACTGACCACTTATTATGGAAGCCCATTTCTGTAAGTAAAGTTATCATTTGCTGCTTCAAAAAAATACACAAAAACGTTTAGCAAGAAAATTATTATATTGAAATGAAATATTAATAGCACAAAATAGAGAAGTGATACATGTATTAACATCACAGAATTTATAACAATAATTTTCAACCAAATACAATAATGAAAATTTCGATATATACAAAAATAATTTTCACAATAGATTTTGTGAATTTTGAAATTTAATTAGACAATTTTAAAATTTTACCTTTCACAATTTGAATATTACATATGTAGATGTTTTAATCGAAAATAATAACTTTTAATGTTTTATGTAAGAAAATATAATTGAAAAGGCGAAATAAGTGAGATGGACATGAATTACATGAAGATGAATAAAAACTAATTGGTATAGTATTGTTTTCTTGCCATATACATGGACTCTAATTAACCTTTTTAAAATAATTCTAGAGCTAATTTTGTTTTCCTATTTATGTACGTAATAAGAAGGGACTAAATTACAGAGAAACACGAGGATTGTTACATATGTTAAAAAAAACTAAAAACACCTACATTGTTGCATGCATGCAGTATTATTATGATGCATCAGGCATACGTGGGTTTTTCATGGAAATTGAAAGTCTCCTCCAACACCTTGTCCATCGCCACCTTGGGGAGGATTAATGGCAACCCAAAGCAGAGAGAGTGTGATTGCAATGAGACCAGACCACACATAGACGATGGTGGGTGTCTTGCCTCTCCTCCCCATCAACCCTTTTGCAAAAGGGTAGAGATGAGCAAGCACCCAAAAACTGAAGAATGCTCCTCCGATGAACTTGCTCCATTGTGGGTTTGCACTGTAAATTGTTCTTGAAAACGACACTACAATGCCGATGATGTTCATCATAGCAATCACAATGGGTGGAACCATCAAGGAGCTCCATTTCACTATGTACAAATCTGCGTATATGTCTTCATCATCATCTCCTGCTGACTTAGTTGTCAGAGTGAAGGAAATCTCAATCCCTGCAAGCACCTTGAGGAGTCCTTGCACCACAGCAGCCAAGTGAGCACTGGTTCCAGAAATAAGCCAAAACTGTTCATTTCTCCACCATTGCTCTAACTCCACACCGGACCATCTAACCTCAAGAACAGCCAATGCCACCAAGCATACGGTGATGAGGAGCAGGTAGACTAAGAAGGCGATGCTGAGAGTTTGGACGATGAAGAATCCTGAGAATAGAGAGAGCGCCGGGAGGAAGCAATACACAACGAGAAATAGGGAGGTGAAGGGGTAGATTCCGACATTGAGGTATGCCAGACGTTGGAGAATCTTAAGGCGCTTACTGGCAAGGAAAGCGTTGTTCTTTGAGAAGAAGATTTCCACAGAGCCTGTGGCCCATCTCAGCACCTGGTGCAGTCGATCAGTCAGGTTAATCGGTGCTGATCCACGGAATGCATCTCGCTTTGTTATGCAGTATACTGAACGCCATCCGCGGTTGTGCATGCGGTACCCTGTCACCACATCTTCTGTCACAGACCCATAAATCCAACCCACTCTGTCTCCCCATTCTGTCTTGTCCTCGTACCTGTACATACAATTTCAGTAATTAAATGTCATGGTTTCATCGGAAGTGCAAACAAAGTTTGTCTGTTACGAACCAACAAGAAATGACAGATACAGCTTCGGCCACAGTAGTTGCATCCAGTGGCTGGCGAGGGGCCCTAAGGACACCGGGTGGGCGTCCATACTTGATCGCGGGGTGATCCGCTAAAGGACGACCTTGGAACTCTGCAACAGGTATGCTCTCAGACAACATGGTTGAATTACCAAACCTCTTAGGCAATAAGTTCACATCCAGATTTGAATCAAACTCGCTAGCATCCAAGGCCGGTGTTTCAGAGTCTTCACCATTCTTAACATCCTTCTTTTCGTCCATCTTGTCCACCATTGGAGGGTCGAATGCGTATAGAGCAAACCTCCTGAACATGCATCCGGTTCCCACGTACATCGGACCTTGAAGACCATCGAGGGCTCGCATGTTTCCGTCAAAAAACACGGTGTTGTGATTGGCATAACGATCTGAGGGGTCGATGCCTTCGAATCTCTGAGGAAACTGGATGTAGCATATGTCCTCGCCACCTCTATCCATCATGAAGCACATACCTTCTCTCACTGCCTTGCAGTTGTAGATGTAATGGTCACAGTCGAGGTTGAGAATGAACGGTCCGTTCGACAAAATTGCAGAAGCTCGAACCAATGCATTCATGGCACCGGCTTTCTTATTGTGATCGTAACCAGGACGTTTCTCTCGAGAAACATACACAAACATTGGCAGCCTTGTATCTACTTCGGAGAAGTCTACAATCTTGTCATCTGCACTTCCCAACAGTGGATCGGGACTCGGTGGCTTTAACATCACCTGTATTCAGCATTGCATGTACGTGGAAATTAAGCTAAACAATATGCAAATGGCAGTGTATCAAAATGAAATGTGTGGTACCTGAAGTATTCCTGCATGATCACCTTTAGAGTGTTCACTAGAAGGATTTGCCCAAGTACCAGGCCAGTGGGTGCCATCAGCCATCCATGTGGCTTTTAACACTTTGACAGTGTCGGTAGGGTCAGCCCCACTCTCCTTCATATGTTTCATCATCTTCATCTCCTCTCTCGCATTAAAGGCATCAGATCTTCTCCTGATGGAATCTGGAAGGCCATTTATCCGTACCTTGAATTCATCATACTCCCTCTTTACTCTCCTTCTGTCTTTCACAAAATCTGTTCTGCTTTTGTTCTTGGTGGGGTCAACTTTCAAGCTGAAGTAACTATCTGGATTTCTCGGCTCAATTTTGTGTTTTCGACAAAAGGGAACCCATAAATCGGCAAAACTAGCAGCCTCAGCCATGGCTTCAAAAGTCAACAGAGCACCTCCATCATCGGAAATGTAACATGCAAGCTTCTCGACAGGATAATCAACCGCTAATATAGAAAGAATGGTATTAGCAGTTGTAAGAGGTGGCTCCTTCTCAGGATCTGCAGTGGACACAAAGAGGTCCAGACCAGGTAGATCAGATCTCCCTGTTGGGTTTGATGGGGATGGACTATCAAACTTTTCAAAAAGCACAGCAAGATCAGTGGAACGATTCACAGGACATAGCTTGGGAACTTGATCTAGAATCCATGAAAAGCCAAACCATATCTCACAAGTAATTGACATGAGCCACAACCATATTGCATCATTATTTGGATGTGTCACTCTCCAGTGTAAAAAGAACCCCAACACTACTAATCGAACAGCAATAAGACACCTGTAGATAGATGCACATTCAATAATAATTATAGAGATCAGAGGGACATGGATTTTGGTTCATCACTATAAATCAATATAATTAACCTGTAAGGACTCATAATGCTTGACGGAATTGGTGTTATACGGCTCAAAGGTTTCCACGGCTTCTCGTGATCAAGCATTCCTGCCTTTACCGCTTCATCACCATCTTCATCGAACTCATCTTGAGGCCAATAAGCATTACCAACTCCGTAGGTACCATGAGTCTCGAACAACCACTTATTATGATCAAATTCTCCATTCTGATTTCTTTTCATAACCGACATGTTTGAATTTTTTGAACCGTTCGGTGCTGGTAATGATGCCAATGTCCCATTGGTAGGATAATCATGGAGGTCTTCCTCGTACTCCCCCACTTTATACGGCTCCTTGCAACCGGGACACAAACCAGATTCTTTTTGTGCATCTATGAAGCAGTCTCTACAAATCTTGAACCTATAAATACGAGTCATCATCATTAGTTTGTCTTAATTGCTCAATTATGTAATACGTCAAAAAGTAACACGTGCATGCATGCATGCATAATAATGAATCATGAATTTCCTAACGCACGTACATATACATACATACCTACACTCACATGGAGTGATATCGCTTCCTCTTTCATCCCTCATGACCCTGCCATCACAAATTGAACATGCAGAGCCTTTGGAGCCTGCCATTTGAGGATGAGTTACTTCAGAATCGATTACCTTATCCATAAGATGTGCTCTGGTTACACTGTTGAATCCCCCGGTGAATAAAGAATTGGAAACATACTGTTCTTCGGCTTTCATTGCAATAGATGTGTCCATGGGTTGATTGTCAGGGGTGGGAGGTATATGAACGGTGTAGTTCATATAATCCCCTGATAAGTCCGAGGACATGTCAATGTCATCTTTTGACAGACTCACGTATCTCCCACTTGAAGTTCTTCTTGCAAATTTAACAGATGGTCCACCGGAAGTACTTCCTACTTGAGGACCACCGGATAATCCTCCACTGTTTCGTAATGATTTCTTCGAAGGTTGCCTATTTAGTGAAGACATTGTTCTAAATTCCTATACCTTAAAATTACACCTATCTATAATGTAACAAATTTCATCAAATTAACAAAATCTAGCCCATTATCCATTTTTCATGGACAAATAACTCCATAATCATTCACCAAGAGAAACAACTATTAGATGCTAAACATGTTAATTACAGCTACAATTAAGGATAAGAATAAATTGAGATTTGTCAAAGTATAGAATGTCAGAAAAAAGGAAGAAGATTTATGGTGTTCAGACCAAGTCCATCAAACTATCCTATATTCGGCCTTCTCATTTCCGAAATTATAGAAATCTGTTGCTCTCTGTCTCTCTTCAATATATACAATGTTTGGTTTTACAATGTTTCTAATTATGTTCGATCTTCAAAACTTCCTATTTTAAGTCCTTCTTTTCGTTGAAATTTTATTTTAATTTTTTTTTGTTTATTTTTATACGATCCAAGTATTTATATAACATCAAAATCATTCAATCCTATGGAAAAATAATTACTTTTTTATGTTATGATTTCATTTATTGTAAGAACCTAACGTACCCAATTAGAGTTATCCTACTTAAATAAATTATTATAATTTATTTAATTTAATATAAAAGTATGACTTATTCTGTTCAAATCATGCTATAAAATTCAAAGAAAAAAATGGAAAATCTTATGAGAAACATATATGTACAGCCAAATTCTACAGGAATACAAACAACCTTTTATGGAACAGTCTTCCCAAAAGGTTTGTATGACATTATATTTTCCTTTTTTTTTTAAACCTATAAATTTACACTAGCCGTTATGCCATTGTAAATTGACATATACATGATTGGAGAAACCAAACAAACAAAAAAAGAATGTAGTTTGATAAACCAAACAAACAACCATTGGTTAGATTTCCAAAAAGAAAAAGGAAAACAGCTATTGCTAAATTTAATAAAATAACAAGTGGACATGAAGGGGCCACACCAAAAGTGATATAAGGAACCAATGAAATAATGTCAATTTTTTCAAGAGACTTTGAATGAGAAAAATGCTGAAAATACAAGTAAAAATGACTTGATAGATGAAGCATTGGACAAGGTAGAAATGTTATCCAACACATAACATGTATATCAGATACTGGTGTTTTTATGAAAACAACATTAATGTCATCTACTGCCACTTCTGATAACAACTAGTCAAATCTTCTTGTACTTTACAAGGAGAACAAAAGAGAATTATTCCATTCAATTATAATTTCAATGCAAAAGAAAATATACGTGAGATGGAAAGTGAATATATAATATGCAAGATACTGGATTTAATTTTAATGGATTATTCTTTTAATCTCTTTTATATTCAGTTAATTGTGTATTATTAATTTTAAACATACTTAAATAACTGTTTTTTTTAATTATTCATTCAATGACACGATGATATATAAGGAACGGATTGTAAATATGTTTGCACCCAAGTCAATTGAAATGAAACTCAGAAGATATTTCATGTAGATATTTTAAGATTTTCATGAAGAAAAAGACATTTCGGAAGTTTATTCTTTTCAACTATAGATATTTTATGAAAACATCACTATCTCGATATAATATATTTATTTACTAATTAACAGACAACGAGAATTTAGAAGAGTTAATAAAAATACTTTATGATTTTAATGGATTGTTTTAACTTGTTTCAATATATCTTTAATATGATTTATGAAAATAAGTTTTTTTTTATTTATTGCTATAAATTTCACAGTTATATTTATGACATAAACTATTACAGGAAATTTTGGTATGAGTTTCAAGTTAATGTCAAATTATAATCACATTAGGAGGTAATTCCAATTTAAGAATGATTTAATCCATGGTTTTAATTATTTTTTTGTTGATTTTTTTTATCAAAGAGAGACAATTAAAATAAACTAAGGTCATGTCTTGTCATGTATTTCATAATGCAGTGCACGACACCAACCGTGAAACATGTGCTCCACGCAACCTAAATAAATCCATCAATAAACTGTGAAATCGCTTATTCATCAACATGATATAAATAATATCTATGCAAATAAAAGTAAAAATTCTAGTAACAAAATTCTCATCAATTTATTTTTTCAGTTTTACTTAAATTAAATAATACATTCATAAAATAGTGTATGCTTTCTGTTCCAGTTTTACCTTGAAATACTGTTTGAAAAGGTATTAATTTGCAACTATTAAATTAAAATAAACTATTTTAATCATATTTTACTATTATAAGTAGAACGTGTTTTTTAATTTTAATCATGATTGAATATTTTTGTTATTATTACGTACTTATAAAATTTATATTTCTTATCTTATCTAAATGTTATCCCGTATTTGAGACGAAGATATATCAATTTTCTGGCATATCTATATTTCAAGATCACAACGGAAACTAAAAACGGGAAGAAAACCATGATTGAGACCAAAGCTTCAAAGAAGAAGAATTAAGAAATGTGAGAAAAGCAGAGTTTAATTTACTTACTTTTATAGATGGGACAGCAAAAACATCCTTGTCGTTGAAGCATCCCAAGCATCCCACCCTGTCCCAATATTCTATAAAATGTAAACCACTGCATATTCTCTGTATCCAACTAAAACAGAGAGAGTCAAAGTTTGATGGAAGAGAAGAGGAAGAACAAGTTATGGCTGAAGAAGGTGTCATGGCGGTTTCGGTGGAAACCTCAGAAGCTTCAAACGACCATTGTAGACACTGTCGTTTTCAAGATACTCTCTGTGGCTGAAGCTGTCGTGCTTGTCTCCACCCTCTGTTTCTTCTACCTCTGCTGTGGCTGCAACTTCTAATTCATGGTTCAGTCCAAAAGCTTCATTCTGTTTTACTTCTTTTGCTTCTTCTAATGAATATTTATAGGAACGATTAACAAAATATTATTATTATTATTATAATTTTTATTATTTCATTCATTGTTTATTGTTACTGTTTTACTTTAATTGTATTAACAGGTTTATGATCAATAACAGAATATGAACAGAAACTAAACTTTTCAGGAAATCCTTTTTGCTTTGTTATCTCACAGATTCAATCTTTTCTTTTTAACCAACTTAAAGTTTCTTCTTCTCAGAGTAGTAATTTCTTCTTCTCAAGAGGGCACTTTCTTCTTCAGACTTTTCTCTTGCTCTGTTTTATAATTTGAAGGGCTAAGTTTAACTCCAAATTTTTTTAATTTTTTACTAAAAATATTTTGTTTTATTTTATTAATAAAATTTTATATCCACGCATACATATTACTATTTTTTATTTCTGGATTTTAAGTTTTTAGTTTGAGATGAATAACATGAAGAACCTAACCTGTGTGTTCTGATGAACAAATCCCTCTACCATTATATTTTTCTAAGATAATAAATAGTAATTATGTCACTATCGTGTTTGATATATTGATATTATTATCTATTTATATTTATATGGTAATACTTAAAGATATTTCCATAATTACATTTGTAAGAAAATGTACAAATTCAGACGAGTTAGACCTAAAATACTTAGTTTATTATCCATAAATTATTTATTTAGAAAAATAAAAACACGAGACGGATCAATTATTCAAATATTGTAGTATTTCAGTAAATAAAGTTCAATTATAATTTATAAAAAGAAATATATCCAGTGATAGTATTCATTAGAGATTTTTGGAGTTAGATAAACAAGACTTTTAAGCATAAATATTATTTACACTTGTTTGTGTTGCATAGAATTATAAAAAAGCATTTTTAAAGTAGACAGAATAAAATAAAACTCTACAAGTAAAAAAAACACAGGAAAATTATAAAGATAATCGTTAGTTCATACTTATTTTATTCAAAAATAAGATTTTACTTTTGTGCACACAATTTTTATTTTTTATTTATAATATAGTTATAATCAAGTGATTTTTTTAACAATAACCCTTTCATTTTAATTAAAACTCAATTACAATTAATATCTGAAAAATAAATAATAAACTAAAATATATTTTTTAGATTATTTTTATAAGTTTAAATGTCAATAAATTTTATTTTTAATAGCTTAGTATATTTCACTTATAAAAGTTAAAGTAATTAATACAACGTAGATTGTTTGATGGATTTATAATGCAACATATGATGCAAATAAAATATATATATATATATATATATATATATATATAAACTAAAAGCATCTATAATAATTTATAAAATAAATTTATTACATTATTACATCAACATATTTTTATGTTATATTCTTACTTTAAATATAATACAAGTATAAAAAATACATATAATGTATATATATATATATATATATATATATATATATATATATATATATATATATATATATGTCAAATACTATGTAAATATAATAAATTCTAAAATAAAAAATATAAAGTAAATAATTTTAGTTTTGTTTTTCAAATTTAAGTTTAGGTTTTATATTAGTGTAATGATTTAAATGTTATTTAAAAGGTATATTATTTTTACTTAATCATAAAAGAGACATAATGGTTTATATGTGATATATTTATCTTCATTATATTTTCAACAGATGCAAAAATCTATATTTAGCCTTTTTTATTAGGTTTATTAACACTTCATCCTGTAATGAATATTGTTTATGTCCTAACTTTATTTTGTTATTTATATTTCTTTTATATTTGTCAATTGAATATAAAATTTATATTCTTCTCCTTACTTTATAATATTCATATTATAATTTTTGTTATATTTGAATATATCAATTTATTGTGTGATTATTTTTCCTGTATATTATTTGTTATTTATTGAAAATATATATGTAAATTATTATTTTACCTTGTGGTTTTAAATGTTATTTTACTTTCTTTTTTCTTAAAAAGATAATTAAACACGTATTAATTATATGAGTCTAAGAATATTATTAGAAAAGTTTATTCATGCACTAATTAAACGAATCTCTTCGTACATAAGACGAAACTGACAATATACATTACACAAGTTTGTTCATATATAAATTATATGAGTCTATCAATACATATTAGACGAGTCTGTCTATTCATTGATTAAACAAGTTTTGTAATACATATTAAACGAGTTTGTATAAACGTTGATCATATGACTTTGTCCGATTAAACGAGTCTAACAAGAGACACTAAAGTAATATGTTTATATACTAATTAGACAATTCTATCAATATACATTAAACAAATTATCTAAGTATATTAAAACACATAAAACTAGTTTGTTCGCTCTCTAATTAAATGAGTTTGACATACATATAATACAAGCCTCAATATACATTGATTAGACGAGTTTAGTTGTACACATTATACGAGTATATTCGTGTAATGATTAGACAAGTCTAGTAATATATATTTAACGACATACATACATCAAACAAGTCTTTCCATACATTAATTACGCAAATACAACATAGAAAAATTACATGAGTCTAATAATACTCATTAGATAAAACTGTTCATACGCTAATTAGACAATAATAACAAAAAATATTAGAAAAGTCATTTCATACGTTGATTAGACGAGTATAACAAAAAAATATAAAACAATTATATGGATATATTGATTAGATGAATAAAGCAAAACACATTATATGAGTTTGTCGATATATTAATTACACGATTCTAACAATACACATTAGACGGTTCACTCATATATTGATTATACGACTCAATCAGTATACACTAGACAAGTATTTTTACAAATAAAGATAAGTATGTTCATGCATTGATTAAATGAAACTTGCAATACACATTAATTTGAATATGTTCATACACTGATTATATGAGTATAACTAAAAACATTAAACAAGTTTAACCATATATATTAGAGGAGTATGTTCATATATTAATTAAACAGGTATAACAAAATATATTAGATAAGTCATTTCATATATTGAATAGATGTCTGAGTCCTTCAATACATTGAGTATATGAGTCTAAGAATACATATTAGACGGTTGTGTCTATACACTAATATAATGAATTTTGCAATACACATTAAAGGAGTTTGTAAATACATGGATTAAACAAGTCTAACAATATATATTATACGAGTTTATTCATTCACTTATTAGACGAGTCTATTAATACACATAAGACAATTTTATCCATTATCTAATTAGACAAACCTTACCATATACATTAGACTGATTTATTCATATACCGATTAAATTAATTTAACAATACACATTAGTCAAATTTTTTCATATACTGCTTAGACGGATTTAATAACATATATTGTTAATACATTAATTAGACAAATATTTTAATACACATTATATCACCTTATTCATAAACTAATTTATACTTTTATAAATTATACTTTATATATTTTTACATGTCCTTAATACTTGTAAACAGTAAATTTTGTAAATTTTATATTTTTACGTATGTTTATGTTTATTGGTATGATTCTTACAAAATTTACTATTTATATTTTTACAAACATATTAAATTTATAAATCTATAAATCATTTTAGCACTGATTCAACTTAAAATTTAATTATAGACTTAAAATATTTAATATTTTCTCCTTAAGATCTAACTTACTTTTAATAAACACGTCTATATATAAAATTACTATAAGTAAAAAAAATTTAGAAGGAATCAATTAAGAAGAAGTTATACCAAGAAAAGAGACAAACTAACTTCTTCATAGTGTGTGCAGTGTAGTGAACAAGAGGGCCTTCTTCACTCGCAAAACAAAATGGCAATGGCGTCACCAGCGGCGGCAAGGTCGCCGGTATCCGCCACCGCATCTCCTATGCAACGCCTCTCCACCTTCAAGAATCCCTCCACCGGCGCCGCAAGCGTTACCAACCCGACATCCTCGGCCCTCGACTCTCTCGCCTCGGATCCCATCTTCTCCGCCTTCTTATCCCCGTCCTTCTCCTCCACCTCATTTTCCTCCGCTGCCCTCTCCTCCGGCTCCCCGGCCTCCACCGCCGAGAAGCTCCACCACGCGATCCGCCTCCTCGAGAACCAGCTTCGCTCGGAGGTTCTCTCTCGGCACAACGACCTCCTCTCGCAGCTCTCGTCTCTCCACCACGCCGATCACGCTCTCTCCACCCTCCGATCCGCGCTATCCTCTCTCCAGTCCTCCGTCCGCCGCCTCCGTTCTGAGCTCTCCGACCCGCACCGCTCCGTCGCCGCCAAAACCGCCCAGCTCTCCAACCTCCACCTCACAACAGAGCTCCTCCAGCATTCCATCCGCGCCCTCCGCCTGTCCAAGAAACTCCGCGATCTCATGGCCACCGAGCCCGAAAAACTCGATCTCGCCAAGGCCGCGCAGCTGCACTACGAGATCTTGAGCCTGTGTGACGAGTACGACCTTGGCGGCATCGACGCCGTCGACGAAGAGCTTGATTGGGTTAGGAAGACCGGAGATTTGCTTCGGAGCGAGGCGATGAAGGTTCTGGAACGCGGAATGGAAGGGTTGAACCAGGCCGAGGTTGGAACAGGGTTGCAGGTTTTCTACAATCTCGGAGAATTGAAGGTCACTGTGGAGCAGGTGGTGAATAAGTACAAGGGTTTGGGTGCTAAGAGTGTGAGTGTGGCGTTGGATATGAAGGCTGTTACGGGTGGAATTGGATATGGTCCCGGTGGGATTAGAGGTTCTGGAACGCCCCACATTGGAGGAGGGGCTAAGGCTAGAGAGGCTCTGTGGCATAGGTTGGGGAATTGCATGGATCAGTTGCATTCTATAGCTGTTGCTGTGTGGCACTTGCAGAGGGTGCTCTCCAAGAAACGGGATCCATTTAGCCATGTTTTGTTGCTTGATGAGGTCATTCAGGTGAGGTACATTGGTTATTGTTTTTGCTGTATCGGAAGGAAATTATGTCGTTGCTTGGATTCATATATGCCCATCTGTATCCACGGCACTAACACTAGAAATGATTGTTTGTTCTCTGAATGCCAAAGTTTGATATGTTGATGATAGGTACTATTTTGTGATTCTTTGGTATAATCAATTTACCAATATAATATAGTTGTGTAGCAAACACCCTTGGCTTACACAATATGGTGAGCCAAATCTTTGTGTTTGAATTGAAGCTTGGAACTTGTAGAAATTGTTAGCTCAAACAGGTTGCTTTTCTTACATCTGATTTGGTCAGTATTGTATTCGGAAACAATTTTTGTGTGTGCTTCTCCGGCTAAAAGCAGCGGATTATGATATAAGTTTGAATTAAGTCAACAATTGTTAATTTCTGTATGTATATGTTCAGTTTTATTCTGAAGAAACTGACATGGCAAGATCGGTGAATATGTTGCACTGATGTAAGGCAATAACTTTATACTTCATTTTTTTTTTCTCTCAGTCAATAATTTTCTGTGAAATACAAATCGGTGCCAGTCTTCCAAATCTTTCCTATTTTTTGGTCTTCTGTTTCCCCTGCTATGCTGTAAAGTGAAGCATATGTTAACATATGCCAGGGGGTGACTATACTGTACTACCAATATATAACTTAAGAGGAAGTAAAGAGATCAAGCTTGATTAATTGATGTTTTTGTACTTCTGTACAATTATGTGAATATGCTTCCGGCTTTATGCAACAATATATTGTCAGAGACCTTCTCTCTTTAAATGACCTGTATAGGATGCAGGGTAGAGAAATGGTAAAATTACATGCCTGGGCATTATCGTCTGATGCATTAACCCCACTAAATGGATATGGATTGCATTGAATTGGATGAGATGAGATTTACTGGCAGTCTTTTCAAAATATACCCCTCTGTATGTATTCAGAGTGAAATAAGGTGATCAATATTTTAGATGTACAAATAAGGTGATTTGATTTTTTTTAATGAGGTATTTTATCCTAGGTTTGAAAATATTTGCTATCTTATACCATGTAAAAATAAACAGATCTAATGGACTTCCTAGTTCCTGGCGCTCAGTCTTCATTATTTATTTTACTTTACAGTATTGAGTTCTTACTGAGGAATATTGATCATACTTATTCCGGCTGATATTGTTCACACTTCCTAATTTTGTATTGGATATTTTTTCTCATTTTCTAATGGTGACTGCTGCTGCATAGGAAGGTGATCCCATGCTAACAGAACGTGTGTGGGAGGCCATTACTAAGGCGTTTGCAAGCCAAATGAAGTCTGCTTTCACCGCTTCAAGTTTTGTTAAAGAGATTTTTACAATGGGATATCCGAAACTTTACTCCATGATAGAGAATCTACTTGAAAGAATTTCACATGACACAGATGTTAAAGGAGTATTACCAGCTATCAATTCGTCTGGGAAGGAGCAGATAATTTCAGCTGTTGAAATATTCCAGAATGCATTTTTGGCTCATTGCTTGAGTCGCCTTTCAGACCTAGTGAATTCTGTATTTCCAATGTCTAGCCGTGGCAGTGTTCCCTCCAAGGAACAAATATCAAGGATTACAACACGCATTCAGGAAGAGATAGAAGCTGTTCAGGTGGATGCACGTTTAACTCTTCTAGTTTTGCGTGAAGTTGGCAAGGTTTTAATTCTTCTTGCAGAACGGTCTGAATACCAGGTAAACAGATATGACATTATTGTATCAAAGGTGTTGTATGCTGTTTGTTATATTTTTAAGCACTACATTAATTGGTTCAGAAAAGAATTTGATGCTGTCTAGCTCATGGGTTTTCAGGAAGGCCACCAACTTTAGCTGTTGCAAAACTTACATTTTTGGAATAAAGAATATCTTTACAAGGAAATTATGGGTACACAGGAAAAGGAAAATCAATTTGGCTGCATGCATATATTATACTAATATTAATGAATTGCTCACTGCATGGATATATTATATTGGTCTTGTGCTGTATCATATTCAATTTGTACTATTGTAGTTATCAGCAACCATTCAAGTACTGAACTTACATGCTCATTTTTCTTTTTTTGGTTAAATAATTTATAATTTGGCTAGACGTATGCAATATTTTGCTGATATTACTACCTGAAAGTGTTATCACTGGTCATGATATGGTGAGACGTAATGACTGATGATAGGTATTAAACTACCTAAAAAGTGCTGATGCTGTATGTTTTCTCTGCAGCTTAAAGACTCCTCTTCCCTTTCATCGTGTATGAGTCCTGCAATATTTAGAATTCGGAAGTTTATATTATTCAAGAGAAGGGATGAAGCCTACGATATAAGCAAAATTAATTACTAATACTTAAATCATTTTCATTGTTATGGCAGATATCCACTGGTCCTGAATCACGTCAAGTAAGTGGCCCCGCTACACCGGCACAGCTCAAGAACTTTACATTGTGTCAGCATCTTCAAGATGTTCATACACGAATATCATCCATGCTTAAAGGAATGCCTAGTATTGCTGCAGATGTGTTGTCTGCTTCATTAGGTGCATTATATGGTGTTGCCTGTGATTCTGTAACATCTTTATTCCAGGCAATGTTGGACCGTCTTGAGTCTTGCATACTGCAAATACATGATCAGAACTTTGGAGCGCATGGAATGGATGCTGCTATGGACAACAATGCATCACCTTATATGGAGGAGCTCCAGAAGTGTATTCTTCACTTTCGCAGTGAGTTTCTATCAAGGTTGTTGCCTTCAAGAAATTCTGTAGCTCCCGGAACAGAAAACATATCCACCAGGCTTGTCCAGAGTATGGCTTCACGGGTTCTAGTATTCTTCATCCGACATGCTTCCCTTGTCAGACCGCTTTCAGAATCAGGCAAGTTGAGGATGGCTAGGGATATGGCTGAATTGGAGCTAGCTGTGGGCCAAAATTTGTTCCCTGTTGAGCAACTTGGTGCACCATATCGAGCACTAAGAGCATTTCGTCCACTTATTTTCTTGGAAACTGCCCATCTTGCATCGTCTCCTCTTCTTCAAGATCTGCCACCGAATGTCATACTACATCATCTGTATACCCGTGCTCCTGAAGAATTGCAATCACCAATGCAAAGAAACAAACTAACTCCATTGCAGTATTCGTTGTGGCTAGATTCTCAATGGGAGGATCAAATCTGGAAGGGCATCAAAGCAACGCTTGATGATTATGCTACAAATGTAAGGAGCAGAGGAGATAAGGAGTTTAGCCCTGTTTATCCTCTCATGCTTCAACTGGGTTCCTCTTTGGTTGAAAAGGATCAGACTTCCTCAAAGTCTTGATACAGTAAATAATTTGTAGTCTAGCAAATTCAACCACATCAGCGACTTCCCATATGTGCTTCTTGAGAGTTCTTGAAAGGGTTTTGTTGTGGAAACACGATCAAGAGGCTGCCAGTTCTGCTAACAAGCATGAGGTACAAGCGTTCAAGTGATTTGTAGCTTTTTTTTTTCCTTTCCTTTTTTCATTTCTATTCTTCTTTGCTTTTTTTTTTTTTTATAAATGGAATTACTATTGTTGGTTAATCTCCATTTTCCTGATTAATTGTTGTTATATGCAATGTAGAGAAATATAGATTTTTGATGGAAGATAAAAACAAGTGCTGTTGTATACTCCTCGTGATTAATGGACATGTAATATATTCTTTTATCATTCTTTACCTAGGTTTGCGAATCTCTCCACCTATAGTCTAAACTATAACGATCTAAATATTTATCAATTTATTTTTCTGAATGGAGGCGATGAAAAAACACAGGACCAAGTAATGTAAGGATAAAGGATTGGATGGTGGTGAAGAACCTTCGAGCTTATTTTTCAACGAAAAATGCATTCTAACGATTTAAGATTATTAGACTGAGTTTTATTTCGCAACCAATGTTATGAGAAAGAAAAGACAGTTTTAGTAAGTGATATCAATTCAATCACATGCCATTCACCTTACAACAGAAAGAGGTTTCTTTAATTATTATCAGGAATTCTGTTCTCACGATGGAGTAAAATAAATTAATTGAAGTCCATTTCTTTCGTGACAGAAATCGATGTTGTTCCTAAATGACCCAAGGAATATCAAACTCCAGAAAGCTCAATTGTTGTGCCTTAGAGGAGCCAGTTAAAGGTTACAACAGGCCCAGTTGAGCAAATCTCCCATACTTCTACTTCTGTTTAAAAGCTTTAAAACATGACATATAAAGACTTCAAAGCAAATAAAATTAAGCACAGTGAAACTAAATCTTTTTAAAGTAATGTACATAATCCATTATCAACTTGGCTTTCCTTGTGCTACGTGCGAAGGACCTATGTTTTCCATGTCTTCTGCTGTTTCATTTCTTGCGAGTATACAGCTGAGAAATCCAATTGCTCACTCCAACACCAGTATCCTTCAAGCCAGATAATTGCGGTATCCAACTCTTCAAATCAGTACCTGAAATCTTGTCATTGCTATCCTGAGTTTCGCAGACAAATCCTACCTTTTCTCTAGTATTTCTATGACTCATGTCTGGTACAATAGAAGGCAGATTGAATAGATGAGATACTTGAGGTGTAGAAGAGTATAAAGATCTAAGTTGCCTGCTGACGTAGTCACTGCTGTTACTATACATGTGAGGAACCCATTTGCCCACTGCAAAACCAGCATCCTTCAAGCTAGAGAACTGAGGCATCCAACCCTTTAAACCTACACCAGTATTGTTTCCATCATTGCTCACTTGAGCTTTTCCAATATTACTGAGATTCATAGCAAGTGTAACAAAAGATGGATTTAATAAATGTGCTGTTTCCCAAAGAGTACTGCTGTATAAATGCCTAATGTGTTCCCTATCATGGATAGTTTGTACAAGTTCGGCATCACTTGGCCACCATTGTTCCAGGCCATGAGATGCAAGAAATTTCTGTTTTTCTTTGGAGACAACCAACAACTTTGCTCTAAGTTGCCGATCTGTAAGATCCTTTTTCTCTTCGATTGTATTTTCTCTTGTGCCACCATTCTTGTAAACATTCAGATAATAAACACATTCCACCACCCAAAAGCTAGCATCCATCAAGCGAGATAACTGAGATATCCAACCCTTCAAACCTACACCAAAAGTATTGTCTCCATCATTGCCGACTTGAGCTTTTCCACTAGATAGGGGCACATATTTAAGTGTATTCCAGACATAATCAGTCGTTTCTCTAATGTTGTTGATGTGACTCATGGAAAATGAAACAAAACGTGGATAAAGTAAAAGTATTACTAGTGAAGGTGTAGCAATGTTTAAAGACCTAAGTCGCTTGCTTATGAGTTTGCAATTATGGATATCCTGCTCAAGTTCTGCATCACTTGAAAACCACTGTTTCAGGCTATGCGCCTCAAGAAATTCCTGGTTTTTCTTTGAGACAACAAACAATTTCGCTACATTTTCTCCATCTGCAGGAACCATATTTTCGTTGTCTTTGATCTCTCTAGTTCCATCAGCATAAAAGTAAAGGCAACTGATATAGTCATTGCTGTTAATATACAAATGAGGAACCCTATTTCCAACACCAAAACAAGCATCCATCATACCTGATAACTGACGCATAAATCGTTTCACACTTATACCATAAGTCTTGTGTCCATCATTGCTAACTTGGACTTCATTACCTGACGCAAACATAGATTTAAGTCCATTCCAGACATACTCGGCCCCTCCTCCAATATATCCAATATTCATGGCTAGTGAAACAGAAGGTGGATTAAATAAATGTGCCTCCACATTAATCCCTTCTTTTGCTAGTTCCTTTCCCACCTGAAGACCAAATCCAGCCCCCAAGGAATGCCCTGCTATGCAAACGTTCCTCCTTCCATGCATATCAGAAACTGATCGCAGTGCCTCCAAAGTTTCTTTAAACCTGAAAGAGCCCTTCAAGCTTTCCCAAGCAGCAAAACGGATGTCATCTTCAATATCTCTTCGCCCTGTATGGCTTCTGAGTAATGTTCCTCTGAGTGCCAAAACAGCTTTAGGTGCACCATTTGGTCTAATTGGTATAAAATCAGACAATGCTGCAGATCTATCCCATTCAAATATTGCACCAAAAATAGATCCGTCCCTTTTATCAATCAATTTATGGGTGAGCTTGTACTTCAAGGGCATCCACCAACTTGGAGCAAGAGCATTTTCCTGTGTTCTGTTCTCCTGTCTATCAAGTTCAAGCATGTAAACTGCCTTTACAAGGCTAGCCATGGCCATTCGTTTATAATCTGAATCCTTCCTGCATGGCACAAAATAATCATTAGCAACATCCACGCACATAATATCAGTCTTTGTCCCAAAAACATAAATCCTCAATTAGTTATCTCTCATTTTATGAAAATGTGTCGTGTGTGATTCCTGTTTCGATAAATGAATTTTTTTGTAAAAGATAAGACCAGGTGTAATACATTTTATAATTGAAGGACCAGGATATGAATATTGTCAAAAAAAAAAAAAAACCCACGTGCCGTTAATGTAGAGAGATTCAACACACACATGGTGAAAGATTAAACTAATCTGAGAACTGACCAGCAAGAATTGATATGGTCCCTCCAAGTGAATCTTGGAGGGCCAGTTGGGCTGTCATCAAGCTGGGTTTCAGGTGGAACCGCCATCACGGTGTGCCGATGAGTCCGAATTGCTGTGTACAAGATGGTTGAGAATCAACACGAAAGTACGATCACTACCACTTCAGTGAAATTATATCAATTATTGTAGTGAAAGGGTTAAATATGGAAATTCATTTAATCTCTTTTGATATATTTTTATTTTAAAATTTTAAAAATAATAAATATAGCACACAATCTTTAATATGTGAAAAAATATTATATTTATTTATTTTTATGACTTAAAAACCAAAATATATCATGATTTAAAATAGATTAATTGTAGTATATCATAATTTAAAAATAGAAATAATAATAAATTTCAATTTCACTTGAAGAAGATGTTTAACCTTGTGAAATGCAACTGTTGGATAAAAGTATATATTAAAGGTTGAAAATCAAAAGTAAAAAATTATAACACATTTCGCGTATCTTTTATATTTTCAAAAACATTAAATTCTTAAGAATCCTAACAGAAGCTTTATCTGTGTTTTCTGCTGCTACATGAGATTGAATCCGTAATTTAATCCAAGGGTGGAAAATGCTGCGTCATGTTGACGCTCTTACATCTATCTATAAATAAGCTTGAAAACCCTTCCTCTAAATAAACCCTCGCTCCGTCTCTCATTTCGAACCCCTTCTCCTCACCGCCTCAGAACGACACAGTACTAGTGTCCACACCAACAAACCCTCTCTCCGTCATGGTACGCTCTTTTTTTTTTTTTCTTTTTTTCTGACAAAATCACATGTTTTTCAAAATTTCCTTTATTTTTTGATTCAAATTGGATCTGTCATTTTTCAGGCTTTGCCCAATCAGCAAACTGTTGATTACCCAAGTTTCAAACTCGTAATTGTTGGCGACGGTGGCACAGGTACGATTTTATTCTTTTTATCTCACTTTTGTTTTCGCCGATTGGCTTATGTTTTCAGTTATTAGAAGTTATTCTATTGTAGCGATCTTTGTTATACCTTGGCTATGAGCTTATTTGTGGCGAAATTTGCAGGAAAGACAACCTTTGTGAAAAGGCATCTTACTGGGGAATTCGAGAAGAAATACGAACGTTAGATTCGTTTATAATTGAATTATGGTTAATGTTATGTGTCACGTTAAGCTTATTGCTTATCTCGATTTTTCTTGTCTATAACAGCGACAATCGGTGTGGAGGTTCACCCATTGGATTTTTTCACTAACTGTGGAAAGATTCGATTCTACTGCTGGGATACGGCTGGACAGGAGAAGTTTGGTGGCCTCAGAGATGGATACTAGTAAGCCATTTGGTCTCAAATTTGTGTGAACAAACCGTGGATACTGTTAGGACACTTAACTTTTCTTTTCGATCGCCACTTCTGCATACGTTTTGATTGTATACTCTGTCTCAGTTGGCGTTGTTGCTTGTAGTTACTTGCATTTGTAGTTTTTTATTTCTTTTAGGTTTAATGTGTTTAGATGTACGGAATCTCAGTACTACAACGAGGTTTTTAAGTTGTTCCATTAGAAGTGCCTCTAAGTTTTTATTGAATTCTTCAGTTATGCAAACTCCTAATGCTTGTGTTAAACGGTGTCTTGCGTTGCAGTATTCATGGGCAATGTGCGATTATCATGTTTGATGTTACTGCTCGATTAACCTACAAAAATGTCCCCACCTGGCATCGTGATCTTTGCAGGTTCGTAAACGAAGTCCTCTAAACCATTTTGAATGTATTGTATCTATTTTTTTTGGAATTGTGTGGTTAATTTGACACCTTGGGATTTCTGCCTAAAATGATTTTTCAGGGTCTGTGAAAACATCCCAATTGTTCTCTGCGGTAACAAGGTTGATGTCAAGAACAGGCAGGTGAAGGCAAAACAGGTTACTTTCCACAGGAAGAAGAATTTGCAGTACTACGAGATCTCAGCTAAGAGTAACTACAACTTTGAGAAGCCATTTTTGTATCTTGCTCGTAAACTTGCAGGGTAGAGCCACTGAACCTTTTCACTTCATAATTTCTATTTATTTGCATTTTAAAATGCGTATCGACTTGTATGCTGCCTCTGTCATTTTTTCAGTGATCCTAACTTGCACTTCGTAGAATCTCCTGCATTGGCTCCACCTGAAGTTCAAATTGATTTAGCTGCACAACAACAGTAAGCCCATCTGTCATGACCTATATCGTTTTTCCGATTCCATCACCCTTTTACTTGATTTACTTTTTATGATTGCCAATTTGCGTGGAGTTAAAAATGCTTTATAAAAGTGGATTGTAAAAAGTGAGGAAAATTGTAGTAAAAAGTCAGTCCTATAATGTTAAGTTCAATTAATCATGGGGCATGGGAATTGTTCGTTTCCCATACTCCACAAATGCATTGCTTGATTCATGAAGGTCTTTGTAACGTATTTGTATTGTTCTCATTTGATATAATTGTTTCTTTGATCTTAAATTTCTTAAATTTATGTATTGGTGACTTTTGCAGGCATGAAGCTGAACTTGCTGCAGCTGCCAGTCAGCCCCTTCCTGACGATGACGATGACGCCTTTGAGTAGAGAAAATAGTGTAGTGTGTTTATGGAATGTCATTCTTATTGTTGTTTTTGTATGCTACTGAAGTGATTTTGGGGTTGTAGTGTTGACATTTTTGGATTTGAATTCGATATCTGAATTCAGTTATCATCCGAGATCTGTTGCTTAAATTTAATCTCTTTTTACTATATCGTGGGTCTTTCACAATGATGTGGATTGAATGTTTCATACAATTTTTTTTTAATTTAAAAAAATGTTCAAGTGCCAATTGAGTGTAATAATATTTCACGTGACAGTCCTTATATTCGATATTTTTGTAATTCAGTTTTTTAAATGGATCAATTTTATTTTAAGTTTTATATAAATATTAAATATTGGTGTAATGCAACTTTTTGATAAAAGTATATTATTTATTATTTAAATTTAAAAAATCAAAACTAAAAATTTACAACACATTTTTTCTTATATCTTTTATATTTTCAAAATCCTTAAAATCTTAAAAAACATAACAGCAACTTTATCTGTTCTTTCACAATAATAATATATTATATTAAGACAATAATAATTATAAAAATATGTAAGCCCTCAATAACCATCTTTTATTGTTTTTTATAAGTTTTAATTATAATTATTTATTGTAAGTTAATAATATGATTTTTAATAATTTTAATTTTTAAAAGTTAAAATATTATTTAATAATATTTGAATAATTTAAATGTTTAACATATTTTTATTTATTAATATTTTATTAAATAGGTGAATATTTTAATTATAGAAAAAATAATTATTATAGATTGGAAGAATAATCATTATTAAGTTAGTTAATCTACTTAATTCATTAATTCATAATGAGTTAGTTATAAAATTGATTTATATTAATTCATAATGAATCGATTTATAGAATAGGTTGAGTTGATTTATGTGTATGATCTTGCGAGTCAAATTGGCACATTTTGATACTTTAAATTTCTGTGGTGAAATTAATTAATTAAACACGTTTTATTATTATTAATTTCAAGATTATATTAATTTCTACTTTACCTATTATAGGCTTATGTCTTTTATTTTTTAATTAATTTAAATTAAAAGAAATAAATATATTTGTAAAATTTATTATGAGTCTCGTACTTTTATTTTCACTCTTATTCAAGTAACAATAACCAACTTCCAATAATTAGGTTGGTTTAATTATTTTTATTTTACGAGATATGGAACGCATTTTTTAAATTATCTTCAGTCATATGTACTGGATTTAAAAACGTGTGAAGTTGATTCTAATGGCTAAAAAAATCGAATGCTTTAAGGTGTGTTCACTTTAGAAAATAAATCCAATGTTAAGATGTGTTTTATTGATTTGAGAATGAATTAATTATTGTTTTTTTAAAAAAATTTGGAGATGAGTGAGAATAAATTTAAAAGTAAAATGTGTGAAAATTAGTATAAGATTTAATCAATACATAAAAAAATTATTTAATTGGTAGAAATTAAAGATTATCAAAATGTCTCTAATTATAAAAATAGTTATAAAAGTAATATTAAATGATAATTTTTAATGTTATATTTAATTATAAAAATGTTTATAAAAAAAAAACAATTAATTTGATAGATTATATCTATATTTTAATTTGAATTTTATTATTTAAGAAAATGTTTTTTATTTGCTAATTAATAAAGTGAAATAATATTATTTTTTTTGTAATTATGTCTTTTATAACCTAAGTTATTATAAATTTTAAGAAAATAATAATCAGTTATTAAAAAGTTAAAATTAAAATTAATAAAAATTAATTATACGTTTTAAAATTATCTTAAATAGTTAAATTAAAAGAAATATGATTACTAATATAAAAATTGTTACAGAATAAGAAAAAGAAATATGATTACTGATATAAAAATTTACAGAATAAGAAACTGTTAAATTAAACTAAATGACATTAAATTATGTAATATGAAATAAATAAAAAATAACGAAGGAAAGTTACACTTAACTCTGTATAATGTAAAATAAAACAATTTTGATATTAAAAGAAACATTATATAAAATATTTGGTGTGAAACTGTGGGAAGGAGTAATTATGCTTTGTTATCTGGTGCTGAATGCTCTGCTTCAAATCTCATTACATTCCCAGAGATGAAAAAAGTGCTTCATATTGCAAATCAGCGCTATTCGTTCCCATCTTCAAACAAACAAAGTGTTAGACATTTCTTTCACATGAATTAATAAATAATAAAACGCTCTCCTCTTTTAAAATAAATAATAAAACTTATTCTAGAAATTAGTTTCCAATAAAATGATAAATACTTTATATCAATGTTGTCAAAAACAAATTGTCTTGGTTTATAAACTAAATATAAAATACAACATACACATGTAAAATTATTCCCTTGAAAACATGTATAGAGAGAAAACAACTCTCGAGAAAAAGATTTTAGAACTAATCATGATTAGTTTTATATTTTATCAGAAGAGCCAAAATTTAAATTAGTTGTTTGATTTGATTTGATTTTACGTTAAATTACATTTGACCCCCCTATTGTTATGAATTCAATTGAGAAGGAGTAGCAGTGTATAAAGATCTAAGCTGTCTGGTAATGAGCTTGCTGCTATGGATAACCTGGTGAAGTTCTGCATCACTTGACCACCATTGTTCCAAGCCATGAGCCTCAACAAACCTCTGTTTCTCCTTAGACACAACAAACACCTTTGCTGCAACTTCTCCCTTTGTGCCACCACCATCATTGTAGTAGCAACATATATAGTCACCATTGTTAACATACAAATAAGGAACCCATTTTGCCATATCAGAACCAGATGCTTGAGGCATCTTACTCTTCAATCCTGCACCTGAACATATGTCTGCATCGTTACTGATGTGAGCATCACTACTGCTACCATAAGGAAGCTTGGATTTAAGTCTGTTCCACACAAACTCAGCCTTTTCTCCAATACTTTTGAAACTCATGGCTAGTGAAACAGAAGGTGGATTGAACAAATGTGCCTCCACAAAAATCCCTTCTTTTGCTAGTTCCTTCCCAACTTGAAGAGCAAAACCAGCTCCCAATGAATGTCCTGCAATGCATACATTGTTGCTTCCATATTTACCACAGATCAATTTTAGTACCTCCAGAGCTGCTTTATACCTCACAGAACCCTTCAAGCTTTCCCAAGCGAGAAAACGGAGGTCATCTTCTATGTCTCTTCTCATTGTAGGGCTTTTCAGTAATGTTCCTCTCAGTGCTAAGACTGCTCTGGGGGCACCACTTGGTCTCATTGGTATCAGCTCAGACAGTGCAGAAGATCTGTCCCATTCAAGAATCGCACCAAAAATGGATCCGTCTCTTGCATCAACCAGTGTTTGTTTAAACTTGTACTTGAAGGGAATCCACCAATTTGGAGCAAGACTATTTCCCTGTGTTCTCTTCTCTTGCCTATCAAGTTCAAGCAAATATACTGCCTGTATAAAGCAGGCAATCACAGTTTTCTTGTAATTTGCATCCTTCCTGCATTACGTTAACAATATCAGCATTCATGTATGTTTCTAAAGAATGTGAGTGAAACTTAAACTATCAAACCTTTCCATCAAATTTGACTAATTGCTTGAGTTAACCCCAAAAATAAAGGATCTTATAGACCAAAATTTAAGATGACTTGGTTAGCTCTAAAAGAGAGAAAAACAAAAAAGCTTCTAAGGGTGAGTTTGGACTTGTGTCAGAAATCACTTTAATGCAGAACCTGCAGAGTATGTGTACATGTTTGATTTGGGAATGAATATTATATTTATGAGAAGTGATTACTCTAACTTTCTTAGATGTCCCTTTCAGAAAACGGATACATTAAGCTATTTTTTTTTTCTAAAACAAGCCTGGATTACCAAGGTACAGAAATTTAAGCTAATTCATAACCCCGAGTGAACTAGTTCAATCTCTACCGAACCAAAATCTCAGAAGAAAATAATAAAAATGATAATACTATATTAAGGCCCCAAAATTCTTTTCCAAATGCTTAAATAATGTAACTAAGAAATCGGGTATCATGGTGAAGATTACAACAAACAGATAATGAAGAAAAAAATTATAACTTGGAAATGGAAGAAATGGCAGTCCTTGATTAACAACAGCGCAATGAGAGCCACAAAAAGTATATATTATTAACCTCTGCAGATTTGGAAATTCATCATTTCTATCTTTTAGGTCTTGGAATCCAAACAACCCAGTTCTATTTCAACACTATGAATAAAATCAGTTGATAAATTATGTTATATTTTCATTTCGTGATGATTGCTTCAATTATCAGAAACCGAAAAGTAAAAAACTTTGGAAACCCATTTGGTAAAGTTCACAACTTCACACCGACATGATCCAACCCATTGTTCTAACATTTTCAAAACCGATCAGCAAACAAAGAAATTTCACAGTAGAAACCACGCACACCACTTTCTCTCTTTTCAACACCCCAACAAACATTAACCAGTGGCAAATTCAAAAAATGTTCAGATCAAAGGCAAGGGATGAAGAATGAGGAAATGCAAGAAGCGAAATTGAAGTGAGAATTGAAATGTATAATTACCAACTTGAAACAATAAGGTCCCTCCAATTGAGGGAAGTGAAATTGCGAGGGCCAGAGACATGAAAGGCATATGGGTGAGATTGAGGAGGAACAACCTGCTTGGCCATTAACGTAGTAGATAACAGCAGAAACCTTGTTGGTTTCTTTAATATTGTTGTCTGCGTTGCATGGTGAGGGAGAAAGAGACGGTGTGCATCTTCTTAAGAAAAGGTGCCAACTTGCCCAAACCAACGTTGAACGGTTGGTTTCGGTGACGCGTCTGAAACATTTGGGTCCACGTGCACTTTAAAACTATGATCAGCAGCTTTTGCTTCATTTAACTGGAAATTGAAGTATTAACTCTCAAAACACACGGATATTTACTTTATGTATGCAGAGGAAACACGTTTTAGGATCCATTTCTTTTAAATTTAAACACTAATACAATTTTCAGATATATATATATATTAGAAAATATTCAAAATTAAAAAAGAATGGCTAGTTCTTTTGAGTCAAAAGTTTGATTCTTATTTTTAGGATTTTTTATAAATAATTTTTTTATTTATTAAAAAAGATAAAATTACAATAAAGATGATTAAAAAATGTCGAATAAGAAATAAAAATAAATGTGATCATCAAAAGCATTCCCTTTCAGATAACATTATTAAATAAAAAGAGAACACTAGAACCGATTAAAAGGAAATGATATAAATAAAAGTAAAATATAATTAGTTTTGTAATATTATTATTAGTTTTGTAATATTAAGCCAAAGAATAAATGGTGCTTTGCTTTATTTAAATGCTTTTCAGTGAATTGGAACTTATTCTTCTCCAAATAAACACTCCATGACATTGTATTCTATCAAAAGCTCTTTTATTATTTTTCTGTATTCTAAAAATTAATTTTTAAAGTGAATTGTTTAATTGAATTTGAAATAAAAAAAGTTGTGGAACCAACAAGTTGACAGAATACATACCATTGCTTTATTATTTCAGTGGAATTGGAACTTATTCTCTGCCAATACCATTCTATTGTTTTAATTTGTTGTTGTTGTATTGTACAAATATAATAATAATTTTATAAGTGATTAATTAAAGAAGTAGATAAATTGACTTAAAAATTAATAATGAGGATTGGGCTTGCAAAATATTCGAGAATAAATAATTACAAAATGAAAGAATTAGAAAGGTTTTGATTTCTTAGAAAAATGAAATGATGTCCCAAAGAAATTTTATTGGATATTCTTTTTATTCAAGAAAAATAAAGTAAAATAAAAATGTCTAAGATGATCAAATAAAATGATTTTCGTTAAATTCCTTTAATCGGTATCTAAAATATAATTATAGGTGTATGATTTCTCAACACTAAGAAGAAAAAACAATTTATATTAATAATAAAAACATTAATAATTACACACACAACTATCACCTAAAAAATAATAAAATGCACCTAGAGAATATTAATTTAAGCCATAATTCCACCTAGAAAAGGACATTATATAAACTTGACATTGTGTTATGACCTTATTAAGCAAAGAAAAAAGAAAATGGTTTTGAACGGTGGGGATTTATTTAGAAGAGTGATTGTTGTGGTCCTACTCAGAACTAGAATCCTCCACAGATAATATTTGTGGCAGGAAAGTGCCGCCTTTGGCCACTTAGAATGCAAAGCTGAAACCAAAACGAATGAATGAATGGCATTAGCATCTAATTCAAAAACTCACTGCATGGCCATCAATCTCACTACCACTGCTTCTCTTCACTCAAAGCCTTCATTTCTCACACACAAACATAACAACCCCGTCAAATTCTCTCACCCTTCTTCCTCTTTCCTCACAACATGTGCTCAAACACAAGGAACTGACACTGGAATCTCATACCCAGATGCTTCTTCTGGAAATGGTATATATTTCACTCTTTCAATTCAAATATGGGCTTAAGGAGATTACCATGGATTTCCATACTAGTTTCTTTATGTTTCTTTAAACATATCAAAGGAATTTATGCTTTCTTGGATGGTTGGCACTCCACTGATGTTCAGAAAAGTTAGAAGTTATGTCAGCTGTATTTTAATATTTGCTGCATCCACGTGGCTACAAGGGGAGAAATGAGTCTGGACTTTTATTGAATTTGAAATTTTTGCAATTTAATTTAATTTCTTCACTGTGTGTCAAGTTTTGCTGTAATGTTTTTATCTTTAACAGCTGAAATTTCTGTGAAAAATCTTCTAAATTTTACAGTATGCAGTTCTTTTTCATATCTGACTTGACTTCTGAGGACTTGTGTTGCCAGGATCTTTATCTTCTTCTCGTGCCCAGTTGGATCTTTTGGAGCAACTTACATCTACAAGCTCACCAAACACTGGTATTCAAACTAACATCTTCTTCTATTTAAATCAATGATATGTGAAGGGGAGACAAATGAGTTGTCTTCTGCTATTGTTGTAATGCCTTTTTTTTTATCACTGTTAGAAGGTCTTTTTCTGTTTTTGTTAAGTTTTAGTTTTAATGAATGAAATATGTAGAAGATATATAAATGGCTGGAGAATGTGTTTGTTCTATTGTCATTAATAAAGCAATTGAAAGCAAGAGTATAGGTACTTTTTTGAGACCACAAGGTTCAAATGTTGCTGCTTGATCATTAAAATATCAATGGAACCACGAAAAAGCTTGACTTTGATGTTACCTTGTCCCCCTTGTAAGTGTACAAATTTAGAAAAGAAACAATAACGATGGTATCACTATTAAGCATAGACCAAATTCATGGTAAAATTTGGCTTATGTAATAAGATTTGTTAGTCCAAGATTATGTGTTTGGCATTGTAGTTGTTTAAAGTTGAATGAAATTGAGCTCCTTTAATGTGAGGAAATGTGTAAGTGAGAAAATAAGGATGTTTGTCCTTAATTTTTTAACCGATTAAATCAGCTGTGAATGCACCCTTTCTTCCTTCTTCAAACACTTGCTCAATTAATGGAGATATAAGGTTAGTTTGTGATAACATAATAGCAACTGACATCAGATAAAAATCAGCTAAAGCCTTTTCATTTAAGAGTAAAATCTACATTTTTGGCGTATGATAATGTACCTTTTCTCCCCATCTTACATTGTCTAACTTTTTAAAATTCTCCCATGCCTTTTATGAATCATTCCTGAAATGCATGTTTGTGTCACCAGTTATGTGAAAAAATGGAAATTTTATAGCCATGTCTGTTTGTTATTACCTCTTTCTAATAGTTGGTTCTTTTTCTTTTTTAATTTTCAAAAAAGGATGACAGATTGAAACATTTCTGGTTTATAGGCTATGAAAGTGATGGTAGCTCTCGAAAACTTACAATACGAGAACAGCTTGCACAGCTGGTTGGAGAAAGGGATGATGATTTCAACATTCCACTGGGTAAAAACTTGAAGAAAGTGAGTGCAAAGTTCTTGACCATTTCACAAAAGAGAAATATCAAAAGACAAGCTTACCTGAATGAAGTGTCACAAAGGAATGATTCAGTTTTCTTTGCAACCATAGGAGCATTTGTGATTCTTCCACCTTTTATAATACTAGGAATAGCTATATTAACAGGCTATGTACAGCTTTTTCCTTGAAATGTGATACAATTAAGATACTTAGTGATACATCAATGTCATATTAACAGAATTTCTCAGACTAATGTTTTGTTTTCTCCTGTTTTAGTTATAGTTTCTGTCTTTCCCTTTTGGTTAGAAAGTTCTTTGTATTTTGAAATGCTTATAAACACTGATAAACAATGTCCCTAAACATTGAAAAACATCTTGGGTAATATGTTGTTCTATTTCCATGAAGTATACAAGCGTCAACAATTCAATGTTCGAAAAAAAAAAACATCAGAACTGATTGTTAGGAGAACACAACAAAAAATGTATCTCACAAGAAGATATTACAAACTCTTCAATGACTGTGCCTTCTCTGTAGAAAAAAGAAACTAACAGAAACATACATGGAGAGAAATTCACGTCTATCAGTACCCTTATGTGTTTCAAATACTTGCACACATGGCAAAGCAATAAGACATCTTTCTTAGCAAGAGTCAGCATCTTGATAAGTAGGAATCAGTAGTTTGTACTCAGTTGTCTTAAACCACTCCTTGGTTTTGAATGTAGACCCATTTTTCTTGAAGAAGGTAGCAGATCACAATCAAACATATCTGAACACTGAAAAGTATATTCCAAGTTGTTATGCTTTTAGATGTTTTTTCTCGGTAGGCTTGTAAGCCGATGAATACATTTAGGACACCCAGTAATGACACTGTAGTTCCCATTATCCAGTGTGCAAAGAACCACAGACTTCTTCTTTTGGATCCCCTGTGAAAAACAAGAGAATAATTGTACCCTAATCATCCTTCTTTGTATGCAGAACTTATGAACATATAACATGAAAAATCTTTAAATAAATTTAAAGGATATGAAAAGTGTAACTGCATTGCCTAAGTTTGGGGTTTAGCTAAGGCTAAAAGGCAACTCGGTGGTTCACCTTTGTGGTCGAAAAATACCGACTAGAACTTGCAGCCACATAATACCATATAATGCTACCCCTAATCTTTGATGACTATTGTTGAAGGAGTTGTTGAAATTTTTTATGGACATGACTGCTCCTGCAGTAGCAAGAAGTACCGCAAGCTTCTGTTGAACAGAAACACAAACGTGCAAATAATTAATAGAAAGGGAAGTATCAATGCAAGAAAGCTTTAAAAAGAAACTAGTTACTTAATAGTGTACCAAAATTCACTTATGACCTTCTTTTAACTTGAGCTAAGGCTTGGTTATTGATACAGACAACAACATAATTGCATAGTTCTTTTCACATGCTCCAATAAAAAATTACACAGAAAGCCTGGAACTTGCAATAACCAAAAGGATTATTTCTTAAAGCTTCTTTCTTGACTTTAAAGCATTCATTATAGTCCTTTTCAATAAACAAAGATGCAGTACCCTTCACTTGACCTTATGTAGTGACTAACAAGTTAGACTAATAAATTAAGTGCAAATTTGGAATCTTGCTATTCTTATCTCCCTTCCACCATCATTAAAAGTTAATCAGTGGGACAACTAGCCCTTTTAAACTAAATTGAAGCCATAAAATTAATTGTTCTTTTCCACTACGAATATGGGTTGCCAAGCAAAGGGTTAAGAAACTAATAAAGTATACAAAAAAAAATGATTTTTGAAATAAAAATGTAACAGGGGTTTAGATACACTTTCCTGCAAAACTGCATGAACATAGAATATGATTCTAAGCCTTCTTCGATTCCCCTCTCTGTTGGACAGTCTGATAACTAGTATACCAACAGGCAGCAAGAACGCCATTGAAGCCCACAAGAGAAGCCCATGTAATGTGATCTCGAACTGAAGTCTAGGACTCATCTTCACACATGAATCAGTCACACAAATTCACAAACAAAACATGATATCCATGAAATAGAGATTTATAACTAAAAGGACAGCAATGCAGACAAGAGTCAGAGTAAAGAAAATGATGTCACCAACTTGATTGAACAAAATTAGGAAGAATACAACAGAAGAATGAAATACCTTCGAGTTATGGTCTTTTCTGCTTGAATGTTTGCCTCTTGCTTTCTTGTGCTCTTCAGATGCGCTAGCAATGAGAAACATGACAAAAACAATACTTACTTGAAAGAGGAAAGCACCAAGCGGTTGCTGAACTCCCATTCCTCCTTCTTTTGCTGAAAATATGATGATGACCAACTCAATCTCCAATGCTAGTGAAGAAGACTTAACATCAGAAAAACTGTGTCATTCTGAAATTTGTATGTGTTTCTCCTCAAACAGGCCTAGGAAACTTGCATAACATAACTCTATGCGTGTGTATCTGTGTTTGAGAAATATTCATAGCACTCTTACCTTTCTTCTCAGCTAGCACAGCGAAACAGTTTTGTCCAAATCAGGATAGAATTATATCATCTTGAAGCAAGAGTGAACTCGTCAATAAGCCGAAAATAGATAAAGTTTTAGCCTTGATGATAGTTATACATTCCAGCTTAATAAAGTGAGACTCTTTGAATATAATAGGCTAATAGCAGTGGTTGTTGCATGAAAAATGATGGTTATGAAAGTGGGGTGTGTAGGGTACATAATGAAGTAAGATTTCAAAGTGGTGTGGTTGTGGGGTTAACTTTCACATGCTTTTTTAGTTTATGGTGGAGAATGTGGAGTTTCAGAAAAAGGACAAGAAAAAAAGCGTGTCAGATTTTGATGGAGAGTTCTGATAGAGAAAGTGGGTCGTTAGACTTCCCTGGTGAACACTATCTTCTGTTTCCCAGTGATCAACACACGTTATCATAACATGTCTGAGAAAAACATACTCGTTCTCAAACCAAATGCTTAAGCAGAGTAATGTTTTTCTAGCAGAATAATATCATAACAAGTCTTGTTCCTTTCATGCCACTTGTTAATGTTTTCCCATAATTTTAAACCACTAATATCCATCCCAAGAAAACTATACTTATATAATCAAAGATTTGGACTAACTCGTGAAAAACCAAAACTTCATTGCAGTTTTCAAAATCTCAATTACTTCCCTACAATTTTAACTCGTTACGACCCATGTTATCTTCCATTCTTTAAACCATCCTTATTATCTTCCATTGCATCAATTTCATTTTTTTTATTTAATTATTTAGATATTTCTACTTTCAATATACATATATATTTATACTTTTTTATCATCATATTAATATACATATACATACAATAATGACCACAGTGAATTAGCGACCACAATGTGTATACAATAATGACCACAATGTGAGAGAACTGCGAGCAGAATGTGCTTCCGAATAAGTTACCGGTTCTAGAATTTAAAATATATTTTGGATTATAGAATTCAGAATGCACTGAAAAATTAGTATTTCAAATTATACAATCTCAAATGTAAATTTTATCTCACGTACAATCTAGATGTACTGAAGAATTAGTGTTTTAAAAGTAAGTATTTTACAAGTTTTAGAAAGTTTTTATTTTAATTTTATTCCAGAACACATTTCTTACATTTCAAAAATTTCATTACTAAATTTTGTCCCGGAAATATTGTTTAAAAAAAGTCCACAAAACTTCCAGAATATGTATCCAGAAGTCACTTTTCTAAAAGACAAAATAATCATTTCAAAAGTGAGGGGGTGCCCAAAAAATTTGTGGGGTGCAGGAAATAAAAGCCTTAGAATTAGTGGACACATGTAAAAAAGAAGAATAGGATTTGTATTATTGTCCTAACAAATAATATAAAATAAAAATCACAATAAAAATATGATAATAAAAATCATGATGCTTTAGCACGAAACACTTACCTGCAAAGTAAATGCATAACGCTTGAAAAAATTTCGAAGTTCTTAAAGTAGAAGTTTTACAAATTGTTGTTATTTAATCACATCAATCTAATATCTCAAACTTTTCAATTGTTTCTCACGTTCCAGTGTTATTACCAAAGGTCAGTAACAAGGTGAGAAGAAAAATATCAAATAACAAACTATAAACCCAGAATCGGAACAAAAATGTAATCACCAAATTCAAAAGCATCGTGGAACAAGTACACCAGAAAGAGGAAAATATGTGATTCTGCAGAATATATATATATATATATATATATATATATATATATATATATATATATATATATATATATATATATATATATATATATATATATATATATATATAATTAACTAAAACTCCATCTTTCAAAAACAATCTTCAGACCTTGAAAGAATGCAAAATATGATTGCAGATACTGGAGATTGTCACTACATTATCACCTTTTCTCTATGCACTTCCTATATGTACACCACGAATGGATCAAGCAGCACGAGATGAGAAGCAGGGAAGTTACATAAACTGAATCACATGAACAGGTTTGGCCTGGATGCCTTGTATGTTGTCTTGAGCCTCCTAGTTGGGGGCCTAACTTTCTTGAACACCAATGGGAATTTGATTTTAGAATTGTGGAACTGCTTGGTACTCTCCCTTTTGCACAGCTTAGCAGGCATGGTGCAAGTCTTAATTATCTGGATGCATGGATGCCTCACTCTATGACGAGATGCCATTTCATTGTACATTTGCTCAACAGTACCATTCAGAGTCGTATCACGGTACTCCTTGTACATATTATGATAACCAGTGCGACTTTGATATCGCAGCCAAATTCCATAGTTCTTTTGGTAGGATTCTTCTAAAAAATCTGCAGTCAAAACAAAAATTAAACCTCCATCAATGTCCAGCTCAATTAGACTGCATTTGAAACCTTGAATACAAATATTTGCTCAAGTATTAGTTTCCTAAAGAGGGTTAGATTAGACCATGATTCACCCACAAATGTCCGAACCAAACTTCACTGTCTCTCACACCTCATACACTATTTCCTACTCCACTGTCTAAATAAGTCTATCAATTGAAAATAAGATACACTGCTAATATGAATAAATGCTAATCATAAGGCTCAAGTATGAAAATGTCTCACTGATTTCACCCAACATCTTCCTGTTTTTAGAAGGGATACATAATTTCATCACCTGCCAACCAATCAGCAAGCAATAATGTTGCTGATACTCAGGTGAGAGAGGAGTTTATTTCTGAATGTTAATGATATATTAATCAAACCCAGTAATCCAACATTAAAGAAATAAAAAAAAAAACACCTAAAAGGGGAGCTCCAGAATTCTTCAAAAATATAGCTTCACTGCTATCCTTTTAATTTGTAAAAAAACTAACTGTCGTAGTAATTCAGTTCAGTGCAAGAAACAGTTGAGAAGTGCACACCTCGTTAATGGCTAGCATTTGCCCATTGCTTTTCTTCACCTTCTTCAATTTTCTCAAGAAATACCTAAAAAATTAAAATTATCAAAAAACAACAATGATTAAAAAAAAGTAATCGATGGCCGCCGTTTTCAGAATTAGAAAGCATTGCAATTTTTGTATTTATTCAGTAACATGAACTAGCAGCATTTGGAAGAAGAAAAGGAGAAATACCAGAACTTGGATTTGGCACGGACCTCGTTGGTGGCCCAGAGTTTCATGCGGTAGATCTTAGGATGTTCATCGGATTCGGTAGGAAGAGCCCTTCCCACCACCTGGTACTGGTGAAACTGCTTCAACCATAATCACAGCCACGTTAGAATCCACACACTCTCCAAACTAAATTAAAAACAATAATCATCGAAACATTGTAATTACTCACCCTAACAGCAACCATCCCCACCGATTTCGATTGCTCCGTCAATTGCTGTTCCTCTGCTAATAGATAATCAATTAGAGGGTTACTCCCTACATCACCTCCCTCCACCACCACATTTTTTTTAAATTCCAAAACTATCCTTTATATTTTAAAATATCCTACACCCCATCTCTTTTCTTCAACGGATGTCAACATCCGTTGAAGAAAAAATTCTTCCACAAATGTGGCGACATCCGTTGCCTTTTTGCTTTTTAACTTTTAGTTTTTTTATTTTTTTGTTTTAAATTAATATATAAATATTATTTAATTATTTTAAAATTATTACTTAATTATTTATAAATTAATTTTATTTTATTTAATAAAATAATAATTATTAATTTTAATTTATGTATTATTATTTAAATAATAATTAATAAATTTATTATAAATATATTAAAACAGATGTGCCACGTCCGTTGCATTTTTGTTTTTTAGTTTAGCTTTTTTATCCTTTTTGTTTTAAATTAATATATAAATATAATTTAATTATTTTAAAATTATTACTTAATTATTTATAAATTAATTTTATTTTATTTAATAAAATAATTATTATTAATTTTAATTTATGTATTATTATTTAAATAATAATTAAATTTTTTTTATAAATATATGAAGACGGATGTGCCAATCTGTTAACGGATGTGGCGACATCCGTTACCTTTTTTTGTTTTTTAGTTTTTAATTTTTTAATTTTTTATATTTTAAATTAATATATAAATATTATTTAATTTTTTAAAAATTATTATTTAATTATTTATAAATTAATTTTATTTTATTTAATAAAATAATTATTATTATTTTAATTTATATATTATTATTTAAATAATAAATAAAAAACTTTTTAAAAATCTATTAAACGGATGTGGCACATCCGTTAACGGATGTGGCCACATCCGTTGAAGTTTTTTTTTCTTAAATAAAAATAATAAACTAAAATATAAAATATGTAAATGGATGTTACGGATGTCAACCTCCGTTGAAGGTGAAACGAATGTTGACATCCGTTTTATAGAAGGGCAAATAAGGTATGAGGAGGTGCAGGAAGCGGTTGGTGGTGGTGGAGGGAGCAACTCTCAATCAATTACTGTGTAAACTAAACCCTATGCGACTAGTTCATTCTGGGTGCAAGTGAAGCCCAGGTCCAATTCAATATTTTTACTTTGGATAAACATAATTTTACAGCATTTTTTTATAACATTTTAAGTGTTATCACGAGATACAAAATTACTCCACGGGTTAACGTAAATAAGATTAAAATATTCTCAAAAAAATATTTTCAAAATATCATTATCCACTGTAAATTAAAATACAACAAATTATTATAATAATTAAACCTCAATTTATTTTTCTTTCCACATGTAACCTATGTATATCAACACAATGCTCGTTCATTTTTTATCTTCATATCCTATAACTAGGGAGCATCCGAAAGAAAAAGAAGCATGTGCAAATAGAAAATAATAATAATAATATTATAACTATTATTAGTGTGAAGACCTGTTCATACATTTTTCTAATATCTATAAATTATTCAAATTTTAAAAATAGTAATTAAAAGAGTAAAATTGAAAAAAAACAAAAAGTATTTATAGTTATAGATAAAATAAATTTTAGTTATTAAAATAAATAAAAAATTTATAAATAATATTGTAATAAATTATTATTTATAAATAATATTAATCTGGGATGGGCGCAAATGATTCCACGGTCCACACCATCCAACATAGCAAACAAACAACGCGCTTTGAATCCAACACGTTTCTTCCAAAATCAAAATATAAATCTTTAAAATAATAACAGGGATACATACAATAAAATATTATAAATGCCACACACAAGTAACATAAATATTCATAAAAATTCTTTCACCTACTTCATGTCTCACTCTACCAATATTCTCAGCCTGAAACACCATCTCCAATTGAAAATTAATACCCCAGGTTTGAATATGGACCAAAAACGAATAAACTATAACATGTTGCTTCAAATTTGGAGGAAACTAAATATATGGTGATAGTCTACAAAGATTGCTCCGCTCATGGAGACAACACCAAAATCAAAACTTTAAATATAACTTTCTCAGTTCATATATTTGTTGCTGATGCAGCAATTACAGTAATAGTAGAAAGAAATACAGTTCAACAAATGGTAATAACACTTTTTTTATAGTTTGTATTACTTTATTTTAGATACTTTGGCTTCATATAACATCTTGGGGCTGAGGAAAATCAAATAAAATTGACACATAAGTTGTATTATTCATTGGATTACTGTCAGACTACCTATGCCAATAATACAGTTGACCTGTTCTTTGGTAGCATGCATTTTTTTATTTTGTTAAGAAGTTGGCAGTGTACCTAACAAAAAAGCTATTGAATAATACTTTGATGCGACATCTTCGAAGCAACCATGTCCATGTGCCATTATTTAATTATTTTTCATTTTAAAAGAAAAAAAAAGTATAAGATTTAAAAGAGACATTCTACCAGAAAATAGAATAGTGACACCAGATGTTGCAGCATACAGAACTTCCATTGCCAGTTTGAAAAAACTGAGTTTCTATATTTCTTGTTTATACATATACATGAGAGAACATCTTATAGAATAGAAAGAACAAAGTATTACAATTAAATGAGACACTCAAAATTGAAGCAGTTAAAATGTGTACAAAAAACAATATCTGTGTCTGTTATGACGCGGTTTGTGTAATTGTCTGAAGCCTAGTTCTATAATCACTTCTTACATGTTTCTTTATTTTTGTGTATATCACCTTCTAATTTTCATCTAAGGGAAAACCCAAAACCTACCTCCCTGTCTCACCATGTTTGCAAGTATGCGGCTATACAGCAGTATACATCTTTCAAATTGTTGGAGATCTTACACATCACGATTTCATAGTATACAAGTGAGTGAAACAGTCTGATTTTCAGTCTACCTGAAATTTCCGACACAAATCCAAGAAAATGTTAAACATCAGCACACTTCATTGCTGCATAACCAAGTCTGGATTTCTTCATGTCATATAGTATGTGGAAATTCTGCTGCTGATAGTTTCCGATTATTGAAAGAGCAGATCGAGAAGTTCCCAAAATAGCCAAGCAAACAATATCAGAATCAATCTGGATAAAGTAATTCTCCACCGGGAAATTCCACACTGCTCCATCAGCAAATAAAATTCCAAAGTCAGGTAGCTCCATCTTATCAATTCCTGACACATTGTAACATGGCTTCAGAGGAGGAAGGCCTTCAATGAGTGCATAGCCCTTAATCTTCTTCACAAAAGCTTCCCTGATAATCTCATAAGCAGGTTCAGCAAAATATGTTAATGTGGTGCCAGAATCAATTATGGTACCACCAGCACCTTCTGCTGACAAATGCCAAGTTTCCTCAGGTATCTTCAACTCCTCACCATCAACCATAACAGACTTTATCTGGACATAGTAAAATGTGTCAACTGAATCCTCTTTTGCACCAGCAAAAGAAGTGAAATTCAAATCGGGGTGGCTGAGCAGCTCCTTGTCCTCACCAAAAATCAATTTGCTGCTCACACTTGCATTGCTATTTCTATCCACAAGACAATAGGAAAAGGAGTGGCCATAGAGAGATTGCATCTGAGAAGCAAATGACAATGGTCCTCTCCCCAAGCCTAGCAAACCAGCTGCCCCATGAAAGAGACCCCTATTCCAATGACCGCATCCAAACATCACATTCTCCACATGCTTCAGCTCTGACCCCCCAGAAGGAGTGGTGAGATTAACGGTAAAGGTTTCCACTGCAAAATCTCCAGTTGTGTTTGAACCATCTCCATACCAGTAGAAGTAGGGACAGCTCTGATTCTCACCTTTGCAAGGCCTAGGTGGATCAGGGGATGAAACCAGTTGGCACCGTGGATCATGACAGCTTATATTCCTAAAAGAACTAGAATCTTTGGGGTCATAATATGGTCCACTTTGCTCAAAACATGCAATGCAAGGAACACATTGGATCCAATTAAGGTCACTACCAGTATCAAGTATCAGAGAGAAATGCTTAGGAGGTGTGCCCACAAACACATCCATGAAGTACTCACCAGAGCCAAGACTCACCCCAGATTCCAAAGTTGCCACAAGCTGCCCGGAAACCCCACTTGCCGGCGAAGCCCCCGGAGAAACCACAGGCTCGAAGGACTGCTTTGGTTGGTTCTGTGACTTCTGCAGCCTTGAAATGGCGTTTTGATTCTTCTTCTCTATGACCCTTCTGTGAAGGTTCTGGATTCTGGTCAAATCCCTCACGGTGGAATCAACCACAGATTGTTTAGGCTCAGCATCTTCGCTCCCTGACCTGTGTTTCAAGTGGAGTTTCACCAATTGCTTGTGCGGTCTTGGAGCTGGAAAAGCCTCACCCTTTTGATCAGTTTCTTCACCTGATGTCATGGTAGACCCAGAATGCCCGAGTTCCTCAGAACTCGAGAGGCTGCAATCAGTGTCCCCAGAAGAAGAGACAGTACTAAAGCTTGGATGATCAGGAAACTTTATGGCAGCCATAGAAGATCCATTTTGGTTGTGACGGTGATCGTGATTCCTAGAATAGGCTTCCACGACACAGGAGCATGTCACAAGGAGAACAATAATGAGAGAAACCTTCAAAACCATGGTATTGATAATAACCTCTTTCTTGTGCCCGATGAATCCTAGATCAAGCACCTAGGCAGAGTTTCTGAGCTGAGCTAGCCCAAGAGGGTGAAAGAAGGAACCGAGTTCACAGGTTTCTCTCAAAGGCAACTAATCACAGGCAAAATCTTAAAACGAAGGAAGATTAAAGAAGATGAGGGGATAGACAATGGAAATTACAAAAAAATGTGAACTTATGTGTTTTGAGGACAAAACATTGGCTTTGGCAGATGGGAATTGTTTTTGAAGGTGAGAAGAGGAAGAAAGAAGGGTTGAAAAGCAAGGTGGTGCGACTCTGAGCTTTCAATCGTGTGACTTTATCAGTAACAACAATGAGAAAGACTTGGAAGCCTGATGTATGTCAAAGGTTGTGTCCAACCACGCGGTTTCATTCACAACAAAGTGTTATAACATTTATGACCTCTTAAAATGAATTGTAAAGCTTCTAATAGGAGACGGTGTATGATTTTTATTTTCCAAAACAATTTATAGTTTTTCGGAAAATAAAGATAACAGACACTTATGTTGAAGTCAATGTCTGTCTGATGATAATTTCAAAAGATTTGAAGTTTTGAAATCAATTTTACCGCTTATAGCGTGCATAGCAACAAATTTTGAGCCACACGCTACGTGAATTTTCCCAAGCCAGGAACAGTGTCAGCTTCATCAATACCTTAGAAGAAAAGTATGGTATGGTAATTCCATGGTTACTCTTACTTAGCTAGGCTGCCACAACCAAAAGTCAAAGACAGTGAAACAGAAATTGGATGAGTGAAACCAAAACTCTGTGGTCGCTGGTCAGAGTTTTGAGTGGGTCTTCTTGCAAATGAAGGGAGCATGGAGAAAGACAAATCCACCTTTGTGACTTAACTAAGGAGAAACAAACGATAAAGAATTTCATGAAGGGAGCCCACTTAGGAGCAGGAAAGTTGAACAGAATAATGTGAGAGCTAAAAAAAGTCATAGTCATTCAGCAGAATTAGATCATATCAAGTAACATCAAATTCTTCTAATTAAAATATATATTATAAAAATGACATATAAGAAATAAATAGACTAGAGATTATATTTAAAAAAAATACTAATCATATGAATACTTTTTTGTAATATTACAAATTATTCGTATCGTAAATTTGATGATTTTTTTAGTGATTGTTTTAAAATTAAATTCATAATGATTTCTAATTTGTTTAATATACAAACATTTGTAAACATTAACTTCATTGACCAATGTAGATCAAAGATTTGTTTAAATAGATTTTTCGTAAATAAATAGATGAAAAAAAGTTTCTTCATAAAAGCTGGTTTAAATTGGCTAAAATAAGTATGTACAGTTTTCGAAAATTAATTTATAGAGAATTTCTTGTTTCATTCTTATTTATTTGTAGGGAGAAATTTTTTCAAAAATAGAGAAAAAATAGTTTTATAAATATTTTGGAATATTATATATATATATATATATATATATATATATATATATATATATATATATATATATAGTTTAATCAAGATTTTGATCTTTAAAATTCTGTGATTTGTTGCTCCATTCCCCATTTAATTTGTAAAATGAATTGCTTTTTAAATACAATTATTTCTTAATAAAAAACAGATTTTAGTGACGATTTCCTATATTTCTCTTTTTTTTCTAGTTTTATATCAATTGTATAGTATATTTCTTGATTCTTATCCTTTTGATGCCATTCTTTTTCATTTAACTATTTTATCAAGGAAATAAATGGAAAATGAATGAAAAACATTAATTGTTAACAATTATTTTGTAGGGTAGGTTTAGGACAAAACTTAAAGTAAGAGACAATATAATAAGAATTATAATATTTTAAGTGAGCAAAAACTATTTAAATGATGTTTTTAGTAAGGATAGGTTTTTTTCTCAAAGGTGATGTAAAATTCAACGCTCTATTTTCTTTATCCATCAAATCGTGTAATTTTAAATATTAAAATCTTATAGTCAGAACTTGAAAAAAAAGTTTGTTTTATACAATCTTTATTCAACGTATCATTATCTTAACAAATTATAAATAAGTGTTTAGACTACTTTTCAAGAAACGAAAAGAAATATAATTAACATATTAAAATCATTTAGAAAATCGTGAACAATGCTCAAATATACATAATTTTAGTATAAAATAAAGTCTTCTTGAGTATAAAAAACCTTAAATTTGTGATAAGATAAGGGAGACTTTTTTTAAGTTATTTTTATAAATTTGATTATATATAAATTATTATGATTGAATGGAGGTGTAAAAAAATATTATTAAATATAATTTGCAAAATTTAACCTTCCAAATCTTTGCATTTCAGCCGATTATAAAAATCATAACTTTCTGAAAGTGTTATTAGTCCATTCACAGATATAGTAAAAACACAAAAAGCAAAAGAATATTTAATATGAGCTTAGCCAAATTTAAGGACTTTTATATTTATTCAGTGAAAAAATTATCATATCAATTTTTTTTTCTCAACTTATCATACAAGATTACTAGATTCTCTACATCGTACGCATGCGTATTTACATGGCAATTTCAGTAAGAAGACTGCGACTGAGTATAGTTTCCACAATCCAACCAAGAAACTCTTCTGAAAAATAATATTCAACTAAATCATATGATCGAAAGTATATTTTATGCATCATTCTTTTGTATATCACACTTCCGTAATATTAGGTATTTACTTAGTTATTTTATTTATTTTTGTACCGATAACCACAAGAAAAAGAAAAACACGCATAACACATAAATAAATAATAAAAAATTATGTAGATCCATATTTTGTTATGGATTGGGGTTATCTATTTCATTGTATTGTATTATATGTGTCTTTCCATTCATGTCTTGTTTGTTATTGTTCGTCTTTGATTTCTAGTTAAGTTGGAGATTGTCTATTGAAGATAATCTAATATCAAAGTCAGGGTTTGTTTGACAATTATAATTTAAATATATAATAAATATAATCACATATTTATATTTATAATTTTCGGACTTTGACTAATTACAATTCAATTGATGGTAATGATGTTTTGTTTTAAGTTAACGAATGTTAATAATAATTTCGTGGTAACTCAGCTGTTCAGCTAGTCATGTGATGATCATTCGATTCATCGTGAATATGATAGTACAACAATACAGTCAAATTTATGCGATGGACATAAAATAAAATAAAAGAACAAGGTAAAATACATTCTCGTTATACAACAATTAATGTGATATGAAAGAAATTGAAAAAGAAAAAACATATGTTGAGTGTAAAAATTTAGGTGTCTAGTATTAGAGTTAATACAAATAGAAGAAAAGAAGAGTGTATTCCTTCGCGTTCGTGGGATCATGTGAAAAAAGGAACATGCATGTACGTGATTCTGGTAATGTGCAAAATGTGTTGCTTGAATGTTTGTGAATACCAGAAGTCTCGATCACTAGGCAATCAGTGTAAACGAACATTGCAAACAAGGTTGTTGAAATTTGATGCCAAGATAAGTACGTCCACAAGATGAACATCAAACTAGTGTTATTATTGGAAATCCACGTATAATAAAAATATGTGAAATACAATGTTGTTATCTTTCTTCCACGAGATTCTAAGTTTTTTTATGGAATTAAGGAAGATGCCCAAACATTAGCAAATAAATTTTCACGTATCGTTCTGATCGATGAGCACTAGCATGAGTGGTGGTGGGTTTAAGTAGTGAGACTTTCCGTGAAGAATTAAATAAAAGAAACCTAACTATGGTTTGTGGTGCCTTTAGTCAAACCCACGTCGTATTCTACGTCTACACCACCCAACCCAATTACCACCATCCACTTTTTATTATCACGTATTTATGATTAAATTAAAATTTATAAATAGAAAAATAACAATATATGTCTTTTATTATTAATCAATAATGTTTCTATTTTGTGTTTGAACCTCAAGTTGATTTTTATATATAGTCCTTATCAATACTTGTATGGTTCCATTTCTTTCAATCGGAGACTATAGTTTCAACTCACTCTCGTATACGGCACATGACCTGAGAACTGACATCGAACATCAACTTCAGATTTTCTATTTGAAAGTAACTGTTTCGAGGAAAGTGAAATCCAATAAGGAAAGGTTGAGAGCTCGTACTGTGTACTTGGTCAGGTCAACAAAATCAGCGGGTGATAAGGTGGAAATTGAGATGTAGGTGTGTATGCATCTTCCGTTGATATTTTCAACTTAATAACGTAAAGGAAACGAAACATTTCTATAAACTTTGTCATATGTTTTCTTCAAGACTTGTTTTTATAGAACTAATCCCTCGTTTGAAATTCTATAAAAATTAATAAATAATTTGTGAAGAAATATCTTATTCCTCGAGTGGATCGTAGAAAGGTTGAGTTCTTTTGTTAAAAATTTAACTCTTTTAATTTAAATTTAATTGTTTATCCAAGTTTAGCTGTTTTATTTACACCGCATGCGTTAAGATGAAAAACATATTGTGAAATTTAATTTATAGTAAAATCTATATTATTTTAATTTATTTAAATAGATTTATATTAAATATAATTTTGTATTTTTTGAATTTTAAATTAAATCTATTTAATTGAATAATTTTGTATTTTTTCAATTTTATATCAAATCTATTTAATTAAATTGAATAAGATTTAGAATATGTTATCTTTTGGATTTTGAACCTCGAAATATTTAACTTGAATTATGTGGTTGAAGATTATGTCTGGTCAAGTTTGGTTTAGGTTTAAGATTAAATAGAATTAGTTCAAGTTAAAGTTTGAGTCGAACTAATTTAACATTGGTCAAAGTATGACCAAAGGTCGAGTCAACTATATTTGAGTTGAAGTTTGAGACAAGTTGGTATGGTGAGGGTCGAAACAAGTTAATTTAGACCAAAAGGATAAAGCCCAATCATCATAAGCTTAGGTATAATCAAGTCATCACAGATCTAGAGTTGAATTAAGTCGACATGAACACATGTTGAATAGAGTTAGTTTTGGTCTAAATCGAGTCAAATTTTCCAAGTTGAGCCAAACTCAAATAGAACGAAGTCACCACGACCAAGGTTTAATTGAGTCAATTTGGGTCTAAATTGACTAAAGTTAGCCCTAGTCGATATTGAGATGAAGCAATCTAGACCTAAGTTAAGTCAAGTGAACCAAACCTATGACAATGTTAAACCAGGTCACCCTAACACATATCTAATAAACATAATACTCAAGTAGATTATATTGATCTCATAGTATTTAATATAATTGTCAAAACATATTTAATTTTGATTAAATATAAATTACATTAAAAAAATCTAAATACGGTTAATCTAATTAAAATAGATTTAGTTTACAAACTCACTCCATTTTATTGTATTTAGACTAAATTTTGAAAAAACATAATTCATTAAGACACTTTTTCACTGAATTAAAAAAAATCCTTAAATTTATTCAATATTCAGGGTTTATTTGCAGTGTTGATAAAGACACGATTTAAGTGACGAACATGGTGATTGAAAGCATGAAGTCGTTGTGGTGGTTTTGATGAAAAAAAATGAAGGTTGTGTGAGTTGTTGGAGGTGCGATGATTGAGTATGGTTGCTAGAGTTTTTGATATGTTGGGAGGTTAAAGATGATGATGTGAGAACATTACATGGGTCAAATTTTTATGTGGTGGATAAATGTCATGTGACAACTTTCTATTGGGCAAATTCCAATTTACATAGTAGTGGATGGTCTTATAAGAAAAAATTAACCAGCTCATTCAAACACTATCAATATGCACAATCTTCAGTTAGCAATTTAGACAATGTATAAAAAATGATCAAATTAAATATAAACTACAATAAATTAAGATTAAATTGAACAAGAAAAAAGTTTCACATTAAACAAAATCAACTAAAATAAAAAAGAGAAATATTTAAGCCTTATATTTTTGTAAACACGTTTAACCTTTTAAACCTATAAAATATTTTTAAGATTAATATTATTCAAAACTTAACCATAAACTTAAATGTGTTTATTATTATTTTTCTTTAATCTTTAATTATTTATTAATAAACACATAAATCAACATTAATTCGTACGGAGAGAGATGAGTTTAAAACTACTTTGTATTTCTAAAAGAAAAATAGAGTGAACAAATGACGGTTAATAATGAGAGGTGATAAGTAAAAAAAAATTGTGGTCTACGAGTGTTTTTTATTTTTTGTACCAACTGTTTTGCAAATATGGGTGAGATGAAAAATGCTTGAAGCCCTAGCCGTACTAGCTCCTGGTGTGCGAGTGCTACGGCGCTCGTGTCTGGTATTAGATTGTGTTTGAATGAAGAAAGGGAGGGAATTATTGGTTGGCAGTTACAGAAGGCTTCACCAAAACACCATTCACTTTTCCCCAACACACTTTTACCAAACCATGTCGCATTCTGATCCTCCAAACCGATACTCCTACTCCCCCTCTCTACACTGGAACCCTCAGCTTCACCAATACTTCCTCAATGCCTACGGCGCCGACCACTTCTCTCGCATCTCCGCCGCGCTAACGTACGTACCTCTTTTCATTTTCCGATACTTTTCGTTTCAACCAATCATATCTCGTAACATGCAGTTCCAGACTAATTCCTCTGGAGATGAACATGTTATTACTATATCTGATTCAACTAACTACTCAACATATTTTAGTTGTTGTAACTGTTTGATTTTCATTGAGTTTTCCAATTCGCAGCCGACCTTCTCGCTACTCGTGCATTCGAGTTAACACGCTCAGGTCCGCCGCCGACGCCGTCATTGAGAAGCTGCGCCCGCTCGTCTCGAACGTGTCGGTGGCGGTGCAATCGGAATTCGAAGATGTCGAGTCAAATCCCTTGAAGGAGTGTTTGGAAGATGCATCTTCTCCTTTTTCCAAATGCAAAATTCCCGGCCTTGAATATGTGGTGTTTGTTTGGGGTTCGGGACCGCACCGTGTCGATTATGGTGAGGCACCTCCCAAGGAGGTCATTGTTAGTAGGAAGTGTGCTGAGGCAGTTCTTCGAGGTGCTCAGGTTAGTACTTTGTTTTCCAGTTGCCGAATTACGTGCTTTGAAGTGTTTGATTGGTTGTTACTAATGTTAGTATTGGCTTTAGGTATATGTTCCTGGTGTGATGGCTTGTAGTGCTCATGTTGAGAAAGGAGATACAGTTGCGGTTTCGGTTGCTGTCGAGCAGCAGGGTGCTGATGGGGGTTGGGGAATTCCTATGACACGTGGCACTGTTCTCCAAGGATCCGAGACAGGTAGCGAGTGTGTATTCTTGTTTGGGTGATATGTTGGTAGACCTGACTTTTTTTTTTTTTAACTTGGCACTAAAATCCTAAATTGCATGACCTGAAAAACCATAGATGGGAAAATTGGATTTATTCATCAGGGAGATAAAGTTGTATTTTCAAACAGACATGGTAGATAATTTTTTTTTTTCATAATCAAATTTTAAACAGTAAGACATTAGTGGTTTATTCTTTGTGGAAACTATGTGAAGGATGTTTTGTGAAGAAAAATGGTTGTTTCTGTTGAAGTAAAGTTTTGGGACATGGCTGATAGTAATTTGTATTTTCCTTGTTCCACAGATGCATATTATTTTGAACGGAATGGGCTTTATATTGGGCAAGGAACAGCTATGTTGTCAAGGTCTGGGATGTTCCGCGTTTCTGAAGGAGTTGGTGTGGATATGAAGGATAGAGTATACGATCTTCATTCTTTTCATAGTAAATTTCGTCTAATACTCTTATTCGTATGCTATATTCTTATCTTTTTTGCATTATTGATTATTTTGTTCTTTCTTTTATCCCTTCACGGTTTGTAATTTGTTTTTTTTGGTATTTAAGCATTTTTTTAATGCTACTGCAATTTCATTTACAATTGATGCTATTGTAGTTATATGTTTTTTTCTTTTTCCTTTACAGTGTATGCATCATTATTTATTTTAACACATACCGATTTTGTTGCTCCCCAGTTCAGATGCTTTTGTTTTGCTTAATTGATTAAGAGATTGAAGCTTGCTTGATCTACTGTTTTGTATTTTTTGACTGCAGTTGAATTGACTTGAACCTTGAAGCTTATGAAATCTTTCTGTTATTGTTATAATATGGTGGGGGCATGACAATGCTAACTTAACTTTTTCACCCAATAAATTTGAGCTAAGAAGACTTACTAAATTTGATTTAGTAGATTTACATGATTAGTTTAAGATTTACCATAATATCATTTAGTTGGTGCTAATAAATATTGTTGCTCTAGTATGGAATTGATGAAATATTTGAGAAACAAAGATTACATTTGAATGACTGTTGAAACCTGTTTCTCACTTCACTGCTTTTGGAATCCTATTCTAAAATTGTCTTTATTATTTGCTGTTGGTAATGTTAGTGAAGAACATTAAATGTTGTTATGATGATTGGTTCTTTAGGAGTTTTAGCATGTGTTTATGGTTGGATCATCTTTCCATTGCTCAAGGAAAATATAAGAATCGGCATCTGTTATGCATATATGAGGTTATTAACTTCAAGAAATTAGATTTTATATGGTTTCTTGTTTCGGAAGTGGAGAGCCTGGACTCTGGAGACTTTCCTAGCTTGTATGGAGCCTACAGATTTGTATTATAGGTGTGAGATATAATCTGGTGTGCCATCAACATATATTTTTGGAGGATTCTCCTGGTTGACATTTTTCTCTGCTCTGTATATTGCAAGTTTTGTTAATTATTTGAGGCTTTGAATGCGTGTGGCTGATGTATTAATGTTTCTTTTTTCGGTTTTCCAGATTTGCTCGAGGGAGAAATATTTCTCCAAAATCTGCCTAGCATTATTGCTGCTCATGCTTTAGGTACATAAATTTGAGTATCATTTTTTATTTTTTTATTTTACTTTGGGGTAATTTACATTCAATGATATTGTTGTCCATTTTTTTTTCCTTGGTAGTAAATACTTTACCATATTCATTTTCTAAAACTCCAGATTTAAACACAACTGGGAGAAGTTGGATTTGAACCCTCATAGGATAATGTTTCTCTAGCAACCACGTGGGCCTCAGCAAATGCCCTTTTAATGGGGGAAAGGAGGGGAGAGGGTTCTTTGTCAAATCTGCAAGAGGATTAGAAAGATCTTTGTATATACCATTATCAAGAGAAAAGTCTTCCTTTTTATATAATTTTTATCGTATTATGTTTATAGTCAATAAGAAGTCCATTATCAAGAGAAAAAGTCTTATCTTTCATATAATTTTTATCTCATTATGTTTATAGTTAATAAGGAGTCCATCTGAAAAATCTTTGTTTACTATATAGTCCTATGTCCAATATATTCCTTTCCTTTCAATGTTTTCTTTGCTCAATCATTTATATTTGTAATGTTAACCTTTTACTATAGTTTAATGTCTGCTTTTATTTTTGTTGCCTTTATAATTTGTATCAAGTTCATTTTTTAATCTTGAAAAAGTATTTCATCTTTTTTATTATGGACGTTTATCAATAATCATTGGGGGTTAGGCCTTACTATGGTCTCATACATGTTTTATGATAGTAATTGTTTTCCTTTGCACTATAGATCTTTCCCCCTCTGCATTGCTTTTTTATGTTTTGTTCACATTTTAAGAACGATTTCCAATCTTCTCATCTTGCTATTTTGTCCTATATATCTTTATATAGATTTTTTTATATTTATTTTTATATACTCAGATCCACAAAGGGGTGAACGGATACTAGATATGTGTGCTGCACCTGGAGGGAAAACAACTGCAATTGCAATCCTTATGAAGGATGAAGGAGAGATCATTGCAACCGATAGATCTCATAATAAGGTGAGGATTCTGAACTCTAGTAAAAAAGCTTATCTTTACTACTTGCTTACTTGAACTCAAGTATACTGCAGCAAGTGGATGTCGTGTTCTTTTACTAACATATTGCTCAAACTTTCATTAGTTGCCAGTTCTTTTACTAACATATTGCTCAAACTTTCATTAGTTGCCAGCCTTCTGTACCCTGTTTTTGATACGCAGAATATTTGTTTCATTTGTTATGATTGTGTTAAATTAATGCTATGCTATTATTCTTGTAGAATTTTAATTAATTAATGGCACGTTAACTATCCGTTTTGATGATTGTCTAGGTGCTGGATATTCAGAAATTGGCTGCTGAAATGGGCTTGAGTTGTATAAAGACATTTAAATTAGATGCTCTTAAATCTGTTTGTCGAAGAGATGATATTGATACTTTGACTGATCCATGCTGTAATAATGCCAAAAATGATGTGACAAATCAAGTGTTTGATTCCCCAAATTTGGAAGTTGAAATAGTGTCACCCATTGTTACAGAAGGTTTAAACTCTCAGACTCTGGAGGACAGTTATATATTTGTCTTTAATTGATACTTTCTGACTGGTTCATTGACACATGATAGAAAATTCTTATTGGGTTCTATATTGGTATTCAGTTCAGTTCAATGCTAAACCTGTTATATTAAAATGTATTGGAATTATACATTGAAATTGAATCACACTAATGGCTAGAATCACATTGAATCACTCTTATTGTCTAACATTTTTTTTTCATTGATGGTATTGTCTGCTGATTGGGAATTGGGTATTATGGCATGCCTAAGTCCCATATCAAGTAGCATGAGATGTGTGAGAAATGGAGAGGATTAGGAGAAAATATCCCCTTGTGTTTTGAATACACTAAGGGTAGTTTTATTTATAGTGAAACATAAGGGCCAATGCCCTTAATACAGAATGGGCTAAGCCCAACTAACAGAAAATAAATCCTTAACATCTAACACTCCCCCTCAAGCTGGAGTATATAAATCATATGTTCCAAGCTTGTTACAAAGATAATCAATTCTAGGTCCTCGTAAGGACTTAGTGAATATGTCTGCCAACTGGTTGCTTGAGTTAACAAACTCAGTCTTGATGTCTCCGGATATGATCTTTTCTCGAATAAAGTGACAATCAACTTCAATGTGCTTGGTTCTCTCATGAAAGACAGGGTTAGAGCTGATATGGAGAGCAGCTTGATTATCACATATAAGTGTCATTTGAGTGACATCTCCAAATTTCAATTCACTGAGTAATTGTTTAAGCCACACAAGCTCGCAAGTAGCTGATGCCATAGCTCTATATTCTGCTTCTGCGCTGGACCTTGCCACAACACTTTGCTTCTTACTTTTCCATGATATTAGGTTGCCACCAACAGAGACACAATATCCAGAAGTAGATCTCCTATCAGACGGGGAACCAGCCCAGTCAGCATCTGAATAACAAACGATTTTTGTATCGTTGTTAGGACCATATAGCAAACCTTTTCCAGGTGATCCTTTAATATACTTCAGTATGCGAACAACCGCATCCCAATGGTCTTCACATGGGGAGTTTAGGAATTGACTCACAACGCTAACTGCGAAGGAAATGTCAGGACGTGTAACAGTAAGATAGTTTAATTTGCCAACTAGTCTTCTGTACCGTTCAGGATCTGAGAAAGGCTCCCCCTGATTTGGTAGGAGTTTGATGTTAGGATCCATAGGTGTCTCAACAGATTTAGAGTTCATTAACCCTGTTTCCTCCAAGATGTCTAACGCATACTTCCTCTGAGATATGACAATACCGGTGTTGGATTGTGCTACTTCAATACCCAAAAAATACCGGAGTTTGCCAAGATCTTTGGTTTGAAAATGATGGCAAAGGTGTTGTTTCATCTTAGAGATGCCAAGATAGTCACTTCCTGTGAGAACAATATCATCGACATACACTATTAAGTAGATACATCCAGCATTTGAGTGGCGATAGAACACTGAATGATCCGCTTCACTGCGAGACATACCAAATTGTTGAACAACACAGCTAAATTTACCAAACCAGGCCCGAGGAGATTGTTTTAGGCCATATAAGGATTTGCGAAGACGACATACCAATCCAGATGACTCCCCCTGAGCAACAAAGCCAGGCGGTTGCTCCATATAAATTTCTTCATGCAAATCACCATTAAGGAAAGCATTTTTGACATCAAGTTGGTGAAGAGGCCATTGGCGAAGAGCGGCCATGGCAATGAATAGGCGAACAGAGGTCATTTTTGCCACTGGAGAAAAGGTATCACCATAATCCAAACCAAAAATCTGTGTGTAGCCTTTGGCAACCAATCGAGCTTTGAGACGATCAATAGTGCCATCAGGACCAACCTTGATAGCATACACCCACCTGCAACCAACAACAGACTTTCCAGATGGTAATTGGACAAGCTCCCAAGTTCCACTTTTCTGTAAAGCACTTAATTCATCCAGCATAGCTTGACGCCAGCCAGGATGAGTTAAGGCGTCACCCACAGAGTGGGGAATGGACACAGAAGAAATGGATGAGAGACATGTATAAAAAGATGGTGACAATCTGTGGTAACTAAGAACAGTATAATGGGGAGAAGTGTTACGGGTAGAGCGTATACCTTTACGAAGGGCAATGGGCAGGTCAGACTCATTTGCTGGAGCCGGAGGAGACACAGGAACCGGCACTGGAAGTGAGTCATGAGGGAGACGATTGCGACGACTATACACCTGAAGGGGTGGTGGTGAAGGACGATCCTGTGGTGAATGAGAGTCCAAAGAAGGAGGAGACAAAATGGGTGGAGCATCACTAGGAGAATCACAGAAAATAGGAATATCAACAGTAACAGGTGGAGGTTCAAAACTCGAAGATAGATGTGAAAAGTAGAAAGAAGATTCATCAAAAGTAACATCAGCAGAGATAAAATGACGATTGAGGGAAGGGGAAAAACACTTATAGCCCTTTTGTGATCGTGGAAATCCTAAGAAGACACATTTGTGAGACCTAGGAGATAACTTATCAAGACCAGGACTAAAATCATGAACAAAACAAGTAGACCCAAAAACTCTAAGAGGTAAAGGATGTAGAGGATCTTGAGGAAACAAGATAGAATGAGGGATTTTGTTATCTAAGACGGAAGATGGCATGCGGTTTATAAGATAACATGCCGTGAGAACGGCGTCACCCCAAAAACGTGAGGGTACTTGACCATGAATTAGAAGAGTACGAGTTGTCTCAATAAGGTGTCTATTCTTGTGCTCAGCCACCCCATTTTGTTGAGGGGTATAAGCACATGAGGTTTGGTGAAGAATACCATGAGAAGCCATAAAATGTGTAAACGATTGAGAAAGGTATTCACGACCATTATCACTACGTAGAGTTCGAATAGAAACCCCAAACTGTGTTTTTATTTCATTGAAAAATAATTGGAAAATAGGAAACAACTCAGAACGATTCTTCATTAAAAACAACCAAGTACATCTTGAGTAGTCATCAATAAAAGTAACAAAATACTGAAAACCTAAATTGGACTTAACACGACTAGGTCCCCAAATGTCAGAATGAACCAATGAAAAAGGGGACGATGCCCGTTGTGAGACACTACGAGGAAAGGAACTACGAGTATGCTTTCCTAACTGACAAGACTCGCACGACAAACTTGATAATTGTGACAATCTCGGGACAAGTTGTTGTAGTTTGGCAAGACTAGGATGACCTAACTGAGCATGAAGAAGGGATGGTGACTCCATGATTACGCCAACATGTGGAGAAGGGCGGAGATGGTATAGGCCATGAGACTCACATCCTGTGCCAATCATGTGTTTCGAACTCCGGTCCTGCAACCAAACAGAATCTTTAGTAAATGAGATAACACAATTAAGGGTACGAGTTAGACGACTTATGGACAATAAGTTGAAAGGAGACCCGGGAACATAAAGTACATGATCAATGGATATGGACGGAAAAATATCAACAGTACCAACACCATGAGATGAGACTCTAGACCCATCAGCCATTGTTACCGAGGGTAAGTTATCCGGACATGACAAAGAAGAAAATAAGGACTTGTTACCAGTGATATGATCGGTGGCGCCTGAGTCAAGGACCCAAGATCCGAGGGAGTGAAAGTGAGTCAGACCAACAAAAGGTGTACCTGTACGTGCAACAGATGCAGATGTAGTGGAACTAGAGTGCTGACGATCCTCATACCATCTGAGAAATTCGTTAAAGATTGCAGGTTTTTCTACGGTATTAGATGAAGTAGGAGGGTCTCCAGATGGTTCAGAATTGGCCATTGCTACAGGTCGAGGAGGTCGTCCATGAAGTGCATAACATTGATCAATTTTGTGGCCTAACTTGCCACAGTGGTCACATTTTGTAACACGTCCTTTATTTTGCCTGCGAGGCCGACTTCGATCATTACGTTGGATAGCCATAACTGAGGAGTCATCAATATGAGGAGATGTCTCAGTGACTGGTTTGCTCGGTATACGCAGAAGAGCTGAACAAGTAGAAGTAAAGTTGGGTATGACAGGAGAACCCAAAATCTGATCACGGACATGAGAGATATCATCAGAGAGTCCGTATAAAGCCAACAACATGAAGAACTTTGATCGTTGTTCCAGTTCTTCAGCAGGAGTGGGAGCAGGAGGTAATATATCATTAAAATCATGAAGAAGGGCATGAATTTTACCCAAATATTCGGCCATGGGACCATGATTGCGTGGACCAATAACAGTTAATAGGTCCTGACAAACACCATACAGGCGTTGAGTGTCATTTGTGTACAACAACTTCGCCTGTGCCCAAACTTCTGAACATGTTTCATATGATCGAAACATTTGTTTCAACGAGGAGTGAATGGTGGATTTTATGACAATGCATAGCTGAGCATCAATTTTCATCCAGCGGGAAGTGTCATCCGTTGTAGCAGTAGTCACATCTTGAGTAAGGTGATCTAAGTACCCTTGACTCTTCAACCAAAGTTTGATGTCAGACGCCCATGTTGCATGATTTGTGCCATCTAACTTGTCAATAGACAAGTGTACATTCACATAATTGGTGTATATTGAAGGATCAGAAGAAGAGCCACCAACATAAGTGTTCGTAGAAGAGGAAGATGCCATGGAGAAGGAGAAACCCTAAAAATCCAAAGTGTTCCGATTGACGCAACGATCACAGATCCAGAAAGAGGACGAGGAGGCGATCACGGCGGTCCAGATCGGCGACGGAACTCTCCGGCGATGCGCCGTCACGCGCGGTGGGAAGCGGCGGCTCCGGCGATTCTGGCGGCGGCGCGTGGAGGCGCGTGACTGGTCCGTTGGCTGCGATATTTGTACCACGGTGGTCGCCCGGGCGAGACGATGCCGATGATGTGGTCGTCGGTCAATTCTGGAACTCCGGCGGCGGCGGCGGCGGCGGCGACGGCGGCGGAGGCGGCGGCGGCGGCGGAGGCGGCGGCGGCGGCGACAGCGGCGGCCACAGTGGCGGCGGCGGCTATGAGTTGTGCCGGAAACTAGAGTTGGCTGGACCTAATCCTATGCTCTAGATACCATGTGAGAAATGGAGAGGATTAGGAGAAAATATCCCCTTGTGTTTTGAATACACTAAGGGTAGTTTTATTTATAGTGAAACATAAGGGCCAATGCCCTTAATACAGAATGGGCTAAGCCCAACTAACAGAAAATAAATCCTTAACATCTAACAAGATGTTTGGCAGGGTATTTAATTGTTATTTTCCCCTCCCACCAATACTTAGCTTTTAAAGGTTGGTTTCCCATGTACTTGTCAGTAGGTATCAGAACTAGGTGTTACTGTCTCAAAAATGGCCACTTGCAAAAGGTTTCTAACTAACAAGGAAGTTGAGTGAATTGTCAACTAGTGATTTCTCATAGACTGAAAGCCATCAAGATGTTGACTCTTAGTCATAGTATATTATAGGGACTTCGGTATTATTGGGTGTCTAAGTCTTTTATTAAGTAGTACGAGTTGTTTGATGAAAAATTTAAGTACTCGATTCTCTTCCCTCAATAGTTATATTTTTAGGGTGAGTTCCTTAATTGCTTCAGTGCTTATTACTTGCTAAATGTGAACATCATAGAAACTTATTCTTGTATTTTAAAGATGAAAGAGAAAAGCATCAGCTGCAAAGACAGAGCTGTGAATCATTGTTTGTCTCGGTTGCCTGTTGTTTGTTCTACCCATATTTGTTTTCTTGAACATCTATTGTTGACACATAGCCTCATCATCATCAAAGGTTTCAAAAGATGGTCCAGATAGTGAATAATGATGTTTATTTGGACGTAATTTAGTAGACTTCAACATTTTGTGATTATATTTATTGCATTTCTGTTGGTTCTTTTTCTTCTGTGCTATGGTTTGTTGCTTCTCTCCTGTTTTATATTTGTTACAGACATGAGAAGTATTTTTTTGTCAAAAATTTACAAATGCATTTTTGAAAAATTTGTAGGTAAAGATGAAAAGACAAATGGAAGAGTTTATGTGAGCAGAGCTGATGCCCGGAAGAACATGAGAAGAGCGCGAAATGGCCCTGGAAGAAATCAGTCTGTCGGTGGTAGGGTTGATCGATCAAAAGGTTTTCCTCCTGACAGTTTTGATAGAGTTCTTCTTGATGCTCCCTGTTCAGCCCTTGGTTTAAGGCCTCGATTATTTGCTGGAGAGGTAGAAGTGGATCCGTTGATTGAAATATATCCTGCATTTACTTGAATTCTCTCATACCAGGCTTAGACCAATCAATATTTATTGGTACAAATATAAATAGGATATATAGAGTACTGCATTATGTTGAAATATATGTTCAGCCCTTGGTTTATGTCCTTTTTTTTTAATCTATACCACTGTTAATGTTCAACTTCTGCATCTTGTTCGTATTTGTTTCTTTACCTTTGCGTGAAATACGGGAATCTGTAGAAGGACTTTTTATTTCAATGCAATTGGCAAATAAATTTTTTCTATTGTAAATTCACCGTTCTTTGCCCATAATGTGTAGGATATTGGTACTACTGGCTTGTCTTGAAGTGGAATTGTGTCCTTATTTATTTCTTGGTTTATCCATTGTTAATTTTCTGCTTCTGCATGTGTTCAATTATGTTTTCCTTAACCTTTGCCTGAAATATGGAAATGTATATGTAGAAGTAATTGATTATTTCAATAAAAAAGAATCAAATTATTCTACGGTAAATTCACCCTTCTTGCCCAGAAAGTGTATTCTGTGAACTTGATCAATCACATGACTTACAGATTGGCCAGTGTGATGCATAGTCATCATCTCTGCGTGGGTGGATAAGTTAGTTTCTTTAGTTTTATTTATCAAAAAATGAAAAGAAATTTAAAAACAAAATAATTGGTTTTTAAAGAAAACAGTAGTAACCATGAAATGCATTTTGTTTTTGGCAGGAAACAATTGAATCATTAAGAAACCATGCAAAGTACCAGAGAAGGATGTTTGACCAAGCTGTTCAATTAGTTCGACCAGGAGGAGTAATTGTCTACTCCACGTAAGGATGTACTTGGTTGATCATATCTCTATGCATGCTTGAATGTTTTCTGTTATGATATATGATCATGTTTCTTCCTTATCGCCTATGATATTTTTATTAGGTTTCATCCTTGTCCTTTGTTTTGGTTTCTAAATTATAATTTATCTTTATAGGAAAAGTAATCATGCTATGTCAACTTCTCATGCCATATTCATGTTATGAGAGTTTGCAATTGCATTTGTTCTTGTCTGAATTTCTTATCAGTAGGTGCCAAAAGATTGCCTACATGTAAATGTCATGTCATTGTTATATGCACAATCTTTCTGAGCATATTTGTTACATTGAAGGCATGCTTGTTAAATGGAAACGGGAGGGATGATTTAATTAGGAAGGATGGAACACCATGACAAATTTGGATTATATATGAGGATCTCATTGTTAGATGCTTTCCCTCCTAATTGGAAAGAAAAAGGGGACAAAGTTACTTTATATCCAAAGATAAAAATATCCTTATTATGTTGCATACCACTTTTTTATTTAGGGTATAATGTCATTTTATAAACATTTTTATTTCTTTCCTTCCACATTCTTTATTATTAAACAACTTAAAAAAGTTCGGATTCTCACATTTAGTAGGATGAACTACTTGATGTGGTATTTAAGTCTTGTGTTGAGCTTTCCTCTTGTACTTAGTTCTTAACAATTGATGCTTTCATTGAGAGTTGGCCTACATAAAGGTTATCTGTAGATTGGATCAAGGTGCAAACCAAAACTGTTAGGTGACAACGTTAAGGGTTTCACATTGAGTAGGATAAGCTACTTGATGTGGTACTTAAACCTTCTGACTCTCCCATCTAATGGACTAGTATTTTATGTTGAACTCTCTTCTTGTGTTTAAGTCCTTATAATGGGTGTTTTCGTGGAGAGTTGAGCTATGAAAGGCTACCTATAAGTTGGACTAAGGTGGAAACCATACATTGATAGGTGAGTGAAGTTGTCTCAGAGAAAAAGGATACTATTGGGTCAGTATTGATAGAGTGAAACTGCTGTGGAGACCGGTCCGTAAAGGAGGTGACAATGTTAGGGGTCTCTCATTTAGTAAGATAAACTACTTGGTGTGGAGTTTGAGTCTTGAGGTTTTCCTACGTAATGGACTAGTCTTTTGGGTTTACCTCTCTTGCGCTTAATTCCCAACAAAATAATCTCATTTCCGTTTTTATACATTCTTGAACCTAGCATGCCGTTAGTAATTTTGATTTTCTCTGTATATCTAACTGCTAAATTCTAATTGCATTATTTTGTCAATGGTCTGAAATATATTTTTTACGTCTCCGAGCCGCATCTTTGGAATCTGCTTCCACAATGAACTCTTCTGAAATTTATATTAACTCTTTATTTGTGAGACGTTACTGTGAATCTGATTTATTGGTCATTGTCTTAATATAGTTGTACGATTAATCCCGGTGAGAATGAAGCATTAGTTCGATATGCTTTGGATAAATACAAATATCTGTCATTGGCACCGCAGGTTTGATGCTGATTCTTTGCAATATCAACTTCCTTTTTTTTTTTCCTCAATCGAGTAGGCTATATAATTCTGTGGCTGAATTGTTATATTTAAAAATTTGATTATATATTTAATTAACCGAAGGATGCCTAAACGGGTTTATATTTTTAACTAATACGGTAAAGTGTTGATTATAAACAATGAAACAAATTTCGATGTTTAGTTTATCTGTAATGAATTATTAGGACACTCGGACGAGTTATTCGTATTTGGTATTTGATTTATTCCAGCATCCAAGAATTGGGGGACCGGGTCTAGTTGGTAGCTGTGAATTTCCGGATGGATATGTAGAGTAAGCCCTTCATCCCTTTGTCCTACAATTTGCATCTCTTATCTCTCTCCCTTACACTAGCACTGTTGTACACACTCGTTATTTTGTAATGCTGTTCAGTAGTATTGGAGGATATATACCTTCCATTTTTTTTATCCTAAATAAAAGAAAAAAAATTCAGTGCCAGTTTTTGGTTTCACATCATGATGTCTATACAGGGAGTGGTTACGACCTGGGGAGGAAGAGCTTGTTCAGAGGTTTGATCCATCATCTCCCCTTGATACAATTGGATTTTTCATCGCCAAGTTTGTCGTCGGATCTAAAAATACATGACAGCTATTCATGAAATGTTGGAGTGGATCTATGTTTACTTTATAATTGCCAATGAAGGAAGCCATCAGATTTTTTATGATTGGCCTCTGACATCCTTTTGGGAGCTTCACAGATGTCCATTTGAAAAATGAATTAAGAATGAGCATGACCGCTTTGTCTCAATGTTGCATTCTTGATGAAAGGCAAATTTTGTTTGATTTACGGTTTACTTTAACTTGCCGCTTAACTTATGAAAGGGAAGTTGTTCAAAGATCCATCGGGTTAGAAGTGAGTCTGCTTCCGAAGTGTTGGTTCTGTTGATGTTAATTATTGTAGCTCCTATTCTGCATCTATATTGTGTATGCTTGCATCTTCAACTTATTGAAGCTCATTGAAGGTAACTTCTTGCTGTTTAATAGGTAATTATGAATGATGCCAGTACACGAAGTCTTAGTCCTAGTACAAAATATATCTAAAAGTGTAGTAGGTTCAGTGCATGATTGTGATCTTGCTACATTTACTAGAAATGTTGTGGAAAATGGTGATCCGAAACCCTATATGATTGATTAGTTTAAGCTAACACATGAAATACCTTGAGATGTGAATTCCTTCTATCTGCTATGCACAAGCCAAATGTATCAGATATAAATAGTTTATTAATACATTAATACTAACAAGTATTTTAGAAATTAGTCTATCCATAATTCATCTGATAAAATTCATTTAATTTATCCATTAACAATTTTTTCGTGGATGATCAATTCATCCACAGTAACAATGCTACTTTTCGTGTAATTACTTTTTGAATGTTATTTGTGTAAATTAAATAAGATTATTTTTAATATTTCGAAGATTGAAAACCAAAATAAGAATAAATTCAGAGACAAACATTTACTTGTATATCTTGACAGGACACTAAATTAATTTGGATTTAGAAAATTAAAGTTATTTGACAATGTAAAACGTTATTTTGTTTCCGAAATCTATTCTTTCCGTAATTTAAAATAAATCTTCCGAGGTATAATTTTTATCAAGATAGAAAAAATTACAACAAACAGTTATGTATATCTTTAATAGATTATTTTGAATTTTGACTGAAATGAATTTAATATGTAAATCAGTGCATCTCTATATTATCTACTCACAATTTAAAGCAATATTTAGCATAGATTAAAGAATATTATGTGACCGGACGAAACAAACATTACATCAGTATGATGCGTTTTTTAGAAATATTTTCGAAAAAGATATAAACAATCTCTTCCGTTAGTATAAAGAAATATTAACTTCAAAAATGAATATCTCATATTAAGAGTTAAAGTATATTTATCTTTAGTTAAAAAAAAGAAAAGTATCACACGTTTAATTATATCATGAATGTTTCATAACATTTATATTTTCAAATTACTTTAAATTTTGTAATAAGAAGTTTATAAACAAACATCAAAGCTGTACTAAAAAAGTTATTATATATATATATATATATATATATATATATATATATATATATATATATATATATATATATATATATTTGAAACTTATGCCAAATTATTATTATCATAAATTTTGGGATAAAAAGATTTTAGTAACTTCTATTTAAAACTCATTAATGTAAACATAATAATTTGTATCCAAATAAATATTTAAGAAAATTCATATCACAACATGTGTGTATAAGATTCCAAATACTAAGATTTTTGGTATTTTGAATAATAGTTTTTAACGATATGGCAATCTTTTCATTTATTTTTAATTACATAAAATATTCATAATCTAATAAGATATTGATAATCTTGTGTAATAAGTTTTATAATTTTCGTATAGTTTTCTGATATTTTTATGTAACATTTTTATTTTAATTGTGAAACTATTTGAAAGTTTTATTTCATTATTTCCACATTGTGCATGGAGATATTAGTGTGATGCATTATTATTTTTATGTTCCATTATTTATTAACCACTACACTAATTAGCATAATAAAATAGGAATAATAATTGAAAATATAAAACAAACTAAAATTGACCTATACATTTTTTTAAAAATTGAAATTATAAATATTTCAAAAAATATTTTTCTCAAGAATATAAACTTAATATAAAAATATCGTACTAACATGTCTAAATAAAAATAAATAAAAACTAAGATATAGAAAAAAAAGTAAAAAACAAAATCTTACTGATTTTAAATAAAAATAGAAAAAAACTAAGATATCTCGTCTGATGGATTTTAAAGATGCAAGATTTTGTTATAGAATATTCTGAATGGATCATAAAAAGTAAAAAACAAAATCTTACTGATTTTGTGAAAAACAAAGGTTATAAATACTGAACAAGACCTAAAATAACAAACATTATTTCATCTCTAACCTTTGACTTTGATTTGATAAAAAAAAAAGTGAGTTTAGTTGTAATTTAGAGTGTTTGAAATCGACCACCATTAAAATTCCAACTCAAGCTCTTCAAATCTACCAGGTAAGTCATCATTCTCTTCTTTTCTAGCTTTTGTTGAACACTTTAATTTCAATTGTGATTATTTTTGGTTGTCATGATAAGAATTTGCTTCACATAATAGTGTAACCAATAAACATATATTAGAGCAAACTAAGTCTTGCGTTTTTTTTTTTAGAAAGAGAAAAAACAATTATAAAGAGAGACATTTGTTTTTATTCACTTATGTTAGGAGTGCAATCAACAATTACATGAAAATAATATTTTTTACATTCTTTGGATTATTTTTTTATTAACTTATAACATATTATAGAAAAGATAATGATAATGAATTTCATTATATTTGATTTGATAAAAATATTGTTGCATGAAATTATTAATTATATTTAGTGTGATATCCATGTCTTGTATTTTTTTTGTTTTATAATAATTTTTTATGTGATAACTAATGATTGATCAGGTTTGAACTGTCATATGTCAAAGTTCATTATGTCTTTGTTTAAAAATTATTAATAATATTTTTCTATAGCAAATAAAAAAAATATTATTAATAATAATATTTTTATCTTCTAATGAAAATATATAATAATAATAATAATAATTATAAATACATTTGTTTTTTCATTTGTTGAATGATACATGTTATATAAAAGTATTTTAATGAAATTAAGTATAATACTACTTTTATCAAGGAAATATATAAGTTATTCTTTACAAAATTAACATGAAACTAATTAGAAGTTGGAAAACTAACTAATTTATGAAAGCTTGTAACTAGTGAAAGAAAACTAATAAGCTAGTAATTATATGTTAGGAAAATACAAAAATAATAAAAAATATAGGTTAATTTTAAATATTTTTAATTTTATTTATAAATTAATAATTTTATTTTTATTTTGTATTATATTTTTACAATTAATATTTTTGTAATATTCATATTAAGCTATATTTTAAATTAGTTTAATTAAAATTTAAAAAGTAACTTAAAATGTTATACTTTTAAGTAGGTGTTAATATAGTATTTTAAAAATATAAGATACCAATCTAAACATTGAAATTTAATGTTAAAAATATGAAAAAATATTTATTATTTATTCTCATAATATATCATGTAATAAAAATAAAACTAAAAAATATCATATAATTTTTTTTTCGAAGAAGTAATAAAAACATACAAGATTGTGTAGAAAATATTAAAAGATCAAGCTAATAATTTATTAAAGGATTATATAACGCTAAAAGTTAATTTTTAAACGTCTAAAAAAATGCTTTAAGTTAATGAAAAAACTTCTTAGAAAGATACTATTTTTGTTAACTATAATAAAAAAATATTAAACACTAATTAAAAAGCCTTATCAAACACATGATTTCAATATTTAACACTTTAAAAGAAAATAAACAACAAAAACTAAAATGAAAATTTGAAATATTTTGAATCATTAAGTGTTTTCTACAAAACTAAAAAAAATGATAAAATATACAATGAAAGTAACGCAAAATATAATTAAATATTCATCTAATATGTAAATAAGTAATTGAACCCAATATTTATATGCTACAAAATATAATCTATTTAGTAAAGAATTAATTTTCTTTTATTTATGTCAGTAGCTAAGATTTCATTCCAATCTTTGAAGTTACAAAAAATAGAAGTAAAGTGGTTTAAATTGCGTCCTGATGCCGTCATCTGAGTAAAAAATGGTTTACATGAACAGCAATTAGAGATGGGAATATTAATTTAAAATCTTATATTATGCTATATTTCCACAAACAGATATATAAAATCTTTAAAATTCTTTCTCTGAATTGTATTTAAATAAATTATATTAGATATTAGATTGTATTGGATCTTCTATGATCATCTACATCTTTATGCAGTTTATAAAAGTAAAAGATGATGCAGAATAATAATACTTCTAATGGTGCTGCTAATTCAAGTCATAAAAAACGTCTGAAAGTTCCAAAAAGAGGACCTGGAGTAGCTGAACTTGAGAAGATGATGAGAGAGCAAAACGGAATATACACAACTGACAAGATAATTTCAGAATCAACTGATGGAAACCAGTATGGTTCTATTCATTTATCGTCAAAAAATTTGTATAATGAGTCCAATCCTTTTTGGTCACATTTTGGAACAATTTTAAAGAGAAACAACGAGTCTTCACGTTTGAACAAGGTAAACTTTCTAACATTATATATTTACCATGTCATTTTCTGACTCTTCACAGAGTGTTTGATTTTCGATTCAATCCAATTTAACATCACACTTGTTACTTCTACATTTCTTTTTGGAAATCAAAACCCCTTGTTGAATTATGTTTCAGTGGAAAAACAAACATAGTTTGTGTTAGTATTTTGAGGTCGTGAAAGGAATCATTGATGGGTAGAAAAAATTTAGAAATAGTGAAATGTAGAGAAAACGTATAAATAGTAATTGAAAGAAGTGTTGTAGTTGTCTAGTAGATGTTGTCTTGCTTTGTTTCTTTTTTGCTTGATTATAAATGATCTAATCATCCTTATTTATATTAGTGACACCTTCTCAACCAATAGTTAGGATTTTGTCACCGCAATCTTATTATTATTTATTTAGAGATTTCTAAAACATTTATATAATTCTAAACTTATCTAGAGATATTTTATGGATGAACATCTCTAGATATTTTTGTAGTTCATTCTAAAATCCTTCTAAATAGGATTTTTTAGAATTCGATTTTGGACATTCTCTGGTATTGTGTTTTCTTTAGTCTTGAGTCTTCTCTATTTTTGGGCTTTTATTTTATAGCCCAATTTACATTATAACTATTTTTTTTCTTAGGAGTTTCTACGTTCTTCTAAAATTTGCATTAAACTTTAATAGTTTGTCTGGTTTTGGTTAAAGAGAGTTTATCTTATTTTTGACAGTAAATTTTGACAATAAGCCAAGTTTGTTAACTCAAATGTAACATCATTTGATTCATGAGTTAAGTTCAACGGGAATCAATTATCAAATGTAACATTGATCTATGTTCAATTTATTGTCAGCTTTGCATGTATCAATGATGCTAAGTTCCATTCAGGGCAAATGAATAAAATGGATCTCTCCGATCATTCATAAATGATAGTCATAGTGTTAGTTGTTTCAGTTCCAACCAGGAGTGCTACAGTTATAACTTTATCATAAGACACCCACTTAGGCCTTTCCTGTTATAACTTCTTGTTTCCCATGAAACATGGGACATGATTACTGTGTGTGTATATATATATAACCCTAAAGTTGTATATGGACTGAAGAAGTATTTTTCTAATTATAGTTGAAGATGTTAATTAAATTATCAGTCTAAAAAGCTTCAAAGGCAATAATACAAAAGTGTGTTTCCTAGCTTGTTGCATGACCAAAATTCCTTGTATTTCTCAGGGATGCCAAATAGGTAGAATTTTGGAGCTCAGCAACACAAGGTACAGTTCTGATATTGAGGTGCATGGTGCAAATGTTCTGCCATTTGCTACTGCTGAAGTTCCTTCGCCTCCTTTGCATTTGTGTCCAATGCACCCTTGCCAAGTTATTCAAGTAAGTTGCAAGCTTTGTGGAAGGTCCAATATTTCTACACTCTTTTGGTTTGGCTGGCTGAATATGTTCTTGCTTTCAAAATTTTATAGGGTAAAGTGAACTCATACCAACAACATTCAGAAGCAAGTCGACTATATCGTAGGCCTTTCTATAACTTTTTAGAAGTGAAAGGGGTGACAGAAGACACAAATCCCGAGGAATGTTTAGCAGGAAAACTTGGCATTGATCTCAACTTGAAGCTTTGAGTTTAAATCTCTTTGATTTGACATGGAATCTTCGTTTAACTTGTTTCAGTTGTTAAGGCTTTTGTATTTTGATGTTCAGATATTCAGTTAGTATTTGGTTCAATTGTAATCTTAAGCTAAAATCTGGAATGGAGTGTTGAAATCCTGTTCTTCTGCAATCCTCCACTAAATTTTCCCTGTCTTCTGCTGGTAGATGTTTGGGAATAACACTATCCAAATAACGGATCTTTATGAGATTAGCATGTGAATAACACACTACATATTCTACTAATAAAAGGTCTAATTTTGTTCAATTTTCATAAAATTTTCACTTCTCAAATGATTAAACGGAACGTTAACACACATCTAATTTCTAGCGTCACTGAAACTTGTTAAAAAAAATACCCACGTAAATAATTGAACTCTTTAATTTACTGTTGTTTATTTTAATTGAATCTTGACAATCTTAAAACATGTGTAAATAAAGCTTTGGACCAAGTACAAACAATACAAATTAAAAACAAAATATAACTGACTCAAAATAAAAACAACTACTTAATCTATCTCTAATTTATATTAACAAAATAAAATAATACTTTGCACCTAAATAAATGGAAAATCAAAACTTTCTATCCCTATTTTACCCCTATCAAAATCAAACTAAATATTACTAGTCCTAAACTAATAAAATAAGATTCAAACAAAACTTACTAGTCCTATTTTACATTAATAAAACCCTAAAATTTAAGTTTATCCCAACAAAACTCCTCCATAAACTTACATTTTTTCATCCTTTATTTGGTTTTCCATATGTATCGCCCCGCATCAAGCTTGCTTCTTTAAACTAGTTTTGGATTCTTCTTTTTCCTTATGGTCCTCCTGTCTTTTACTTTGGTTGACATCTTTAATGTTTTGGACGAATTGCTCTTTATTTTGCTTATCTTTTCAGTAATCTCGACCAACTCGCTTCTAACCTTAAGTGATTTCTCAACAATCTTGGTCGACCTCTTAGCAACATTAGCTAACTTGTCAAAAATTTTACTCATTAAATTTTTTTTGTTATTTTAGTATTCAAGATTCTCATACTCTTCAACATCTTAGGCTCGAATAGGCTGCTAAGGCGCAAGCAAACACACTCAACAACGACTACGGTCGTGAGTGGAAAAGGCAAAAATGCTCTCAATGACATGTGGAGGTTGAAGAAGACGATGGTGAAGGTTGCATAGTTTTTTCCAAAAACGAGCGAAGTGGGAAGCGTGAAAGGTATGAGACAAATTTATTCTACAGATTCAATAAATCTAAATATGTCAAAACAAGCACATGTAAGAATATTCAGATTATAAGAAAAATGAAACCAGAAATACCAACCTCCAGCCATTGTTGTATGCTTGCTTAGCTTCTAGTTTCTGAACCCTTGCTCTCAAAACACGATGGTGATGCATATGAAGTAAAGAGTAGGCTCAGTGACCAGATTATCCAAATTTATGTAGAACTCCAAAACTACAGAGTCCTTTAATGTTGGAAGAGTTTGTTGTGGGAATCACGACACATCCACGCACGTTTGAAAAAATGGACCACTTTCAAAAGGATCCTAACTGAAACTGAAGAGAAAATAAATGGGAGAGGATATAGCCATAAAAAATGGAGGCACTCTGTTGTAACCTCTCTACTGTATAAAGGCTAACATTCTCTCACTTGGTCCGTTTTATCCAACCATCAAACGTAATAAGAGACCAAATATATGAATCATGGTGATATTCCCTTTAATAATGAATATTATCTCCCATGATCATGATGTATTAAGTCTCACATCACAAGCTCTTAACTCTAATGAATAAACCATATGTCTATTCTAGGTCACAATTAAATGAGTTTTCTCAAAGTAACTAATTATGTGCACAAAATAATTGAGAAAACATTAAACTGAATAAGAGTTTTATCAAAATGAAAGTACTTACAATGATTGTCATATCATGGAACCAAGTCCCATTCGCGTTACATGATCCTTAAAATTTTTTGGTAGCATGCCTTTAGTTAAAGGATCAACAATCATCAACTCAGTGCTATCGTGCTCAATGACCACTTTCTTTTCTTTAACATGTTCTCTTATGGCTAGATATTTAATATCGATGTGCTTACTTCGACTTCCACTTTTATTATTCTTAGCCATAAAAATAGCAACAAAGTTATCACAATACAACTTCAATGGCCTAGCAATTGAGTTTACAAGTCTAAGCCCAAATATAAAACTCTTCAACCACACACAATGTGAAGTAGCTTCTAAACAAAGCTAGCATGAAAACATAGCCAAATGTAGATTTTCTGGTATCAACACAACCAGCAAAGTCTGAATCAGAGTAGCCTACCACTTTCAAATTATCAGTTTGTCTATACATGAGCATGAAATATTTTGTTCCTTGAAGATATGTCATTACTTTCTTTCCAGCTTTCCAATGGTCAACACCTGGATTACTTTGATATCTTCCTAAAACTCCAATAACAAATGCAATATCAGGTCTAGTACAAACTTGAGCGTACATAAGATTTTCGACAGTTGAAGCATATGGAATGTGTTTCATCTGTTCCCGCTCAAGATTATTTTTTGGGCATTGACTTAATTCAAGTTTGTCACCCTTTACAATGGGAGCTACACTTGGTGAACAATCTTTCATGTTAAATCTCGCTAAAACTTTGTTGATCTAGATCTCTTGAGACAAACCCAAAATATGGTTGAGATCTTTCTCTATGGATCTTAATGCCTATGACATAAGATGCTACACCCATATCCTTCATATCAAAGATTTTTTAGAGAAATTGCTTCACCTCATATAACATACCCTTGTCATTAGTTTCAAGCAAAATGTCATCAACATATAAAACAAGAAAACAAATTTTGCTCCCACTAACCTTCTGGTATATACATTGATCCATGATGTTTTCTTCAAAACCAAAAGAAGATATAACTTCATGAAATTTTAAATACCATTGGCGTGAAACTTGTTTTAATCTATAGATGGACTTATTAAGCTTACATACCAAGTGTTCACTATTTCTAGAGAAAAATCTTTCAGGTTGTTTCATGTAAACCTCTTCCTCTATATCACCATTAAGGAATGTTGTTTTCACATTCATTTGATGTAACTCAGTCAAAATGAGCTACTAATGTCATGATTATTCGGAAATAATCCTTCTTAGATACAGGAGAAAATGTTTCCTTATAATCAATTCCTTCTCTTTGAGTGAATCCTATGGCAACAAGTCTCATTTTATATCTTTCAATGTTACCTTGAGAGTCTTTCTTAGTTTTAAAGACCCATCTACATCCAATGGGTTTTACACCATTAGGTAACTCAACAAGATCCCATATTTGATTAGATGTCATAGAATTCATCTCATCTTTCATAGCATTATGCCACAAATTTGATTCCTTAGAACTCATGGCTTGTGAAAATGTTTCAGGATCATTTCCGACTCTAATATTATAATCCAATTCATGCAAATACACTTCATAATACACTTCATATATATATATATATATATATATATATATATTTATATGCATATAACGTAAACGTAAACAATAAATATCATATATATATATATATATATATATATATATATATATATATATATATATATATATATATATATATATATATATATATATATATATATATATATATATATATATACACACACACATATACATAAAGCAACTAACATGTGTTAAGAACGAAAAGACAAGCCTTAATTAAAAAACCAGAAGCAGCAACATGCTTTCAACCTAACGCGTATGTATGCAAGCAAAGAAGAAAATAAAAACTGAAATACATACATTTCTGATAGATGCCCAAAATGAAATGCAAAATCAAAAAGCGCTTCGATCATTTGCAACCTTCAGATGGGTCCAAACAAAGCGTATAAACGCAAACCCAAAATAATATCTGAGGGTTTTAGCATTAAAACATGAAAGGCTTCATTTCATCACAAAAACTTCACAAAAAAACTTTCTTCTTTCTACCCAGTTTCAAACAATTGTTAAGATTAAAAACGCAATACGCAAAGGAGTGAATTAGATAAGGCAAAGGATAAGCATGCTCTAATACCAAATGAGACAAATTTATACTACAGATTCAATAAATCTAAATATGTCAAACAAGCACATTTAAGCATATTCAAATTATAAGAAAAACTGAAATAGAAAGACCAACCTTCAGCCATTATTGTATGCTTGCTTAGCTTTTAGTTTCTGAATCCTTGATCCCAAAACACGATGGTAATGTATATGAAGTAAAGAATAGGCCTAGTGACTAGATTATCCAAATTTATGTAAAACTCCAAAACCATCACAAAGTCTTTTAACGTTGGAAGAGTTCGTTGTAGGAATCACAGCACATCCACGCACTTGAAAACGATTTGAAAAATTGAACCACTTTCAGAAGGATCTTAACCGAACTGAAGAGAAAATAAATGGAAGGGAATATAATATAAAAAACGGAGGCATTATGTTGTGACCTCTCTGCTGAATAAAGGCTAACAAGGTACGTTGAAAATTTCACTCTTTTGAAAAGTTGCTAAATTTCACTCTTTTTTAAAATGGATTTAGGCCGCGGTTCTTTGAACAACCGCGGCATATTCTGCAACTTATATACCGCGGTTCTGAACCGCGGCATAAAGTCTCTGACTTACTATCGCGGCTGAATATGCCGCGGTTCGTAAACCGCGACGTATAGTGAAAAATAACCGCGGTAAAAGCCCCTCGCTGCACTAGTGCTAGTAACAGTCGTCGTTATTTGTGAATTCCATGATGTTTTAACATTCACCCGTTATTATTTTTCATTTTAACGATAATTATACTTAAAACCATCATTAAAAAAATTGTTTATTTCAAAAACACTTTTTTTTACCATATGACGCGTTGGTGATAAATGTCGTTGATTTGCATCATGGAGGCCCTTTAATGATGGTTGACTTTCTTAGTTTGAAAGTGGTATATTGGTGCACTTCTAACTTATATGTAAACTTGGTTGAAGAGCGGGAGGAATAAAAGTTCACATAATCAAGAATATAAGGTTAATTTTGCAGCTACTACTTAGATGCATAGTTTATGTTAAATAAAATGTGAACAAGTAATGTAAAAGTCAATGGATACACAAATATATTTTATAGAATAAGGATGAAATATTGCAATGCATCACGAAGAATTTTTTGAATTATTTTTGTATCTATTAATTGTACATATCTTATAAATGGGGTTGAAATATTTTGAGTACTATTATAGTTATAATATATCTTATTGTTAATAAAATAATAACATTTACATCACATTTTAGTAGGTTTGATGTAGATACTGTTCTTTTTAATTATAGAAATGTCACAGTAAATTTTTTCACCTTAGATATATTATGTATAAATGTTAAATTAGTAATGTAAACATCTTAGCATTAACGTTAAAGTATTAATTGAACCGATTTCTATTAATTAGATTATTATATTCTTTCATGATTTAATTATACAGGTTATAAGATGCTATAGAAAAAAGAAATGATAACCTTACCGTAATTGCAATTAATTTTAATTTTAGTAGTTTAAAATCATATATTGTAGTTTATTTCCATAAAGAAATGTGATCTTTTAAAATTCTGTTAGCCTCAAGATTGTGTATTTAAATAGAATTGCATTGGAGAATCCACATCTTCAAGCAGCAGGAGGCAGTGTATAATCTACCGCAGTAATCATGCGAAGTAAGTATTCTTTTAACCATGGTGGGGCTGGTCGCGGTACTTCAAGAAGAAGGGGTCGAGGATCTCCAATGGCTGAACTTGAAGAGTCGGCCAGACAGGAAAGAAGGGAAGAGGAAAATTCAGAAATGATGAATGTATGTGAACACTGTGTAGCCTTGCAAAACAATATGATCTTGCCATCACCGTATTTTCAAGTTCTTTCAGGTCTTCCACCACCCATAAATAATCATCAAGGTTTCAATATTCAGGTACGTTCAAATCTTCCACCACCAAGAAATAACCCTCAGGATTTCAATATTCAAGTACGTTCAAGTCTTCCGCCACCCAATCCTCAGGGTTTCAATATTCAAGTACGTTCAAATCTTCCACCACCCAGAAATAATCCTCAGAGTTTCAATATTTCAAATCTTCCACCACCCATAAATAACCCTCAGGGTTTCAATATTCAAGTTTTTTCAAGTCTTCCACCACCCACAAATAACCCTCAAGGTTTCAATGGCAACAGGCCCTCATACAGGTAAGAATTCTTTAGACTTCACCAAGAATCAGTTTCTTTTGTAACAATTCTTATTAAACCCTAAACTCAATATATCTGACATTGCTGTGCCACCTAGCCAAGTTTTGCTTACTAGCCAAGTTGGGAATGTGCAACCTAGCCAAGTTATCAATGAGCAACCTAGCAAAGTTGGTTATGTTCAACTTGGCCAAGTGAGGAATGCGCAACCTAGTCAAGTGAGAAATGTGCAGCCTGACCAAGTTACTCAAGTAAGTGTCTGGAAGGTTTAATATTCTTTCTGTTTTGTTTTAGCTAAATATGAAAATGTTTCTTTCTGGTTTTGTAGGGTAGAATGAGGTCACAACAACCTTCAGAATCAAATAGACAACTTCCTGTACCTTTCTATGACTTCTTAGGAGTGGAGAACTTGGAGCAAGTCACAGATCCTCGTGAGAGACGTGAAGAAGGAAAATGAAAAGATGGCATTGATCTGAACTTGAATATCTGAGTGTAACTACTTTCATTATAAGAAAATCAAGATATTACTCTGCTAAAATGCTCATTTAGTTATTGGTTTCAATTGTTAAGGCTTTTCATTTGCAGAGTTTAGGGTTAGCAATTAGGGTTAGGATATATGTTTGGTCCAATTGGGATTTAATTCTTGAAACACTGTTAAAGTTCTGTCTTTACATTCTGTTATTAGAAATGTTTGTGAATAATGAGATCTTTCTTCTTGTTTAAAAGAGACTTAAGAACTGACATATATTAAGAGTGTATGCAGGATAGTTATTTTAATTTACTTAAAAGATCTGATATGAAAACTGATAGAGTGGCCAAGAATTGTTCTGGTTATTAGGTGGAATCTGTAAAAAAATCAAGGTCTGTTACTATATGTATTTTTAGTGACTAGGATATTTGATTTATCTATTAAAATATATATACTTCAAATTTAACCTAACATTACACTCTCATCAGTTTATAAACAAAAATTATAGTTATTCATGTATTTTTTGAATTAAATATTTGATTTATCTTTTAAAAAATTAATTTTAAGTTTGATTTAATTTTTTAAAATTGATTTATAAAATAAAAAATGATTATTACTTATAGTTTTATCTTTCACATATAATTTTGAAAACACTATGCTTTTATATATAGATATGGACGGAAACATGTATATCTGAAACAAAGTCTAAATTAATAGTATCTTTTACCAATAATTTATATATAAATCAATAAAACTCTATCATTAATCATTATCCAACTAAAGATATATATAAATCAATAAAAATCATATGTTTTGAACAATCAAGTTGTTTTATTTCCTGCATATCACTACAAATGTTGTGAAAAAAAAAAATTTATCTATCATGCAAATTTTAGGATGGAAGAGATTGTAATATTTTGTAAGTCTCTTAGTTTCAATTATTCTGATATTAAGTGTATTTAACATTTTACCTTACTCATCATTAATATATTTCAATTAAGACAAGGTTTCATATTACCTGCTTTAAAAAGTTAAAGAAAAGTTTTGAGCACTAATTTGTTGTTAGATTTTTCATGATTAATTGTTCAAATGTTTTGACAAGAGATTTGTAAAAACAATTGGTTTGAGTAACTGGAGAACAAAACCATAAACGGAATTCTTTTATTAATGTTTTTTTTAAATTAATACATAAACGTTAATATTTGAAATTTATATGTTATGTAAATATTATTATTTTTTTATTTTTTATATTTTATAAGACATACAATTAGTATTCAATAGGAAAAGAATTTTATCACATTACATTTTACTGAGGTAGACTTAAATATTAAATTTTAGATAATCTTTACTTATTCATTACCACATTTTTTGTTTATTAGTATTTATTTAATTTATACGTGTATATACATTCACATAAAAAATCATATATATATATATAAATTTATTAAATCTAATAAATATATAGTATTTAATTGATGCATCATTAATATTATATACATATATAAAGTATTGCACTCTATTTAATGGTAACATGTTTTTATCATATGAAAATTAAAAGCCATAAATATATACATTGAATGTAACAAAAATTATAAATGTAATTCTTAATGACATTGATAAAATTATTATACAGAGAAATTAGTAAAATATAAAAAACTATTTTTTATATATTTAATTAAAGATTACATTAATAACATTAAATCCTACATGATATGTCACGACTAACACATTACACTTTCTCATCTAAAAATCAGCAATTCATATTATTATTATTTCTTTGTTCTTTTTCTCTTACTGCAACTTCAACAGGACGAGTCTTTGCATGCTGCTTCCACATGTTACATTTACCTTAGCCATCACCACCTTTTGCACTTTGTCGCCATGTTAATCACAATACCATTAACCCATTTATTGTCATCAATATGCAAAGTAAACACCACGCGCATCACTACGTCACCACCGCGATGCAAATTCACTCTGCCATGTCTTTTCTCGATAAAATCAAGAGATTCCGTGTTGTTTTTTTTTATTACAGACAACCTCACTGTTCTGAAAATGTGACCACAAGGTAGTGTAGTCTTGCCATTGGAGACAAGAACTAAAAGATGGAAAAGGAGATAAACATAAGGATAAACGAAACAGAAGAAGTCTCTCCCACAGTGGGAGATGAGATTTCGTGGCTTTGCCTGAACATAAACATAAACAAATTGCATATATGTTTGACATGATTAAGGAAAAAAAAACTACATCTTTTTATGCTAAAAGTAGAACCCTTTTGACACCAAGAACACAGAAAGAAATGAATTACTGGGCAAGAGAAGAAAGGAAGAAAGAAAGAGAAAACATGGCTACTTTGTTTCTGCCATAGTTGAGTGAAAAACCAGGTTAAAACACAGAAACTACTAACTGTTATTGCTTTCATATTTACATATACATGAGAAATTGTCTATAAAAGAAGACCAGATACACATAATTTAGTTGCTAGATACAATTCTTGGATGCGTCTTGAATGAAGGCTTTGAAGCTGGCAGCATCGCAAATGATTCTGAGCACACCATGCTGATGCTGGTATCCGAACTCATCTGCAGATTTGTTGAGCAATTCAACAATGGTGGGATGCTTAATGAGTTTGATGGGCACCCATATCTTCTCCATCATTTTTTCCTCTTTGCCCACAAGCACTGGAACATACCCTTTGCGACCTTCTTCCATTGTTCTCTGCTTTTCACTCTTGTATTCACTCCAAAACCTTGTATTTATACACGTCTCTTCACTTTGATGCTGATATATGCGTTCATGAATTTCAACACTAAATAACAAATCTTTCTGGCGTGCAATTGGCATCTTCTATGGCATGCCCCAGTCACAATTTAATGTTCATCAAATGCAGACTTAGAATGTACAAAAACTAATAATTAACCGTGTCTGTTTTTTTCTATACTTTTATTATTGCATTAAATATTTTTTTACACTATTAAAAATATTTTCTTTACTTCTTTAATGAAGCCTTTTTTCTCCTAATTAATCACAATTTTAGAGATAAGATTTGAATCTAAAATTATCTATTGAGAGATACTTGTCACAATTCACTTTGTTGATACAACAGGCACTTTGTTTCATGTTTAAAAAACTATTCTTTGTAATATAGCCTGTGTACATGTAATACTTGCACATGCTTCTTATAGATCAAAAATATTTTTAAATGTTATCGTGTTCATCAAGTGATACTATATTATTTTATTTTTATTCTTATTATAATAAGATATGGAAAGGTTATATTTTTGTGATAGTGTTCACAAATTTTCTAGTCTAATTATAACTTGTTTATGTTCTTATTTTTTCATTTTTCATTTGCTTTAAATTTTAAAACTTTTACAAAAATATTAAAAATAGTGTCAAACATACTTTTAAATTTATTGATATCTTTTTAATGTTTCTGAAATATCACGCAATACAATAATATATTTTAATATATCTTGATTATTTACATCATTTCACATCTTTCAGTATAAATGTCAATTTAAAACACATTTTTAAACATGTCAAAAAAATTAATATCATTGAATTAAAATAATAATGTTTATTTATTTTTAAAGTTTTAAAATCAAAATGTATAAAAGTTTGAACAATATTAATTTCCATTTTGCTTATATTTTATATAATTTTGAATGTAAAGTATATTTTTTGGTGAGATTTTTTCTGGACAGATACAGAAATAGAAGGGATGGAGCAACCACTATTGAGACCAATTCTATGTAGTATTTAGAAACAGAGTACAGTCCTCTTTTTATTATGATATTTTTACCCTTCTGTAGTTTCTCGTTCTTGTTTTTTTAGCTTTTTTCTTTGTTCTAAACCGTACTTTGGACTACTTTTTATAAAAGAGTTAGAATATTCCAAGTATTTTCCATTTAATATATTTATTTATTTAATGAAAAGAAAATACTCCTGAAACTTTAAATCAAGAAAGGTTAGGGTAATTTTAAAATCTACCAAATATTTTAAGTAATGCCTCTATGATAAAAACAAATGGTGTTTTATGGTACTTTGTCACAATCATTATGATGTTGACAGACATATTCTCACTTAATATATCAGAGGCTGCATGCATGCCTGTTAGCGGAAAACTAAACTCCTTCTTAATTATTTAAGGAGAAAATTGTTAGTCCTAGGAGTTTTAAAAATTGTAAAAGTATATATATATATATATATATATATATATATATATATATATATATATATATATATATATATATATATATATATATATATATATATATATATATAAAATTGAGGACCTTACCTTGAAGGAGTAGGTCTATGCTTTGAAACTAAGGGAAAAAAATTGGGTAACCTAATTCTTCATATCAAACTAATCACTGTAGAAAAGTTATTAAATAATAACTAATTTTAGGGATTACAAATGATTAGTTGATAACGGTAATTTTTACCATTATCTTTGAACCAATTCTTGTACCAAATCTACCCTTTTTAAGCTTGAAACATGTTTAATCCTCCCTTTTCATCTAAGTTTGCGAATAAGTCTAGCTTAAGCGTTACATACAAGTTTTCATCATTAATTCCTCTAATTTGTAGGCGAATTGCAAGCTGTTAGAGAAGTACTGTATTTACCAAGAATGGGAGCAAGAAAAGGATTCAAAAGCAAGATCTAATGGATCAGGAAAGGAAGTTCACGCCTAAGAGCCCAAGAAGAAGGAAGCAGGATACATTTTCTGCGCAAGCCTCGCGCCTGGGCGCGGCCAAAAGGGCGCTTGGGCGCGACCATATGCGCGAGCTCCGTGCCCAGGCGCGACCAAGAGGGCGCCCGGGCGCGACCATCTGCGCGAGCTCCGCGCCTGGGCGCGAGAAAGAGGGCGCCCGGGCGCGACTTTCTGCGAGAGCTTCGCGCCTGGGCGCGACTGAGGAGGGGCGCCCGGGCGCGAACTCTGCTGACCTGGAACCCTAGATCTATTTAAAGCATTCTGTAACTGAGGGTGGCATATTCTTGGCGGCTGAAGCTTGGAACACCATTTTCGGACCAAAGGGAGCTGGTTTTGGGCAGTGGAAACTCTCCATCCTTCCTCCTTGGATCCTCATTCTTCCATTTTTCTCCATTGTAAGCTCAAGTTCTCCATGACTATGGAGAACTAATTTCATTTTGTTGGGGAATGATGTAGTTACGAAACTTTCATGTAAATGCAGTTGAGTTTAATGAATTTAAGCTTCCTTCAATTGATTGTGAGTGTTTAATTTCCTTCTCTTAAAGCTTGTTGTGACTTGATCAACCATAACTTGATTCTAAGATTTGCTAGATATTGGAAAGTATTGTGTGGATCTTGAACTGGAATTAACACCTAAGGGAGATTGTATCTAGGAATGGAGCTTGATGCTTTAGTTGTCTTAAACCTCTAATCGTAATGCAGATGAACTTTCTAGGTTACCAAGGAATTGGGACTGAAAGAAGTGAGTCTAGGCTTTTTCTACCAAGGAATTGGGTCTAAGTATATTTGGAAGGTTGACAAACGCAATTAATTGATGAAGTAGTGATGTGCATTTGCATGATAGCGTAGTAATTACAATCATTCTCCAACATCTCATCCATATTGTTTCATTATCCATTAACCATTTCCAATCTTTTAGCCTCTAAGACGTTCATTTTATCACTTATATTTGAATTGAAATTTTATTACACTTGAATCATACCAAAATGATGTATTCTTAGTCTAAGTTAGTTAACTTATTATACGGTTTTAAGGTATTACACGAGTCTCTTGGGAAACGATATCCGGTCTTACCGGTTTTATTACTTTGAACGATTTGGTACACTTGCCAAAGAGATAACAAAGTTTTTGGCGCCGTTGCCGGGGACTCGTGTCAATACTAGACTTTTGTGAGGTTTCTAACTTATGTAGACTTGATTTTGTATATAGAACTAACTCTTTTGTTGTAAATAGATTTTCTGTTTTGCTTGGGCTAATTTGTGGCTTTAGCCTAGTTGTGTCTAAGTGTATGCAGGGGATGTTCATACAAGGAGGACTGCAGCCTCAAATGCATCATGAAGACCCTGAGATTGAAGGAATTATAGGACACAAGGAGACAACTAGGTTGAGCATCACAAGCTGCCCCAAATTCTCCCTTCATTGAAGATGCTCCAAGTGCTAAGTGAAAGATGAAGAAAGGGAGAAGGAAAAGAGAAAGACTAGTCACCACCACCCTTGGATGAGAGACAAAGAACTCAAGCCTAGCAAGCAAAATTTGATCAAGAGGATTGAGTGTTTGAAGATGTCAAGGTAGTGGAAGGGCAAAAATGAAGAATTCAAGCTATGAGAGTTGATTTGGTGGCTAGAAAATGGTTTAAGAAGAGTTGGTGGAAGGAGCACACCAACATCAAAATCTGCACATCATTGAGTAATCCGTCAAGCTAATGACGTTAAACAAGCGCTTTTGGGAGGCAACCCAGTTTTATTACCTATTTTACTTGTGTTTGTGTGGTTTTTGTGTTATTTGCATTTTTGGCTTATGTTTTGCATGTTTGTGTAGTTTTGAATTTTTGTGATTTTTGAGTTGTAATGTTGTTTTTGTGGTTTGTATAAGTGTATTAGGTTAGTTTTAGCTTGTTTGGTGTGTGAGTGCATTGAATGAAGGTCTAGAACCAAAAATCACATGGTGAGTGGCCAATTTCGCAGAAATCTGCATTATGTAGAAAACTGATATGGCGCCCAAGCGCCCCTGCTGAGGGGCGCCCAGGCGCGAGCTGCACCAATGGCCTCCTGCATCAAACTGACCGAGTGGCGCCCAAGCGCCCCCTGCTGAGGGGCGCCCGAGCGCGAGCTGCACCAGGGCCGCCCAGCACCAAAAATTCTGGTTCTGCACTTTTCGTTTTTTCTTGATTTATGATGAGTTTCCCATTCTTTTGCACTCTTTAACACACTCCTTTTGATGTGTTTTTATACCTTTTTGTGTTGTTGTACCTTTGGGAAGCTTAATTCTAAGACTTCCCTCTTTGTTCTTGTACTTTTGTCTTTGTTTGTTTTGGATTTCTTTGTCTTGTTTCTTTGCTTTCTTGTGCATCTTTCTTTTAGTTTGTTTTATGGATTCTTCTCTTCAGTTGTTGACTATGAGATACTAAGTTTGCTTTGAGCTTTGTTGTTACAGGATAAGATCTTCCTTAGGACTTAGAAAGTTTGAAACCACCATTGGCCAACCTTTGAGCCAGGCTTGAGCAGAGCAACATATGACTTGAAGATTTTGCTGCTCGTGTAGCATGGCCTGGGGGCCAGGCCCCTACTGATGGGGGAGGTGGAGCAGTTGCGGAGTATAAGCTACTGTTGGAGGAAGATGTTGCAGATGAAAGTGAAGCTAGTCTCCTACACTGCTGGAGCTGCAAAGAGTCCATTTTAATCGGTTTTTCCGTTTTAATTTCCAGTTCTTATTTGCTTTCAGTTTTTTTTTGTTTTTGGATTTCTTTTTGACTTGCCTAGTGGATAGTTCTTGTGCAATTGGTCTGGTGATTTGAGTGAATCATTTTCTATGCTTGAATTGAATACAAATCTGTTGTGCTTGCTCTTTATCTATGAGAATTGTTTTGAAAATCTGATTGAGATTATGTGGTTGAGCTTGTTGAACAGAGATTGTGGTTGCTTGTATATGTTTAGATAGATGCTTGGTTTTAATTGTGATCAATATTCTTGGCATGATGTTTATCAAATTTTGGAACCCTGAGTAAACCTGTGAGATGTTGTGCCTCAGAGTTTATTGTTGAATGTTATTACTTTGGACGCACAGTTGATTTTGCCTAAGTTTCTCTATTTGAACTATTTGCTTGCTTGTTACAAATGATCAAGGCCATCTTGTTCTTCCACCTCTTCTACATTTTGAGCCTAAAAGCCAATGTATAACCTTTGAACCTTAAAGAAAACTTTCTCATTCCCGAAACCTTAAGCTTATTGAAAAATCCTTAACCTCCTTACCTTGAGTTGAGATGATCATATATATCAGAGTGAGGAGAATGGTCTAAGTTTGGGGGAGTTCTTCTTGTCAAAAGGGGAGCATTGAGAAAAACAATAAGTTGAGTTAAAAAGAAAGAAAAAGAAGAAAGAAGAAGAAGAAAAACAAAAACATGAATTCAATGAAAAAGAGTTGGGAAATAAGTTGAGAGTGGTTTATTCAATTTTGGAGAAAAAGAGATATTATGCTATATCATGAACTAAATTGTTTGGTCTCTTATATCAAGGTGCTTTGTTGTCCAGAAAAACCAATTTTTCTTCTTAGCCTAGCCACAATACAAGCTTCAAAAAGTCCTTGTGATGTTACTTGCTTGTTAATGTGTTTGAAATTGTGAAACGAAAGGCAAAGTTGATTTGTGTAACATTGTGATATTTGAGAGTTAGACACACATCTTTATACACCATTGTGCTTGAGTGAAACACTTTCCTTGGTGAGGATTGGTTCCATGCACTCATTGAAAACAACTTGCCATGTTTGTTGATCTATCATTTGCATCTATCTTGTGACTTTGAATTTGTGAGCACCATGATTGAAGTTTAGCTTGCTAAGACTATATTCTCTCTTGAATGTGATTTATAAGTTGAGCAAGCATGATTGATTTTGTTTATTTGATTTAAATTGACTCTTGGATTGTTAGACCATTGTGGTTGAATTGTTTGCTAGGTGAAGTACTTTTGCTTGAGGACAAGCAAAGTTGTAAGTTTGGGGGAGTTTGATAATGCTAATTCTTACCATTATCTAAGCATCATTTTAGTAGCAAAATCAACTCCTTTCTAACTTATAACTTGCTTAATCCTCTTGTTTTGTCTTGTTTTCTATATATTTGTGTTTTTGGCTACTTTGATGTACTTTCATCAATAATCCCTTATTTTGTAGATAAAAATGAGCTTGGAAGACTCTCCAACAATGTCTAAGGCTGAACCAACCACTAGAAGCAAGCAGATCTGCAGAAAAATTGAAAATATGCAGTGCTGAAAAGTCAGGCCCAAGCCCCCCTGGCTGAGGGGCGCCCAAGCGCGACTGCACCAGGGCCAGTTTCTGCACAGAATTGTGACCAGGTGCCAGTTTTGTGTGCTGGTCGCGCCCGGGCGTGAAAAAGGGGCGCCCGGGCGCGACTTTTTGCGAGAAGCCCGCGCCCGGGCGTGAGAAATGGGGCGCCCAGGCGTGAATTTTTCCGAGAGTCTCGCGCCCGGGCGCGACTGAGAGGGCGCCCGGGCGCGACTTTTGCTGATGTGTCAGATCCAGCTTATTTAACCCAGAAACGCGAAGGGGTTTTGGGTCTTTGGTCATTTGGAGGCGCGATTTCACTGAGAGGAGAGCTTGGAGGGCTGCTAGGGTTCGTGGGAACATTCCCTTCTTCCTCTTGGGTTCTCCTTCTTCTTCCATCTTCCATGTTGTAAGCTTTAGGGTTCTCCATAATGGAGAACCAAACCCATCTTGTTGGGATTAGTTATAGCCTTTGAATTCTTGTGTAATTGTTGAATGATTTGATTATATATATGCCTTTTCTATCAATTGCTAGTATTCTTGTTTCCAATCTTAAAGCTTGCATGTAATGGGAACGTTCATGACTTGATTTTGGGGTTTTATGGATTATGGGAACGTAAGATGAAACCCGGAACTGAAATAGGAGTCCTTGTGGGTCATTGATTCTAGGAATGGAAGATGATTCACATGTTGTCTTAGATCCCAGCTCTTTAATGCGGGTTTTGCTTGTTAGATTGCCAAGGAATTGGGGTTTGATAAGGAAAACCTAGGCTCTTTCATCTAAGGAATTAGGGCTAGAGTGCTTTAGTGGATTGACTTTAGTAAATTGATAGAGAGGAGATAAAATTGGTTATACACAAGAGTGCATTGGTGAAAACTAACCTTAGCAATGTCATTTCATTCCATTTCTAATCTTTTCCATTTCCAAGTGCCTTCAATACCAAAGTTCAACCTTGTAATTATGTATGAATTTACATTTCTGCACTTGTTCTGTAAATTGATGTTATGTTCTTGAGTCTATATGAGTTGTTAATCGCACAATTCTCTAGTATTACGAGTCTCTTGGGAAAACGATACCCGGTCTTACCGGTTTATTACTTGAACGATTCGGTGCACTTGCCGAAATCGAGCCCAACAAGTATTTTTTTTGAACTAACAAGTTTTTAGCACTGTTGCCAAGGATTTGGGGATTGAACCCGAGTCCTAGCAACGGCTAACAAGTTAAATTGGGCCTCATCATTAGTCATCATCAATTTAGATACTAATTTATAAATTAAAAATGATTGATAACTAACCTAAAAGATTTGATGGACTAATAGGCCAAAATAGAATTAAATTGAAAATTAAGGTGGTTGTAGTTAAATAGAAAATACTAAAAAGAAATATATAAGATTAATGGAGAATTCTTTCATCCAGGAAACTAAAAAACTGAAAAAAAAAAGATAGAAACGATTTAATCTTTTGTTCAAATTTGTGCATAAAAAGGATATTCAAAAAGTAAATAACTATTCTTGATAATAGAACTAACCAAACTGAGAAATAAATCAAGAGGATTATTTTTTCTCTAATCCTGACATAATGCCCTGTAGCATTTAGTTTCACTTTGCCAATAATATAAGAGATTTTTTTTTTTCACTTAAATAATATACATCTCCACCAAATGTAACTAATTAAATATATTGTACTCATTGAGAAAACTCTTTCAAATTATTCTTAGATTAACAACAACAAAATTTCAGATGATCCAAACTTCGCACCGTCCAATTAAAGGTCTCAAAATATTTCATATTAAAAGGTATTGACTCTAATACAAACTTATAAATATGAATTCAAAGTTATATTCATTTATTGATGAAAAACAAAACTGTGTGTCATCTATTTATAAAGTACAAAAGAAATAGTAAAATTATATCCACACCAAAAAAAAATAGAATACTTGAGAGATATACAAATCATTATCAATTACAAATAAAATTTGATAATTGTTTATAGAACTTAAACTCTTAACTAAATCTCAATAAATACTTTACATACTCCTCTCTACATCGCAGTTTCATGCTTATCTGAAAGTGAAAAAGTAACTAACAAAATAATATAATTATGACTATTGGTAGAAATATTTTATCTTAATTAGATTTTGTTTGATCATGAAAATGGAATGAAAAGGATGAAAATAGAGAATAAAATAAGTTGAGAACAGGAAAAAAAACTGAATGTTTATAATTATTTAAGAGTATAAATAATGAAGAAATAAAGAGAAAGTATTTTGAAAGGTGTTGTATACTTTAATTGTTTTGATAGGAAATAAAAGTATTAATAGAAATAGATAAAAATAGTATAGTGGATCCTACTATTTTAAAAACTTTTTTCTAGAGAAAATATAGTATCGCATATCAATGTCTTGATACAAATTCAAAAGTGAATAGCTTCATTGAGTATGTTTTAACACCATAATGTAGATAATGTAGTGTAACAACAATACAGACAAAGTTGCAAGATTTTTAAATGATAGCTAAAAAGGAATCTAAGGCATCAAAAATCAAATCGATATTTCAAAAGGAATTACTACAATCCTCGAAAACTCAATCAAAAGGAGAATTGAATTTACTACCTATAGAATCTTAAAAGTTTAATGCGAATTATATTCATGTATTTCCAAAAAAAAAAGTTATGTTTATAAAGTTATATACTAGATACAAAGTTATATACTAGATACGCCTTTGTGAATGTAAAATAGGAATTAGTCACACAACTCAAAGCTCTTAACCAATTTATTGGTCACATCAATAGTTGATCTCATCAATTAATAGACTTTTAATGTAATTAATAATTTAAAATGCAAACCAACTAAATTAAGTCAATAATAAATAAAAATTCATTACAAATAATATAAATAAAATATATAAATAAGGTAGACTTTTATAATAACTTTTTTATTTCTATTTGATACCTTTGCACTTATATATTTATTACCTTAAGCATTATAATGTTTTTTTATAAGTATTATCTGATCAATTCATGATAGATAGGAGAATAAAATACATTTGAGAACGAACAAATTCGAGACAGAAACGATTAGAAGATCCAACTATCTAGAAGTTGAGAGTGCTCGACCGATCTTGTAGAAACATTTTGACACTAATCATGGGATCAAGCAAAAATTTCTATTACAATGATAACTACAAAGAACATGATGAGCAACATAGTGGTGGAAGAGGCATCGGTAAGGCAAAATGTGGACCTTATGGTGATGATGAGAGAAATGTGGAGAGAGATAGATGTGATGAAGAATAAGTACGAAGAGAAGTTGATGGCCTTATGCACCAATAGTGCATTTATAAGACGTGATAGGGGAATGAGAGAGCTTGTACCTTCCACCCCATTCAACTCAAGCTAACCAAATAGCCACGTAATGAGTCAAATTGAATTGTTTAAGAAAACAACATCAGTTGAAGCAAACATCATTAATTGTCTACCACTGTCACATTGAACACGATGGAAATGCATCAATTCACTACGAACATCATGGATATTGCGTTGCTTAGAAATTAGAGGATGTCAATGTTTAAGAAGTATGATGAGTCTAGCAACCTGGACAAGCACATCAACATGTTAGCCACTCATATAGTGTTATACACGATGAACAATGCCATCTAGTATAAATTCTTTCCCACTTCGTCGAAGGGTGCAGCACTAAGATAGTTCACTCGCCTTTCAACCAACTCGATTGACAATTTTGCCACAATTCAATTGAGATTTGATTCTCAATTTGCAACCAGCACACCACATCACATGACCTCCATATTCCTGGTCAACATCAAGCAAAGGAAGATGAATCCCTCCAAACGTTTGGACCGATTTGAAAAGGTAGCCCTACAGATCAAGAACATGAGTCCTAAGGTGGCTATGCATCACATGATAATAGCATTACGACTTGGGTCGTTCATCGACAACCTATGCATGCAACCAGTTTAAGACTGGAATGAACTAAGGTAACAAGCAGCCAAGTTCATGTGGATGGAGGAGTTGAGAGATTTTTGGAAATAGATGCGATCAGAGGTCACAAACAAAAAGAAAGGAACAAATAAAAAATTGTTCAAGAAGAATCTTGGTTCGTAATCCAAATACCAAATCAAGGGACCATGCTTTCATCAATACACACTACTGAATGTTCCTCGTGGTAAGATCCTCGAAGAAGCCCTCAACACAGACTTGTTGCCTCCACCCAAGAAGAAAGCCACTCCCTCAAATGTGAATGGTAACAAACATTTTCTATACCACCGCAACCTAGGTCACACCACTAAAAAGTGTTCGACCTTGAGAAATAAGATAAAAGAGTTTATTCAAGTGGGAGACTTAAAGAAGTTTGTTAGGGGAGACTACTTGGATAAAAGCCCACCGCATAGGCGAAGCCTACATTGGAGCCCCCAATGAACAGTGCTGAGAACCAATCAATGTAGAGAGTCACCCAAAAGAAGAAGTCAAAGCAGAAGTAGAAGTTGTGACCGCCCATTGAGAGGCGTGATCAACACTATTTCAGGAGGTTTGTTGATGGGGGACATACCGCATCAGCCTAAAAGGGGAATATTTGAGTGCTCAAAACACTACATTTGGTAGAAAAGAGAATCAAGACCATGCTTCCCATCATCTGTTCCTCCAATGATCGTAGTCCCGAGTACTTCTTTAGAAGAAGATTTTATGGCGGTTGACCCCAATCAAGGCCGCAAGGTCATATCAACCAAGTTGGTCGATTATGCTATAAGCAAAATCCTAGTTTGCCAATGCAGTTCAATTAATATTCTTTACTGGAAGACACTTCTCCTGATGGACATAGCTGAAGATCTCATTGTTCCATATAATGAGCAGATTGTAGGATTCTTAGGGAAACTGATACTCATGGTTATCTAGACTTGCATACTCGATTCGGTTCTTGAAGAGATAACCGAGAGATCAGGGTTAAATATCTTTTAGTAGAGGCCAACACATTATACAATGTGTTGATCTTTCGACTATGTTTGAATGCCTTGGAAACCATAATGTCCTCCCGACACTTGTCAATGAAGTTTCCTTAGAAAGAATTTGTACAGTACACAAAGATAGTCAATGAGTATTATGTTGTAAGGTTGAATATTATGCCAAGGTATGTCGATTGGAGGTGGTCATGGTTGATCTAAAGCATCTAACCAACACATGATAGAATGGAGTCGCAAGGGTAAACAAATAAATAAAGAATAGGCAAGAATAAACCATTCTACTGAAAACCAATTTGAACAATAAACGGAAACAAATAATAATCATATTCGAAAAACAATAAAGACTTTGTTAATCGCACTAGACGTTAATTAATCAATCGTGTTTGAGATCGACAATTGATATGACTGATCAATGGTGAACTATTTATGATTATATGACTAGTATATACATATTGTACATATTGTGGAGTGACTAACCAAAATCTTCTTACATTACTTCTCTTATATACTTGGAAATAAATTCACTTTTAGATGTTTTATTTAGTTTTTCTTTTTCTTTTATTTTAAGCTGTGGTCAGGAAAAACAGCGTAAAACAAACAAAATACTAAATTTGGTAGGGTCATCGGTGTTAATTTTTAAAAAAAATGGTAGTGTAACCTTGATTATGTATAAAAAAATTAATTAGTATCTAGATTAATTAAATCATTTTTTTGGTATATAGCGAAAACAATTTTTTATTACAGTGTGGGAATTTTTTTTAATTTAAATATGTTGTTTACCTTTTGTTTAACTAATTAAATAGTCAACCCAACATTTAAGTAATTATTGTTTAACTGAGTGAATTCATGAAGTTTTAATGGTTAATATCACAACTAACGATATATTAGTCGTTTCTGTTATGAGAATTAGGATCCAAAATACGAAATGATATTAAGGTTGAACTTTTACATTTTACAAATCAATCTAGATTTTGACGAGATATGAGTTGGTAGAATAATTTGGAAGTATTGAGCATGAAAATAATAAAGAAAGTATGGGTTCAAATGTCTCCTCCCATGTCATATCAGCTTTTATAATTCCTTTTCATGTATAAAATACTAAATAAGATATTTTACTTCATCCAGAAAACTGTTACCAATGAATAATATTCATAACTACTCTGCTAGATGAGTTAGACCATCAAGCTCTTCATATATATGCATACAGGCATAGTACTATAATTAAAAATACGTTATATTAAATAAATTGAAAAACATAATTTTTCCTAAAATTTTATATTAAGAAGAATGTTTTCATCATTCAAATCAGTAAAGAGAAAAGAATAAAAGGACGAAAAAAAACATAAGCAAACATGATGAATTGTGTAAATACTTGTATTATCGTGGCATTATTCAATGGGGTGAGTTTTAGTCCTTAAATATAACCTAAGGTACTAATATTTATTATATATTGATTAATATAGACAAGCATCCGTTGTCGTCCAGCGGTTAGGATATCTGGCTTTCACCCAGGAGACCCGGGTTCGATTCCCGGCAACGGAATTTCTTTTTATGCTTTTCAAAAAATTATAATTTTTTTTCTTTCTATACCTCATAAGTCATAACTGTCAATTCCTTTGGATCCAGCTTATATATAGTGTATCAGATTTCGTCACTGCTGAAACTGAGCTACCACAATGCCACTTCAAGTAAGGATTTTCTCAGTCGACATGGCAAATTGAGTTTCCTTGGATCATTATTATATATTTAGCTTATTTTTGTCTTCTTCCTTTGAGTTGCGACAGGTTTAGAAACCAGACTCCTTACCATCGTTAGAAAAACTACATGTAGAAAGCTAATCACTTTTTCATTTACTTTCACGAATTTTTCATCTCATTTTTCTTCATTTTCTATGATATTATCCATTGCACTTATAATTTTTTTACTCTCTTCCTTCACCAGGACTTTTAGTTGCAAGAAGTGGTATGCTAGGGAACAGAAAGATTCAAGATGTGTTACTTGGGGATCCCCAAAGTGCCCTTTACATGCAGAGGGGTAAACAAGAGTGGTGATACGCTAATCATTCTTCCTAAATTTATCACTTTTTTTAATTTCTCTATCTCAAACTATACATTTTATGATGTTTTACCTGGGAATGCCTCATTCATCAGAAAAACAATTCAGGAAGTCTCCAATATTCAGAAAAACTTTTCTGATTTCGTTTCATACAAGGGAAGGACTATCCTTCCAATGCCATAGCAGGGTATAAACACCCGGTGTATTAATATAACAAATGTGAAATAAATATAATGTATAATATATCAAGAAAGTAAAGTTATTTCAATAAAATTATATCAAAAAACATATTTATTGTAATTCTTAATTTATGTGTATGAAGATTAAAGTGTGGATAGGTAAGACAATTTGTGGCCATGTGAACCCGATATTTATTTGAAACCGTATAATTTATTAGCTTTTATGAGTAAATAGGAAGAAAAAAGTGTAACATTTGGAAGAGTTTTACATGTTATTGCTAATTATGAGTATGTGTGTTACAGAAGGAGAAGGATTAGGATGTTCTTCTAGCTTCTAACAAAGTCTTCTCATATTCTTCAATGGATTTGAAAAGCTCAGAAAAGTTGCCTTTCCCAAAACCCCCACATGCGCCCTTCTGGTACACCTTTCCTTCCTCATCCTCCACCATGCATCCAACCCTCTCAATTATCTCTATAAATATAGTTGGTCTGCCATTTAACACAACAACCCATCAACATTCAAATACTCTATTTTTTATTTACTAAATTTCATTCCATACTTATTTTCAGATTTCACCAGAGCAAAAAAAGTAACTACATATAGAATATGGATATGTTATGGCAGCTCTAATATAAAATAGGCACAGAGAACGAAAATATAATTAGGAAAAAAGAGAAAATGACGTACCTGTCTCCAACGGGCTTGGTGAAAATCTGAAGCAGAGTGCCCTGGTCGTCTCTGTCAACAAGAATCCCAAGCTCCTCACACTGCTTAATCTGGTCAACAGTCAAGACGTCACCGGCACGCTTGTGAAGGTTGGCATAATAGGTTGGAGGAGGAGAAGGCATGAACTCAAAGCCACCCACGAAACTTCGCTTTCTCATTTCCCTCAGAGTCCTGAAAATGTCGTTAGAAACAAGCGCAAGGTGCTGCACACCAGCTCCTTCGTTGTGTTCCAGATACGTTTCAATCTGGCTCCTCCTTTTTGTTCCGTAAACCGGTTCGTTCAGAGGCAGTAGTACCGTCTCCGAGTTGTTCGCCAGAACCACCGAGTTCAACCCGCTCTCGGTCGTTCCCACGTCCTCCGCGGTGAACTCCGCGAACTCGTGGAATCCGGTGAAGTTTTTCAGGTATCTCACCGCCGGCGCCAGCTCCGGCACGTTCCCGACGGCGTGGTCCAGCCGCCGTATCCCGTAGTCCAGCTCTTGGAAAGCAGCTGCCGAAGCCTCAAATCCCGGCAGGAACCACCGCGAGGGATCAGTGTCGGACGCGTGCGACGCGTCCTTGTAGCTTACGTAGCGAAGCACGACGTCCCCGTAGAGCCGCACCTCAGCGAAGCCGGTGCGGCCTTCGAGGAGGGCCGGCGAAGACACCGCCTCGGCGCCGTGAGCGACGCTGGCACGGAAGGCGGCTTCCGCATCGGCAACTTCCAAGGCGATGGCGCGCACGCCGAGGCCGTGCTTGGAGGCGAAGGAGAGGCAGGCGGCGGCGTCGAAGGTTGGAATGGCGGCAGTGGAGGCGGCACCGGCTGAGATGGAGGGAGAATAAGGAGCGGAAAATAGAAAAGAGAGGTCGCCGGAGCGGAGGAGGTAGGAGGCGTGAATTAGGTTTCCCGTGGACAAGTCCGATTTTGCAACGATTGGCATTCCGAGTCCCCATGAGAAGCGGGAGGCAGCGTTGGTGGCGTCCGTGCACCAGAACTCGATGTGGTGGAAACGGTTCACCTGGAAGCGGTCCGATTTCGGGTTGGTTCGGACGAAGTTTTTGAAACCAACGAGCTTGAAATCTGATTGAAGTTCAGTTTTGTTACCCATGGTGTTCGAATATGGTTGTGGTGTGATGGCCGTTGTGGTGGTGCTATGTAGAGGATGAGGAAGGTGGGAGAGAGAGACGCGTGGCGGAATGGAATTGGAGGAGGATGTGGAGAGTGATGCAGGTGCAGGGTGTAGTAGCAGGTTGTAACGGCATAATATAGACATAGAGATTGCTTATAATTGAGATAGGTGGATGAGGACGAAGCGATGAAGATGAAGATGAAATGAAGACAGATACCTCAGTTGAATCAACGTGGAAGGATGGTGGTGATGTAATGTACGGTCACGATGATGACACGCTTCTTTTGGCCTAATATATTAGATTTTCGTTCCAAGCTTTTACTTCTACAGAAATCACATTTGATCAAGGGCTGAGATCCTGTATTGTTTTGACTGGGGGAACAATTAGGACCTTTAACTATCTAAAAATAATTTAATTTTTAAAACCAGTAATTAAAAGAATAAAATTAAAAAAATAAAAAATATATATAATTATAAATATAGTTATTGATAAAATAAATTTTAATTATTAAAATAAAAAACATTATAAATAATATTGTGTAAATTATTTTTTATCATAATTATTTAAATTTAAAAAAATGGTTACTAAAATAATAAAAAGTAATAATTTTTTTATGATTAGCAATTATTTGAATTAAAAAAATTGTTATTAAAATGATAAAATTAAATAAATAGTTTTTTATTATAAATTATTATTTAAATTAAAACATAATAATTAAGATAATAAAATTAAAAAGATAAAAGAGAATACCTAATAAGTATATTATCTTTATATATATATATATATATATTACATATAGTTATAAATTACTATTGTCTTTTTCAAAAAAAATACTCTGACAAATTTAATTTTTCTTTTTCAAAATATTATTTTCAAATTTAGTGTAGTTAGTGCCTCATAGTTGATGCAGATGCTGTCAGCAACTTGTGTGATTAATGACTTTTTCCGTTGTCACTAACGTTAATGGTTTGACAGTGAGAGTTTCGTTTAGGATGGTTGTTTGACGGTAGTAAAAGAAAATTTTTAATTTAAAAAAAATATTATATTATTTTCAAGTTAATTGTTTTATTTTTCGCCTATTTTTAATTGGTTTTGTTTATTTTTATCAGACTTTTTTATTTATTTTTATCAAATATAACATAAATAAATGCAGTGAAAACAAAAACACGTTAAATTTAATTTTATAATTTTTACAATGTTGAATGTATTTAAATATCTCCAATAAAAAGTTCACTTTAATCAAAACTTACGATTAGTCCTAATATTAACAAATTTATTTATATATTTTTATTTAACTAAGCATTTATGTCTTTTTGATATAATTTTAAAATAATATATAAATATAAAACTTGAAACTGTTTAAAAATACTACAGATTTATTTTCTCTATTATAAAAGGATAAAAATAAATAACAATGTAATAATATGAAATATTATTTAGTTAATTAAAAATGCCAAATATGTTTCATGAATCTGTTTGAATATATTGATAAATTTCTTAAGTAAATACTCTTTGCTCTATACCACAATTTTGGCCACCGAAAAAGTTTTAAATTGATTAATGTTTTGTAAGCATTTTTTTTTTTAGTTTTGTTTTTCTATTTCGCAGTTAACGTGTATTTATGGGAAGGAGATTATTTCAGTAAAATTGTTTTAGAAAAATGACACTCCTTCCTTTTTTTTTTACGTATTTGTTTAACGCTTTTTATAAATTAAGAAAACAGTCATTTTTTACTTTAATAAGATATTTTTAAGGTATTCTAATTTTTTTTTTCATTTCTACAATGAAAAATAAAGGTATAAATAGCAATAAAAAGAGTAATTACTATTTTCTTAAATATTAAAAATGATAATTAAATTAAAATAAAAATCTTTAAAAAGGCGACAGTTAAAAATACTGGAGGAAATATTTATTAGTACTCTTAACACGTGTGAAAAAAAATCTTAAATTACATTCATTATAGAAAGAATACATTATTCTATAACATTAAACCTCTACAAATAATTTTCTTCTATACGATCTAACTAATTAATGGTGTATTTAAAAGAAAATGGTCAAAATCAGCCACCCCACCAAATGTACTACTAAAACACTTTTGTACAGAAGCACTAATGCTGTTTAAAGTGAGAATAAAAAATTAATGTTTTTTAAGTAACAAAAAAAGGAAAATATATTTAAAAAATAATCTTTTGGACCAATAAAAATATGTGGTTGCCACAGTTAATTAATTTTAGATTTCTAATTTTATGTGCAAGTAGAAAATGCAGAAAAGGGTTGAAGAGTTATGTAATAATTTATTTTTTTGTGGTATACGGATAACACATGAGGTGTAAAGAATTGCTTATCTAAAAGAGAAAAAAAAATATTATTATCATTTTGACTGGTCGTTTTCAATATTTTTATTTTATGTTAATAAGAGATAAATTAGTTTGGTCATTTAGTCAAGATTACGGAAAGTAGAAGTATAGTTAAGACACGCAACTATCTCTCTAATTTTGTAATATAATCAACGTTTTTTCGTTATTCAATTTAATTCTATGAATGTTACATAATTATATTATGATATTAATTCATAGAATAAATAATATGTATAAAATTAATATTTAAAAATTTATTATGACTAATTAAACTTAATTATGTGTAATATCCCAAAAATACAGTTTAAAACTATATAATAGAATAATCACATTAAATAATATTACAGACCAGTCTTACATTAAAGTAGAACGTACAGTGGTGGCCGAACGGCCTTACAGAAAAACTAGAAAATTAGAACCGAACAACATAAGCAAAATCTCGACCGAACGGTTTACAAAATACTATACCGAACGGTCCTACCAAAAGAAAAGGGGAAAAGATGATTGAACGATCATCTTAAAACTAACCAATTCTGACCGAACGGTTTACAAAAGCCCATACCGAACGGTCATACAAAAGCAAAGGGAAAAGGTGATCGAGCGATCACCTTACTATCAGACTATACTACTGACCGAACAGTTTTACTATTCGGTCTTAACTTCTACCTCGACTAAGTTTTCTTCTTCTAGCGCCTCTTCCAACAGCTCGTCTCCTTCTGCTCACATCCACATGGATGATCATTGCAACAGAAGGACAACCGAACGTACAAAACAGACAAGACAGGAAACATATGGTAAGCTTATGTAATTTAATTCATGTATAAACATATATTTCACACAATTCAACCACACAAGATAATTCATTAACTCATTCATGCAAAGCCTAATACTAGACTGATTGTCCGGACTGTATGAATTCTGTGTAGCTACGACGTTCGTGCACCCGGATGATGTAGTAACTCGGATGCCCTCAACAGCTGCCACCCGAGGTTAGTCCTATTTGTCCAAATTAACCATAAGAACTAGGACCTCCTGTCGTTCCCACACATGACTTACCCTCCTCTACGTGAGGACGAGTAATCACGAAACATCAGGATGAACCGACAGCTTAGCATGCCCACATTCATACTTTACAAATTCCAATATACATTCATGAGCTATTCCTCCCCGGAACGCTCGTCCATAATCCAAAACATTTCATCCATATCATATTCTATTCATCTTTCATTATTAATCATCTCAATTAAACCCTTCGTACAAAGATCACTAAGGATACCAAATACCGAACGTTCAACCCTAACTCAGAACGAGACCGAACACTTGGAGCGAGACCGAGAGGTCTCCAGTTCCAGAACAGATTAGACCGAGAGGGTTACTATCGGGTTGAGAAAGAAACCGGGTACAATTAGATATCACAAGAACGAATGGAACGAATGCTATTTACAAAGTGAGCCAATTAAATGAACTGACCCTTGAGAGCTCAAACCGAACACCGAAAAGACCATGCCAAGTACTAAGACTCTAGGTCGAAACCAGTGGATACAGATACTTCAAGACATTCAAAGAATAATACTTAGAAGAATCACATGAAGAAACCGAACGCTTATAAATACTTAGCATATTTGAGTTTAACATCAAGAAAACCGAATGTCAGTCAATGACTGAGCACGGTAGAGAGAGAACTCTATTGAATTTGGACGAACGCTATTTTCATCAAGATAGATTATAGAAAAGAGAATGAGCGCTTGGTGTAAGACCCAGCACTAAATAGTACGAGCGCTTGGTGAAAGACCTAGCTCTAAATCGTATGAGCGCTTGGTGAAAGATCTAGCATTAAATAATATGAGCGCTTGGTGAAAGACCTAGCTCTAAATCGTACGAGCGCTTGGTGAAAGATCTCATTTGACTAATGTTCAAGAACGAACGGACATACTACTACACAGATATACTTAAATTTATATTAAAATACCAAGGAAAAGGATATCTTTGGTGGAACGCCTGTACACAAATTGTACTAAAGGAAGATGCTTGTCCTCAACATAAATTCCTTCCAAATGAAAGAATCCAGTTCTAAACGAGTCCCCGAGAAAAACTGAACAGTCAAAGACCATTCAGTAACGAACGTACATTATCATAGGGAATTTCATACTTAGAATTATTTATCTCAACATTTATCTTCATAATTTCATACATTCATATCATAGTAAATTTCCATACTTCATACAATCAAAACATAGCAACAATCATATTTCATATTAATTCAGTCAATTCAACGAACGTACATACAATCCAAACAATCATACAAATCAAATTATATAAGCTTCACTTACCTCTGAGCGTGACCGAACGTTCACAGAGACAGAATACAGTTCACACCACTACAAGTCCTTCTACTCTCAACGCTCAACAATTCTCCAAAACTAAATCAAACAAAAGACCAAAAATGGCTCAGAACGAGATTATGAACTCATGCAACCAGAATCTTGGTTTGCATGTGCCAGAAAACGAACAGCTAAAGGAGAAGAGAACTTAACAGTTCAGAACCCAAAACCGATCGGTTCAAACTGAAGCTCTTGACACCGGAGGAGTAGCAACGGTGCCTGAATAGAGATCGGAGGAACAAAAGTGAGAATTTCTTAGAGAGAAGATGAAGGAGATGTAGTGAGAAGGAGGAGAAAATGAGATTTTTCAGAATCTGGGGAAGAAGGGTGCATGCAGAGAGAGTGGCGTGAATTTCTGAAAAATCAAGTTTTCCTTCCAACGTCAAAACGAGCGTCCGCTCATCTGTCAATACCTGCCTTCGCCCATTTGAGTGTCGAACCCCTCGCTTGACACATGAAATCCACTAAAACGGCACGTACATGGATTTGAGTGGTTCTGACATTATGTATTATGACGGATTAAAAAAGAATTATGTACTTAATATCTCACTTGATAAATCCAGAATAGGTTAAAAGATCACTTTCTATTTTAAGACGAGATATCTTCTCTTCAGTCTTGATCCCTTTTATTATATACTTTAAATTTGTACTAGTTTTATCATTACATCAAAATTTTCTAAAATAATATATACATTAAATAAATACACAATGTTAAAATGATATTGTTATTATCATTTTCAGTATAGTAATTTAATAAACATATTTTTACTAGTAAACTTATTTACATTAATATATATTGTTTTTGTATGGAATCAGTTTATTTATGAGTATGATATTATCTGTCAAATTTAATATAAGGAATGAAAGAAGTAAGTATTTGAAAATACTCTAACGATCAAGTTAATAATAAGGAATGTTTAACAACTTTAATAATAATAATAGAAAAGTTTAAGATACTTGTGACCTAAAATTAAATTAATCTTATCTATTTAATTTTCATTAATTACTTTTAAGAATGTTTAAAACTATTCATAAATGCTAATGATTATTCTAATATATGAGTAGTAACATTAAAAGAGTGAATTATTTCATTGTTCAAGCTAGTCAATCCCTATCCAAAACGTTCTTATCTCATACTATAATGTTCTCGTTTCATACATTTAGTAGATGTATCAAACTCATCTTTACCTCCTAGATTTACTAAGTTATCTTGACAGAAATATATCATACCCATGCTTGTATCATCACATCATACATATATACAACGTTTGAAACACTTGATCATGTCTTCATGCATGTACAAGTCATCAATAATGTATTTTAACATATATAATTATTCATCTAAATGATGTATTAATATAATTATTTATGAGTCTTTTAGCGAATTTATCTCACATGAACTACCTCAATTTATAATCGAGAAAAATAGTTTTTGTTTAAAAGAGATAATCACAAAAATTAAATTATGCTTTATTCTTTTTTCGTTTAACCATTAAATCAACCCTTAAATCTTTTTAACTTTAGCATCCACATAAGAATTCAATGATATGATTCATTGAAATTCTTTTAACTTGTTACATAATTTCAACCATGGAATATAATTGAATTCAAGTAACATGTTGCTTTAAAAAAATCATATTTAATTATTTTAGGGGTAAATATGATTTTAATCTCTCAAATTTTAATGTAAAATTAAAATTCATGCATATTTTGATCTTCAAACTTTCAAAATAAATAAATATAATCTTTTAAATTCAATTATGTTAAAGTTTTTACATTCAATAAATGTCAAAACATCCAGACAATAAAACACACTTGACACTTTAAAAAAATTTAATATGATTAAATTAAAAATACTGTTAATTCATTTTTAAAATTTAAATACTAAAATATACAAAATTGTAAATAAAAAAAAATTTAATTTTACGTCAATATAAATATTATTATTATTTATAATTACTATTATTATTATTATTCGTACATTTGTTACTGATGATTTATTTTTTTTCGAATCAGAGTAAAGAAATTATTTTTATTTCTCGTATTTTGTCTCAATTGAGAAAAGTTTCATTTTTATTGAGTTTGTTTTATCTTCTAAAAATGAAACTTTTATCTTTGTATCTTCAACGGATGTAAGTTTCATTATCTTTTCTTTAATGATATTATGGCCTTTGCTTCATTATCTTTTTTTATCTTTCTCTCTTCTTCCATTATATCACATTCTTTTTTCTTCAGTTATTTTTCTCTCTCTTTCTTCTATCTTACATTTCCACTTTTAGTGTATCAATGAATTTATTCAATAGATTAAGCAAATTTTTGTACGAAAACTAAAAGAATTTCCTTTTATATATTTATATTAGAATTAGATATGTTTTTGTAAAGTAAAAGTAAAAATTATTCTTTCTTCAAAATTTTAGATTAATTTAATTTCCCATATAAAAATCGTGTGAATTTAATTTTTATAATCAAATTTTATTAAATTTATTTTAAAAAGTTAAAAAAATGTATAAACAGTATAAATAACTTAAATATTATTATGAAATGCATTTAAAACGTTAAATAAATTTAATAAAATTTTAGTTAAAAAAATAAAATTAAAAAACTAAATTGAATAAAAATTTAAAAAAGAAACTAATTTTAATGAAAATTAAAGAATTAAAAATATATTTAACTTTTTATTTTATAACACACATTAACACTTGTGATTCCATTAACAACATTAATAACAAAGAAAAATCTTGAAGCAACACAGCGTTACAAATTGTTATAATTTCATATTGGAAAAGCAACTTTGCAATCTAACATTAATAATGCATAATGAAAATATTTAAAATTGAAATGAATAAAAAGTTTAACATAATGCATAATTTGTTTTCTTAATTTAATAATATTATTGTGATGAGATGAAACGTTGCCATCATTTAGGAAAGTGAGTTGTTAGCAGAAACAGCCAAAAAAAAAGGTGTTATACGGCTTTTCTTGAGTGATACAAATTCGAACTTGATTTGCTAATAGTGTTAAAGTCGGTATAAAACTCTCGATGGGTGATGCTTAATAGACTGGACTTTGAAGAAAAATATAATATTTTCAGCTGACTTTGGAGAAAAATATGTAGGACCAACTAGGATTTGATGAACAGATAAGATGGTCGTAAAAGGTTCGTACTGATTGTTCTTGACAACACGAAACTTAAAATGGAGTAGTTGAAGGTAATTGAAATTTATTAAAAACAGGATGATAATGCAAACTGATTCATCTCCTTTTAACAGGTAAACATCAAATCTGATTAGCACATCCAAATTACGGATTTCTTTTCTTAAAGCGCTATGGATAATGCTTGCCTCACGGACATGTGAGTCTGTCACATAAATTTTAAAAAAAAACTTATACAAATATTATAATAATAATAATAATTGTTTTAATACTTTGTATCTTTATTGCGTTCTGAATTTTGCAATAACAATAAAATTAAAATAAATTAAATAAGTATAAGATTAAAACTTAATCAAGTAAATATGTCAAAATTAAGTAGTTTATAAACAAGAAAATATAAAAAAGTTGTCTAAACTATAAAAATTAATCAATATTACTGCAAGTAAAAGAAACAACTTTGACTTAAATATGTTTTTTTTAACTAAAATTAGAATTAGTTTTTTTAAACTTTAGACTAATTTAATTTTTATTTTTATAATTGTGTAAATTAATTATTCCTTTTAACCTTGTTAAATTTATTTAAAATTTCAAATACGGTTTTTAACTAATACTAGAAAAAAATGTCAAACAATATAAACAATTCATATTATCATGAAATATATTTAAAATGCTAAATAACTTAACAAAATTTGATTAAAAAAACTAACTCCACACATTTATAAAATTGAAAAACTAAATTGAATCAAAATTTAAAAAAAAAATAATTATAATTTTTACTAAAAATTAAAGAATAAAAACATATTTACGTCGAGAACTTTGCATAATTAAAACATAAAATAAAAGAATGAAAAATTAAAATAAAAGAATTTTATCTAATTTAAAGTTTAAAATATAATCAAAGAAAATTGTTGACTATGCAAGTCAACTCACTCCGTCCTATCTCATTGTTAACTTGCATAAACTATAAATTATGTGGAACGAAACTAAACATGTCAGCAAACTAAAATACTTTAACATAGTAACTCGCTCCACACTTTTTTCATCCTAACTGAAAAGTATGACCAACAGCATTCAGAGTACTACGAATAGAAACTGTTTTTAAAGAGAAATAGCTTTTCAAAAATCCTCTGCAAGATAAAAGAGTAATAATCCTGACACTCAATGAAAGTTTCTAAGTTAGAAAGATGGAACGTTATTGTTATGTAAGGACTTGGCCAATGCATACTCATAATTATAAAGAAATATAAATTTAATTAACCACTTTATTATTTCACTATTAATATAGTCTCCTTTCATTGAGCGGAAGTTTTAAATCAGAGGAAGAAAGTAAAGATATTACTTTTTTACAAGGGCAATTGATTTTGATTTACTTTAATATAAACTAAAGTAACAACTAATTGTCATTGGTGTGTTCATTACATGAATCACCTCTGTAAAGGGAAGAGGAGACAAAGCATCTCCAAGGTCGATGCCATACGTCTTGGTTATGGCTGTTTTCATCTTTAGCATCCAAGATTCTAATTGGAAACAAAATTACTACAGCTATAAACAACATTGATAATTACAGAAGATTAGTGATCACTATCGTATGTAATTTAATTAGCTTATATATAAAATTGGGTATCAAGAAGAATCAAAACGCACAAGAGGATCATCCTCATCCTGAGGATTGCCGATAGCCAAAATATGTTTGCGAAATGAAGCTGAAGCTTCCTCCCTTTCTTCTAATTTCCCCAGTTTGTCATATACCATGGCCTTAAGATAGAAAGCTTCAGCTGCCAGTTCATGAAACTGCAGGAAACAAGAAAATGATATTCCAAATCAAATGCAATCGAAAGAGATTTGGATGTTGGGAAGCAACTTGTTTAAGATGGGATGGTAAAGGAAAATAATGGGTTAAATGAGACAAATTTACAGAGGGGATAGTTTACAAGTGACTAGTGAGCTTTCAACATCACAAAGCCACATAAATCTTGCGTGTCTCTAAGACACCATAAAATCAATTAAATAAACATTTATCTGGTATGTAGAAGCAGAGATGCAGCAAAGAGGTTTACAAATAAAAAAGGACTGATGAAACTGTTAGGAAGCTAGTAAGTATGCAATAAGAGTCTCTACCATGTAGTGAAGACATTCATTTACATGACCTCTTATTTACAGACAAGATTGGAAGTTCGCTTACCTCCAAAAGTTGAAGTTCTTCAGATGCTTGTCTCAATGAATCTATCACGACCTCATAATCTTCGAAGACTGAAAAATTCAAAATTAGTTAAAGCTCCAACATGAGGATAGAAATGGGATCAACCCCTCAAAAAAACCATTAAACTTTCCGGCAATAGACGAAATCGTGGGAACTATGAAAACCAAAAATTCACAACCACAAACATATCCTACTAAAAAACCTTTTAAGAAAAGAAAAAACCAGAATTTTCCAAACTCATTACTTCCATAATTTTATTGCCCGAGTATGCAACATTGTAAATAGGTATTTTAAAAATCACACGGGGAGAAATTCAATCTTTTGTTTCAAAAAGATGAATGCAAGTTAAGAGAATTCAGCACAAAGAAATCTGCAAAAACAACCTGATATGATTTCAAAATGTAATACAAACCCTACTTCTATTGATTCCAGATTCTCAAAAATAGTCCCACCGGAGTTTACTGTTTACACTTAACAGGCCCCAAAACAGAGTCACACTGATTCTCTAACTATATTATAAGTTCATCCTTTTTCCCTGAAATTTTTAATTTAAATTTGTAGATATCTTAAATACACATAATATCTTCTCAACAAGCATCCAATTGTCATCTTCAAATTGCCAAAACTCTTCCTTACCCAACTTCCAATGACTCAACCAGAGAAAGAACTTCAATGTTTGTCAAAACTGTCTCACGTAAGTAAACGCTCAATCCATTTGACAAACTATGTTCTTGAACAATTTTCCCCTTATTTTATTGATATCTTTTACAGAATCAGGAATTCGGCTCTTATTGAAATACTTGCAAAAACGGCACATGTATAGCTACATACCATTGAAGTTTGAATCACACAGATAGCATTTGGCTTCAACAATATAGGCACGTGAGCGGAGCTCCAAACCACCATGACCAAGAATCATTGGGAATGCTCCATGGATAAGGTTTAGAGCCCTTGTTGCATGACTTGATCCAAGAGAGAGCCAAAGCTCAGCAAGGGTGAGAGTAGCTGAGGCTTTTAGAAGATCCAAATTAAATGAGAGGCAAAATGACAGGCTTGCTAAAGCATATGGAAGACCGAGAACTGCATTCCCTGATTTCTGGTAAAACAATTAACGAAGGCTTGATTAAACAAACGGTAGAACGCAATAATAGGAAAGTTGGGATTGGGACATTATAGTAGACTGTCAGTAATTTAGGATGAGTCCATAGATCATGCACTAAAAAGAAAAGAAAAGAAATTAATCAAGCAGTTAAATCAGATAAAATAAATAAAGAAAATTAAGCCATGACTTCCCTTGAATAATAGAGTGATGCTGATGAGTGCTTACAAACAAGTACAAGAAACACTGTTCACACTAGTAATTGCTTAGTGCTTACTAAAATTTTCACAACCATTATACTTTTTCATTTTCAACTTTTCGCTCTTCACTTATCATATTGTAGAGGCTGGACTAGCCTGTAATGTTACTGATTAATAAACAAATTTTCATTTTCTGTGTGATGAAGTGGAGAGATGTCACTTGGCAGTAAATTCTAACTCATCAGCAATTTGTAATTATATAATGTAGAAAAGTGAATATATTTCACTGATACTGATCTGACTGATAAAATGAGGTATATACAAGAGGAGAATAATTCTTCACACTAATATGACCACAAATCAGGAAATTATTGCTATAGCTGAAAAGAAGGAAAGACAGATCATAATTACATCAAATCCTATCATTATCAGCATAAATCAGACCACATTAATCCTGATTGATTTCCATATCAAAGCTCTTCATTTTGATTTATTTCCTCAATTTTCAACAATATCAAATCAGTATTAATTCCAATCTGAATTAATTACAGATCAGAACTTAACATATAACAAGTTATCCAAATGAGAGAAAACAAGAAAGATGGCTTGATCCGTGGTTTTTACTGTTACATAAAGAATGTGCTTGATAGTTTATCCAGACTACAGGCACTAACACGTCTGTCAGACAATATGATAACATACCTTGTGAATCTCAGCAAGTAAAAGAAGAACTGAAGCATTCTCAACTTGAAGATTGTATTTGTAGCACATGCAGAAGAGAGAGTGTGCCACAACAGCTGCCTAAATATCATTGTATGAAAATTAAAAACAGTCTGTAGAGTTAATACAGTACAATTAACATGCAATATAAATTCACAAACCAAACTGTGAATAACATGTGATTAATTTTCTGTATTTGGTAGATTTTAGTAAATTCAATAATAGAAAAACCTCTCTGAATTGTTTTGCTGCAAGTAATGTCCGAGCATGGCGAAGGCTTGCTTCTGTTTTTAGCTCCATATCAACACCAGTAACTCGTGATGCCAAAACACCAAGTTCATCACACAGTTTCTGAGCTAGCTTTAATTTTCCGCTACATGATGCCCAATTAAGTTAATAACGGTGCAGAAATCTCAGACGCAAATATTTAAAGATTCTGAACACTAATGAACCAGGCCACTTACCGATGTAAAGCATGCTCATGAAGCAGCTGCAACTTTAGCAGTAAGATTTGTGATTTTGAGACAGACAGAAACTTCTCTTCTGCTATTTTAAGGGCAGAAAAGGCCTCTACAGACAGACAAAGGAAGATCTCAGAAACAATAAGGATGAAAGGTAAGAGAAGGAGCTCAAATGGGCGATAGTGAACATTCTAACATCTGATGAAGAAAGAAAAAGACCACTCTGTACTAACAAAAGGCAATTTGTACTGCAAATAATTTCCACTAAGTTGAATTTATCACGTTACTTTTCAAAAAAGAGTTACACTGGCAACTTACAAATTATTAGCAAAAGAACAAAAACAAGATAAAAGAAATGCAAATGTGTTAACAATCACATACAATATTTAGAAAAAAGATGGCGGAAATCCACTCAATTGTATGCAACCAATCTAACCTTTGTATCCTTTAAATACAGCCAAATGTTGAATAAGCTTTACATATGCTAATGCTGCATCTGATGAGCTGGTGAAACCAACAAAGATAATTAAACAAAAAGTTAACAAAATGGAGATTATACGGTTGCTTTCCATAATAAAACAAAGGCGCTACAAAATAGCAACTTGGAATTTGATCTCTTTAACATGTTCAGCTCAGAAGCTACCTTGATGCATCAGCAAAGCAAGTTGCGTGTACTAGCACATTTATTCGAGACAGCGGTGAGCTAAGAAAAATAAAAAAATAAAAAATCAGATTGTAAATTCATAGAAAAAGCTTTCTTTCAAAATATTACAAAAATTAGTATTATATGCATGTGAAGCTAGAATTATAGCTTTAATCATCCTAAGTGATGAAAATAGATTAAAACAAAAAACATAACAAAACTGCCAACACAAAGCATGCATTCTGCTTTATTTTATTTATAACCGTAACTGCTACAGTATAATCAGACTTACGGAATTTTGGTCAAGATCGAGGTTAGTGCAGCCATTTTTATTTAGCTGGCTGAGCTTGAAAACTATTGGTCACCTCATTAAATACTAGAATAAAAAGTATTGACTGATAATTTATTTCTGCGTGTTTGGTAAGCAAGACCTTGATAACTACACTGTTTCACTTTTAATAATGACTAGCAATAACTATTATTTTTTTTTCAGAATATAATAAAACACAGACTTGTGTTTTTACGTGCCTTGTCTTCCTCTCTCTCTTGAGTATTTGTCTTCAATTAAAGTGGATAACTTTCACTTTTGCTCTTTAGCTTCATACGATGGAATAATAGTCACTTCTCACGCTTGGCATGAAGGACTAAGAAGAATGGCATAATACTATTAAAAAAATTTGTGGATAAAGAGAAAGAAAATCATCAGATTATCTGACATAAAATCAAGCAAAGATTAAGAAAATAGTTGCAAGAGAAGGGAGACTGCAAGGACAATATCTATCTATCTATCCAAAAATCCATTTAGTCAGACCATGATTGCTGTTAATATTTTGCATTCATTACTACACATGTACAGTTGTACTAACCAATACATAAATGCCCCATAAAAACCAATTATCTCCTCTTTTCAGATGGTGTGATTGTGTGACATTTTTCCACTATTTCCAATAGTTCCTGTAATGTAGAAATTTATTGAGTTTTGGACCTTCTATGACAACCCATGAGTACTTCATTTTTTCCATTCAACCAATCTGACCCATGAATACTCAGTTAGGAGTCCCACATAAGTAAAATAAGCTAATTGATGTGGTACTTAAGACTTGAGGTTCTCCCACCTAATGGACTAACATTTTGGACTGGGTTCTCCTCTTGTGCTTACCTTCTAATAATTGGTGTTTTTATATAGAGTTGAGCAACACGAATGGCTACTTATAAACTGAAATAAGGTGCAAACTGAATACTAGTAGGTGAGCCAAGTTGTCAATAGAGTGAAGCCGCCTTAGATGTCAACTCTCACACTTAATTTGGATAGTGTGAATGATAGGAAGTTGAGAGTGTATGTAAGGAGGAAGAGAGGGTAGTCAACTGTTAGTTAACAGTTAGAGGGAGTTAGTTGCCTAACTGTGTTAACAGTTAGGAAGAGCGGGAATATACCTTTGTATAAATTGTTGAGATGGGGAGAGGAGAGGGACTTTTTGCGATTCAAGTGTATGAACAGACTGTTTAGTCTTGTTGGGGGGAGATTAGGCTCCCTTATTGCTTCATTCTTGTATTCTTTCTTGGAGATCAATAAAATCAGAGGTTATGCAGAACTTTTGCTCTGTTTGCCTGTGTTAGTTGGGTGAAAGATAAGGTTTCTTTATCAGAAACCTATCAGTGAAAGAGATGGAGGGAGTGGAAAATGAAAGAAAGAAAGACAATTACAACGGGAAGTAAGGTTGTTTACACGAGTTAGAAGAGAGTGGAGATTAAGATGGTTTTATTTGTTATTAGTAATTTTGTTTATTATTTGTTAATATAATTATAGAAAAAATTAAAAAAAAAACATCCATAATTGATCAGAGTGGTTCATAATCGATTATGAGTGCCCCATAATTGACTACGTATACTGAAAACTCTTCAAAACACCATTATTTTGACAACATAATTGATTATCTTGCATCTTCACCTACAAACCACAAGTCAATGTGGTTTTCTCCACATTTCTCACAACCAAACAGCAGAAACAACATGTAATCGGATCCACAAAACTTTCCTCACAAATCATTCCAAATCTCAAGCTAACCACCACCATCATCTTTAATCCTCTCATTTCCATCCACTGCTAGAAGACCACGGTGGAAGCAAGCCAAGCATTAACGGGGACAACAATGTTAGGATGAGTCCCAAATTGATTAAGGTGAGCTACTTAATTTGGTACTTAAGTTTCTCCTACCTAGTGAACTAGTCTTTTGAGTTGGACTCTCCTCTCTTGTGCTTAAGTCTTAAGATAATCTTTCCCACCTTTCCCAACAATTTTTATGCCTAGTATAGCCAGTAAGTCTTCACCTACAACTCTTCCTATCTGGCAAACGGAAGGAGTAATCTGTGGTGCCACATATCACTTACATTGAAGGCTTCACAATAATAGATAATTGATATATGGATTAAAACCCAGTCTTAGAATAGAAAAAATAAAATACATTTAAGAAAAGCAATACCAGCTTGTTAAATTTATTAATTAATAGGTTAGCTCTAAAGCAATGGAACCCTAATCATTTATATCCTGTCAGTTTACAATTTTCCCAAAAAAAGATAGGACCATAATTAGTGCAACCTTATTTTATATAAACATATCTGAACACAAATAGCAACTTTACCTGCCATATAACTCCCAGGCAGTTGCACGGAGTATATAAGATGAACCCAATACTTGCAGAACAGATCCAGGAATTGAGGTTGGTTGTGCAATGAATTGGGAAGCACTAGTACTACTGCCAGATCCAATCTCTTGACTCAAAACAAAGGAACCCGTCGGCTTTTGTAAATTCCTAAGCCAAGCTGTACTAAAAGCACCGTCAATTGTCATTGCAGAACTCTCATAGCTAAAATCACTAATCAGCTGAGAACTCAACCGAATTTCCTGCCAGTCATATAACAAATAAACTAAAAATTTGATTCTCATGTGCTACAACTGTCACCAACAAAAGAATAGTTACAAAGATTTTATATAACCTTGCAAACATTAACTGGGCAAGTACTGAGCTTCATGTTAGTTTTTGGACCAAATGATAGCAAGGGCCGCTGAACATGCTGCAATGGAGAAACTACATGATGTAAAAAGTTGCAGTATTTCAGTACCCACTAACAGGACTTAAGATCTACTTTAAGTTAGGAGAGCTTGAAATAACTTAAATAAAAAAATATTAGTTGTCTACTTTAAAAGCCATAAACTATGGCACTAGATATTCGATGTGCCTAGTAACAACATCCAATACCAAAGTAAAAAATGATGTGTAATAATGAAAACAGTATCCTACTACACTTGAATACCACGTTTGGGAATGATCAATTTCATAGTGGTTATTTGAAACCCAAATTGCTCAAAGCTGTGTTCTGAACTTAATACACGAAGAACTAAGAGAAACTGAGAAATGAATGCGAAGAAAATTTTCTGGTATTTCTTAAATCTCTCAATAGAGCTTAAGTATTTCCAGTAGAGTGTAAAGTAGTTTCTGTAATAGAAAAGACAGCTAGGATAACTAACTACAGCTAGCATAGCCAACAACAGAAGCTGCAACACTAGTTTTGCCAGCTGTAATTAGTTATTATAGTTGTAGTATTGCAGCTATAGTTTGTATCCTAGCCACCTTTTCTATTGAACGCAGTTACAGAGACTGCTTCAAATATTTCTGCTAGAGATTCAATATAATAAGTAACAGATAACAGAAAACTCTTCCGCTCCAATTATCATTTTCTCAAAAAAAAAATTCAAAATACAATAGCAATAGAAACAGCAACAGTGGCATGCTCTGAGACTAGAGAAAATAAAATGGGAAGTCCATACCTAAGAGATGAATCAAATGACAGGTTTAGGGAATCAATTCTTTAGGGGAGAGACATTTTTCCATCTCAAAAAATGCTTTTTTGCTGGGTAGGGTGCAAAATTGGTGCTAAAGTTTTAAGTATATGTATCATGACCAAATTCTAAGCAAATTTCAATCCAATTAGACAACAAATCAGATTCCAAAGGAAAGTCCAGTACAACATACAAAGCTGTATTGCAATCCAATCGGTTTAACATTTATATGGACTTAAAGTCAGTCCTTCCCGAAAACCTTCCTTAAGACTTCTAGTGCCATCCTAGCCTATACTTAATCTATCTCAATGAAGACTGTGCACGAATCTTTTGTTTCCTTTTCATAGATACATCACACCCTGCTGTAGACATAAAGCTTTTGAGGTTGACCTCCCTGGCATAAACTCAAACACTGAAAAAGGCAGGTCTCATCTCAATCAACACATGATAACTCTTTCTTAGTTCAACAGTGTAACTCAATAACTTGATTGTCCGTAATTTGCAAAAATCTGCTGTGACTCTCCTATATTCTTATACTAAACAGATCAATATATTTGAGGTTTGAATATTTTAAGAAGCTAAAGACACAATAAAATTGTACATTATGCTTGGGATTCAAGTTCAAAATACATGCTATATGTAAGTATAGCTTCATAAAACAAACTCCTAGCACAATAAATAATTGAATTAGGTAGAAAATGTCATTACCGTGAGATCAAATTTAGCCATTGCCAGATGATTGGAAGCCACTAACCGCTTTAACTTTAAACTTTCTGCTCTCTTTAAAGAACCTCTCAAGAGAACAAACAATTGTTGTTGAACAGAGAGTGAAACACCTATACTTGTAAAAGGTGAGTATGATGATCCCAGTGTCCCAGCTGTACTTGAGATACCATTTTCAAACAACAAGTTTGAAATAGCTGCTAAAGTATATGCAAGACAGATATCATTACTTTGCTGCACAAATGAAAGTTGTCAGTCCTCACATCACATGTATGACTAATATATCAGGGAGAAAGTTTTGGGTTCAAATGGCAACATTTACCAACAACGTTTATTCTGCCCTGTACCACATGTAGCATAGCATACATAGGTAACATTTGCTGTCCGCTTAGATTTTACTTATAATTGGTAAATACAGGGATTTTTATTGGATAAACAAAATTTATGTGTATATGATTACCTGCTGAGAAACACGAACTGCCTCCGTCAAAACCTAAACATAACAACCAATATAAGGGTGGCAATAAAGAATAATACATAGTAGAACTATAATGGCTTAAAAGCTATCAGAGTACAAAAGAATACAAATAATAGAAGCCTTGAGGACTAGAAAAGGGTAGAAATCCAGCATGTATCAGATCAAAATACCCAAAAAATTACCTCTAACGCCATCTTTGGATGCCCAAAGTGAAACTGCATCATCCCCAAACATAATAAACCGATTTCATATCTTCCAAAGCCATTGCCAGCAACTGAAGGAACAAAATCAAATCCTTCAGTCCCTGCACTTTTGCCCAACAAATAAAAGATAAGTTCAGTTGTAATGGATAACACTTCTCAATCCTTTCTATTGGCTAAAAAGGCACTCAATACATGGGTATATGTCTTAGAAAGTGAACTTTAAAATTTAACTTAACATCACAAAAGTGACTTGTAAGGTGAGATTTACATCTACTTATGTATACTATAATTTAGTCAATGCTGATAAAAAAAACTATAATTTAGTCATATTTCTAATTAGTGTGGGATCACACCCCTCCAAGCCAAAGTGTGAATATCTCAAGCATAAAATTAGATATTTTGGGGTGATCCAATAGCGGTCTAATAACGAGTGACAACATAGCCCAATAAACCTTGTTAGGATAGACTATGATACTATCTTAAAAAATGAATTTCAGGTCTAACTCAATCTCACAAAACTGGTTTAAAAAATGAGGTTTGCACTCACTTATATACTATAATTTAACCATATATTTAATTGATGTGGAATCTCCAATAATATGTCTACAGGACAAATATTGGTATAAATGTATAATTCATAACAGAAAACAAAAGCTATAGGTGAAGGACGTGAAAAAGGTTTACAATTGCATATGTCGAGATTCTAAATTTTGACAATCATCAATGTCAATAAATTCAGGATTGGAAGTATTAATAAACCAACCACATGGAAGAGCACCATTTAATCGCAAGTCAATTTACTTCCTTGGAAACGATTTACTTTTTAAATACATTTTGTATTGCTTCTCCAGTGACACACAAGTACAAACAAAAATAGCAACAGGGTAATTGTGCCAATGATTTTATTGGGTGAGAATCAATTGTAATTAATGAGGTTGCAATGAATATCCATTGATGATGAACAAGAACAAATCAATGATATCAATGTCCCACTTGCTTTATATCTAACTACTCATCAAATGAACCCAAACATATATCAATGCCATCAGAGAGATGAAATAAGAAACAACTGTTCAATTACCTGTAATCAAAATAACAATGAAGATTCTCCAAAGCAGAAAGAAAATCGTCATGAGAAAGACCATTCAGGTAGCTCAAAAAGTGAACCTGGATTGATGTGAAACTCAAAATTATGGCAAACTTTAATGAAATAAATAGATAAGGAATAGAACTAAAGAAGGTAATAAACTTAACTTACCCGATGCAGTTCAGGTGCCAATTTTTGTAGCTGCTGTAGAATAATCTCAAGTCCATTGTAAGATACAGCATTACCATTCCTGAATGGTATGAATACGACTTGAAAGTTAATATAATTGTTATGCATTGTTACAAGTTTTTTTTGAAAATAGAAAAATCAAGAAAGTTTTAGGTTTACAAGTTATTTACTTTTCAATGGTATCAGCTTGCTCCTGTAAGTACCCTTGTACCTGCCAGTTTGTCCGCAGGAATACTGCACCACTCTGATCAACATCTCGCAGAATATTACTAGAAGAGTCCCCATAAGGATTAACTACTCTAACTTTCTCAGTCTGTTTGGATACTGAATCAGAAGGCACATCAATATCTGTGCACGTGAGTTCCACCGTTATCAGTAAAGTTATGTCATTGTATCAAACATTGTTTTCAAAAGCAAAGGCATAAATAGAGAAACTCAAAGAAGTGAAGAAGAAACAAAAAAGTGGGATTTGGTTAGTTGGTAAATTCTTGGTCTATATTTGTCAAGTTCTTCCCAAACAACAGAAAGCACTAAAATAACTGCCCTGTGAAGTTATTATACCATCAACTAAACTCAGAAGAGTCTTGGGTGCATGAAGATGAAATGGAACAACTCCACTAGCCTCCTTTCTTGCTTCAATTTCCTCTGAAACCTTTTCATAGACAAAGTTCTCCAGGTCCATGTTCTCATATTCTGAATATGACTCCAGATTACTACTACAATCATCCACACTATGTTCTTCATAGGAAGGGCAATTTGAGAGTTCTTCTTTACAATAGATCCCGAGGTTTGTCAAGAGATGGGATAGACCCTAGACATTGAAATTAGAGGTTATACAAGGTGGATACGTTTCATCCTAAAGAAGAAATGTGAAAATTACTCACATAAACTAAGCATATAAAGAATAAGCAATAAATATTTTCACTGTAGACTCCAAATTGTGTTTAAATTTAAAAAAAAAATTAATCAGAGAGTCAAAGTTGTATATTAAACTCCTAATAGCTACTTGATCATCATAAAAACAAAAGATATCAGGTGACGAGTCCCATTCCTTGAAGTTTAGTAATATCAATGTAAACTCATTCAAATGCAACATTTAGAAAACAAAACTTTGTCAGAAGCGCCAAGCATTATATGGAGCTTCTGAGAAAAACAACTTCACCTCCTCCCACTTTCTTTTGAGATGGATAAAGATCAATTCAGACAATGATCAACTTCAACCATGTGGAAAACGTTATACCTCAAATGATAACAAGTTAAAAGCAAGTACACAACGCCGAAGAAATATCCCCAGGTTACTGTTCATGTCCAAAATAACCTGGTCATCTTCAACAGCACCCGAATCAGAACCTCCAAGTATTCCTGAACCACATTTTAATATCAGTAAATATGTAAATTGGTCTAATGTATAAGCAATAATAAAAATTGCCACAACTTCCATGTCAAATAAAAAAAGAAAAAAGAAAAAAAACAAGAAACCAAACAGAAAAAATATATAGGAAAAATGGTTAAGGGCTAACCATATTAAAGTTGATAAACTCACCTCTTATATCGCTAAAAAAATTGAACAAATCATCGGGCGATGACAGGGACGAAAGTCTACTCATCAACTGATCAATAACCCAGGAGGCCTCCCAATTTTGACTCATCATTCTCAATTGATGGACGAGTTCATCCAATTTAGGCTCCAAGATATCATCGCAAGACTGCATTATCAACAACATTTTCAACTCACAACAGAAGCATAAATAAAATCTTCGACCAGCATGAAGAAAATGTGTGATCGAACACTGGATTAAAACAAAGATCAAGAGGACCAATTATATTGAAAAAAGCCATTTCAATTCAAGCCATCAACAAGACAACAAGGTGTAAGTTCAATTCTAAACTACACAGTAAGAAATAGCACAATTCTGTTTGGACAGGACACGTTTAGATAAACATCTTTATTTATAAGCATTCATATGAGAAGAAAAAAAAAAAACAAATAAGTTTTTCCATAAACTTTTAGCTTAGATATAAGTTAAAAATCAAATTTTGAAAAAGCTAACCTTAATGAATTTTTCAACAAATTAATTTATTCATAAATTAAAAGTCAAAATTTGGAGTCAAACAAGATTTAACTAATCAGACCTTCATAAAGAACAGACAAGGCACAAAGTTAAGTATCAAAATTTAACATAACTATCATCCCAGAGTGCGATGAATTGAGATTCAAATTATGCTGAAGAATACAGAATTAATCGAAAAGGAAGAAACTGTTTCAGCGGGAAGAAAAGAAAAAGGTGGCGGTGACCTTGGTGAGGGCCAACAAGAACATGCCCAGGCGATTGTGCTGGGCAACAGAAGAGAAAGGGAAGGGGATCGATATCTGTGCGGGTGGTGCATAGATCTTAAGGAGTATGCAGAGTGATACTTTGTGCGGCGTAATTGCAAATGCACCCGGCTGTTTCAATACCCCACCCATTGATTATCTTCGCCTGCTTTCTGTTTGACAAAATGCTTAGCTGATTCTGCAACCTGAGCACAGTGATGATGTTATGTTCACTTTAATGCATAATCAGTAAGTTAAGTGAAGTGAAGGAGGAAGAAGCTGGACATTATTGGATAGTGATCAGTATCAATACGAGAGTGTGCTAGGATGTTTGGTCTAGGGTTTCGATTTTGTCTTGGTGGAATTGAAAAGCGCCAACTTTAAAAGCTATACTGTATTTAAATTCAAAAGTAATATATATGATATTCACTTACTAGATGACACGATATTTTGATAAATTTTTTATAATATTTTAACACCGATTATTAATACATGTGAAATAATTCACATCAATTACGTAAATAATATTAAAATATTATCAAAATATCGTTATTTCATAACATAGGATTGAAATTAATTTTGACATCAAATTTATATTTTTTATTTTATTTTTATTAAAAAAATTATTTTTATCCCATAACTCAACCCTTTGTTTTATTTTTTTTATTAGTATAAAAAATATATATGTAAGTTTGACACAAAAAATTATCATTTTGCAAAAAAGTGTGAGCACCAATTATTAATAATTGTCTAAATTTTCGTGTATGTTACCAAAAAGGCCTTTGACTATTTAAGTTTTCGTTTATTGTTTTTGTAATTATTAAAAATAATATTTAGATGTATAAATATGAAATATCTTCAATAAATAATATTTCAATAATGTTACAAAACAATTTTAAGTATTAATTATGTTAAAGTAAACAATATTATTGATTAATAATATAAGTGGAGTTGATATTTTTGAATACAAAATATCAAAATCTCTTTAATTTTTCAAATACTACTTTAAAGAGATATTATAATTCTAAGATTTACACACAGAATATGAGAACAAAAATATTACAAAACAAACCCGTTTACGAAAAAATGTGCTCCAAAAAACGAATTTTATTGGGTGTTTTTTTTTACATACATATAAGTTGGGTTAGATATCACAATTTCGTTGTAGTTATATTTTATTTGATGTGAAATTGTAATCGAATACACAACTTTATCGTTGCCATTTTTAAAATTTTGAATCTTGTTTTTTTTATTATTTTAGTTGTGTAGACCTATTTTTAAATTATTTAACTTTTGTGTACCTTAAAATAAGTAAGAAAATAGTAAAAATATTAAATGTGTGTTTGAAATTAAGTTATGAAATTAATGAAAATAGTAAAAATATTAAATGTGTGTTATTTAAATTGAAAGTTAGATGGTGTATATAATGTAAACACGTATATACAAATTTTGTATAATAATTTGGATTAAGTAGATCTGTGTAACAGTTCACTTTTCTAAACAATTACTATTAAAATAATTAATAGAATGCAGTCTCTAAAGCCCAAGTAATTATATAAAAGAGTTGATTGAAAATACTATTCTTACATTAGAATATATTGTATTTCAAAAATTAAAATAACTCATAAATACTTCAAAACAAAAACTAAAAATTTAATATAGCTCTTTAAAATATTAGGTTCAATCGTCTAAAATATTTATATACTAATCTTCCCTTGTCTCATTTCAACTTTAGTGTTCTATCACCATTAACTCCTAACTCTAATCTTATATTTAATATATGATCATCACATAAAAATATATATATAAAAATATATACATGTAAGAATAGACTAATTTTTATCATAATCAATTCAAGTGAAAATATCATATTTTATCATAAAGGTTGACAAAAATAAATCTTTGAGATAATTAGAAATTAGTTTGCTAAGATCCAACATTTAGACTTTTACTTCCAAAAAATAAGTGCATCAAATACACTTGTGAGAGTCTTACTTATCATATTTATCTCCATTTCCATCTCTAAAATGGTATCATGTGTAATTTATATAACTTTTCAATGATCGAGGTTGATTTCATTACCTTCGTAGGATATATTTTATATCTTAGTCTTCCAAATGAAATCTCATTCAACTCTCATCACCTATTATCATTTCATGTGAGTTTAATACTAGTTAAGTCAGTCACATGATAAATCTCATTCAATACACTTTGTTTCACCCTAGATTAACATTTCTCTTTGAAAATTTAATATCTCACTAACTTTTCACAAACATTCTATTAGATATCCCATATTATTAATTATATTATATTTATATTTTATCTTCACTTACTTATCTTTTGTTATTTTATTATTATTCTTAAGTTTATATTTTGGACTTAGCCAATATTTCATATTAGTTATAATTATGTATTTCATAAGATGACCAAACACATTGAGTTTTACTGTCATTTCATTTGAAAAAATATTGTTTTTAGAGATATAAAGATTGTGTGTGTTAACTTAAATGATCAATTGGCAAAAAATTTTACTAAGTATTCACGGATTGATTATATTTATAACAAGCTTAATATAAACAAATTATATATATACACATGCTTAAGGAGGAGTGTTAGATATCTTAGATTATTAAATTTATATTTATCTTTTATTTTCAATTACTTATATTACTTTGTATTTTGGACTTATCTCATATTTTTTTCGTTATAAATAAAGTACCTTATGTATATTTTATACACAAGAAAAATTAATCTCATCAATACCTTTTCACTATATTCAATACATTCTTACTTTATCAAACATAACCCGATACAATAATGATGTAATTTATGACATAAATAAAACTATTTAGTACAATCTAAACCCCTTATATTAGGAAAAGTTTCATAAAGTTATCCCTCCACACCAAGTAGCCACTATCCAACGCCTTAAAGACAAAGTCAAAAACATATAATCATAAGTATAATTCTTACTACACCAAAGATGTTCAATCATCCAAACTCAAAGCAATCATCAAAGTCACACTCATTCATCCATTTTCTTACAAGCCACCTCTCATATAACCACATTCATACAAATTTCATATTAGTAACAATTATAGTCACAATTTAACTTTTCCATTCCAACAATTTTTACCATATGTTTATAATTTCACAATATTGACAAAATTCATTTTTTAGTAAAAATTTTCAACTTTCTTTATACATGAAAACACCAGAACTACTAACATTATAAAACTCACACTTCTTCTAAAAGTTATCAGATTTTAGCAAGCATGCAACCAAAACATTCATATCATAGTTTTTGTCTTTCAATAACAAGACATTACATGTACAATGTGTTGGGTACAAACAAAGTCTCACATCGGATAAAATAAGAGATGAACATGAGTTTATATACACATAACATACCTCTATTAATAAGAAGCCTTTTGGAGTGGTACCAAAAACAAATCCTTATCACTGTGGAGATATCTGAAATATGAAAACAAATTTATTTAACAATGATTTTAAATCACCTAAATTAAAATATGAAAACTTTTATCTAAATGAAATATTTATAAATGGAAGGATATCAATATTAATATTAATTTGAATGAAGTTACCATATATTTGATTTGAGATAAAATCTGTTAATATATTAGGAAAACATTATTAGTACAAATATTTCAAAATATATCAATTGATATTATTTATTGACTTACCCATGATTCAACTTGTATATAATTTGTTTTTATTTTAATATTTATTTTTATTTATTATCTATGTAAAAATATTTTATAATTATACTTCTGTACATGAAAAATTATATCACTAAGTAAAATATGTAGATCCAATGATAATGAATCTTATTTTATTACACTGATAATCTTTTAAGGAAGTACATTTAATTTATTTTTGCAAACCTTGTCACCTGTAATATTGTATCACTAAGTTTATTTTAGTCAAATGTAGTGTAAGAACATGAAAGCAAATTAGATATCCCAAAGTAATATTCCTCTTCAACCTTTTATTATGTTTCTTTGCTTATTTTAAAAAAATTAAAATAGTTAGTATGTCTACAAGCTTAACATGGGGAAATATATATAAAAAAATCACTGAGTTGTATTAATGTATGATTTATTACTAAATTTGAGAAAACTTAGGTAACCCTAATAGAAGAGAGGAGAGGAAAATTCTGGCAATTTTGTAATTAATAGTAATAATAAAATTTAAAATATTATAAACAAACTGCAAAAGTTGAATCAATATTTTTTTAATGCAAGAACTTATGATACTTTCTTAATTTTTTTTAAATGTTTAGTGTAGTCTATGAAAGATATATTGTTTTATATTGAAAAGAAAAAAAGATTTTTAATAGATAAATTAATATTAAACTCTCAAGCACTGCAATAAGAAAAAAGATTCGATAAGGAATATACTAATAATTCTTGTTGTAAACGTTAAATTTTAATTTCAGAATTTTTACAGTAAAAAATTCCGTAAAGAATATACTAATTCTTGTTGCAAACCTTAAATTTTAATTTCAGAATTTCTTCAAAGTTGCATGTTCAATGTTTCAATCTCACAATTTTTTTATCTGTGCATTTTATCATATGTTTTATTTCTTTATGTTTAATTTTTGTAAATTTGGATGAAGTAGTTGCTTAGTTTTAGTAATATTTTTTTTCTTCAGTTTTGGCCCTCTTTGTTTTAGTCACTATAATTACTTTAGTTTTTTTCATTTTTTATAAAATATTTTTATTACAATTGACTAGAAAAACACTAAACAAAAAGCAGAGAAAAAAAATGAAAAACAAAAAACATTTACAAAATGAAAAAGTTATTTTGGGTTAACTATTTTATTAGTAACAAAATTATGTACATAGTTTATTGATAATTATTGTCATAAAATCAAATTAATAATTTTTTTTTCAAAATTAATTAGTACAAAAAATGTCAAGAAAGTGTACAACTGTAAGTCAGTGTGGCTAATAACCTACCGGTCTTTTCCATTAATAAATAGTTTAATTTTCAAAAATTAAAATCTCTTTCGATATTCTAAAAACACTTAAAACGCAAATCTGGGGAACATCACCCAAAACCCTTGCGTTTGAGCTTCTTGCAACTCTTGATCTACGCTCATGGCTTCTCCGGTGACTCATCAATAGCCATCTTCTCTATTTCTCAGTTTGTTCATATTTTTCTGCTGCTTTTAATAAGTCTGAGTTGATTTGCAATGGCACAGCGAGCTGCAGAAACCACAGAGAATAGCTTGGAGAAGATCAAGCGTCAACTCGCATCCGCTTCCGGTAGAAACTTGTTACAGGGACCACTTCTCAAGAGATCCGAAACCGTAATTCACGCACTTCCTTTATATCAATACCTGTTTCTCATTTCTAGCTTTAATTTCACTTTATTTTCGTCTCTACTCTTCTCTTTTCCTGATTCCAATTGTTATTTCTTTATAGCGCGATGTTCTGATCATCTTGCAATTCCAATGCGTTCTGTTGTCTTATTTGCTTTGTAATCCTTTGGATGACCGATCTTCTTTTTGTGACCATCTTTGTAGGCTTAATTGTCTCTTTTAGAAAAGAAAAAAAAAACTAGCTAAATGTAAAATCTGCCTTTGTGTTCACAGCTGAGAAAATGGAACGAGAGATGGGTGATCTTGGACCCGACAACTGGGAAGATGGAATACAAGTATGTCTATGCAAACTGGTTTCTCTTTGTGTGAGGAAATGGAAATCACTTTGAGTACTGAAGTTCTGTATTTTTTGGTTGTTCCCCTCTTTTAGGATAAGAAGAAATGAACCTTCTGTGAAAGGAACGATTCTATTTGATGCCAATAGCACGATCACAGTGTCTCCTGTGAATTTCCAGTAAGAACTGTGTAACATAAGCATTTTTTTAATATAGTTTTGAGATAGGATGCGAGTTTTGTTGGGTGGATTTTTATATGTGATATGTTGTTTATTTACTTCTGCGTGTTACAGGGGGCTTCCAAAGTATGACGGTTGCTGCTTTTGTATCCTTTTCGTCATTTGTATGGCTTTTAGTGCTTTCAGCGAATTTGTTAGCTGCTAACAGATTAATGAAAATCACTCTACTTGGTACCTTAATTGCCCTCTTTAGATATTGGGACGCCACAGAAAAAAGATTACTTCCTCTGTGCGGAGACTCCTGGTGCAGCTAGAGCATGGGTGTCAACTTTACAGTAAGTTTTGCAATCCAACCCTTTTTTCTACTTTTGCTTATAATCAATGGAATATAATCTTAACCTTTTTTTTTATGTTATTTTAATTGTTGAATGTATTAGTATGTGTGTTATTTTTATTTTTGTATTTCAAAGCATCAGATTGTAAGATGTATAACTTATAAGAGGTGTGTAGCTTGCAAACAACTTACTGCACGCTTGAACCTAAATGTACTAATACAACTGTGTAGAAATTTACCATTAATTTGTTACTTTCTTGCAAAACTTTGTTTACTTCTGTCATTTTTAAAATTCATGTAATAACGCAGTCCTTCACGGTTTTCTAAATATTTTGAACAGTGTATTTTTATGTTCGTGGAAATATACATTTGCTTCGAAAGGGAGACCTACTGAATACTATTGCCATGTCATAGTTCAGCTTTTATATCTATGTTCCCCTTATTATTATTCATTATAATTAGTTCTTAGTTTTAACTGTTTCCTCATTTGACGTTAGTGCAACTCAGTTGGTTTTAAAAGCCCATAAAGAAGCTGTGAATTCCTTAAGTGGGAATGGTTCTACAAAGTTAGGAACTGTAGCAACGGTTGTTGCTGCAGCCAATTCAACAGCCTTGGAATGCTCAAAAGAAATAGAAGCAGCAATGCAGATTTCATTGCGAAATGCTCTGGGAATGATGAATAATAGGACCACTGATGGTCCTATGGATGATTTAACAATCATGAAGGTATAATCTCGTTCTGGTTTATTCTGTATTTCTTTGTTCAAATTTATAGTTCAGCATTCATGATGATGCAGCAGAGTTGTACTCTTTATATACCTTGATTTCAATCTCATCCACTATTGTGCCTCATCCACTATTGTGTAATTTCTTCTGAAAACCTGGCTCCAGTTGCACGTTCTCCCTCTTTGCTATTTCCTATTTTTTTTGTCATTGCAATTAATTCCAGATGTGACATCTTAGTACTTTCATATTTCTTCCCGTGATTTTGTTCGATAAAAAAGTCTATTTTAATGGCCCAAATTGCTCCCGGCTTCTTGAAATCATCTCTAAGCTTCATTACTTGTTGGGGATTTAAGAGAGGAATGATGCAGGATAATTAATAACAAAAAACTTTAATGAAAAAAGCGAGCAGATGGAATCTCATTCTACATGATATAGCTAGGGTCTCACACGTAAATGTCATTGCTATTATGAAAATTGAATTCCTGAAAAATATAATATTACTATTATGGAAATTAAAGTCCTAAAATTGAACTTTTTCTCTATTGAGGTGACTCTCAATTTTGGTATAGTCCTGAATGAAAAGTGTTCTCAACCTGGTCCCAATGTGAAACTGTTCCTGATTCAATCCCTTCTGCGATGTACGGGGACCAGAATTGTGAATGTACAGGAATAAAATTTCAGTCTGTTAGGTTAGAAATATATTTGCTTGGAAAAATAAGGAGAAGACCACAAAAATTAGTATTGGCAATTAGACTAGTTATTTAGGGAAAGGGGATTGGTTATATAAATAATAGGGGGATGCAAGGGTAGAGGGATCATTCTGAGTTGTTAGCATTTGTGAACAAGACATTGGGTTTTTTGTAAATAGGTGAAACTGAAACCCTTGGTAGGAGAATTTCTTCCTTTATCAATAACTAGTCTGTTCAATTCTTTCCTTCATCCTTCTATCCAAGTATCCATTGGCTCGCTCATTCATGGTTCCTAACACACCCACTGTGACAGCAAAAGATTAAATGAATTTTTTTCTGGAAACTTCTGTTTTTTGGTAAGGAGTGTCACGTACAATGATAAAAAGTTAATTAAACCTTCATAAAGTAGCTAAAACTCTGGAAAAAAGTTTTTTAGTACAACTCTTGGAAGGTGAAAAGAAGTAATATAAAAAAGTACCTTTTTACCGAACCTTACCAAACCTTACCCAAATGCAGCCGAAACTAGATGGTTTCTGGACATAACATTTTATAAAGAAAATTTATGAATTATGATTGTTTTATGATTTCAATTATTTGTCACTCTTCTGTTATAATGCATTCAACAATGGTTGTACAAGAAACAGTAGTAACATGTCTTTCTTTTGTTGCAATATTGTTTTAAGATGGTTAAATTCCTTCTTTAATTTTGGAGTTAGGGGAGGTATCCCCCTTTTTTTTTATTACGGTTTACTTGGCTAACTGACATTTGCAAACTCATGATTTTTGTTCACTTGCTTGGCAAAAAGAGATAAAAAGAATGAAAGGATAAGAAACGAGGACGGTGGATATTATATTTTTGATTAGCAAAGTATAAGTATTTATAAATATAATGGAATACGTGGGATACTCTTACCCGTATACAAAAATAAAAAGAAAAAGAAAATAGTTGCGCATGTTCCCTGCCAAAAAGATCCACCTATGTCGTGGTTAAGACCTGTACATTTGATGTAAAAAACCCTAACATCGAAACATTCAATTTGGTCTTAACTCAAAATTCAAACAACCAGATATTGATATGCACTTGCAAGGGAAAACATATTTAATAAGGCATACATAAATACACTTACTCTAATCCCTGCAGTAGTCCCCAACCTTAGTCACTATGACTACACTGTCCTGATGAAGGTTGTTGTCTAGCTGGAGGTACTGTTGTGATCTTGCTCCTTATTGTGCCCCTCACATCTTTTACTATGTTGTTGGAGTTCCTTTCTCTTACCATAACTGCTTTACTTTTTCCGTCTCCCGATTGTTGAGCTACTTCTGTCCCCTTTATAACGTGCAAAATTTTTACAGAAGCCATACATACTTTTCAAAGTAAAGTGCATTTTCAGTTCAACCCACAGCCTAGCAGCCCCTTCACCATTGTTAAAGGGTGTATATGATTTTCCACTACACCTTTTCCTTTTACAACCCTTATCATTAAAGTATAGTGGAGATACAACCCTTATCTCCACTATACCTCTGATTGGTATCTAAACCCGGTGCAAAGCTTAAAATTAATGTGAGGACTGTGGATATAAATAGAGAAAGGATTTTTTTTTTAATTAGACAAGGACTGTTTGTATGTGGGTATTTGATGTCTCTTGCACCTATATGGTTCTTTGTTGTTTTGGACTTTTGGCTCTGAAGGTGCTACTCCACTCTACAGGAAACACTAAGAGTAAAGGATGAGGAGCTACAGAATTTGTCCAGAGACCTTCGGGCACGTGATTCAACTATTAAAGATATAGCAGATAAACTATCTGAGACTGCTGAAGCTGCTGAGGCTGCAGCATCTGCTGCCTATACTATGGATGAGCATCGGAGAATTGCTTGTGCAGAAATTGAGCGTTTGAATAAAGATTCTGAGAAGCAGCAAGAGTTGTTTACGCAGAAGGTATGTCAATTTGCTACTTTAGGGATGATTCTCGGTAAACTGCCTTGGACAATTAACCCTTGCCTAATGCTATGTGTATTACTTGCAATGGAGTTGTCTTGAATGTTCGTTTCATCTTATTATTATTTTTTGCAGCTAAAAGAGTCTGAAGAAAAGGCTGCGAGCCTAAGCAAAGAAAAAGAACAATTAATCAGGCAGAGAGATGCTGCTATTCAGGAAGCAAATATGTGGCGCACCGAGTTGGCAAAAGCTAGAGAACATGATGTTATCTTGGAAGCAGCTGTAGTAAGAGCAGAAGAAAAAGTTAGGGTTGCAGAAGCAAATGCTGAAGCTAGGATAAGGGAGGCTTTTCAGAGAGAATCTGCAGCAACAAAAGAAAAGGAAGAGCTTCTAGCATATGTGAATGTACTAAAAGCCCAACTTCAAAGGTAATGTTATTTGCTTTTGCCCTTAAATTCCATTTTGTTAAATTAGATCTGTTGACTACTGATAAACGGAAAGTATTTTGCCTTGGTGACTGGTTGATGGGTTTGAATAAAAAAACGGTCTGTTTGACCCTCCTCCGTATCTTCACATAGCCAAGGTGGCATATGTTAGTTTTGCTTTTTCTCTTTTCCCACCTAAACATAAAGATGGAGATACCTTGCGAAACTGGGAAAGAGAAGGAAACATTTGATGATTTATTTTTATTTTTTGAGGTTGAATATGTGTATCAGTTATGAAAGGTGGCGCATCATAAAACCAATGTTGGCTTAACAGATAGTTTTCTTTTCAACAGGCAACACATCGATACAACTCAAGTTTTTGAGAAGACGGAGTCATGCTCAGATACAAAGCATGTTGACCCCACAGAAGAGAATGTGGATAAAGCGTGCCTGAGTGTTTCTAGAGCTATGCCCGCCCCTGCAGAGAATGTCGTTCACATGGCAACGGATCAGGTGAACATTCAGCCGGTTGGAGACAATGAATGGAGTGATATTCAAGCAACGGAGGCAAGGATAGCTGACGTAAGGGAAGTAGCACCCGAAACTGATGGAAGCAGCTTGGATATTCCTGTGGTTAGCCAGCCAGGTACCAATCATCACCATGAACAAGGAGCTAACTCTTTCCATCAGCCCTGATGTTATTCACAGGTATACAACATAGAGAAAATATCAATTTAGGCAATGTAATTATACCATTTTGTTGGATGAGCATGTAAACCTTATTGTTTTCATTTTATCATTGCCTAATCAAGCTGTGACATGTGACCTGCCCGGAAAGTGAATACCTTTTTTCTGATGTAAATGTAATGTAATACAACACGAGCTGACCGGTAACTCTTCCGTGATGTGTAAACATTTGATCAACGAATAGAGCCCTTTTTTCATCCACAATTATAACACCTTAAACAAACAATTAAACTCAATTGAACATTCTCGTCCATTGAAAAATTGGCTTAAGATTCCATTTTTCACGATTCCATTTTTCACACAAAATGCCCTCAGATTACAAACAATTCAGGCAAGATTCGAAAAGACTGAATCCCCTAAATTCTCGCTTTCTCTCTAGGGGGTTTTATTAATTTGGTTGAGTGATAGTAGAAATCGGATGATCCAATAGTAGATGGAATAGAAATGTTCAAAAAATAAAAAAATATAGCTAAGATAGGTTTCAACTTGATTCTACTACTATATTAGAAAATGAATTTTTAAACATAATTTAACTCTACAAATTAACTTATAAAATAAAATTTATATTCTATTTATATATTATAATTTGATATTATTTCTAGTCGCCAGACTTCCAAAACTCTCGTAATACTTCAAAATGACTATAATTTTAACCGCGAATTTACTTGCGACAATTTTTCATACACAGTGAATGACCCAAAAGTGCACGCAGAGGTAGTCTATAGCCCCTTTGAATTGACCTTAGTAGGGCCTAGCAACCTCTGAAATAGTAGAGGACGTGAGGTATACACAGAAGTCATGTTGAAGCAGTTACTTGGAAATTAAATACAAGAAAAACAGTCAATTCAATATATAGACATCTAGTGAAATATTTTTCCCCACCTATACTGCACTATAAATTACTCTTCCACTTCGATCATCCTTCAAATATTACATTTTGCTTGTGCTAGGACACAACTCAATTAGCCTGTTCTTTTATTTCAATCAAAGCAGCAAACAATTTACTCTCTTCTTTTCTCCCCGTCAAACAAGTCCTTATACGTTTTTTTTAGCATAATATTTTAAGATAAATATTCTGAATGAAAAAGTTTCTTACCAAAGTTTTTATTAATAAAAATATGAATCCTATATTATTTCTCACACTTATAAGTTTACTGTCTCATAAAAACAAGTCTTAAATTTGAAGTCATATTCATAAAATTCATATTAAATAACATTTTTATTGATAAATTTTGTAAGAAAAAACTTTCCTTCTATTTATTTATGTTAAGGAAGTATTGACCCGAATTGATGGGACTGCTAACTGTTCACAACATCACATGACTTTCCATTTCCAATCCGAATATGTCCGAGCCTTGTTAAAGATTGGGAAGTTGAGTTTTGGATGTACATCATGATGGAACAGTACACATTTCAATCAAACTTAGATATTTTATTTATTTTTGTTTCACATTTTTAAAGATGGAAATTAGTAAAACTTATCTACTCCGTTTCAATATTTTTTTCTTCATTTTTATTTCTAGAGTGATCTATGTTCTTAATCTTTAAAATTTAGGATAACTCAGTTTTAATCCCTCAAAAAATTTGAAAATTATTATAGTTTTTAAATTTGGAAAATCAAAGTTTTATGATTCAATAAGTTTATGGTTCACTTAATTACTTGTTTGATTAGAAAATTTTAAATTAATTTTCACTTAAATTTTTGTTTTCATTGAGTTTTTTTTAAATTGAATTAATTATGTCATTTTCTAGCATTTTATAAATGATGTTAAATACATGGTATGTGTTAATTTTTATTTATTTATGTAATTTTTTATTTTTCACGTGTGGGATTGGTATAATAGTGTGCCACGTGTGTTACATGAAAAGTTAACTAATAACACGTGTGTCACCTATAATGTATTAATGAAAATAATTTAATTGAGTTAATTTTTAAAAAATTAAAACTCAATTAAAACAAAAATATAAGTGAAAATCAATTTAAATTTTTTTAACCAAATTTAAAATTAAATGATTAAGTAAGTCTTTATATATTATGCACTAAAACAATTTTGAAGAAAACATAGTGTTTCAAAATTATCTTTGAAAAGTAAAAACCGTATCTATTTTTTTAAAAAATTTGAGATATCAAAATGATTTTTTTTAATTAAAAATTGAATATGTTTCAAATTTAAAAAATTAAAATTAAACTCTTGCTTTCAATTAATTCGAGATAAATAAATTTTTTAATTCCGAAAGAGTAAAATATATCTATTCCATTCTATCAATAAACAATTGAATGAAACTCCTAATTTCTTTTTCGGGTGGAATATTTAAAAGATAACAGGACAAATAACAAATAAAAACTAAATAAAGATATGTTGATATAAGAAAAAAAAGAATAAAGGTAGCAATAGATAACCAAAGAAAAAGTTAACATATAGTGTCAAACTAAGTTCTCACCAAAGAAAAGAATAGAGTGAGATATATATATAAGAAATATGTATGTTACTATGTTATAATAAGTAGTTTAAGCATGTAAAATGGTATCAAAATCTATTAAACTCTTTACAGTGATCAGAAAGCCTGGACGGATCAACAGCAAACTGAACGACAGAAGTGAGATCATCCCAATTCTCATGAGCCAATTCCAGATTCTGATGGTTCCAAAAACTCGAGTAGGAAAAGGATGTCGTAGGCTGTTGGTCAACATGTCCGAAAACTGGTTTGATCATTTGGTTTTGGTGAAGGAGCAGTGATGATGGTGAGTTTGTGAAAGTCAAACATGGCTTGGCGGTGTCAGATTCTAAACTGCATGTTTTGGAACTTGAAGAGTTTGTGGGGTTTGGCTTCGTGATTGGTGCTGTGTTTGAGTCTTTCAAATTTGGTGTGTACCTCTTGTAAGATGGGACTCGTTTGAATATTCGACATAGCGTCCACACTTCCTGCCAAACACACAAAAAAACCAAACACAACCACACATTAAATTCCTCAATACCATGCAAATATTAAAATTCATAATGTCTTAATCTGTGACTAATTAATTCTCCTTTTTGGGTCCAACAAAGGTGCTTCAGACTTTAGAAAAGTATAGAGATACAATTGTTTGTTTCTGGTTTCTTGAATATGAACATGCTTCCAATCCGAATCTCAGAAACTTGTGGTGGTTTGACTATGTTATCTCACAATTGTCTTTTTCCCACGGTTCTAGATGGGTTTATTAATTTAACATTTTCTTAAACTTCTTTTCATTACTACATAAACAAGAAACATGAGACGCAGTTTTTCTAAGATCAGAGAAGATAGGTATATTGACTTTTATTCCACTTTATATCAAATTGATTCTAGGTTTATTAAGTAATTTTTTTGAACTATCTTCATGTGTTAGAAATACACGAGTGAATAATTAAAGATAAACAATGTTAATATATTATGTAAACCTAGTGTAAAATGGAATGGTAAATGGAATATTCCTCAAGTATAAATCATAAAAATATTGTTTTTTATAATAATTATTTTACCTTTTCCTTTCCAAAAAATTTTTAGTTTGACTAATATATGCTCACATTTCAATAAAATATTATATATTTTCCTTTTAATTTGTTATCATATTAGTACTATTCTATCTGTCACAGTCAAAATAATGCATTTATGGAAAGTATCAGACTAATTTAATAAAACTAATATTCCTAAAACAGTACATTTTCCTATTTTTTTAATTTGTGTAAAATTATAAATATAATTAAAATAAACTACAATAATTAAACTCGGTCCTTTTTTTTCACTGTTACAATGATCCCTTATCTAAGTATATGCAATGTAAAAAAAAAGTGACAATTGAATGTTCTAAAAGCAAGAAGAATTGTAATTATTGTTGTGATGAAGAAAGTAAAATATTCATAAGAGTGACATAGCATAATTGACTTACAGCTTCTTGAATGTCATTAGGTTGTGGGTTAGTGGTGGATTTTCCATTGGGTGGAAGACGAAACTCATGCATCATCCAATCAGTTTTGGTGCCTTTTCCAGCACTTCCACGGTAATAAACCAATGATTTCTTCAACCCAATGCATTCATGGGGTTCTTTAACACAGTATATCGGTTTATCAATCCCGGTGGCTTTCCAAAACCCAGACCCTGTCACTCTGTTAGGCCTTATGCTGTTTCTGTACTTTCTCCCTCTTATGCAGAAGAAATACCACTCCTTCTCCCCCACAGAACTTGCTTCTTCATACACCAGTCACCACCACACAAAAACACAAATCAGACAATAATCATATCTAATCGTATTGGTAACAAGTAGACTTTAAGTCTAGCTAAACTTCATAAAAATTGTAAGCTAAAGTTTGCATCCATTTTTATCTTAAATTAACATTGTTTTTAGTGTGTAACTTCAATCACGTATCAAATCATGAAATCATAAAATCAAACACCTAACGTACACTCCAGTCCTTAATTTGAATTATGCAGAAGAACTGTAACCAAACTGATGAAATTCATTTGCTGCATCAGATACGAAAAATATTAACGAAGAGGAAGGTGATCTTACTTGGAAGATCCCATGGATCATATTTGTAGATGTCAATCTGTTTGATGAGTTCAATTCTGAGAGGCTTCTTCTCCACCTTTCGCCTGAGATAAAAGCCCACAAGCTCTTCGTCTGTTGGATGGAATCTGAAGCCGGGAAGCACAACTTCGTCTTCTTTCTTGTCTTCTTCATCAGAGTTATGTAACTTGGACACATCCATTGTTAATCTCTGTAAAACTTGAGAACCTTCTTCTAACCTGTGGGCTATGTTCCTCCTTTTCATCTACTTATATTAATTTCTGTCACCGCAGTGTGTAAATTGAATATTAGCTGCCGCAGTCAAGTCAAATATTTCCATTAAACAGTGTGTGGCTGTCATCAAAATTAAATTCAAGTACAGGTTTTTTTAACAAATCACATATGCTGATTTTGGAATTAAAATAATATTTTCAAACTATAGATAGTTATAATATCTAAATCTCTTTAAAAAATTATTAGAGTTCATTTCCTATAATCGTAAAATAGCATATCTTACATGCCTACTGCATTATTCTCTCTGTGGACAAAACATTTTAAAATAGAATTATGGTTAATCAATTTGTTTAAAAATTTGAAAAATCAGGTTCTTTAAGAATTTTTTTTATCTTAAAGTTTTGAATTAAAAATGATATAATAATAATTTTGATATGATTAAGTTAATGGTGGGCAGAAGGTCAATGAATGTTAGCTTACAGGCAACAAGAGATAAAGTCTACGAGAGTGGGCACAAGTTTGACTATGATATAGATATATGGATTGCAATTAAAGAAGGGAAAAGGTCAAAGGAGATTTCAAAGTCATTATTTGTCTATAGAGAATTTTCGAAAGCTAACTTTAACAATTAGATTATTGGCGCTTCTTCCAACATCAATGTCTATTTCTCATTTCTAAATATCTTCTAAAATGTTACTACTTTCTTTCTAACACAATTTTTTTATTATTAATAATTCATTCGTGACAATACATGATGTCACTCCAAACTTTTATCTGTTTCCAAAGAATCAAAGACTATTGTTGTTTTTTTATTTATTTTCTTTTAAGCCTGTAGTTTAAGTAATGTTGATCGAATCCACGTATTAATAATTTCTATTTTTTTAATAAAAATATAATATTAACATGTTTGTTTATGTGATTTTTATTTATCAATAATAAAAAGCTTATATATGATAATAAATAATGAATTAGTGACGAGTTTAAAATAAAACAAGTGGTTTAAGTTTAATGGATTTTCTTGATACACACTTTATTGCCTTCGTATTGTTAAACATTTACATTCCAGTGTAAAAAGGCAAAAAAACATAATTAATTTTGAAATGACGTTAGATGGATGAAAGCTAAGATCAACCCTTAAGTAACTTTTACAAAAAAATCAAACTTGTATATATGAAAATTTACGAATGAGGTTTCTTTTCTTTTTTAATTATATAATCAACAATTCAGCTAAGTCTTTTATAAGATTTATACCATTGTATAAGATTAAATTCTATATTTTAAAACATCAATCAATTTTCAAACACCATATTTAAAAACATTTTAGTCTAATTTTTTCAAAAAATATTTTAACATTTTTGCCGAAGTTCAAAACAGGGAATTTGACACATGAAAATAGAAAAGACTAAAGAAAAGTACAACACAATTTTCATATCAAAATAAAATAAAAGAATTCAATTTTTAGACTAATCTAAATAAAAGACTACTGGGCATAGGCCACCGGCCCACTTAAAGCCCAAATTTTGGCAAAAGTAGAATGATGGGTTAATAATATTATTTTCACGCGCTTATGACAAGAGTGAAGCTTACTTGCGTCCCAAGGAGGATTTTATCATATTTTAAAAAAAATTTAATTTTTAAATTATGAATTAATTTCATTATTTGATTATATATAATGCACGAGACTGACTCGTGGTCAATTCTTCAAAGAAACTTCTTAACTTTGTAATAGTATTATCACGTGACCACGTCAATAGTTTATATTGTAAACTTTTTTAAAAAAGGAAACTTTTAAATAATGAATTGAAAAATCAAATTATCATTCCTTCTATTTCTTTCTTTCCTTATTTGTTTATTAATCGATAAGGAAATTCAAATAATGAATTGAAAATTCAAATTACCTAATTTTTTTTAATTTGGTAATTAAGTACGAAAGCATACTGTGTGAAGTTGGAAGTTATAGTTGATCCTTACCTTAATGGACCAAAATTTTGAAATACTTTCAGGTCTTAGGAATCACAGTTTTTGCTATACTAACTGAAAATTACTGTAAATATTCAACTTTTTTTCTCCTAATTCAGTGCTAAATTTGGTAATTTATATAAATATCATGCGTACTTGCCTACCCATGCGACTTTTTTCACGAGATTATACAAGCACTGTCATGGTTTAGTAAAATTTCACTTCAAATCCCATTTTTAATCTTATACTTATTGGTAATATATAAATCTCTTACAAATAATCAAACAAAAACACATTAAATTGGAGAAAAAAAATAACATTTATTAAAAAAATAAATTTTAAACCTAACTTAATTCTATAAAATAAAATTTATATTCATTTATATAATCTCTCACTGAAAAAAGTTTTAAACTTTCAACATATTCTGACTTGAGAATCTTCTATCAAGCTCCAGAAGTATCAAGGATGAAAAAAGTTGTGAAAATTCACCGTGAATATCTAAGGAATACTTTTAATATATATTTATGCTTAATGAAATAATACTCATATTTTACCTATTTTTTTAGATAATATTTTCTATATTTTGAATTTTAATTAAAGTTTACATGTAAGAGTCACTGTGTGAAACCAAAAATATTTTAATACAGTCTCCGTTGATTTTGATTGTGCAAGTTAAGCCCATTTTCTTCACATTTTTTTCTCTTGTTTGGAAAACCGTTCAAACACATTAAGAAGATAATAATCCTTTAACAATTAATTATTTATTTTTTATTTTTAAATCAAATTATAATGTATTATAATATTATTAAAATGATTCTGTTAGTGAGTGTTTATTCGATAAAAAGATTTAAAATTATAATTTTTCAAAATTAAAAAACTGAGTAAGCCTGCACCTCGTCGTAATTACTGCCGCGCAGCCACCTTTCGTGTTCATATGGTTTCCACGCAAAAAGGACAGTTTGGGATTCGTTCATATTTGAGTTCAACACGTGTTTGACAATAATTTGTATTAATTAGCTAAAACTTGTAAAATAATAAATAAAAACATAATTACTATTGAATCAAATCTTAATATCAGATAGTTATAGATTCTTTTTTAAATTATAAGTTTATATTTTAATTTTCTTTAATTTTTTTTACAATCCAGTTTTTTTACATCATTTATCAATAAACACAAATATTTCTATTAAAATAAAAAGTAAAATAATATTTTTTTTAACATTAGAGCAATAATTAAAAAGAGTGTTTCGATAAAATAATAATAAAAAGTCATGATCACAAATATTGTTTAAACATTAAGATTTTTCATTATTATTTAAAATAAAAAGACGGTAAAAAAGTTTCAAACGAGTAAAGTTAAAATAAACTAATAGCTATTAAAAAATATTTTACCAAATGTATATAAAATAGTTTTATCTAAAAATGGTTATAAAATACATTAAATCGATTTACTGAACTACGAATATAAGAAAAACATCTCTTCTTCAAACAATGTGCAATTGGTTTGTTCTAGTAAGTCGTAAACAATATATTAAGTAACTTTTCAAAATTTTACTTTCAGAAACTTATATTCTAAAAGATTTACAAAATAGATATATTTTTCCTTTCTTCTTCTCCAATTGATCAGTACCATACTCATTAAGGAAATAATAAAGAATAGGAAAAAAAAAAAGAATAGAGTTGTAAAATTTTTCTAAACACATTATGGTAGTTCATATTATTATTATTATTATTATTATTATTATTATTATTATTATGTTTAATTGTATGATGACATTAAAACTTACTTATATATTTAAAACTAATTCTATTTTAGTTTTATTGTTGGATTATGTATTATACTATTTTTTTAATTACATTATATATCAAAATTTATTGTTATTTAATATAATTAAATATATATTCATAAATAAGTTACAAAATTGAATATAATCAAGTTGATTTAGTCACCTAGCTACTAATTTAATAACTGATTAGCTATTGCTAACTATTTTAATTAAATTAAAAACTGTATTTATTTGCGATCAAATTAATGATTAAAAACCATTTCATTAAATTAAAATATGTTTCTATTAGCGACGGAAATATTATACTCCTACAGTCTATTATGTTTTCTAGAATTTGGTGTTTCTTCTCTAACACTCTACCCATATTATTTTCCTTCTATATATGATGACACTAATTTAAGAATCATTAAGTAATTTGTATTTAGAAATATTAAATGCATATAATAAATAATGTTAAAATCCTGTGTATAAGATTTTAATAAAGAAAAAAAAAGTTAATTATTTTCTTAAAAGAAGTTGTACCCAGGTTAAAATACAAAATTTTGAAAAGTTATTAATTTATACATAAACTAATTTTAATTTATGAAAAAACTCATTTATATCTTTCTATGTAAATTTGTAAAATATGCTTATAATTGAACGTAAAAACCCATTAAACAGAAACAAGGGAAAAACATTGTTTGGTTGGTACCTGACTTCATAGATCAGGGAAGTTATTGACTCCAAACAAAGCTGGACTCCAGGAGTCTTTACCAAAGCGTAAGATCATTTGTCATCACGTGCTTGCCGTAACTATTTCTCTGATAACTTACCTAATAAAAATGGAGTAAAATGCAAGCTAGATCTTGCCTTTCTTATTTTTACCAATATTGATTTGTTTACCATAGAAAACAATACTGTCTACGATGACACAGAACATCCTTACCAGAAAGAAACAACACTTCCGAAACATAGATGACACACATAGAGTACAATTTAAGAGACATCATTTTACACCTGCTACAAATCTTAAACAAATATGCTAGGCAATGTTTTCACTGTTAGGAGCCTCATCGGTGACACGTTCATGAGTTTGTGTGTCCGTACGGAGAGCAAGTAAGATGGCCCGTGCTTCAAGGATTCCATCCCTGAGTCCATTCAAGAACATCGCAGTCATTACATCTCCAAACTCCTCTGATTTTTGGTGCCATACCATAGTATTGAATAGCCTCTCTAATTCTTCAGCTCTTTCTTTCAAAACAACACTATCCCTCTCATACTTTGCCACACGATAAAGCTTGTCTAGTCTCTTCCCAACAAACGCATCATATTGCATGTTGAATTTCTGAATCAGTTCGTCATATTGATTTTTGGAAGAGCTGGCTGAGTTCAGGGGAGCAGTTATATGTGATAATCTGTTGCGGAGAATTTGGTGGCTCTCCTTCAACTTCCAGAAGGTTTTAGTTTTGAGCTCAGATTCCGAAGGATTTTGCTGCTTCATCATCATCATGAATATTTGCATGAGAGGGTCGTGAGAGGGAGGAAGTGTCACTGTACTCCAATCGAATCGTGGAATCCTCAGATTTTGTTGTGAGGGTGATTTAAAAGTTCCTTTAATCCCTTTCCTATTTGCCACAGTAGTTAGTGCTGCCCCAACGTCCAAATCAGGAAATCTGAGTTTTGCTTCCAAGAGTACACCGTAAACTCCAGTCATGTACGTCCTATTTTCAGCCGAGCGTATATCCTCCATCCCTTCAACTGTCCATTCAATCCTACGATTCTTCTTCAAGGCAGCCACACAGATTTCAGCAACATCCATAGAAGGAAATTTTTTCCGTGCCTCAACAATTCCATCCTTTATTCCTTCAAACAAGAATTCAGGTGCTATTCCTTCCGGAAGAGCAACGTAGTCTTCATCGTCCTCCAAATTTCCCTCATGGACAGAGGTTGAATCTCCGTTCACAATCAAGTTATTGGGACTAGCGAACAGGAGATCTTCCATATTCGTTCCTTCTTCAAACACAAACGCTCCCCAACCACTTATCATCAACGACGACGTCGCATCATACGAAACCTGCACCAGATTCCACTCATGCTCCATAACTGCATTGCCAACCCACTCTTTCTCGCTGCACAAAACTCCTACATCACACAACAAGATGTGCTCTGCCTCAATTCTAAAGTTCCGATACCCTTTTCGAGGAGCATATCGCCCGTTGATTAGTAAACGCAGATCAACAAGGCCACGACCATCATATCTGTCCCTTTGACTCTCATTTTGGAAGTGGAAGATCATCGCTACAACAATCTTAGGGAACTTGCCACGAACCCAGAAACGAGGAATCCTTCCCACCCCCACAAAGTTAAACCATTCTGGAATCTCAGTTAAAAATGGCATCACCATTTCTATTCCTCCTACCCCTTTCTTCACCTATCATATCATTGTAACAGTTTCAATTGTCTCTTCTATATGCATTTACATCACAATCACTAAAAGTAGTTTAAATGTCAGTTATTCTAAGAAAAATCTAATGTTACATGCATATCAAAGACACTGGAAGTTTTAAGAGAGGACAAGGTTTAATAAATATATATCTAAGTATATATAAAGTTCGCCTTTAATATTTGTAATTTTAAACCATTCTAAACAAATATTTTACAATTAAAAACCATGCAACTTGTATTTTACAATATATAAGTTGCATTTTACGTATAAAAATTTAGACAAAAAGATCTCTTTTTCAAAGGTTAAAAAATAAAAATATTAGTAAATATTTAAAAACGGGTACTATAAAACCGAAGTAAAAAAGTATGAAAAAATAATAATAATATTTTAAAATGCGTAAGTTTTTTTTTTTCTAAAATAAATGAACAAGATTTAAAATAAGTATGATACCTGAGACCATAGCATGTCTGATGTCTCTTTTGTTAACTTGAAACAAAATCTTGCATCTACTTTCTGAACAGCAGACGACAACTCTGAAATTTCTTCAAGGTCTAAACAATGATGAACATCAAGAATTCTCAAGCTAGTGGGTTCAGAAATTTTTTTAAGCTTCTTGCTTCCATTCAAATCGAGACTTGTCCAGTCACCACATTGCTTGATGCACGAAGGGATAGATACAAAATTGTTCTCTGAAACAATCAATTCTTCTAAGTTTGGCAACATGAATACGCTCCTTGGTAAATACTTAAGTTCCTTATTATTGGATATGTCTATAGAAACAAGCCCAGTAAGATTACTGATGGATTCTGGAAGCTCTTGAATACCCGTATTTTTCATTTTAATCTTCAGTGACTTGGTCATTTCTTGCATTATCTCTGGGAAGTGACCAAGGCTTTCACATAAATTAAGGTCAAAGACCTCTAGAGATGGTAGAAACATTCTGGACATGACATTTTGAAGCTTTGTGCATTTCGAAACACTTAAATGAGCAAGTCTTTTCAGAAATCCAACTGATTCATGAATTGCAATTAGGTTTCTACATTGATTAACTCTCAGTTCTCTTAGATTCTGGAGTTCGGACACATCAGGTATTTCAATGATGCATTGGTTATATGAAAAGTCCATCTTAGTCAAGCACGGAAATTTCTGCCAAACAGAAAAGGTCATTAAAAACGATCATTTGCAGAATGTTCATTTATTAACTTATTAATGTGAATGAAAAATTGAAACGTAAAAAATAGGAAAATATTGTATATATAGAATTGTACCTTGAAGGGCTCTTGGAATGTTAGACAACTTCTAGGCAAATTGAAAACAACGATTTTCTTTGGATGAAATTTTGGTGGGAAAGACTTAGAAGGATAGTCGTCCCAGTCAAGCAGTCTTAAATGATTTGGTAAATGTTCAGGTTCAGATGAAAAGGATGTGTTTCGAACAATGAGAATTCTGAGCCATTTCATTTTCTCAAACTCAGTACCACTCCATTTTACCTTTTCTTGATGAGGAGGATCAAGCATAATCCCTTGAATCTTATCACTTCCCTTTAACACAAGTACAAAGAACCAACATCAATTGCATATTATCATATAAAATACTATAATGTATAAATAAAAAACAAATAAAGTAAAAAAGTAGACGATTACTGAATCTTCGGTTAGTATTTGAAGAACATCTTCATAATCCCATATTCTGCTACGTTTACCAGGATTTGGTGATTCCTGCCTGACAATCTGTCTACCCATATCTTGTATTAGATCATGCATCTTGAGGCAGCCATTCTCGATAGTTATGAGAGATTTATTAACAAGTTCTTTCATTTTGGATTCTGAATAAAATTCCTTAAGTATTTTGTTCACATATTCCACTTTCTCCCCTTTAAAGAAGCAAGCTATGTCCAAGAAAACTTGTTTGGCATCATCATCCAATCTATCGTAGCATACTTGAAGCACATTATCTTGAATCTTTTTATTTGGAGTCTTCTTATATTCTTCCAATGCATCTTCCCAAGCATCTAAGCTTCCTCCATGAAGAGTAGCTAAATCAGAGCCTAGCACTTTTAAAGCCAGTGGAAGACCTTTAGCGTAATTTACAGCACGCATAGACACATCTTCAAAACCAGTTTTAGGACAATCTTGTCCGAAGGCATTCCAACAAAAGAGCTCCAAAGAATGTTGTTCATCAAGTTCCTTCATTTCATAAGCATTTCCAACAATTAGGAGATCTCTTTCTCTTGTCGTTATGATGATCCTACTACCTGGACCAAACCAATCACACCCTCCTGCCAACTTTTCTAACTTTTCTTTATCATCAACGTCGTCAAGAACTAAAAGAACTTTTTTTCGGCGAAGCTTTCCTTTTATTTCATAAATTCCTTTATTAGTAGTTTCCGACTCCTCTAACATCTCAGATAAAAGTGTCTTCTGTAGATCTTCCATGCCATTGATTGTGTTTGATTTTTCTCTAACACCGGCAAGAAAACTTGCAGCATCAAAGTGTCGCACAATTTTGTTATACAAAGCTTTGGCAAGTTCCGTTTTTCCAATTCCACCAAGTCCATATATGCTCAACATTTTTACAGTGTTGTCATCAATGTCCAAAAGTGACATAACCTTTTCTACGTGGGGCTCAAGTCCAATAGGGTTCTGACCAGTATATAAAGGTTTACGACCTAGATTCCTTTGCACCTTCCCGACAATTTCTTCAATATAATCTTTTTCAAACCTACATGAGTAAAATGTATTAATTATTTGTTTTATTTATATCTGGATTTCTTTTTTGTTATTATACCAAATAACAAGCATTGTGATTATTGTATTAGATAAAAATAAGCATTAATTAATCAGTATCACAACAAAAAGTAATTATTACATCACGAATACACAAAATTTACTACAGATGAAAAAAGTTAGAAAATTAAAAATTCGATAATTTATAATAAAGAGAAGTATCTAAATATAATATCAAAAAAATCAAGCAAAACAATGGATTTTTTTTTTCACATTGGATTTGTTTAATAGTTTTTTAATCTTTAAATTAATTTCTTGAAAATGTTCATAACTAAAATCTCATGACAACCATTTACACACCAAAAGAATCTATAATTTAAATTCATAGTCATCCATTTAACAATATTTTATACGTTATTATAATTAGGATGAGGCATAATATATAAAAAAGAGTGCACATGATAAAAATAATATTAGTATCCATAAATCACACCGAGTCATTCTTGTTTTTGTGAGAAGTAAATTCCCTCATATGTTTTGAACTTGAGTATAACATTTGCTTAGTAAAACACACTCAAATTACTTAATTCCTACTTGACTATAATTTTTTAATAAAACACAGAAAAATTACTTTTCTTTATTTTGGTGCATGAGGAAAATAAAATTAAGGGAGGAATAATACTTTTAACATTTAAATTTCCTCACAAATTGCAATTATTTATTTCCAATAAAAGTAAAGTCCTATAACGTTTCTCTTATGCGTGAATGACATGCATAAGAATTGGTGAATGACATACTTATAGATAACATGGTAGTAAAGTTTGAATATAGGCATTAATAACATGGTAGTAAAGTTTGAATATAGGCATTGATTACATGTACTAGTGTAAAATAAATGTCTCTTGTCGTCCAAAATTAAGAATAATCGATGACATTTTTATGAATAGATATTCAAATAAGATATCAAAATTTATACTTTTCCAATGTTAAATGCTCTTTATACAGCGGATGACGACATACGTTAGTGGACACAGCAAAAGAGAGTTGTTGATAATGATAGAGGATGGGCGGACAGTGGCAATATGTGTTTGGTAATGCTGGAGCTATGTCCACTGTTAACTCAATTAACGGGATCCACCTACCCCTCTGATACCATCTTAAGATAAATACTCAAAACATATTTCTTGAGAGCTTATACATCTCTACACTTCAAGTTACATTTATAGAGAAGAACCAGCTAAGACTGGTTGGAATCCACTAACTAACAACTCACATACAGCAAGGACACACTTTCACACCTCATACACACTTACACACATAATTCATAATTCTAACAAATTATAATATTATAAAATAATAAAATAATAAAATTATAACATTAACGTAACTACCGTATCATTTCGTTAATATAAAATTTAACACCATAAACTCAAATAAAAATATAAATTTATTAAATACATAATCAACCATAAATATTTATTAACATTCAATTAAAAGTTCACAAGATTTATGTAGATGCAACCCATCTTACTTAATGCATTTTAATTTTAAAATCTTGAATTTAGCATGGAATAAATGTAATATATTTTTAATATTAGTTTACTTTGTATTTATTAACGTAATTACATGGATGAAAGGAATTGTTTTTGTACATACCCGGGGGTAATATGCATCCCTGGCAAGTTAGCTGCTTCAGACAAAGCAGACTTCCAAGCCTGCACTCTCTGCGACTCTTTTCCAAACTCTTTTTCGTGTGCCGTCATGTGTTTTCCGAAACTATTTCTCAATTTCTGTATATCTGAGGGATCTACATGGTAGAACACTGGAAGTAAAAAAATTTGCTCAGTACTGTTCACGTGGGTGCGTTGGATAATCTTAACAAGTTCATCGAGACACCATGTGGAAGATGCATAGTTCTCAGAAAACACAACTATGAAAACATTAGATTCTTCAATGGCCTCACGCAGAGCAAGTGAAAGACCTGTCCCTATCCTCATATCCCTGTCATCATGGAAACTGAGTATTCCCCTCCTACCCAACCCTTCACGGAGCTGCCGTAGAACGGTGTGCCTAATATCTTCCCCTCTGAAACTAATGAACACATCGTAGCGAGAATACTCTTCTTCCTCACCATGTTTTTCCATGTTAAAAAAACCAAACTACTCCTAAGGATGCTGAACTACTTTTTTCAATTTAGTGTGTTGTGATTGAATAGAGCAGAGTATCCTATGCTTGATCTACACACTTTACTTTATCAATGAAGTAAGGTTCCTGGAAGGTGCTCTGGTCTATGCCCATTGGCTGTTCTGGTCACTCTGTCTAACATGAGGGCCCAATGATCAAGACACTACATATGATACCAAAATAATTCACGCCCACCATAAAATATAATTTAGAAAAATAGATGAAATAAATAAAAATTAGTAAGAGAAATTAATATAAAAATGAGATGAAAAAGTAGATGAAAAAAGATGAATAAAATAAATAATAAAATAAGTTGGTGGAGAAAATGGTGGATAAAATATAATTTAAGAAAGTAGATGGAATAAATAAAAGTTAGTAAGAGAAATTAATATAAAAGTGGGATGGAAAAATAGATGGAGAAAATGAATTAAGGAAATAATAAAATATGTTGGTGGAAAAGATATGATTAAAAAAAATGTAATGAAATAATTAGAAAAGTTGGTATATAAAAATTAATAAGGAAATGAAGTGAAAAAAGTAAATGAAAAAGGAAGATGATGTGAAATATGATATGGAGGGTGAGGTGGATGATGATGTGGAGAGTGAGGTGTGATAAGAGAAAATGAGTGATGAGGAAGTAAAAAAGTGTGAGATTATTTTGGGTCATTGAATTAAGGAATAAAAATTTAATTTGGGGGTACAAAAAGTAAAACAAATAATTTTTTTTTTATTTTTTTGTTCTTTTTTATTTATTTTTGTGAAATCTTATTTAACGAGACGAAATTGGGTATTGAAAACGTCTTAATTATATTATATGTATGTCTTTTTTATATATTTTGGGACGTCAAAATTACTATTCAATATTTTTGAAGAATAATTCAAATTACTATCATATATCCGTGGAAAATAAATAAATAAATATGTGAGAAATTCATTATATAATAATTATAATAAATAATTTAATATTTATTAATAATAATTTGACATCCATTGAAGGATGTCATCCGTAAAGGTTCCGTTTTTATTTTGGGTTTGTTTTATTATTTTATTAGATATTTTAATAATTTAATTTAAATATTTTGATTTATTATTTTTGAATATATTTTTAATATATTTTAATAACGTATATTTATGTTAGTTTATATTTAAAATTTTAATTTTGAATGTTATATATAATTAGTTTTTAAATGTAATAATTTTGTAAAATATATATTTTTTATATATTATTTTTTCATCTTTAATTATTTAACAATTTTATAATTATATAAAAAATTACTTATTATTTTATTTATATCAAATATATAATTTAATTATATTAATATTTGTATATTTGTTTGATTAATTATTAATTATGTTAATAAGGCTCATTATAATTTTGTAGGTGATTATTATTTAAAATGGATGAATATCTTCGTATGGATTCTGATATTGGTTGTAGTTTGAAATCTGATTTGTCTTCATCAATTAGCAAAGTTGTAGAAAGGGATTTAACAAATAAATTTACAACAAATGAAATATTTTGTTCACGAGAGCACTTAATTCAATGGGTAAGAGGGATGACTTATGATTTAGGATTTGTTGTGGTAATAGTAAGATCTGACATAGCTACTGGTGTACGGGGAAGAAAAACGTTCGTCATACTTGGATGTGAAAGAGGGGGAAAATATAGGAAATACAAAGCTGATGCAGTGGCTAGTGTATACGGCACTCGTAAATGTGAATGTCTGTTTAGATTAAAGGGTAAACCATGTTCAGATGGGGCCGGATGGGTGTTGAAGGTGATGTGTGGACATCACAACCATGAGTTGGCTGAAACTTTAGTTGGCCACCCTTATGCTGGCAGGTTAAATACGAGTGAGAAGTCATTACTGGTTGATATGACAAAGAGTAAAGTTACACATGCAAATATTTTATTAACACTCAAACAAAATAATGATCGAAATGTCACAACGATTAAACAAATATACAACGCAACGCATGCATATAAACGATCATTAGGAGGGTCTAGAACTGAACTAAAACAACTTATGATGTTGTTGGATCGAGATAAGTACATTCACTGGAGTAGGTGTGCTGATGATTCAGAGGTTGTTACTGACTTGTTTTGGACACATCCTGATGCGGTCAAATTGTTAAACTCATTTAATGTTGTATTTATGATGGATTCCACATATAAAACAAATAGATATAGACTTCCGTTGCTTGAGATTGTGGGTATGACGTCTATAGGGTTAACCTTCTCAGCAGCATTTGCTTTCTTGTCTATTGAAAGGCAGAGTAATTTCACATGGGCTTTGGAAAAGCTGAAAGGTTTATTTTTAACATCTGAGGGTGGTCCTAAAGTCATTGTCACTAACCGAGACTTGGCTTTGATGAATGCCATAGCAAATGTATTCCCTGAGTCATATTAGATGTTATGTCGGTTCCACATCCTTAAAAATGTTAAAGCTAAATACAAAATGTTAGTTCATTCTACTAAGGTTTGGGAAGTGTTGATGGATGATAATGGCATATTTTACTATGAATTTAGTATTGAATTAGAGAAAATATCAACTCTTTCTCATCCTTTTTACCTTGTAAATCCTAGTTTTCATTTAGTTTAAGAAGTGGTTTCATCTTAAGCTTTAATTAGATAAATTGATCATTAACCCCTTTATTTATACAAGTTAATTAGTTGGAAGAAGTCTCTGCATCAAATGAAGAGTGCTGGAACCAGAGAAAACAAGAAAACAACAAAAACAGCAAAAATATGAAGAACCAGAATCTGGAAAAAGTTAGCTGGAGCGCCCTTTTTCCATGGGCGCTGGAGCGGGCTCTGCACCAGGACTGGAGCTAGCTGGAGCGCCCCCTACAAAAGGGCGCTGGAGCGCCCTTTTTCCTGTTTTCGCGCGCTGGAGCGCGGTCTCAAGCGCGCCTGTCGCAACCGGAATCGCGACGGGACGACGATCCAATAAAAAAAGATTAATCCTTTGAAAAAGAGATTTGGAGTCGCCACCATAGTTTATTCTGGAAAACTACGGAAAAACCATAAAATGATAAGGCATAGTCAATTTGAACCAGATTCTTGGTTCGGGAGTCGGTTACGTGTAGGGAAGGTATTAACACCCTACAACGCCTGCCATAAGGCAGTACCTTTAACTAAATGCGCTGTCGCAACCGGAATCGCGACGGGACGACGATCCAACAAAAAAATAAATATTTTGAAATATTGAAAAAAGAGATTTTGGAGTCGCCACCATAGTTTATTCTGGAAAACTACGGAAAAACCATAAAATGATAAGGCATGGTCAAATTGAACCAGATTCTTGGTTCGGGAGTCGGTTACGTGTAGGGAAGGTATTAGCACCCTACAACGCCTGCCCTAAGGCAGTACCTTTAACTAAATGTGCGAATGTGGATGTGGTTTTCAAAGTATTTAACTTCCCCTTAAAATAAAACGCTAAAGAAACAAACAATATTTTTTAGCTTTTTGGGGCCCGACAAGGATTGACCTTGCTCCTACGTATTCTCATTCAGAATGAGAAATCAGGGTTCCGTAGTTCATTTGAAAACTGCTTGAGAAAAATTGTTTGGAAAATTGTTTGAGAAATTGTTATGGATAATTTGGATTTTTGGGAGAGTGAGCCTGACAAGGACTGGCCTTGCTCCTACGTATCTCCACTTTTGATGGAGAATCAAGGATCACGTAGTTCTGGCAAGGCGATATTGATCGTTGTTTTGAAAAGTAGATGTTTTTGGCTTTTGAGGATTTTATATTTTTTTGGTATTTTATTGTAATATCTATATTTTTGCGTAATGAGTACTAGGCTGATGCGTACGATCGCACGAGCACCCACACGGCTTTTTCCTTTATTGTTTTGCGTAATGAGTACTAGGCTGATGCGTACGATCGCACGAGCACTCACACGGCTTTTTTTCTCTTATTGTTTTGCGTAATGAGTACTAGGCTGATGCGTACGATCGCACGAGCACTCACACGGCTTTCTCTTTATTTTATATTTGGGCAATAAGTACTAGGCTGATGCGTACGATCGCACGAGTACTCACACCGAAATTTATTATATTAAATGTTTTTTTTTTAATGTTTTATATATTTTTATTATTTACAATTTTATAATTTTTACTCAAAACAATACAAATAAGCTTACTATATACAAATAAATCAAAGGGGTAATGGTTACTGTACAAGGGACGAACGTTCGTTAGGGAAGACGAACGTTCATGGGGGAAGGTTGACGTTCCAATGGGGACGAACGTCTATTGGGAAATGACGAACGTATGCTGGAAAAGGGGGAATGACGAGCGCTCGTTGGAGAGCGTTCGTTGGGCGATGAAGAACGGACGCTGGGAAACTGGCTGAATGACGAGCGCTCGTTGGAGAGCGTTCGTTGGGCGATGAAGAACGGACGCTGGGAAACTGGCTGAATGACGAGCGCTCGTTTGGACGAGCGCTCGTTTGGGCGAAATAGAGACGGACCCTTGGGTGAGAGGTAGATGACGAACGTCAACATCCAAAAACAAAGTCTCTCTCTCACATAATCGCTCCACCACTCAAGCCCCACTTCATCCCATAGCCTCGCCGGCGACACCGAACCCCAAGACTGGCCGCTGCCAGTGGATGGCCGCCTTAGATCCTGCCAGTTACCGCGCCAAGCCCTCGCTGATCTACCTCCCTCCTTCTCTTCTACGCTGCCGCTACCGTCACCCTAGTGGCACACTCCACAGACTCAAACTCTTCAAAAAAACTTTGCACAGGAAATCTTGAGAGCGGGAGTTGGGTTGAGAGTTGAAACGAATGGGTTTCAGTGTGCAGGTTGAAGACGAAAATGGTTGGCTGGATATGGATGTTTGGTTGTACGGGGTGATGGCCGTGAAGTATACATTGAAGATGATGGAGGTGATGTATAGATGATGACAATGAAGGACATCGGGTTTCACGGCTGAATCGCGTGAAGTAGGAGGGTAACGATGATGATCTAGGGTGATGAGTTTTCTGAGTTTGCCAAAGCCATGGTCGGGCTTATTAGTTCTGAAGCTGGCGAAATGGTCACGGTGGTAGCGGGGTTGAAAAGGTGATGGCACGCGGAGACCGTCACAGTGATGTTGGGTTAGATGGGAAAATGATGGAGATGGGGGTGCGGTTTGAGAGGCAAGATGATAGTGTGGCGGTGACTTGGATGACAGTGGTGGCTGCAGAATGATGGCAGTGAGGTTGAAGATGGAAATAAGGTTGTATTGTTGGTGGGAAGTAACGGTGATGAAGGAGTTGGACGGTAATATTGAGGATGGCAATGGTGGCTGAGGGGCTTGGGATAATGACAGTTGTAATGGAGATTGCTACATGCAGAGTTTTAACGTGGTGGTGCGTGATGGAAGCTTCACGGTGGCTTGCGGTGGTGAGTTGAAGGCGGAGTGGGTTTGGGTTGCAGATGAGCCGAGGTGGGGGGTCAGTCCAGTAGCGACTCGCGGTGGTGGCTTACAGTGGCCATGCTTTGTTCACCGTGATTGGGACACAAGGAAAGATAAAGTTGGGAGGTGAAGGTTGGCTGGTGATGGTAGCTGCCGTGGTTGGAGTAGAGGAAGAAAATGTGTGTCGTGGTGGCAGGGAGGTTGAACGTAGAAGGAGATGATGAGAGCGGTGAGATTGGGTTGCATGGTGGTTGGGATAGAGGCTGTTTGACAGTGGAGATGCTACAGTGATGTCGGTGACACTCACGGTGGTGGTAGTGATGTTGCCATTCGGAGGTTAGGGATGATGGCCGTGAGATATAGGTTGAAGATGACGTGAAGGATGATGATAGTGACAGGATGTTTGGCCGTGGGATAAGGTATCAGGATAAAGATGAATGGTGATGGTCTATGTGTAAGGATGAAGGTGATGAAGCTGGTTGTGAGGTATTGGATACGAAAATGATGAAGTTGGCTGTGTATGAGGGTTGAAGGTGGAGTGGGTTTGGGTGGTGGTTGGCTGTGAAGTAATGGCTGACGAGTAGATTGGAGTTAAGGAGTTTGGTGATGATGATGAACAGGTTTGCCGGTGGTAGCGGAGTTAAGAAGGTGATGATCGTAGGGCAAGGATAAAGATGGCGGGTTAAATGTAGGCGCTGGAGATGGTTGTGAGGTAAGGTGATAGTGCGACAGTAACTAGGGTGACAGTGGTGGCTGCAGAATGGTGGCAGCAACTTGACGGTTGCCACAGCGAGGTTGAGTGAGGTAGTGATGTTATCTAGGTGCAGGTCAAGGAGATATTGGCAAAGCAAAACCGTTTGATGACTGATGTTCGTATAAGGGCATGAACATGAGGATGGATTCGCGCGGAGGATCTCACGGTAGTTGGTTTGCGTTCGGTGCTGGAGGTGGTGAGGTTTGTGTTAAGGATTGCTGGATGCATGGATATGGATATGATCTTTTGATAGAAAGATGAACAATGAATTGGTGGATTATGCATGAATTTTCGAAATTCAGATTGAATAATGGGCATGGGAAAGATAACATGAACTCAGTGCAACATTACAATTCACAGTAACATCAACACACAAGATGATCTTTGGCATGCATTTCAATATCATAGCTTCAATAACTTACGTACTTTTGAAGCATTTCAACAATGAAATACAGTCACAATTTAAAGTACACACCTCTTGAAGCTTCCTTTTGTTTCTTCCGCTCTCCGTAGCTTTTTCAAGTGCCCTTGCTCTTTCCAGTAGCTTTCTCCTTGCCCTCCCTGTAATCTTCCTTTCTTCTTTCTCCCCGTTTGCGGCTTCTTCGGGTCCCTCCTTTCCACTTCGGTTCCTTCCTCTTTCTATCTCCTTCCCATAGCCTCTCCAGTGGTTTCCTCTCTCTGGTGAATGAAGATGTGGACGTTGGCTGTGAGGTTAAGATGTTGGATATGGTGATGAGCACAGGCCGTGAAAGTGATGACTGGGTGAGAATAGTTACTGGAAATGAGGATGAAAAAGGAGGGCTGGTTGTGGGTGTTGGTGATTGGAAATGGATGAAGATTAAGATGCTGCCATGAAATGGTATAAGAATGAAGAAAGATGGTCGTGAGGGGTGTTGGAAATGAAGGTGATGAGGTTGAATACGAGTGAGGATAGGTGTTTGGCCTTTAGGTATTGGTAGTGGTTTTCGAGATGAATATCAGAGGTGACGATGCATGGAACCTGGGTCTGGTTTTGGTGAGGATGATAGGTGTAGAGAGGGATCAAGGGTCTCGGAGATGAGAATAATGATGCTGGAGGTGACCACCGGTGCGTTTGATGATGATCACAGTGTGTGGGAGGAAGAGTTGGAGGTGATAGTTTGAAGTTAGGTAGCGGCCGTGAGGTGACAGGTGTTAGAGATGAACACGAGATGGATGATGGTAGGAAGTGATGTCTAGATGAAGATGAGGGTGATGAGCGGAGAAGAAAATAACCTTGGCGGGGTGTGTGGTTGGGAGTGATGATCCGAGGGGTGGCCCCTGAATATGGTTGATGGAGATGGTTATGAGGTGATAATGGGTACCGCGGAAGGGAATTTTCGGGTGATGGGAATGGAAAAAAAAGAAAGGGAGAAGATATTATTCCCACTGCGTCCTTTTTTCAGAAATGGAATAGCCCCTGATATTCTCCCCCTCTGCTGACCAAAATTCTGCATCCCATGATGAAGAATATGGCATCCTTTTGGTGCTTGCTTCCCACGTGAAGACTGCACCAAGCATGGGTTAGCTGTGTGGTTCCTGCCATTGCTCTGTAGCGTATGTGTGCTGAGTGGAAGCCAGGGTGTTGAAGATGAGTGGGAGCAAAAGGTGAGTGGGAGGCAGACTCAGGTGGGAGTGCCAGCAAAGTGATTCTCTTCCCCCTTTTTTTTTAATGCTGCCGGAAGCCCATATTGTAAGTGGTTCATCAGACTGGCTGCGTGCTTGCTTTCACCACGTGCCTCACAATTCCGCCGCCTAAGCGTTAAGCGGAAGCCAGGGTGTTGAAGGTAAGTGGAAGCCCCAGGTGTTGCATGCGTTTCAGATGGCAGACGGAATCAGCAGAGGTTCCATGTGGGCGCACGTGGAAGACAAGTGGAAGTGTTAGCCAGGAATATTCTCTGCTTCATTTTAATTTCCAGAGACCCGTACAGTAAGTGGTTCCTCAGATGGTTAATGGCGGGAAGCGGCAGCCGAAGGTGGGAATCTTCCGTGACATATCAATTTAAAATGCAGCCAGCTTTTTGGACGTTCGGTCAAACAGAAAACGAACGTCCGTTCAGGTTAAATGAACGAACGCTCAAACCAAACGCTCACGAGGTCAGGCCGAACGCGAACAGCGAACGTTCACAGTTAATAATACAGAATCAAAAGCGAACGTTAAAAACTAAAGGACGAACTCCCGGATCACTAAACCACAACGAGAACGCTCGAAATATAACTCAGACCGAACGCTCGGTTCGGACGCTCGCTCATCTGAGAACAAAACCACATTAAGGACGAACGTTCAAAAGGTAGAGACCGAACGTTGAGCAGCGAGGACGAACGTCCAAATTACAAAAGGCCGAACGATATAGGACGATCGGTTGAAGCAGTGAAGGACGAACGGTTTTTGTTTGGACGAACGTCCACAGTATCAGAGGACGAACGTCTGAACAACAGTTGGGAAGGACGAACGTTTACAACAGTGGGGAATGAACGAACGGTTCAACAGTTGGGGAAGGACGAACGCTCCCAGCAACATTGGGGAAGGACGAGCGACCACTGTTCGGCCGAACGTCCTCAGCAACAGTGGGAAAGGACGAGCGACCACTGTTCGGACGAACGACCATCCCCCTTTTTTTTATTTTATTTTTATTTTATTTTTTTATTATTTTTTTCATTTTTTATCATATTATTATTTTTTTTTAAAATTTTCTTTTTATGAGGAGAATACAATAAAACAAAATTAATTAGTCAATCCGGACGAAATTGAGTGTTGACAGCTGCCCCTCTTTACTTAGATTTTACTAGATCATATGATAAACAAAGTTTTCATATTATCAGAGTAAAAGATAAGTAAAGATAGAAATACTAATTTCGTCTGGATTTCAAGATAAACTAGAAACATACAGAGAATAAAACAAACAAACAACAATGAGAATTGAAGTGTGACAACCTTGTGGAGGGTCCACTAAAGCTATAGAGGGAACGAGGAAAAGTATTTATTTATTTATTTATTATTTTTTTTTTATGAAAGAAATTTATTAATCAATCCGGACGAAATTGAGTAATGCCCCTCTTTACTTAGATTTTACTAGATCATATGATAAACAATGTTTTCATATTATCAGAGTAAAAGATAAGTAAAGATAGAAATATTAATTTCGTTCGGATTTCAATGAAAAGGAACCAGGATCAAACATGGAATTTTTTCATTTTTTTTTTTTTGTTTTAATTTTTTTTTTTTTTTTTTTTTTTTTTTTTTAAGTGCACGAATAAAATGAACAAAATTAAATGAAAGGGAAAATGGAATTTGATTGGTTCGACCATTGCCATGCAGAGAGTCATTTGAGAAAATTAAAAATATGTACTGACCATTGCCATGCAGAGAGTCATTTGAGAAAATTAAAAATATGTACTGACCATTGCCATGCAGAGGGTCGTTTGAGAAAGATAAAAAATGGGCTCGACCATTGTCTTACAGAGGGCCGAGATACCAATGACAGAAAGTAAAATTGGGCTCGACCATTGTCTTACAGAGGGCCGAGACACCAAAATTCAAAAGTGCTTTCGACTATTATCTAGCAGATGGCCGAGATAAAACAAAACAAAAGGTGCTTTCGACCATTATCTAGCAGATGGCCGAGATAAAAACAAGAGACAAGTGCGCTCGACCATTATCTAGCAGATGGTCGAGGTAAAACAAAACTGAAAAGTGTGCTCGACCATTATCTTGCAGATGGCCGAGATAAAACAAAACAAAAGGTGCTTTCGACCATTATCTAGCAGATGGCCGAGATAAAAACAAGAGACAAGTGCGCTCGACCATTATCTAGCAGATGGTCGAGGTAAAACAAAACTGAAAAGTGTGCTCGACCATTATCTTGCAGATGGCCGAGATAAAACAAAATTGAAAAGTGCGTCCGACCATTATCTTGCAGATGGCCGAAATAAAAACAAGAGAAAAGTGCGCTCGACCATTATCTAGCAGATGGCCGAGATAAAACAAAAGAAAAGTGCGCTCGACCATTATCTAGCAGATGGCCGAGATAAAAACAAGAGAAAAGTGCGCTCGACCATTATCTAGCAGATGGCCGAGATAAAACAAGAGAAAAGTGCGCTCGACCATTATCTAGCAGATGGCCGAGATAAAACAAAAGAAAAGTGCGCTCGACCATTATCTAGCAGATGGCCGAGATAAAAACAAGAGAAAAGTGCGCTCGACCATTATCTAGCAGATGGCCGAGATAAAAACAAGAGAAAAGTGCGCTCGACCATTATCTAGCAGATGGCCGAGATAAAAACAAGAGAAAAGTGCGCTCGACCATTATCTAGCAGATGGCCGAGATAAAAACAAGAGAAAGGTGCGCTCGACCATTATCTAGCAGATGGCCGGGATAAAATAAGAGAAAAGTGCATTCGACCATTATCTTGCAGATGGCCGAGATAAAACAAAACTGAAAAGTGCGTCCGACCATTATCTTGCAGATGGCCGAGATAAAAACAAGAGAAAAGTGCGCTCGACCATTATCTAGCAGATGGCCGAGATAAAAATGGCAGAGAGAAAAATGTTTGATTGCTTTGAATTTGAAAATTGGAATTGGTTGAAATTTTGAGAAATTTTGAATTTTTTTTTTTTTTTTTTTTTTTTTTTTTTGATTTTTGATTTTTATTTTTAATTGATTTTTTTTTTCTTTTTTTTTTGAAAATTTGAAATTAAGAAACAAGGTGTTGCATTTTTGTACAAGTATATGGAATCTTGATATGCAAGAGAAACTTGGTTGATGAAAATTTTGAAATGAGAAGAACAATTTGATGCATGCTGATTTTTTGTCTTTTTGAAGGAAGAAAGAATTTGATGAATATACATGGAGGCAAATTCAAAGTTGATGAAAATATGTACACGATGTATTGGAAGATTATGAACCTATTACATTTTTTTTTTTTTTTGAGAGTCAGTTTGTTTCCTTTGAAATCATCCAATTTATGACGATCTAGACTTCCAATTTCTTTTCAATGGGCGTCCAAACTCTAAAGTCAACTGTGCAAAATGGAGCTTGTGTGCTACGCATTTCTTGACGAGATACTAGTGTGTACATGCTTGATATCAGGGGTTGGAAAAATATGTGGAGGATGATTGGAAGGATTTGGAGAGTACCGGGTGGGCCATTCGAGCCTCTTACTCCTTAAAACGGCTACAAAGGCCATTGTGAAGTAGTAGATATCCAGAAGCTACTCTGGAACATGGTAAAAGTATTGGTATGGACAAATGTATCTGTGAATTGTGAGGGAATAGGTCAGGAATCAGGGAATGAGAAAATCATATGGGATTTGCAAATTGCCCCAATTTTGGTGGTTTTAGGTTTCTGAAGTTCGGGGCGAACCAAGATCATGCAAGGCCCAATAAGGGATGCCCCAGTCTTTGTATGAGCTTTGAATATTCAGATGAAATAAATTTGAGATTTAACAAAATTGCTCAATACTCTGAATGGGCTGAAGCATATGAAAGTCACGCCTTGGTTTTGGGTATGAGTCAATTACGCGAGGTTCCACAAGAAGTTGCCCCCCATTTTGGGTTCACGAATGATAAGATGGACTCAAATCATACAAAGCCCCAAAATGTCTGCCCCTGTTTTGAGGGTGGATCCATGAATTTCAGTACGGACAAATCTGAGAGGCCCAACAAGGGATGCCCCGGTCTTGGTACGAACCTTGAATATACAGATGAAACAAATGTGAGACTAACAAAGTCGCACCATATTTTGAAAGGGCCAAAACATATGAAATAAAGTTGCCCAAAGTTGCCCCCTAGTTTGGGAATGGGGGGAAGAGTTTGGATGGGATTTGAATGTGTTCAGGAATTTGTGATGAATATGGAAAGGATTGGCTTGAAAAGATTGCCCCAAATGGTTTGATTTTCCTTTGATCAATAGGGAGTTCCCTTCATCTGAGGACATTTATTTTTTATCATTTTTCATTTTTTTTTTTTTTTGCATTGTTGGTCATTTTTGTCTTGTCTCAAAATTAAGCTTTATGAAAATTTAAGCAACCAGTATTCAATCTGTGTGGACTTTTATTGGGCTTGTAATGTGGCCTGGGCTAAAGGGTGTTGAAAGTAAGGATATAAAGGCTCAAATAAAATTTTGTGGTTTTTTTTTTTTGAAAAAACAAGAGTTACCATCTATACTTTGTATCAGTTATTCGTCAAAACTGTTTTGACTACTTTGCCCTTTCTCAAATTTCATTCTTTGCTTGCCATCACTTTGTGATTCTTTGTATTTTACTTCACTTTTGAGGAATTTTCTTCATTTGATCACTGAGTGTGTTCTTCCTGCAATTTGAGTTGATTTCTACTGTGATGGTAATCCTTGTTTGGGTAAAATTTTGAAAAGAAAATTCTTATTGGCTCAAATTGGGTATCAAAGGATATGTTTTTTGTTGTTTTTCTTTTTGGGAAAGAAAGATGGCCACACATCATTTCAAATTTTGATTGCTTTATTTTCAAAAGATTAATTAGGAGACAAAAGACTAAATGATCTCAACAGAGTCATTTTCATTCTTTTTTTTCATTTTTTTTATTTTTTTAACGGATTCCAGGATCTCCCAAATGAAAGCAGTGGAAGATGGAAAATCTGCCCCAGTGTAAAACTTGGTGTTTATTACTTGGGCTCAAGAACATGATTGGGTCAATCTCTGGTTTGGCGAGGGTTGAAGGATGATGTTTTCAAGCAATGCACACACAGATATCTCTTAAGAAATATGTGATTTGATCATTTGACTTCAGGAGATTATGACATCCATTACATTTTTATTAAATCTCATAAAATGGATGATTTGCATCGAAAACAAATGACACAACTTTTGCGTATTTTTTTTTGGTTTTATGCATGAAGAAAAGTAATATGAAATGAAAATGATGATGCTTGTTGAAAAACAGATTTTTTTAAATTTTGTGTTTTAAGAGAAAATTACGTATGGTGGCCAGTATGAAAACTGGGCTTGGGGGCCAGTGTGAGAACTGGGCTTAGAGGGCCACTGTGAGCTGGGCTTAGGGGGGCCAGTGTGAGAACTGGGCTTAGAGGGCCAAAATGGAAACAAAGGCTTGGGAATCAGTGCAGAAACTAGGCTTGGTGAGCAATGCAGGAAATGATATGAGAAAATATGATTTAGAAAAAACGTTTGAAAAATGTTTTTTTTTTTTTTTTTTTTTAACTTTCTGACACAGGAAAATCCAGATCGGATCAGCCCTGAGGAGAAGTAACAAAGAAGGAAGTTGGACTTACCAGGCACATTGACCCAATGGATCAGATGACCTGAGCCGTGAAAGCTTGACAGAGGAGAGTTACAAAGGAAAATATTTTTTTCATTTTTTTTTTCATATTTTATGGAACAAGCTAAAGAAAATCGATTTTTTTTTTTTATCAGAGGATTTCAGAAAATTGAATTAAAGAAAGCTTCACAACACTCTCGACCCAATGGGCCCAAAACTATTTTTCTTACAGCCATGACAAAAATTCTTCAAACAAGGTCTGAATTCCTCTATCTTTATTTTTCAGCACAAAATATCTTATTCACACAAATTAAAAGGGAGATCATGAATTGAAAACACAAAATTTACACAAACAAGGATTTTTATTTTTTCAGAAATTCAGATGCACTGGTTCAGGAGAAACCACATATGCCGAAAGGGCCTAATGGGCTCAAAAACTGTTCATCTTTCATTCTCAGATTTTTTGTTACAAATGCAAAGAAAATTACACAAGCCAATTTGAACAAATGTACAAAACATCATTCCACAGCAAAAATGTGAAAACAAAACATTTTTGACATATTTTCAAAAGAAGTATACTCGAGAGAAAAACCACGAAGGCCATTGGGCCTAATGGGCTCGAGCACTATTCCCTTCTTTTTTCCTTTTTTTTTTAAAATGCAGAAGAAGAAGGAATAAAAATCAAACAAAATGGTGTGATGTGAAATTACAAACATGCCAAAATAATTTTTCACTCAAATTTATATTTCAGAAAGAATCGGGTCCAAAGAAAGCTAACATGGTAATGAGGCCCAATGAACCTGAAAAATGTCCTTTATCAAGCAAATGAAGAACAATTTTGAACACTTCAAATTTTACAACACTCCAATTATTATTTTTTTGGAAAAATTTCTATTTATCATATTTTTGATTTTTTTTGTTTTACTATTTTTTTTTTTGTGAAATCGGATCATCTAAGAAGTCTTGAATTGGGCCGGATCGACCCAACAAAACCCTACCCGTTTCAGATTTTCAAAAATCTTTATTATTATTTTTTTTTGAAAACTCAGAAAGAAATCAGACCGACACCAGACGGTTGCAGCGACCGGAACTGTAGCCACAGTGGATTTGCTCAGCTATAAAACGGGTATCCCTTCAGGGTCGAGCGACATTTTCCCGATCTCGCTCTCTCTCTATCCTTCTCTCTTCCTCTCTTCCTCTCTCTTCTTCTCTTCCTTGAGCGTCTGATTTCTGAGGGGAGCCTCTGCCCCTGTGTGCCTTTGAGAGTGTCTGAGTTCCGCGAGAGAAGCCTCCGTCCCCGACTTCCGAAGCGCTTGAGTCATCTGAGGTACTTCTCCTTGTTTGCCTTCCACTTCCAGGTAAGTCTTCTGAGCTTTTAATCCTCTTTCTTTCCGTTATGCTGTTCAGTTTTTCTTCCTTCCATCCTTCCTTCTCTGCTTTTCTGTTTTTTCGATCTTTCCTTCTCTGTTTTTTTCGTTTTTCTTTTCCCTTATGCTTTCTTTTCTGCAAGCTCTTCTATTTTCTTTATGCTTTATCTGCTTTTATTTCCATCTTGCCCTTCTTTGCATTTCTTTCTGAGTCTTCTTTTCTCTTTTCTCTTCTCCTTTTTTTTTTAATTTTAAAAACTTAAAACACTTAAAAACACAACTGTCTTAACTTAAGGGGTATATAGGCTGGAAACCAGACGTTCATCTCCCTTCGTTTGAAGGTATGGCAGAGACAATCGGGTAGAACAACGCCACGTACCCCATAAAATCAGAAAACTTAAAAAGATAAATTTAAATGTATGAACCGGACATGGACAAATGGACAAGGACAAAAGGACATAGATCCGTTTAGGAACCTTTGCGAGGACCGTGAAACAGATCCGAGACCGGACATTGAAATAACAAAGACCAACTGGACAAAATAAACTAAAAGGAAATAAAAACGAAAAAAGAAAACACTGAAAATACTTTTTTTTTGTTGTTTTATGCTTCTGTTTTGTTTTTTGTTCTTTTTATTTTCATATTTTTTTTATTTTTTTTTTTTGTTTTGTTTCAGAAAACTTAGAGAGGAAAGATGAACGAGATGGAGATGGAGAGGTACACCAGTCAGCGGTGGAGACCTACTGAAGATCAGGTCAAAATGATGACCCATATCTACAATTACGGGGTCACACATCCCAGCAGAGCGCAAGTCGTCGAGATTGCATCTCGACTAAGAGTTTTCGCAGACGCTACTGAATACAATGTGCACTGCTGGTTTAACAACCACGGCAATCGGGTCAGGCGCTGGCAAGCGGAGGTAGACCCCACTGGCACTCAGTTTTCACAACTGCCGCTATACATGTATGGTAAGTACCCTGATCACCTCCATCCTTTTTTTCGTTTTTTTTTTTTTTTTTTTTTTTTTTTTTTTTTTTGAAAATTTTCTCCTCATCTTATTATTGACAATTTTTGTTTTTTTTTTTATTTTTTTTTTTGGAAAGAAAACGACTGGGTGATCATGAGGGCGCCGAGGCTGCTGAACTTGTTCCCGGTTCCGATCATCATTGACGACGACAGGGACGGACGGCAAATCGCTCCACCCATGCTTCTCACATTCCGGACCAGAGCTCCCTCGACGGAGCTCTCCCTCAGACCACCGTGTTACCAATAAGGAGTATTGGTAAATCTTGAAGAAATTTGTTTTGATGATGCTACAAGAAGTTTTAGTTGAAGAAGATATTAGAATTAGTTAAAAGCAATTTGTAGAAATTAAATGTAGTAGGAAATTCTTGTAAACCTTGTAAACTTGCATTTTTAACTGCAATAATCGATTATGGAATGGCAATAATCGATTATCACAAAGTCATACAGGAATAATCGATTATCTCTTCATATAATCGATTATCACATTTTGAAAACCCTGTAACGGACTTGAATAATCGATTATCACTTACAATAATCGATTATTCATGGCAGTTGGGAGCTAACCTTTGGCATTCAGTGTACTTGGCTATATATTTTGATTTGGAGAAATAAAAAAAAAAATGTTGTTGAACAGAAGCTCTAGCAGAATACTGTTTGTCAGAGGAAGTTCTCAGAAGCTATAGTTCAAGTTCCCTTGCTTGGTCTCGTGAACAGGAGAGGCTCGCGTTTCGTGTGTCGATTGTCGGAGCAAGCTCTCTTCGAGTTAGCAAGGTGCTCTGCCTGGTCTCGTGAATAGGAGAAGCTCGCGTTTCGTTTGTCGATAGTCGGAGCGGTTCTCTTCGAGTTGGCAGAGTGTTCTTCTTCCGGTTCGTTCGTCGAAGGAAGGTTTATTTATCTGCTTTATTAACTATTTGTTGTAATCTGTTAAACCATTTTTAGTGAAAAAGGTTAATCACTATTTATAGTGATTAACGACTGGACGTAGAATCTTTTGATTCGAACCAGGATAAAAATTCTGTGTTGTTCTTCTTATTCCCTATACTTATTTTATTGTACGTACATCAACCGTTTGGAAATTTGTCTCTAAGAAAATTAAATTTCTAAAACGAACCATTAAACTTGATTTGTGACCGTAACACGCTTTCTAAGTATTTTATTCCGCTGCGCGACTCTATAACGATACCGATTGTTCCGACAATTGGTATCAGAGCTTGCTTTGATAGTTTTTCAAAATTTGCGAAAATGGCCGGTCACAATCAAAACCATGTATATGCTGAGGGTGCTTCCATTAACAGACCTCCATTGTTTACTGGTGATAACTATGCTTTTTGGAAAGTGAGAATGGAGATTTTTATGGGGTCTGTTGATAGAGGTATCTGGGAAGCTGTACAAAATGGCCCTTATATTCCTATGAATACTGTTGATGGTGTAGAGACTGAAAAACCTTATTTTAATTGGACTGCTGAAGAAAATAGACGAGCTCAGTTTGATATTAAGGCTCGGAATATAATTTTATCTGCACTAACCATTGATGATTTTTTCAAAGTATCTGTTTATAAAAGTGCTCAGGAAATGTGGAAATTTTTAAGAGTCACTCATGATGAAGTATTGAATGTGGCTAAGTTGACTTGTTCGAACTCATGGTCTACATTAAACTCCTCAAGCTCAAGCGATTCTAATGAGCAAGAAAATCTATGCTTGATGGCCAACGATAAATCATCTGAAAGCAAAATCTTGAAGGAAAAGAAGGACTATCAAGGTTCCTCTTCAAGCTTCAAATGTTATGGATGTGGTGAAAGAGGCCATCTGAAAGCTGACTGTTCAAGCAACAAAAGAAGTAAAGAAAGAAAAGAAAAGAAAATTCACAAGAAGAAGAAGGTTCACATTGCCTCGAAGGATAATGCATCAACCACCTCTAGTTCAAGTGATTCTGTTGAAGAAATAAACTTGTGTTTGACAGCTAATTTTGATGATGCTGGAAGCCAAGTAAGTAATTCTAGCTATGAATCTAATGAATTTGATTTACAAAAGGCGTTTCTTGAATTACTTGATGAATCTGAAACATTGAATGCTGCTTATAAAAATATGAAAAAGGAATTTAAAGAATTGAAATGGAAATATGAAAATGCATTAGATGAGGAAGTCATATTAAGAAACAAAGTTAGTAATCTTGAAACAAAATTGTCTGAATCTAATTCAAATGAAAAACCTGTTGAGTGTTTATCTTGTAAAAGTCATATGTTTAACATTGACATACTTGAAAATTTACTTTCTAAAGCAACCAAGTCTGTCTCACATGTTTTTAGAAGGAGCAATGTTAGAAATAAAGAAGTGCATCATAAAAAGTCTAAAGTTAAGAGAACTCGTAGAGTTTGGGTTGAAAAAGGAACAACTGTAAAAACCAAACTGCATGGTGTTTGTTGCTTCTATTGTATGAAAAAAGGACATACTTCAAATAAATGTAGTATCAAACATTTTGATGTTCCTGATGGAAAATGTGCTTGGATTCCCATTATAAAGTAATTTGTCTCTAACCCTGAGGACCCAAATGAGATTATGGGCACCAAACCTCTCTTGGATGGTTTTGCAGGTTAAGTTCTCAAAAAGAGAGGAGAGATCCATGGTATTATGCTTTCGGAAATAATGATCTAAGAGCAGGAAGTGAATCCATCAAATGGCATTCAAAGCCTTGGTTCGAACTCCATGTGATTGAGCTAAGTGTTGTTTGAACTGTGTTATTGCACTTTGTTCTGGTTATCTTTCTAATTTTCCATTATTTGATTATTGTTATATTCATTTAAATGAGTTGGTTGATAGATTTTCATTGGCATTTTTAGATAATTAAGTTATTTGATGATTGAATTGGCATTTCCGTTTCAAAGATGTTTTCTGTGGAGATCTATTTATATGCATGCCATATGAGCTATGATTTGCTCCACATAAAGCTTGATTACAAACTGTGAAAATCACTGTAGAATAGTCTTTAAAAGCAGTTGTCAAAACTACATTTCCTTGTTTGAGTCAATTTTCCAGTTTTAAATTCTGGTTTGCCAATATTTCATGGATAAAATCCATTGAACCAAGATAAACAATGTTATTGAATTAAATCTGATTACTGCATATTGATGTTTTAATTTTTATATATGTTGTTTTATATGCAGAGTTGAATTCATTGGGTTGAACAGATTGGGATATGAGAGTGCATGAATCATAGCTGTTGTTTTGAAAGTTGTAAATTGTGTTGTCAAAGTTAGTTTTTTGAACTGATTGTGCTAGCTGAAATGCTTTCATATCAAACCTGTAGCAGCTGTGATAATTTCCATTTAAGCTACTGTTGCATTCATTTTAGTTTATAAATTGGTTGCTTAATCATTGATATCTTAATTGTTTGAAAAATGGTTGTTGATTTCGTGGGTTAATTGAGTATGCTAAAAGTTAAATTTGAATTGCATATTTAAGGGGGTATCTTTACTTTATGAACTTAGAAGAGAGGTTGGAGTGTTAGACATATCTTAGAATCAAAATCTATGCAAATTTTTGCATTTTTCGTAAACTTAACGCTTCATAATCGATTATCATCAAGTCATAATCGATTATTCATGCATTAAAATCAATTCTGGAAAATCTTGAGCAGATAATCGATTATCATTATGCATAATCGATTATCATGCAATTCTGGGCAGTAATTATTGAACTGATAATCGATTATCACAAGCCATAATCGATTATCACGCTGACATGTTCAAAAATAGAGTCGTTGGAGCATCCCATAACGGCTATAAACGACCATAAACGGCTAGTTTGTCCATTCTTCTTATAATGTAATATTTATTTTCATAAATAAAATGATCTCTTGATTATATGCATCCTTTGATTAATTGAGGGGGAGATCATATTTAGGGGGAGCCTTCAACATCCGATCTTTTTGCTTCTGATCAAAAAGGGGGAGAAGAATAATACAAGGGGAGAAGTATAAATTATTACAGGTATTGCTAACCTTGTTGTTGTTTGTTAGCTTGTATGTTTTGCAGGTAAGCCAAACTTGCTTTTAAAATTGAATTTTTGATCATCATCAAAAAGGGGGAGATTGTTACCAATAAGGAGTATTGGTAAATCTTGAAGAAATTTGTTTTGATGATGCTACAAGAAGTTTTAGTTGAAGAAGATATTAGAATTAGTTAAAAGCAATTTGTAGAAATTAAATGTAGTAGGAAATTCTTGTAAACCTTGTAAACTTGCATTTTTAACTGCAATAATCGATTATGGAATGGCAATAATCGATTATCACAAAGTCATACAGGAATAATCGATTATCTCTTCATATAATCGATTATCACATTTTGAAAACCCTGTAACGGACTTGAATAATCGATTATCACTTACAATAATCGATTATTCATGGCAGTTGGGAGCTAACCTTTGGCATTCAGTGTACTTGGCTATATATTTTGATTTGGAGAAATAAAAAAAAAAAATGTTGTTGAACAGAAGCTCTAGCAGAATACTGTTTGTCAGAGGAAGTTCTCAGAAGCTATAGTTCAAGTTCCCTTGCTTGGTCTCGTGAACAGGAGAGGCTCGCGTTTCGTGTGTCGATTGTCGGAGCAAGCTCTCTTCGAGTTAGCAAGGTGCTCTGCCTGGTCTCGTGAATAGGAGAAGCTCGCGTTTCGTTTGTCGATAGTCGGAGCGGTTCTCTTCGAGTTGGCAGAGTGTTCTTCTTCCGGTTCGTTCGTCGAAGGAAGGTTTATTTATCTGCTTTATTAACTATTTGTTGTAATCTGTTAAACCATTTTTAGTGAAAAAGGTTAATCACTATTTATAGTGATTAACGACTGGACGTAGAATCTTTTGATTCGAACCAGGATAAAAATTCTGTGTTGTTCTTCTTATTCCCTATACTTATTTTATTGTACGTACATCAACCGTTTGGAAATTTGTCTCTAAGAAAATTAAATTTCTAAAACGAACCATTAAACTTGATTTGTGACCGTAACACGCTTTCTAAGTATTTTATTCCGCTGCGCGACTCTATAACGATACCGATTGTTCCGACACACCGCAACCAGCCCGGGAGTATTTTCGCTGAATGTTTTTTTTTTTTTTCATGCATTATGGTCTGTAACTTAACGATCACTCGTGATCGAACCACGAACATTGTTTATTTTCTTTTGTTTTTATTCGCTTTTTTTTTTGCCTTTATTTGAATTTGTGACTTTGGACTTTCTTTCTTTTTTTTGTTATATCTGTTTTTTTCTTTTTTATGCATTTTTATTTCACTTATCAAAAGTTAAGATCGTATGAGTGTATTCAGAATGATGTCATTGTTCAAAAATATCTCCGACCTTACTGTAATTCTGCTCCAATGATGAAATGAAAAATATTTTTATGGTTTTTTTCTTTTTATTTCAGTCTAACAAAAATTCTAATTTAAACAAAATGATGGAAAACCGGGTTCAAAAGAAAATAAAATATTTACAAAGAAAATACGGAAAAAAGACTTCGAATGAAATGAACGCCGTGAGCATGAAGAACACAATTTTGAAATCATTATGCATATGAGACAAAGAAATGGGAGGAAAAGAACAAAGAACTCGTAAACAAAATTGCACAATTTGAAATTAGACAAACCCTCTTTTTTTTTTATATCATCATTTTTTTTTTGTTTGGTGACACCCTATTAGGACATGATTTCCAGTAAACCTTGGAGATACCAAGTAATGAAAG